>NC_134864.1:33832135-34433802 GCF_049852395.1 Peromyscus maniculatus bairdii | reverse complement strand
CCAGAAAATAAGTTATTGGGTCAACCGTAAACTTACTCCAAGATGCTGAAGAAGTCTGACACCTCAGGACTGGGAGCTCTCTGCCAGTAGGCAATCAGAGTCTCTAGAAAGAAACAACATGGTGTGAGGGTCTTAGAAATGTAAGCGTCTTTCTTTTGCTCCTTTTAAATTGACTTGAAGTCATTCTGCTTACCAACTGAAATGGTCTTCATAATATGAAGAAAGCACATAAGAAGACTCCTGGTTTCTGCTTGATCTAATTTGTCAAATCGAAGAGTTGACCCAATCAAAGATAAGGGCCTTGGGATCTGGGAATCAAAGGACCAGTAGAGATGAGTAAGACTGAGAGCATCCTGGCTTGTAAGTTTGGTACCTGATGTGGGTGGTGGAGAGGGAAACTGCACCTTTTCACAGGTGTCTGTCTTCTCACTGCTCTTCTCTGTGGTGCTTGGGTTGGAGTCGAGGCTTGCTAAGGATGCTCTGGAATCTGCATGGTTCACTGTAGAAATAGCTATTGATGAAAATGCTGTAAACACAAGCCACAGCACACATATGGTGATGAGATGTATGAGCACAGACAAGAACTAAAATGATGAAACAGAGTTGCTCATTGTTGTGGTGGAGAGAGCATTGTGAAATAAAATCTAGGATTGACATGGAAGGCATACAACACTTAAAACATTACACAACAGTGGCCATAATGGAACCAGAAAAATTTAAACTATTTTACATGGATATAAAGTTTGTTCTTTTGATCTCTTAAAATGCTTTTAAAAAATAGACAAAGCTAACTCCTATTTTAACAGAAGATGATTCAGGGAAGGAGTGTTTAACTTGACAGTTTATGAGAAATAAAAATGACTTTTCCAAAATAGTCCTTAATATAATCTTTGAAGCTGAAGAGCTCTCATATTTTAAGAGGCTGTGCATAACAAAATCCTAAAGACTGTTTGCAGAATGAAGTAATTTGATAACATGTGAGCAGATAGCTCTTTAAGCCAAGTGGAAGTGAAAGTCACTGGATAACATTCAAAGAAATATATTAAAGACTCGTTATATAATGTGGTATACTTTGCCAGGTATATTATGCATATGAATTATGGATAGAAAGCATTATGATGTATAATGTAAACATCGATGAGTGTTAAACATGAGTGTTCTCAGCAGGTCTTGAGTACCTGCTATGGAATTTAAAACATCTTTGGAAAATGATGTATCCACAGAAGTTGCATGTTTCATGGACGTCTGGGTTTGGAATCCTCCATTAGTGCTTAAGTCATCTCTAGATCCCTGCATTCAAAGTGGAGAAGAGACGAATGAGAGTTAGGGTGTTTCAGAATGGTATGTCCCCATGCCTTTTACATCCCTTTCAATTAGATATTCAAGTCTGACATTTTATATGCTAGCAAAGATGTTCCACTGAAGTTGGCAGTGGAAATGAATATTGGCAAAAGCATAGTTGTGCTCACAATTTGCTTTTCTTATGCAATGCTTTAAAGTTTTTATTCTTCTACAATTTCCTTCTCACACTAAGTTCTTATCACACTTTTATGTCTTTTGTTTTTGTTTCTGTTTTGCGAGTCACTGGGTTTGACAGGCTACTTGAGTAGGTATGGGCTAGCCACTGGAGCATGAGTAACTCAACAGTGGCTACATCATTAAAGACAAGGAATCCCTGTTCTCCAGCAGCCCTCCATTAGCTCCCAGGGTGGGTGAGGTCCCATGATCCCGTCCCCATCTATGATTGAATATTTATGGGCTCAGTCCTATGCAGGTCCTATTCAGGCAATCACAGCTGTTGTGAGTTTCTGAGTTTAAAAACCGTGACATATTGTAGTGGTATTGTGTTCCCCAAAATATTGTGTGCCCTAATAAACTTATCTGGGGTCAGAGAACAGAACAGCCACTAGATACAGAGGCTAGAAAATGGTGGCACTCACGCCTTTAATCCTAACATTCCAGAGGCAGAAATCTGTCTGGATCTCTGTGAGTTCAAGGCCACACTGTAAACAGCCAGGCCTAGTGACACACACCTTTAATCCCAGCAAGTGAGCCTTTAATCTCAGGGAGTGATGGTAGAAGGCAGAAAGGTATATAAGGTGTGAGGACCAGAAACTAGAAGCTTTTGCCCTGGTTAAGCATTCAGGCTTTTGAGCAGCAGTTCAGCTGAGATCCATTCTGGATGAGGACTCAGAAGCTTCCAGTCTGAGGAACCAGGATCAGCTGAGGAATTGGCAAGGTGAGGTGGCTGTGGCTTGTTCTGCTTCTCTGATCTTCCAGCATTCACCCTAATAAATGGCCTTGGGTTTGGTCTTATTAATAAGAACTTTTTAAGATTCTTGCTACAACATATGACAGCGTTTCATAGCCCTCCTCCCTAATGTTTGGCTCTTTCATTCTTCCCACTCTTCTGGGAATTTTTAAGTGATGTAGCAGAGATAATTTTTCAGAGGTGGGCTGGAATAATTACTGATATAGTGATGTATTAAATTATAGATGTAATTATCATCATATTATATATATTACTATCACTAGGAACTAGATTTGAAATAGTTATGTTACAATCATTGTGGTAAATGTTTTATCTTACACAATTTGATATGAAGGATTCCTGTTATGTTAGGTACTTTAAACAAATATGAAAACAGAGGCCTAGAAAGCTTGGATAACTTTCTGAAGGGTATAAACATGTTACATGATGCTGATGGGATTTGGTCAAGGTTCCTCAAACAAAAACATATTTAATGGCACAACCTCAACTTTTAGTAGGCCTTATCTTGGACTATTACTTGGACTACCTTACTTTTGTGAGGCAAGGTCTCTCAATGAACCTGGAACATAAAAGTTTGCCTAGGGTGCCCGGCCAATAAGCCCTAGGGAATTTCCTGTCTTTACCTTCTCAGTGCTGAGCTGATCGATTCATGACACAGCATTCAGACTTTTATGGAGATATTGGGATCAAAGTCAGGTCCCCATGCTTGCAAGCAAGCATTTTGCCAACTGAACATATCTGATCCCCTTAAATAGATTACTATGCTGTGGCCGTGCTGGCTGAGCGGAGAATACTCACAATGGGCTGAATTAGGGCTTTGACTATGTAAGACACTTCCCACTTCTGTGGGAAGAAGGTGATGGGAAGTAGTAGCTGAATGTTGTACATCGAAGATAAGGCCATGAAGACATTATTCAAGCTGAAAAAGCTGTGAAGATTTGGGTGGTGATGCAGAGAATAAAGGGATTGGAAACAGTCCTGAAGAGAGGGGTGGGCCAGTTAGATGCTGCAAGCAGCCGTCAGGGACACATGCTATTGATGTGAATACTTGTCAGATTGTGTGGTTTAGCCCCTCACTTGTTTATAGGTAGGAAGAAATGTTTACCCAGGACATAAATATAAATAAGATAATTTCCTTAAAAGAAAGAAATTAGGTGAGATGTGCAAACATACCTGATTGGACGTATTCACAGTGAAAGGATACAGGTCCTTCAGGTAGATTCTTGGCATATTGTCCAGCAGCATGCCATACAGAGGCATGTACAGACTCGCTATCTGTGCCTGCTTCCTCTAGGTGAGGGCAGAAAAGAGAAACGGTTCACATGAAAATCAATAGACTCAAGGGTTTCATATCCACTTAATGCAGCGAGCCATTCAATCGTGTTTGGGGGAGAGAGAAAGCAAGGCTACTTACGGGTTCTCTGTATCGATCATCGAAAGAATGTTTAGCCATTAGATTTTTTAGGACAGCCAAAGCTAAGTGTCTGATATCTTGATCCTCCTGCAGGGCAAATCCGACTTCCCGGAGCAGAATTCCGATTAAGAAGTGTTTGCGGCAAAATTCATTTGTGACCGAGTATTCAGGCATATCTTTGAGAGGAGGAGATGATGTTATTGAAAACGGAATAACCACTTTACGATTATAAAAGGCACATTGGACTGTTACTAAAAACCCTGCCCCCAAGCCAAAGGGAGTCCACAATGCAGTCTTGCTACAGAGATGTGGCCTTTTGTGTGGCCTTTGGAGTGTCTAGTCAGATGGTAAAATGTTTGCTTACATAAACACAGACTCGAATACTAACACAGCATGTAAATAGCTACAACCTAGCAAATGGCCTGTTCAGGTCACTGCAGGGGCTAAAACAAAAACGTGCGTTGTCTATAGGAATCGAGAAAGGTCTTAGGAAAAGAGGGCTAGACTGAGCTAGACCTTGGAGATTGCTAATGGTCTGGAGTTATTGTGGGAGTATATGGAGGCACTGGAGATAGGGGAGGATGTTGGGAAAAGGGTAATGTTCATGTTCAATGGCACAGAGTTTCTGAAATACAGACAAGTATGTGGGAACAGACATGTGGGAAGGGTTGGTAAATGCAGTGGCCTAAAGAGGAGGCATGGAAAATGAGTTTGAGATACTGGGGGTAGATGTGGAGAAACCCAAATACAAATTCTGTATCCAGTACTTAGGTCCACCTATATTTCCAGTTCCAGGGGACCCAATGCTCTCTTTTAGTCTCTGCAGGAACCAGACACCCAGGTGGTACACACGTATGTACACGCAGCAAACATTCTTAACACTTAAAAATATTCATCTTAAAAAATGATAAAATATAAATAACATATACAAGTTAATGGCAAAGCAAACAAAATGACCTCCCAAACCCAAATAATCAGATTCGAAAGGTGGTAAAGAACTTGAATAAACAGTTTTCTAAGAAGGACATTCAGGTTCCCAGCAAGAGGATGGGAGAAGTGTTTAATGCCGCTAATATAACCAGGAAAATGCATATCATAGTCACAATGAGCTGTCAGCTCATTCCTGTCAGAGTGGCTACTATTAGATGTCAAATGACAATGACTGATGAGGACAGAGTGGAGAAGCAGGAACTCAATACACTGTTCAAGTGGGTTTATATATTGGTGCAGCCAATGGAAAACAGAACAGGGCTTCCTCAGGTAAGTAAAGACGTAACCTCTGCATCACTTAGAATTACAACCTGAGGATATATACCCAAAGGAGTTGAAATCAGAACACTTCTTTTTTCTTTTTTAACCAATACATAAAAGACATAAAATTTCTTCAGGTGAACAAGGCAGCATGTAATGTTTATATATGTACACACACACACACACACACACACACACACACACACACACACACAGTGTTGCATAATGTTTTAATCAGCTAGTATATCTATCTCCTAAATATTTGTTATTTTTCTCTCATGAGAACATTCAAAGTCCTTTCTTCTTGCTTTTTGAAATGCATAGTGCATTGTTGTTACCCACAGTTCCTCTACCATGTAACAGTGACCAGAACTTCTAGCTTCTACTGAACTGGAACTTGCTATGTTTTGATCAGCCTTTCTCCATAGCTCCCCTACATACTTCTGGAGCCTCTCAGAACCACCACTGTTTTCAGAATCACATACAAGTGAGATCAAGTGTCACTTGTCCTTATTTCTGGCTCACTTAACTCACCAGAATGAGATTCAGTTCCATCCATCGTGCCCCAAATGACAAGGTCTCATTTTTAATGGGAAAACAGTAATCCACCTTGCCAGATACATTTTGTTTGTTAGCAGTCGGAGCCCTAGGCTGCTTGCATTTCCTGTCTCCTGTGAATAGTACTTCAGTGATCTAGAAATGCAGCCTTCTCAAGGACATAGCAATACTACCTTTGCTTATTCACTCAGCAGTGGGATTGTTGGATCGTATAGCAGCTCCGTATTTATTTATTTATTTTGAGTGGCCTCCAAACTGTGTTCTCTTATGGCTTTACTAATTTACATCCCCACCAAGAGTGTACAGGGGTTCTTTTTTCTCCACACATCTCGTCAGCATCTGCCACTTTAGACTTTTTATATAAAATGAGTATCTTAAAGAAACATCTGCAACCCAATATTTGCTGGGATTTTATCCCAAAGATATGAAAGCCGGGAGGGATGTTCTGCTTTTTGCAAATAGTAGAGGAAACTGTGGGAAGTGAAAGCGAAAACAGAGACACCACAGGATCTCATTGAAGATGTGAAAAAGTGAGCTCATGGAAGTATGCTGGAAAAGGGGTTGTGAGGGATGGGGAGATGAGAGAAGTGAGGTATCTCCCTCACAGGGCGGAAACTTGGTGACAGGATGAATACACCATGAGACCAAGTATGTAGCGCTGAAATTGTAGTTAGTAGTAATGCATTGCCCAAGTCATATAGACCAAGTTGTCAGGAACAAATGTGCATACCTGGAAACTTTATTTTTTGTACATATGAGGAAAATTTCAGATGACTTGGGAAGCTAAAACTTTGGAACGCTTGGAGAATAAAATATAAAGAATTAAAGGTAGGGCATCAAATTCTATGTGACAAGAGAGAAGTTCAGATACGTGTGCTGTGGGATGTTCTGTGTGTCAAATGTGTTGCTCTGATTGGTTAATAAATAAAACACTGATTGGCCAGCAGCCAAGCAGGAAGTATAGGCGGGACAAGCAGAGAAGAGAATTCTGGGAAGTGGAAGGCTGAGGCAGAGAGACACTGCCAGCTACCACCATGACAAGGGAGATGTAATGTACCGGTAAGCCATGAGCCATGTGGCAAAGTATAGATGATTAGAAATGGGTTAATTTAAGATAGAAGAAACAGATAACAAGAAGCCTGCCACGGCCATACAGTTTATAAGCAATATAAGTCTTTGTGTGTTTACTTGGTTGGGTCTGAGCAGCTGTGGGACTGGCAGGTGAGAGAGATTTATCTTGACTGTGAGCCAGGCAGGACCAGAAAAACTCCAGCTACATATATGTTTGGATACACTGGTTCTATGTTAATACACAGGAGTTGGTAGAATCTGTGCTCATTAACAAGAGAATACAGCTATGGTGCTTATGTAGGTAACATGAAATATCATTATTTACCTGAGGCATGTAACTCTTGAATTGATTCTGAAGGTGTCAGAGGATCTAGATTTAGTATGAATAGAGAATAACTTCAGATACATACACACTCAGATACATATATATCCAATAAATAGTTTAACTTATTGTAGAAATTTAAAACATTTCAAATTATTTGCTATTATATCACCATTTTTCAAGAAAAATTAAGCTCTGTGACTCTCCAAAAGAAATTCATGAACAAAGTTATTTTAATTCATAGCCTTGTATTTGAGAGCGATGTTTTTGTACCAAAATTCTGCCCACTATGGAATATATAACAGATTATCAGGATTTTTCTGTTTTGTTGACCGAGAATAAATAACTGGAATTAAAATAACCAAACAAAGGTTTGATTCCCTCCTCAATATCTTAGCCAACTTATCTAGCCAAGAATAACTGGGCATTAACTTAAAAAAAAAAAGAAATTCTCTTCTTCCTCCCCACCCCTTCTTATTTATTTCCTTTTCTTGTTCGGATCAAACCTCAAGTTTCACACATTCTAGGCAAGGACTCTACTACTGAGTTACATGTTAAGTACAAGCAAAAGGACATCCCAAACAGACAAAAAAAAAAAAAACAAAAACAAAAAACAAAAAACAAAAACCCACCAAGTCTCCCAATGCTACTGTCTGACCTAAGATTTCTACTCTTTTTTTTTTTTTAAATTTATTATGTATACAGTGTTCTATCTGCACATATGCCTGCTGGCCAGAAGAGGGCGCCAGATCTCATTACAGATGGCTGTGAGCCACCATGTGGTTGCTGGGAATTGAACTCAGGACCTTTGGAAGAGCAGCCAGTGCCCTTAACCAGTGAACCATCTCTCCAGCCCGGATTTCTACTCTTTCTCTCCTCTCTGGAATGCGTACAATATACTAGAAAAGGAATGGTATAGTGCTGATAGACCACATTTAAAATTAGAAGAGCATCATTATTTCCGGGCCTGCTGTTGTAACTTCCCTTCTGTAGTGTCAGTGCAAGCTGCCATAGGTATGAGGAGGCTCTGTGCCTTCTCATTTTCTCATTTCTTGACCATTAACACCGCAGTGTCAAAGTGTCGGTAGGAAGGTACACCAGGTCTCTGACTCAATTTCAGTACTCTCTTTGTATTTTGATGCTCAACTAGTTTCTGATGTTTACATTCTCTTAGGATTTTTCTCCCGTAGGCACATACGCATGCACATAGAAAGGTTTTAAATTTACAAAATAAATTAAACATCTTGTGTGCAGTATTTACATGTAATAATGTATATCAGATTTAGTAAATGAAATGGGCTCGATTCTTGTATCTTCACCCAATCTTTTTCTCTCTCTGGCCTAGGAGTGAGAATATTTAATATTTTATTAAAATATTAGATACTGACCGAGATGGAATTTGGTCAGGACCACTCCTGGAAACTTTACAGTTGGGTGGCCCTAAGACACATGTTGTCAGGGCTTATATGGACAAAACCATCCTTTCCCATGAGGCTTTGTTGTTATTTTTAAGAACTACAACTCCCAGAATCGAGGAAGTTACCTGGTCTTCGGGTAACCTTCCCTCCCTTCTTTCTGTCCTCCCTCCCTCTCTTCCTTCTTTTTTCCTTCCTTCCAACTTTCTTTTCTTCACACAACTCATTCTAGCAACTTCATTCTAATGCAATATGTATGCATGATATTTAATAATCTTCACTATAGTTATACTCAAAACCTTTTCCTCTCTGTCTTTAGATATCAAAAATCATGGGAACCTGTCCTTTGGAGCTAGTAGGATTCTAGGTTACCATTAAACCCTAAGTTAACCTGTAAGCCCCACCTGCCCGAAGACCAGGCGACTTCCTCGATTCTGGGAGTTGTAGTTCTTGAAAATAACAACAAAGCCTCATGGGAAAGGGTGGTGGCCTATGGGTTTTGTCCATATAAGCCCTGACAACATGCGTCTTAGGGCCACCCAACTGTAAAGTTTGCAGGAGTGGTCCTGACCAAATTCCATCTCGGTCAGGATCTAATATTTTAATAAAATAGTTTGCTTTAATCTGGTCAAAATGGTAGAACTGGTTTTTCTCCAGTGAATCTCAGGGTTAACAGTTACAATTCTTTGATTTATAATAACAAGATTCAAAGTTCTGTTGGCTTTCTCTTTGATGAAAAGGGGAAGAGAAATACAGAGTTTTAGTCATCAACCACATGGGGCAACTTCTTTCAGACTTTTCTCAGATTATTAGGCTTTCATACCCAAGTTACATTATTAGACGGAATGGTTAAGGACCTAGAGAACAGAGGCAGAACAAATGACCAGCCGTCTAAGGACTTAGGAAGACATTGGGCCTTGTTACCTGGGATGTTTGCTGATCTTATGGGGAGGCACAGGGGAATGAAGTGCTCATGTTGACAAACTTCTTGAAGAAAATCAAATTTATACTGGCATAAAGTCTGAAATAGAGGCAAACAGAATGTCTACTGTTTGTATAGTAAGAATGTTCATAAATAGGCAAAAAAGGCATGTGCTTCAATCTGACCCTTACAAAGAAGAAGTAATTTCTTATGACCACCAAGTAGTTCTTAGGTTTAACGGAGTCTGCTTCTTGTAGTCACACTCCTGATCTTTGTACACGACTCAAGGCCACCTAAGGAAAGGAGACCAACTGCCACATTCAGTTCATGAGAGAAAATCCCAAGTCACGCCTTTAGCTTATTTCATTATGTATTTATTGTGTCTTCACTCCTGTTGCATCATGTGAATGGAGCTCTCTCAAGCATCCAACTCAAATCACAGAACAGATTGTGATCAGAAGGAGGTGCAGTCCACAGTCAAGGAAGACAATGGTACATATTATCTGAAGTGGAGTCAGCTTCACATGCCACTAGTTCTCAGCGTCATTCACTTCCCCATTTCCCCTTGCCTTTGCAGAAAGTTGTGTCTTTTCCATAATATCTGGATTTGGACAGTGAATCACAGCATATAGACTTGGTCTAAGATAACTGTAATTCATGTCTTAGGACAATCATGCTGTGGGATGTTTTGTATGTCCTGTGGGAGCCCATTCTCAGGTTCTTTGTGGCGTTACCCAGCAGGTCCATATAGAGGATGATTAGGACCATGGGCCTGAGTGCAGGTGTTTGAGATGGTCTGCACTTGGCTGTGCTGGGGGATGGTCTGTATGTCAAGTTGCTCTGATTGGTTAATAAATAAAACCTGATCGGCCGTGGCTAGGCAGGAAAAAAGGACAGAAAGGCAGAAGGAGACGCTGCAGCCGCCGCAATGACCAGAGAGGCTGCAGCCGCCGCAATGACCAGAGAGGCTGCAGCCGCCATGACCAGAGAGGCTGCAGCCACCGCCATGACCAGCAGCATGTGAAGACGCCAGTAAGCCACCAGCCACATGGCAAGGTACAGATGTATGGAAATGGATCAATTTAAGATAAAAGCACAGTTAGCAAGATAAGGACAGTTGGCAAGAGGCCTGCCACGGCCATACAGTTTGAAAGCAATATAAGTGTCTGTGTTTACTTGGTTGGGTCTGAGTGGCTGTGGGACTGGCGGGTGACAGAGGTTTGTCCTGACTGTGGGCAAGGCGAAAAAATTCAAGCTACACAATCACATCTGTAGGAATGTTTAGCATAGTTATAACAGTTTTATATCCTCTCTTATGTATGATAGAAAATCATTCTTTAAGAGCGAGTTAGCTTGTCACTACTATAATCACTGCTATCAGCTCACAAAATATAAAAATACCCCTTTACCTAAGATTAAACTTCTATTTTCTGGTAACATCATTCAATGATGTACAGAATTGCCATTTCAAACAAGAAGAGTATTTTATGTGCCCTTTTATTATGTGAACAAGTGTATATAATTAAGTTATACACACATTAAATTATTTTTCACTGAAAATATGCCACTTGATCTTCAGAAAAATATGTAGGTCTAGTACAATTATACTTAAGTAAAGATTATTCACATTTTATGCATGATAGCAACACAACTGAATATTCTTTAAAGAAATAGTTAAAGGACCTTTAGGATAGAGCTAAGGCTATTCCTAGAATACAGTTTACAGATATGATTGCATCTACAAAAAACCCCAGAAAGATCTCAAGCAAATAACAATGTGTATCTTAAGGTCTAAGAGAAAGAAGAACAAACTTCAAAGAACTAAATGACAAAAATAACAAAGGTCCAGGGAAGAAATTAATGAAATAGAGACTAAAAGAATAATACAATGAATCAAAGAGTTGTTCTTTGAAAAGATAAATATGATTAACACACCTTTATCCAAACTAATAAAAGAAAGAAGATCCAAATTAATAAAATCAGAGATAAAAAGAGGATATGTACAATGTACGTACAAAGCACATACATACAAAGTACCTAATATACATGCAAAGTACAATGAATGTAATATACAAAGTACAAAAATGTACTTTAAAATCCAGTTCAATGAAATCCAGAAGATTGTTAGGAAATGCTTTGAAAACACAACCCTTGGACATCTAAAATAAACAAGTTATTAATCATATATTATCTAATATAGTTAAATCAAGAGAGTACAAACAACTTAAACATCCATAACAGTCAATGAGATTAAAATAGTCATAAGAAGCCTGTCAACAAAGAAAAGTCCCAAACCAGATAGTATAGACCTCTTTTTATGACTCACTAAATGGATGCTAGGTTAGTGTTCCACATAGAGATCACCTTAGTTAGTTATCATGCTGGATTTGGCAAATGATTACTTTCATCCCTTGTCCTTACCTTGAACTCACCAGAGGAGAACATGCTGATGTAATTGTTCACCATCTTAAACACGAATCCCCGGTCCATAAATGTAAAGCAGCGCTAAGAAGATAAAATTCCAAAGTCACGTCTTTTTACTTGAGGGATTTTAGAAAAGATAATTGTATACTGAAGCAGTGTAATAATTAACTAAGTGTGATATGTGTTTAAAAAAATCTATAAAGGATGTTAGAACACCCATCTGCATATAGCAAGTAATTAAAACACCATAGATAGTATAAATGCCTGAAATTCCATATCCACACCTATCGGCTGTTTAAAATATTGCTTGAAATCTCACAATGAGCTATTTTAGACTTTTTCTTTCATATAGAAAGCTGTCTACTTTTTAATTACTTGGTTACATTTTATTATTGTTTTTAGTACATTGATCCCAGAGTTGCTCGGGTGGAGACCATCTGCTACACACTGTGGGTGGGATGGGAAGTGGTAAAACAGGCCAGCAGTCTTTTCATTCTTAATGGCTTCCTTCAACAGGGGACTGTTCTTTATTTCTTCCAGGGAAGCACACATTTGAAGAAGAAAGAGAGAAGATCCTGCCATTTCTATCAGGGAGCTGTTTGTATCTTGCTTTTTCTGTTGTCCAGATCCTGTTAACTTAGCCAGGAAGGTCTTAGGTCAAATTTATAATGGGCACGTTGATGGTTCTAGAATTTGTCCTTTTCGGCATCTGGCAAAGCTACTGGTTCTATCAGTTCCCTTTTCACTCTGGACTCTGGTCCTGTAGCCCCGCGGTAGGAACTGGTTTATGATGACCAGTAAAAATAATTGTGGGGAAACATTCTTTTATTCCCCAAGTACAGGTTATCTAGCCAAACAGATTAGATATATAGACCTTCCCTTGTAGAAAGTTGCTTAGCCAATTAATTTTACTGTTTAGAATGTTTTTAAACACATTTATTAATATTCGAGGTCCATCTTACATATTGTATTTTCAAATGGTTTTCAAAAGCTAGTTGAAATAAAACAGGGATCAGGCAGATGAAGAGGCAGCAGAACATGGACACTGAACAGGAAAAGCAACATTTGCCTTGACGTTATGCTACAGAAGAAGAGCACGTGAACAGATGTGTGTCAGAAAGAGTTGAGACTCAGTTTGGTAGGAAAAGAAAAAGAAAGGGAAAAACAGAAAAGCTATACAGGTTGCTGAGCTGTGGGCCCATGTAAGACTCATCTGCTTTAAGGAGAGAACAATAAACACACACAAGATTTTGGCACAACACTGTGAAAATGGTTCGTTTCATGATGTAGGTTGAGGGAGGGTACCTGAGAACCCAGGGCATGTTTATACCCTCAAAGGGCTTCTTCCATAGAGTCTGTCCTTGTGCTGACTGGAAAACCAACTAGCACAATTATGGTCTTATTAAATACCAATAACTGACAGTTATTTATGGCTTAGATCTGGAATGACCCACCCTGATCTGAGCATCACATCTTAATTAATCAGTACCCATGTTACCTTGTTATTTTGATGGTTATGGAGCCTTACCTTTAGGACCTAAGGCCTGGCTAGTGGGAGAAGGTTGATAGGGGTGGGACTCTGAAAGTTCTACCCTTGGCCTTCCTTCTCTGTTCTGTTTCCTTGTGTCAGCCATGTGAACAAGTTGCCACACACTCCTGACACCAGAGAACAGTAGTTCTACTTTGCCTTCCCTCGGAAGATGGATCGTGACTCTGAATCCAGGAGTCAACAAATCACTCCGTAAGTTGCTCCTATCAAGGATTTTGTGACAGCCAGGAGGAAAGTAAGGACTGCTCTGACTCACAGTATTTGACTATTGATGAGGAATTAGACAACCAAAAGTGGGAAACATTGAGAGCCTTCTTGAGGAATGGCCATTAACAGATTTCTGGGAGTACAAGAGATTTGTAACGCAACACCAAGGGGGCAGTGCTGGGGTGGGAAAGGTCAGGGCTCCTCAGTTCCTGGAACTGGGCCAAATCAAGACTTTCAATTTTACATTTTCCAAATCTGGTTTTTGCTCCTTTCTTTTTCGCTAGTATTTTCTTTTTTTTTTTTTTTCCTTTTAAAGGTTTTAATATGTACTTAAAAATGGACAATTCGCATCACAGTTATGTACCTGTGACTTTGTTAGCTGTGAGGATTATGCATTTTTCCAGTAAAACAGATTCATGCTTATGAAAGTCACTATACATCAAGTTGTGACAAGAGAACTCACAGTAGGAATAGTCCAAGTAGCAAAGAGGGGGAGGCAGAGAGGTTATAAAGCGGTCACACCGTTGACACAAAAGAACAATAAATAAATACACATTTCTGTATGTTGAAGGCAATTCACAATCATTTCCAGGAATTCTGTGAGAATTTAAGGCCATTTGTTCTAAAGAAATTTAGACATAACTTCACAAAACTGTAATTCGTATAAAAACTGTACAGTGAAAACCATTTAGAATTGATTGTGAGCAGGCAAGCTAGGGGACAGGGATGGGTTCTTTCACAGCCAGGGGACAGAAACAAGTTTATTTCACAAATGGGTTATGTGCTAAGTCACAGGGCTGTGTACATTGAATTGAGAATTCACAAGAGACTTCAGCCTGTGCAACCCGTGTGGCAAAGTGGAATGGTGAGAACAAGAAACCCCAAGCAAGAGAGCCAGTATCCCTTTGAATTAAAGTATCTAGACAGGATACAACTGAATACAAAGTTCAAAATACCTGCTACATGGTTTGGAGTTACAGTCTTGGTTTGACTTGTTAAATGGCATTATAATGATGGTAGTTTTTATACAAAGTATATTCTGTGCATTTACAGTTTACCGTGTTTGCCTTTTCATTGCTCCTACTTAGCATTACAAAACATGTTTACTGCCATCTAATTTTAAACCCAAAGTCCATGAAAAATGCACATTCTTACAGAGTCACATCTGTGTATGTTTAAACTCCATTATTGGCCAAAACTGAGGACAGATTTTAATCACTAAATAGATTTTTCTTCCTCCTACTCTTCCCTCATTCATACCATGAGTGTCCAGACAGTCATTCAAAGAGATATTGCTCTTGTGATTATAACTATTGCAATTTAGAAGACAAAGGATTCAATATTCAAAACTTATTCTTAAGAACAGTTATAAAAGTATTGAAATTTAAAAAGTAGTAACATGTAAACATTGATACAGAGACTGCTGTCCCATATGTGTATATATATTTATATATATATAGCAGTCGAGGACAATATTTATGTTAAAAATGTAGCTTGTGCTTTTTCCCAATAATACATTGGAAATTCACTATTCTGTTGATAACAAAACAAAAATATTTGAAAATTAGAGAAGACATCTCTACTTTGCTTCAAGCATTTAAACAATTTTCCTGTTGCTCATGCAACCACCATATTTACAGTTTTGGTTTAGGAAGAGAATTAATTTTGGATCCGAGAAAGCACATTATCGAGTACTGCTGAAACCAAACTGAGAAAGTGTCTCATTCCCTGGTTCATAGCAGAGCACCAGGTGCAACGCATAGGCTCAGCAGTTCTGACTGACGTGTGATGAACACCAGCATCTGGACGTAGTCATATTTGAGTCTGCAGCACGTGTGTAGGCGGGGTGTATGGGGGAGGTGCTGGTGATGGCTTGATAGTATTTTC
Source organism: Peromyscus maniculatus bairdii (assembly GCF_049852395.1). Classification (NCBI taxonomy): domain Eukaryota; kingdom Metazoa; phylum Chordata; class Mammalia; order Rodentia; family Cricetidae; genus Peromyscus; species Peromyscus maniculatus. Next base: position 34,418,510 of record NC_134864.1, on the reverse strand, counting down.
AACAATGATCCCAAAAGCATTTGTTGTCTTCTGTGTCAATAAATTATTAATAAATTAATAAATAAAATGTAATTAAATTAGAAGTGTGTGTGCTTGATGGATTTTGTGGACATTTATGATACAAAGTATAATCTTTCTATTCACAAATTTCTCGTGTGTGTGTGTGTGTGTGTGTGTGTGTGTGTGTGTGTGTATGTGTGTAGATCAACCTGGAGTCTATGTGAAGTATTGTTATTGCTATTTTTACCTATATGTGTTTATTATCAGTCTATGCTTTTTCACCATTACCGTTTATTTTTTCATCTTGGATATTTTCCATTGCCTCCACATGAGGTTTATACATAGACAGCAATAACCTTTGTATAAATACACTACAAATAAACACATATTTTTTAACAAACATCCAAGCCAAGAGTAGTATATATGGGGTCTCTTCGCTTTCTTAGAAAATTGCTTAGTTATCTTTATTTTTTTCCCAATTTAGGGAAGAATACTGCAGAGGTTTCCTTAAATGCATTTTGCTTACAAGTTGGACTGGATATAAATTTGTTCACCAAATTTTCTATTCTGTCAAGCACTTCCAGTATGCCACCAGCAACACAAAACACTTCACTCTCCGGGCCTTAAAGTGTGGTAGAAAATGTGAGTCATTGTCCTCTCTCCTTTACTCTCTTCCCTTTTAACACACACCATCTTTTCCTTCTACTTGAAAGGAAAAGAATATTAAAAAATATCAAGGGGAGGGAATAGTAGAGTGTTGGTGTAGTGAAAGTAGAGATGGGGAATTGGGGAGAGAAGGATTCAAGCAGATAGTAGTTTGATGTGGATGGGGAGACCAGAGCACAAGGGAAAGGTTCACCAGAATGAAGTGTGCATGAAGAAGCTTTCTTGGAAAGCAATGATTGTTGCAACCCACATAAAAAGTATAAGAGGAGATAATGGAGCACATGTGATATGAAAGAGCTTTTGAGTTGGAATGAATATTAAAACATATGTCAAGAGGAGAAATGTAGACGTGGCAGTGTTCATCTTACCTTCTGAGCCTTCATCATAATAGAGAGTAAGTTAATGGCATTTAGGATGCTTTGCAGCCACTGTCAAGGGGACTTGAACAGAACTGTGCTCTCACATAGCTGTACCTTAAGGAATCTGGCGACACTGTGGTTCGCTCTTTTTGTTTCCTCCAGGGCATCCTTGTATTTCCAAATCACATGGTCGCACAGGCCCATCACCAGATTGTCGAGTTCACTTTGGTAAGACTCAGGGAATCTTTGAGCTCTGGGAAGCTAAGGAAAGAACATGTTATTCATAATGTGGTGTGTGACTTACCAAGCCGGGACAAGCAAACTGAAAGACTTATATTTTATAGACCAGCAAATCAAAGGAGCTCTTTGGAAAACTTGAAAGCAGTAATAAAACTTAAAAGCCTCTTAAGTTTCAAGGTCATAATTCTATCATTTTTATTAAATGTTCCCTTCTAGCTTGACTGGTAAATTTATACTTTTACATTAAAAACTGTTAATCTCAAATACTCAAGCAACATGTGCAAAGCAAAATGTGAAAAATTTCATGCTCTCATATATTAATTCCTTCCTCTTGCCTCCAAGGAAATAACTATTAAACTTTAAATAAAATATATTAATTCTAAAATGAATATTATTCCAAAATAATTTCTAGTCAGACAACTCCATTGATCTTAATTTAGAATGATTTTTAAAATACAGGAATCCTCCCAATGGAAAAAACTATGAGTGCTAAAGCCTTAAAAGAGACATCTGTAGCAAAGCCCCCTCCCCATCCAAGGGAGCATCACAAAAGAGAGGGTGGAAAGAATTTAAACCATGGAGGATTGGGAAGAGTGTCATGAAATGTTGCCACCCAGATAGGACATTGCTACAGCTACCATGATCACACAATGGTTATAGAAACCTGTACAAGATTGGACCCTTGAGATATCAACATGGAGCGAGGACATACCCTACTTAGCTCCCCAAGGAGCTAATGGCTGTTAGTGAGTGCTGGAGGAGGGCGTGTAATTTTGTCTAATGTTTTAGCCTATGGGAGACTAGATGGGAAGAAAAAGGGGTTCAGAGGAAAGTGGGGGGGAATAAGAGAGGATAATGGGCAGGGGTGAGTATGGTCACTATATATATATATATGTGTGTGTGTGTGTGTGTGTGTGTGTGTGTGTGTCAAAATGTAAAGAAATATGGTAATGACTATGCAGGGGATGGCTCAGTAAATTGGTAAATTGGCTGCTTTGGAAGCAGAAGGGGTTATAAAGGCTGGACATGATGGCTTGCATCTTCAACTCTATCACAGGGGGTTCTTGGAGCACTGAGCTCCAGGTTTAGAAAGAGACCATCTCAAGAAAACAAGGTGGAGAGTAATTGATGTCAACCTCTGGTCTCCACATGAACTTACACACAAATGTTCCTGCACACACACACACACACACATGCACTCACACACTAACACATGTACATTGTACACAGACAAAAATAAAAATGTAGAAAATTTTAATAAATAAGCAAATAACTGGGTGAGAATAGTTACTGGTCTGAAACAGTTTCTAACATGAGTTCTAGTCGGTCCTAACTCTATGGTTCCAGGATTTACCACAGATAAGAAATATCAAGATCCAAATAAATGAAAAAAATTAAAAAAAAATATCAAGATCCTTCTGAGACTAGATATAGAGGAGCTTTGCTGTGAGACTATATAACATATTTAATATAATTTTATGCCATGTTTGGAAGTCAGTATAAAAGGGGAAAGTTTGAGAAAGCTGAGCTGTCTCTTGGGTTTTATAGGCCTTTCCTATAAGGTCAATAAGATCCATTCGTCTCTACAAGTTGGTTTTAGTGACTGTTGTCACCACAATTAGAGTTAGAGTGGATCATGTAATGTTCAATTACAAGCACACAGCCTTTCACACTGTAAGAACATGACAAAACACAACAAAACATGAGGGTTGTTTTACAGGGATCACTTTAAATGTATATTTAGTAATGGAACATTGGAGCTGACTTTCGTTTTTCTTTCCATAATACCACTTATAAGTATTTCAAAAGCCTCATCATTATTCCTTAGATGTATTTAAAATTTATTGTTGAAATCATACAAATTGATAAAAAAAACCCCACCCAAGCTAATGAATCACATATACCATTTTCAATCTTCTTCATATATCTTGGGCAATAAGGATAAACAATTTATCATTACAAAGGCATCAGTCATTTATTTATGTATTATGTTTGTGTCTGTGGGGAGTGTTGTGTGTACTCAGGTATATATGCATATGTGTGTGTTTAGGGAAGGCTGGAGGCCAGGGATTAATCTCAGGTGTCTTCTTTAGGGGCCATTCCTGTTTTGTGGGACATGATCTCCCATTGGGACCCGATGCTTGCTATTTACTATGTCTATTGGCCAATGAGCTCCAGAGAATCTCCCTGTCTCAATTTTCCAGCACTGGAATTACAAATGTATGCCACCATACCTGGCTTTATATATGGGTGCTTGGACTTGAACTTGTGCCCTTGGGTTTTGCAGAAAGCACTTTACTGACTGGGCCATCCCCTGTCTCAACAACCACTTGTTAAATAAATGAAACACATTTGTAGCTTCCTCATTGGGTGTTGTTAATTTCTGGACTCATTATGTACACCAGAGCTTGTATTTTCTCCCCGGAGACGAGTACAAATGCCATGGATTTTTGATATTCTCTTTCTTCCTCCCTCTTTATGCCTTCTGTTGAATTTCCCCCTGTGTTCTACTCCTACTCTTAGGCCAAAGGCATGTGGTGTGGTAAATGCACAAGGAACGTTTTCAACCATCCCCTGAATGAATATCAGCAAAGCTTGAGGTGAAGGATAACACAGACAGGGAGTGGAACTCAGAGGCTCCCAAACTGCCTGTCTGGAGAGAGAGAGGAGGACCCGGGCTGCGAGACAGCCAAGGTCATGAGGGCTGGACCCAGGTATGGGGCATTTGGGAGCTTTGTTGGCAACAAGTGAGTGATGGGGAGGAGAAAGCTAGCCAGCTCCACAGACCTACTGGTGCTTCTCAGTGCTGAGAAGACCTTTAGCAGATCCCAGGAATATGAACGTCCCCTAAATCGGACGACCAGGGACCATGCAGGGGTACTCTATCCAGCCACGTCACATCTCTCAGCAGACCAAATGAGGCATTGTACCCGAATCCCTCAGATTTCCCACACATTCTTGCCCCAGAAACTCATGACTAAAATTCCTTCCATGTGGAAAGCCACTCACTTCATAATTCAAAGAGAAGAGAAAATAAAACAAAATATGCAAACACCCTGGGAGAAGTTTACTTTGGATGCTTTTGTGTCAGAGGATGACACCTTTTCCTAGGGAGACTAGTAAGGAAAACGGAAGGAGCTGGCTTCCTGCGCGAATTAGTGTGAGGGCTACTGCTGAGGTAGGTGACGTAAAGGCCAACTGGGATCAGTGAAACATGAATTTCTGGGCGCAACGGGCTGTCTAGATAGTTTGTTCTCAGTCTGTTCTGTGACCTATCTATGTGAGAAGATACGCATCAGTCACACTGGTAGCAGAATTTAGTCCAATCCATTCTCTTACAGCTCAAATAAACAGCCCCTGTCTAGATGTCCAGTGTCATTTTTACTACCCAGCACTTCAGTGGCAGAGCAGGGATTACTGCAGTGAGGGAGAATTTCGCATCCCCACAGGGTAGAATTTAGAGATAAGAATCGTTTTTATCTTCATGTTAGATTTTCCTCTTCTTTGGGGCAGAAGATGCTTATTTCTAGAAGAAGGAAAGCAGGTGTACCCAAAAATTGAAACAAAACAAAACAAAACAAAACAAAAAACACATACAGGGATTGGGGTGAAGACATTCACTGCTGCAGAGATGGTTGGAAAGTGCTGGGACCTGGAAGTGTGGGTAAGTGTTTCTGTCACTGAGGAAGGATCCCTGTGTGTTTTCTTAACCTTTAATGCCTATATGGTATCTTCTATATCCCTCTAACAGTCAGTTCTTCTCATTAGAGAAGATGCCACAAAGCCTTGGTTTTGTAAGGAAATAGGCAAACTCTAGGCAAGCTGACCCAGCAGTTCCTTGGTTAAAAGGCCCTGACCTAACAGCTTTCTGGACCTAATCAGGTCATAGAGAACATACCACAGTTGGCTACGGAAACCAGGTAGCATCTACAAGAGCAACATGAATGAGATTTAATATTGGACACTGAGGCTGTTTGATTTAAGGGACACAATATAAAAGGGTATGCATTAGAATTAATAGCTAAGAAGGTTTTTGAGCATGTAAGATTAAATGATAGGGAGCTTGCTATAAGGCACTGATGGCTTTTCAGACCCAAGAAATGGATTTAAGTCACCTGGAGTCAAATTTGTAAATGTCTTAGCTACTGTAGCAGAGGATAAGGGCTGGAGTAGAGATGTAGAAGAAAGTGTACATGAGGGAATTGCTGTTAATAGAGCTCATTGTGCCCATTAGAACATGAAATTGCATTGGAAAGCACAGTAAACACTCCAATGAGCCCAAGCCACCATCAAGGTGCTGGTACTACCATTACTGTCATGTTCCATGGTGTCTGGTGTGTGTGTTGGTAGCAGAAGCAGCCATAGTACTGACTCATTAACAGCCATGGAGATAATGGGTCACTCTAGTAACAGAGACCATGTGACGTGCTTGGCTAGGGCATTGTGATTAGTGGTAAGGTTATAGGGACATCCAAGAAAGCTCAACTCTGAGGGACTTGTAGAGCTGGATAATTCCATATGAAATATAACAAAGAAGTTAGAGCCAGACAACATGAATATGGAGGTCTGTGTCTTTAAGTAGACACAATCCTGTCTCTGACATGTGTTAACTTCTACATACAGTGCATATGAATTAAGAGGAAGCTGAGTAAGAGGAAAGCTTCCAAAACCTCTACTGAGTAACTTATATGCAGTGATGATTCTATCTATTTTTCTTCCAAAGGTCTTATGGACATTTACCAAGGCTATGAATGCTGGAAAGAGGAGGGCATTTGCATACTTCAAGCACTATTGGACACAGGATCTACATGACATTCCTAGCTCGAAACCCAAATCACCCTTATATCTACCCTGCTAAGAGTGCAGACCTATAGGGACTGAAGATGGAATCTTGACTAAAGCTCTGATAACATTTAGATGGATGGGATGGGGGTGTCAAAGAGCCACCCCAAAGTAATTTACCTGGTCCCAAATGTGAAGTTTATATAGAAGAAACTAACATTTGGATTAAACATTGCACATGGAGGCCATGGTTTGGAGCTGTCTTTGTGAGGATGCCAGAGGGAGTTCTGATATTGACTGTCCCCCACCAGGAAGGCAAGTCAGAACAATGTCACTGATCTGCTGTGCCCACCACTGCAACACTGTCTGAATCTACTTCTGGTGGTGGTTGTAATGCCAGGTGGGGGTGCACACTGGCGCTCCTCTCTTGGCTCTATCCAAATGGAGGCCGAGAGAGGTGTGTGAGAACTCAAGGTATTCCCTTGGGTGCTCATGGGTTGGTTCTCATTCCCTGACTCTGTGAGTAATCACAGATCACATGCAGCGACCTTGGCTACAGAAATGGGGTTGCCAGAGATTCAGACCACTCTGGAAGGAGGGTCTGGGCCACACTCTCTGGTGGGTCACCAAGACTTTCCCAGCTCTGAGCTAGGGTAAGAGGACATGGAATGGATTGTAGAAGAAGGGGTGGTGAGCTTAGGTAAGCTTCTGAGGAGACTGTGATAGGAGCTAGAGTTAATTCCACCAACCCCTCTTCTTCTAAGAGAAGGCGATGGGGGATGTGAAGGAGCAGATTCACAACTGTGTGCAATGTGCCATCATAACTGTGGACTGTAGAAGCCCAGATATTTCCTTAACTAGTATAAAACATGTAAAAACCTGCTATATCCCAGACCCAATCAATCACTTATGGCAAAAACGCATTATCTCAGGCTTTTTCCATTCAGTGATGGAGCTGGCTGAGACTTGCCAGCAGGACCTGTGCAGTGTACAGTTCCTCCAGTGAGCATCCTCGGCTTTCACATGATGCACTGACCAGGCTGAAAGCTTCTTCAGTGCCAGGCTCATTTAAACCAACGCCCCTTCCTTCTCTATTTTCTCTCATAGGTATCAGATCTGCCTACCTCTTTTTTTTTCCATTTGTCCTTTATAATTACTTCTCTCCAATAGATTTTGCAATTGTAATTTTGTCTTAGCATCTGCTTCTGAATGGGCCTTTATTAACATACATGATCAGTTCTTGTACTTAAAAAGCAATTAACATAAATTGTTAAGGTTTTACACAGCCAATAAAAGTGGAACTAATGAGAACATGTTCATTAGTGTAATTGTTGGATGATATTACATTGCTATATTACCTATGATCTTACCTGAATTTTATTTGTATCAATCAAGTGCTGTGCCATTGATTTTAGAATAATTGCAAAGAAGAACCAAGAATGCTATAAGGGAAAACGACAATAAAAGATTTATTAATCTATGTAAAAATAATGATGATTATGATCTTTACAATACAATATTACTACTTTTTTTAAATCTTAAAGTAAATTAGTAAGTAAATGGACCAGGGCAGTAACACATTCTCTGTTACCTTAGGATGACATTTATCAAAGTTATACTTGTCATAGCTCACATCATACATTATTACGTACATTAGCTCCTTAATAATATCAAAAAGTTGAAGCTAAAAAGTGTACAGTTTACTTGAGATGACTTTTTGAGCATTTGTTCATGAAAGATTTATTCATGAATATTTGTTTCACTTAAGTTAACAAAACTAAAATAAAGCTTTTGTGATAGGCTCATCACTGGGCTCTTAATTTTGTACTCATTTTGCTATGTGTTAATCATTTTCCCACCAATACTTACACGTTGAAAGTGTATTTCCCTTTTTCTACCACTGAACACCAAATAAAAATTGCTATTCTCTACCTATTCTCCTGAGACTACCTTTTTAATTCAACAAACCTCGTTTAGAGTCTCATTATGGAGACTCATTAGCATGGGGTCACATCGCAATACCACACTACATATTCAATCATCATGAATCTCTCTGCTGTACTACCACAGAGCAATTGAATCACATCCAGTTTCTGGCTAGTACAATGCTGTGGTAACCCTTGTGGACCATCACCTTAAGTCCAAGAGATTGGCTTAGGTGAAGGGGATGAGAGGCTGATGTCCATTCTAAAGAAGCAGATGTGGCTTAATGAAGGGATCACTTCCCTGAAGAAATGAAAGTGTCTGCTTGATAGTGAAACTGAAACCCACACTATCAAAAGTGTTTAAGGAATCCAAGGCACACTGCAACTACCTCCATCTCCTATCCTGTCCCAAACTGCACCTTTAGTCATTGTACCAAATGTTCCAACATTTGTTTCCATATTCAACAGACTCTCTCCATTCTCATGGTGGTCCACAGGCATGGCAGACTGCTCATGGCTTCTCTGACTTCATCTAACCGCTCCCATCCTTGCCCACAGTGGTGCTCTCAGACTCAGAGTTATCTACAGCCTTATTGAATAGGTAAGGCCTTTCCCACACCTGCAGTGTTCTACCCTGAAATCCCCATGGCCAGCTCCCTTCCCTTTTCCTCAAGTGTCCCCTTCTCTATCAGGTCACCTGCCCACCCTAGTAGAGTTGCTTATTTCTTTGAACGGCTCCACACTTTCTTTTCCCATGTGACTTGCCATCAACATATAATTTATGATTAAATTATATCCCTAGCTCTTTCCTCCCAGTAAGCACCCAAAGGCATGGAACTTAAGTCACCTCTCTAATACATTCCAAGTGCCTAGGAGTCTGACTGCTTGAAGGTAGGCAGGTGCCTGAAATATATCAGTTGAATAGATACGATGAATATACTCAGAAGGCTTCTTAAAAATAAACTACTTGGTCAGTCAGATTTTTGTGAACTTATGCTGATGGCTTATGATGTCATATTGCCTTTCTAGATATTTGCAATCAGTTGGACCCAATCAGATGAATTTGTCAAATCACAATAGACAAAAAGCTTGAATCTAAATTCAGGGTTCCAACATCATTTTATAGTTTATTCACTGTCTCTTTTTTCATGTCCCTGCACACGTTTCAACTTGAGATTGAAAACTGGCTGTCACTCACTTATCCTCTATTGTCAATATGCTCATTAATATGCCATTACAGTTCTTTCCTATTTTTTTCCTACTATAACTAGCTGAACAAGCTTTGTGCTATACTTACTGTTTGTGAATATTTCCAGACAATTTTTAATAGTAATTCATTCTGCCTTTAGATCAAAGGACTAAACTTGGGTGCAACCTGCTCCTCTCTCTGTTTCTTGACATAGAAGACCCCACTTTTAATTGATAATTTGATATAATTAAGTTTTGATATGAAACTTATGTCAGAAATTAGAAGGAAAATGACTTGTGAAAATCAGTGAGTCCTGTCACCTTCGAGCGATAAAATTCTGCACCCACTGCTAGCAACTTATGCACTGTGATGAAGAGGATTACCTTTAGGACATGCTTGACTATCGTTGAATCATTTGACTTCAAAAGATCACTCAAATTTTTAGCCAGTTCCTCATGTATCGTTCTCTCTTTGTAGGACCTGGTCTTGAATACAAACTGAAGAAAACCCAGATAAATGAACAAAGTTAATTACTCTTAAAAGGTTTCGAAGATTACCCTACACAAACAACTCATTTCTCATAATCAGCTGCTTGTGTCAGCTTTAGTCATGGAGTCAGCGTAGGACTGATGGGAAGAGCAGGACACACTTGCTCCTATTTGGGTCTTTGCAGAAGTAGGGCCTTGCTCACCTAAGCTCTCCTTGGCACTCTTTCTGTAGAAATCAAGAGAAAGGGCCAGAGAGCCATTGAGCAGGTTCAAGGAGTCATGGAGGGCTTGGACCCACCTACGTAGGACACACTCCCCTTCTCTTTCCTTCCACTGGCAACAGGTGGCATGGTAGCAATTCTTCATCCTGAAAGGGTAGAGCGCCCACTCAAATAGCCAAGTGGGGAAGCAGGTGCCTTCCAGAAGTGAGGAGGTGAGCGCCCCATAAGCCCAGGTTTTATCACCTATGCTAGACACAGCTATCAAGAGGTTGATAAACATCAGCCATCAGTAAGATAATGAACGCTGCTTACTTTCCTTTTTTTTTCTCCCCAAGGACTGTCTTGGTAATAACCTTCTTTATTTCTTCATATATTTTAAGAACATCAATACATACATATGAATACACATATTTCAAAGACATTAAATGCTTCATATTGAATTTTAGTAGTTTGTTTATGAGTTGGGTTTGCCTCAAGAAAGGTATTGTCTTCATGATATTCATAATTTAGAATAGACTGCAACTTAGAGGGAAGACAGGCAGGAGACTGGTGCATTTACTTTTGGATCTCTAACCCTTTCTTTGGACCTCGAAGGACCTCAGCAGGTTTGAAGTTCATCTCAAAGGGAAGACAGAAAGCTAATGGGCTCATATAACCAGCTACAGCTAAGGGTAATTAGTTTCCCCTGAGCATTGAACTTCCTATGAAGACAAACTTACCATCAACTGTTGAATCCTACACATTTATTTAGCCTGAAGGGTATTTTGTTTCAACTAGCACTGGACTAGTCTAACCTTACAAACCTGCTTCTTAGAATTGTTGGTGCTACAAACCCCTGTGAAGCGCAGCATTTAATTAGATTGACGCAGACACACATCTTTGAAAAAGACACAGTGTATGTGTGCAGTTTTGATACCGTAGATGGAGTGAGTTAGCAGCTGGTACCACTGAACTTGAAATGGTGTTTTGTTTACTTGTGGATAAATACAAATTACAATGACTATAACATCACCCAAGGATATACAAGCATGTCTTGGAATCAGCCCATCAGTTGCTTACAATGTTCCTAGGGGTGGGACTTAATATATACCTATATGTTAAATGTTTCCCTTCCACCTCTGGTAAAAATAATTTCAAACTCTTAGCTCAAGGTCAGGCTGTTAACCATATACCTTAGCAGGAGTCTGATCACAGAATCATATGTCTGGGTCCTCGTCTAGTCTGTCTCCTCTTCTGTATCAGAGGAGACAGCTGAGGTTTCCTGAGGTTCACTTCTCAGAGCACTTCACTGCTTACACTGAAGTCTCTCACTTCTTAGTTTAGGGATTTTTTTTCCCAGACTGATCCACAAGTTGGTTGTACTTATTTGGAAGTGTTTGTTTATTTCAAAATAAATTCTAAAATATCCTTAGGAATTGTCAATCTGAAATTCCACAAAAGTATATCCCTGGATTTGAGCTACTTTAGAACAAAGGGTAAACCACTTCTCTTCTGTATTGCAGAATGTGACACTCTTGTCAAGATATTTCATATTTTCTGGGTGAGAATAAAGCCTATTCCAAGATGCATTTCCAAGAGCACCACAGAGTAAGTGTCTGAGCATCCGAGGTTCTCACAGGAGCTGGCCTTGGTGATGACAGAAGTAGCCACAACAGCTGAAGTTCTTAATATATTTTTAAACAACTCCATTAGAACAAGGAAATTGATACTACAGTTGAAATGGTGTTGTCTGAATGAAGTACAATGATTCAAGGAATTATTTTATTCTATTTGGTCTCTTTGTGGATTGAAATAGAAAGTAAGGGTAAGTATTGAGAAGATAAACTCTTCCCAGATAATTACATTAGCAAATACACTCATCAATCCACTAGCAAAGTAAGTGATGCCCCTCTATTAAGCACAGAGCAAACTACATGGTATTTGTGGGTGTAATTAGCTTTTGGTAATTGAAGTCAGGGTCCTAGCAGGTACAATTATATTCTAAGGAAGGGGCTGTGAAATGACTATTCTAGAATGCAGGCTCTTTTAAGGAGGGTCACAACTCATGCTTTGGTACTTGGGGAAGACATCTAACACTTCTCATAGAAAATACATAGATAGGAATCCATGCACGTGGAATCTCAGAGTGGTTCATTCCGGAACGAGATTTTTAACTACTTCCTTTTGTAGCAACATTTCTATGACACTAATCATTGTTAAACAAAGAAGCTTCTATCACAGAAGGCCCCAATTCTTCTCCAGTTGCATTTCTAAACATCTAGAATGTACATGTTTATCCCTATATATGACTTGAATATATTTCCTTTAAAAAGCAATATCTCCAAAGATCCAGTCTGTGTATGCAAAATGGAAATGTAAGTTTTGTATGTATCATAAAGCAATTGAGGATGCTTGTATTTTGCTTTCAATGAAAGGATATTTGGAGCAGAGCTATGAGAATGCAAACATCACCACAAGTTCATTGGCATCGATTCACAGCCAATTGAAAATGAGAATAGGACATCTCCAAGTGGACACTTGACAAGGGACACTGAGGAAGCAGTGCACACCAATGAGATGGGCAAATGGTTCATGCCAGAAGATAAAGGACTTAACATACCAGAAGCAGGTACAAATATACAGTAACTGGGAAAATGAAATAATGCCTGAGAAAACAATAAAAAGAGCTAAGAAAACAATACAGAAGAAACACAGAGCATTCAACAAACCCGCAGAAGTCTTTCTTAATTAGCATAGAAATTTTATATATTTCTAATGTCAACTTCAAAGGAGCAACACTTGAGCTTTCTTTTCTGTCTTTTTCTTTCCACCATTCCCACATTGATATTCATTTACACATGCACACAGTGCTTTTACATTTAAACAATACAGGTAGCTCATTAATGCAAAGAAATGGAATTCTTCTAAGGTGAACTTGTGTTCTGACCATGGTGGGCACCATCCAACTTCAGGGTGAGACCCTCCCTCTTAGTGCCGACAGGAAACAAGACAAGCCACACAGCACAGGGCACATGATCAGTGCCCTAGTGGCGACTCCGTACCTTAATGTATGACTGGACGGAATGGTCTAGCTGCTCCTCATGACACTTGGCCACAATGTCAGCCAGAACCCTGGAAAAGCAAGGATGTTCAGTGGCCTGGCTGAAGGTATAAAGATTCTACTGTCTTAGAATACTTGGAAAATGGGGTATTTCATGAATGAATGAATGAACCAGCCAAATCACACTCTTCTCTTGCCTTCCTCACTCCCAACAGAGGGCACGTGACATATCTCTATCACCTGGGAGTAATTTCCAAACAGAAGCATTCCAAGAACCCACTAAGGTAAGGTAAGGTAAGGTAAGGTAAGGTAAGGTAAGGTAAGGTAAGGTAAGGTAAGGTAAGGTAAGGTAAGGTAAGTAAGGTCTTAGGGCATGAGGTCACACTGGAGACATTTCCTCCGAGCTGAATGCACTACTTGTGGTCTCTGCACTTGCTGACATTGTCTTCCTGGAAAAGGGATAATTTTAAGTACCTAATTAGGCTCTGATTAGTGCCCATGTTCCATTTTAAAGGGCTCACCTTTCAACCAGTGAGCAGAAGACCTATTTTTGGAAAAAGAGATTAGGTTAAGCTGTATATTTCCCTCATTAGCTGGGCTAGGGTTTCATGTAGCAGTGGTATGTTGATATTTTTCATATTAACATGATCAGTTGCTGCATGGCTGGAGAGCTTTGGGAGATCTCAGAAGCTAACAGATCTGTAAGCTGCAATATTTAAAAGTCTTCTCAACATCGACATAATACTCAGCTAAAAGGGACGCTAGTTGATGCCACAATTTGAGATTTTTAATCTGGGTCCAGAACTGGATGTTTGTGGAACTGATACTCATACTTTAATTTCCCAGAACTTCGGGGTTTTATGTTAAAAACAAAGCTAAAAGCCTTCATTGTAGAAAAGATAAATAATATGAACAAGGAAGAAACAGTCAATATTTCAATACTAGCTGTGATCTTTTCCTAATGCTAGGGCTATTTTTGAAACACACAACAAATATATGTTTAAATTATTAATTCAAGATAATATAAATGCAGAATTCTAAGTTTATGACTAGACTTAATAGTGATGTTGGAAGAGTATGGTTTGACTAAATTTAACACAAAAGAAAGGAAACAGTGCAATTAAAAAAATTCTGTGGGACTATGAAATGATACAACTATTTTGGTAAACATTCTAGCAGTTTCTAAAAAAAAATATCTAATATTCAGCCAACGAATTGTACAGCCATTGCGCTACTGTGGATTCACATCAGAAGTCAGGCATTAGAGTTATGCTGACCTAGAATTTATATATAAACATTTATAGTGACTGCGTTCATTATAGACCCCAAATAGGAAAATTTCAGATGTCTTTCAACAAATGAATCCTTAAACAAACTGTGATACAATCCATACCATAGAATACTACTCACCCATAAAAAGAAGTGACCTAGTCATAGATGGACAACCTGGGTGAATCTTCAGAGAATTGTGATGAGTGGAAAAGCTAATGATTGCATACTGTATAATTTCATACATACACAGATAGGTGTGTGTGTGTGTGTGTGTGTGTGTGTGTGTGTGTGTGTGTGTGTATGTGTATTGAGAGTGGGGGAGACTAAATAATGAGTATACTTATTCTCTCCATATTACCCCTTTTAACTTCTAATGAATCTCCAATTATCTCAAAATAAAACGTTAAAAGCACAAAAGAAAAAAAAATCTAGTGTTCCACTAATGATAATAGTCAGGAATCTGAAAACAAGGGTTTGAGAGTGAGAAATGCTTAAATCTGAAAAGCATGTCCACACGAAATGTACACAAATGTGGCTATTTAGTCAGAATCAATCATCAGGGTTCTGTCTGAGGAAGGGTGGCACAATCTTTCCCCTGCCCCAGGGTTGCTATGGATACCTGGTGACGGTCGCAGTGATTTCTTCTTCCTCATTCTGCACTAGAATTTTGAAGAGCTGATTCAGGATGATAGGCAGGAAGCTGATGATCGAGTGGATCTTGTCCACATTTAGTAAGTTCTGCAGTGAGTTGATGAGAAGAAACATGTAAAGAAACGAGAGGAGGTAGCCCAGCACAATCTGCAGGTGTTTTTAGGAATACGATGTGATCACGTGATCACCGTGGCTCCCCTTTTATCTGGTCATTCGCTTTCCTGTGTCACTATGCCAGAAGGTGTAGGTCATGTTGAAAGGACTCTGCTTAATTAGCAATGGTAAATACATTCTTATTTTCAATGATTTCTGTTTAGGATAAAAAAAAAACTGATCTTTGCCTTTTCTCCTTTTCATGTGAACAGAACCATGTAGAAAGTATGAAGTGAAACTCATTTGCTCCCTAAACTGTAAAGTCTTTTAAAGTCCCCAGTGACCATCACTTCTTAGTTTGCTATTCAGTGGGAAATAGGTTTTCTTTGCCAGTTTCTACGCCACAAACCACTAAATCTGCACATCCTGTTACCTTACAAGCACGGACAAAACTCGAGGTAGGTGACTGAGACATGTCTTTTTCTCTCTTTTGGCACTGATGGAAAAATGCATTCACATGTGGGTCCTGCAAAGGCAGAAGAAGTGTTTATCTGTGGTGGCACACAAACTGAGTGATGGTGGCAAGCACTTCTAAGCAGCGTTTCCCCACGACATCAGACTTAGAGCCCCTTCTTTCAGTAGACAGAGAGGTCACCTGAAGGTCCCTAACTGAACTCCAGCACTCTGGATGACAATGCCCAATCTCTCAAATATTTCATACTCAGAGTTCTCCCATCCCTCTTGGCCAAATAGCCCTGGCTAGAGAATGTCATCCGTTGGCGGGCCGTCTGGCTGGTTGGCTGGCTGGCAGGCTCCCTCTCTTTTTCCTTTCTTTCCTTTCTTCTCTTCCTCCTTACCTGCCTCCCTTCCTGTTTCTCTTTTTTCCTTCCATCCTTTTATCCTTCCTTCCATCCCTCCCTCCCTCTCTTTCTTTTCCCCCCCAATGTTCCTTATTTTTCCAGCCCACATTCCAGAGAACTTTATAAATCTCTCTTACATCATCTATGACCCACAGGACACTGTGCTGTCTTTGACATGCCTAGGAATATTTCCAGGTTTGATGTGTCTGTATCAGCCTGGTATTAGGACACAACAAAAAGTGTGACATAAACCCCAAGAAATCTTGGTTTTGATCTGTTGAAATCTGCTTGGAATTTCTCCAAGTTCTGAGCTAAGTTATATAGTCAAGAAATGAAAGAACATTTGAGTTTGAGATATATTTCTGATGTTTCTCTTGCAGTACATACTACATGGGCATCCGGCATGGATTTTCCTCATACTGGTATTTGAGTATGTGATATTTCTGTTTCCTATTTGCAGTTTATTTCTTAACTAGTGACAGTGTTTTCCTCCTAGATATGTCTGCATATATTTGTCAAGTTAGCCATTATTTAGTGAAAGCTGACTGTGTGTCAGGCCCCTGGTAGGTCTTTTTGACAGAAGAAAGGCAGGGCAGACATGATCACATCAGCTGTGGGCTGTCCATCATGACAACATGACCAGCACCATACCACAGCTTCCACATGTACCTATTTATTCACAGCTTGAGAAGTGCTTCACAATAAAAGCAAGATGCCATCTGAGCAGGTTACAAGACAGCCCAGCATTGTCTATAGGCTCAGGGAACCAGTAAGACTTAGGAGACGTGAGGTAACAGTTGACCTCAGATCTGAACGATCAGGGTGAATTGATCAGATTGATGAGCAAAAGGCAGAGAGAGGGGGCAGGTGCTTTTCTCCCTGGCTGAGGAAGGGAAGGTACCAAAAACGTCTTGGAGAAGTTAAAGGAATGCAGTATGGGTTGGAAGTCAGAGTATGGGAGACAAGAGCCTTGGACCTTTGGAAAACAAGATGAGGTGGGTTTAATCAGCTGTGGGATCCAGGACTGGGGATGAGGATGGAAGTTTCTTTGAAACACCGAACTTTATTAATTTTAAAATCATATCTGTGAATCTTTATCTGTGTTATCTCTGTGCTTATCTCTACATGGAACCTGGATTATTTAATTATTCTTAGGAGCCAAATATGAGGTTGAGATAAAACAGTACAAAACAAAAAAGCTGCCTCACAGCAGAAAGAGTAAGCTTACAGTTTATCAGTTACGTGTGTATAGATAGCATGTGATAGCTCATGAATTACTATTACCTTCACATGAATTTTCTTACTTTGGTATTCATCACAAGCTTAAGTAGTGATATTTTATGTATACCATTTTCCTGATGAAGATTTGAGAACCAAAGAGGCCAAAGTAACTTGTTCAGTCATCAAGCCAGGAACTGGTCAAAGTGACTCTCCACTGAAGTCCTGTCTATCTCATGGTCATGGTAGGCACGGGGATTAGGCTTAGTTTCGGGGTAAATGTCAAATGTATTTGTTTTTACCACTGAACAGGTTCTAAATCTGGGAGTTGTAAGTATGAGGAAATCATACTATGAGTAGACATTCATATGCTAAATACACTTCTGCATTTTGGCCTCAAGTTGTATTGCTTAAGGAGTGAGGGCACTTTGTCTGTCTTGAAAGAGGTGTAAAATTACACGTTATCTTTCTTGGCAAGTTCAGCCAGCTGCCCATTCAACAACTCACGAAATGATACGTTTCTCCTATACATGCAGGAGCCACCATCATATTATATCATAGTCTAGGTCTCCACTTTAAAACATGACACTCACCTGAGTGTTCACTGTTGATACAACAAATGTTGACACTTTGAAAAGTGGTTTGCCACCATCGACCCATTTAATGTCGCTTCCTCCATGCTGCAAGAAAGAGTTTGCTGCCATCACCGACAATATGAGATAAGAGAATCAAGTCACTTAGTTTATGTTAATTTGCTGTTCTGAACTGTTACTCCCACATTGCTCTAGAGACAGGAAAAATGTGAAGATTCATTTGGAAGTTTTGGAGATGAGCCTGACATACTTTCAAGAGTCATTCTTTTAATGGTCACAAATAAAGTAAGAGTTGGATTATTGTAGGTTAAGTTCATAATTGCAATGGACAGGCACACTATCATGCTAGTTTAAATAGTAGAGAAAAAAGATAGCCTTGTTTCATAGCTGATTTTTTAAAAGTTTCTTGTAAATTATACACTATACAATACCTTTCCACTTGCAGAATCTTGAATGCTTAAATAATTTGGAGGCAGGGTGGTTGTTATTGGGATATTATACTCCTGAGAAGCTATTTGATCATGTTTCACCAGAGGAAGCCAAGCATATCCCACTGCAAGGAGACAACACGTAGAAAGTTTTGAACGCAAACCTCTATGCTAAGAAGCACAAATATACCATTTGTCACTATAAACATTGATTTCATTTAAAAATCAATAAATTGTATCTTTTTAAAATGTTCTCCAACTCTAGTTAAACACATTGACCTATTTCAGGTCACTTCTTGTAAGTACCTGAAGTCTCCAGAGCCTCTTTCTTTTTGGCGTTAGCTTTGGCATTGATGTCACATGTGATGTGATAAAAAGAAAATAAAAGATGGTGTTTTTCATGAAGTTGTGTTGGTAGCTCAATTTTCACCTGCAATGAAAGATATCACATTTGGATTGAGATTAAAATCATTTGCTTCACGTCAGCAACAAGAGTGAATTTTAAGTCCATGCTTAGTCAAAAATGATTTAATACTCAACAAATATTCAATCTGCTGGCTGTAATGTATTAATATGTTATTTTTACATCTTAAGTGGTAGATGATAACTTAGATTATGTAGCATCTCTCATTACATGATTTATGTTTCTAGAGTATGCATTAAATATACATATTCAAAGCCACACACTCACTAACAGAACTACAGAATGTAAGGAAGACAAACATTAAGAACTACCATAAACTGTGTAAACTGTAAGTCCTAGCCTCCAGAGCATGGTCATGGGCATGGGTAGTAAATGAACATGTGTTAGCCATTCAGAATCTCAGACACTGCTCAGAATCTGAATCTGCATCTTAATAATATACCCAGGCAATTCATGTATACATCATCGAGAACTGTGACTGTAAACAAGGTAACTGGAAGCCTGGCCTCCATCTCTCTACAATACAACACACACACATATGAGATGACTTTTGTCGTAGCAAGTAATGAGTCACTTGATGAAGCTGTACTGAAGGGTTATTAATGATGCCTCTGATTAAACACAAACATAACTACATGGGTTATTCCATATTTCTGGAAAGAAAGGGTTTGAAATAACCACCTACAGTTTATAGCACCTTTTGGATTAGGTTTTAAAGTTCTGTCACATGCATTTAATTTCCCCATTGTCTTATGAAGCGGACACTACTGAGGTGAGACTCAAGGCCAGAGATATTGGGGGCTCTGGGTGAGTAAGAGATGGTAGAGTTAGTAATAGGTGGTTTCCAAGACAGTCCTACATCTTCTGATGACCCCTGTATACCAGGATTCCAGGAGCCTGTCCAGGTATCATGCACTTAGCTTTATGTGAGTCACTAGTTCTGGGAATAGTCAAGTTGAGCAATAACTAAAACCCATAGATTATTAATTAGCTGTCCTGTGCATCTGGCTGGTTTATTTTCATTCTGTTTAAGGAAGGATTTAGGACTAGAGATTTCACAGTGTGGTCCCTGCAATGGTAGCATCGGTGTCGCCTGGAACCATGAAATCTTAGGCCTAACTGAGACACGCTGAATACCCAAATCTGAGTATTCTGCTTCAATCAGTCTTCCAGATAATTCTGATGTATGAGGATCCCTAAGAATTTTGAGGATCCCTGGATTTTGATGAGTTGCACGCCGATATATTATTTATATAACAGTGTACTAACCTGGTTACAAAAGCCTATACACATTTCAAAATCCCTAATAATAAGCAGAACACTAGAAAATTTCTTCTGAGCCAACTTCAAGATTATGTAGCAATGCACCAAGTATTCAAGAATTTCAGTTAACTAAATGGTAAGGAACTGAAGCAGAAGCCACAGAGTAGTTCTGTTTGCTGGCTTGCTCTTCCTGGCTTGTTCAGACTGCTTTCTTATGGAACCCAGGACCACCAGCTCAGGAGAAGCCCTGCCCACAGTGATCTGGCTTCTCCCACATCATTCAACAATAAAAAAAAAAAAAATGTACCATAGACTTTCCCACAGGTAAATCTGGCGGGGGCATTTTGTCAATTGAGGGTCGCTCTTCTAAAATGGCTCTAGCTTGTGCCAAGTTGACATAAAACTAGTCTTCACAATCCCTCACTTAAAAAATCTTGTAAATAGTTACATTTTATTGTAACGATGCATTGGATAATTTATACCTATTTTAAAGATAATGCCATCATTTTTCCTACAATCAAGGAAATAAAACCTTAGTATTAAATCTGTGCTGCAAAGGCCACTAAGTGATTGATAATCTACATGCCATGTGGAAAAGCTCATAGGTTTTATGAGATTCCAGGAAATATGAGAAAATGAAAAAGATTAAAAGCCAGACTTAACAGCACTGAGACTCTGAGAACATTAATTTATGAAATTCTTACATCTACAGAAAATGCATCTTTCACACCTGTTTTGTCAAAAAGTCAATCAATATGGTAAATATTCTGTAATATGATAATAACTCTTTCCCTTAGCTTTTTGTTTTCTTTTTTTAAATCTTCTTATCTGGATTGATGGAGGAAAATAAGAGAATTAAGTAGATAAGGAAGTAGGAGGTTAGATGGGGGATTTTGTTAATTAGTTTGAAAATGACAAATGTGTAACCTGGGGTGTCAGACAGAGAATGGCTCCCAAAGGTGACTCTGTGTTCTAAAACCCAGACCCCATGAATATATGACTGTGCGAGACAAAAGGGACTTCAAAGATGTGATTAAGGTGAGGACCTTGGGGTTATATCAGGTATTACAAGTGGGTACAATGTGGTCACTATGAGCCTTTCCTTCCTTTCTTCATCCCTCCATTCCTCCTTCCCTTTCTTCTCCTTCCTTTTAAAAAAGGATCCCGTGTACCTCATGCTGCCCTCAAACTGTCTAGATTGCAAAGGATTATCTTAAATTTATGATCCTCCTACCTCTGCTTCCCAAGGGCTGTGATCATCACACCCAGTTGTATGGGGTGCTAGGAACAGGACCCAGGACTTAATGTATGCTGGGTGAACACTTCATCAGCTGAGCTACATTTCCAGTCCCACCATAGTTCTTATAAAAGGTAGGCAGGAGAGGAGTCACAATCCAAGGTACGAGGTGGTGTTTAGAGGCTGCAAGAGGTAAGGAAACAGATCTTCCTTTGGAAATTTCTGGAGACATACTGGCCTCACTGACACGGTTATTTCAGCCACATGACAGCCAGTTCAGACCCCTGACCACCAGAGCTGTAAATGATGTGTATTGTTTTGAGCAACTGAAGGGTGCGAATTTGTTATAGCATCAATAGAGTAACTCATATAAAATCCTAGCTGGTTTTCATAGTTTAGAGCTTTGTCTTATGGTTAGAAGCTGGGTTTAATCACTGAAACTTGTCTCAGGCTGTTTATAAAAGAGCTAATATGTGAGCAGCACTTTACCACGAGCCTAGTGGTATTTCTTATGAGTTATAGGAAGCGGGGAAACTTCTATCTAGAGTAATATGGCCTGGTTTGAATGCTGACTGTCACTTAGTAGTTATATGACCCTGACAAAGTTGCTTGAGCCAGTGCCCTAGTCTATATAACAGGAGGTGGTAACAGTGCCGGATTTTCCAAGCTTTGGAGAAGTTAAGTGAGATGATGTCTATATGCTTGGTGCACAGTAAGAGTGTTGAATTTTCCAGAGCAAGTCACACTTCTAACCATGAGATGAGGGGATGGAGCCCAATGAAGTTCATGCAGGTAATAGCAATAGTGTTGATTCATAACATCTGGTCTTCCTGCTATAAAATGATATGATATGCTGCCACTGATTGGTAAAGTTATCTAATATAATCTTTATTAAAATCACCCATAAAATAAATGAGGAAAAACAGTCTCATTGGAAAAGAATGATAAAACAGAACCATCTTTTTTTTTTTTTTTTGAAGGTCAGTCTTGTGCTCAGCTGCAGGAATTTGCAACATACACCAGGATTATCATCAGCCAGCGTCACATCAGTCAGTGTCACTTTAGAGTCTTGGGGTGGGTACACTACTGTCCTCAATCTGAGATGTGGTCTAGACAAGGTTTCTCTGACTTACTCACCCATGAGTTACAGGTAGAGGCTGTGGAGGCCTGGTCCTTACCTCATCAGAGAAATCTGGATTTTGAGAATGGTGCAGAACAGCTGTGTAGGCAGCTGAAGTGAAGAGCGGCCCTCCAGGTTTTCCATAAATACACTGTTTAGAAAGTTATGAGGGAAACAATTGTGAGTGCCTGAGAATATTCTCAAGTGAGAAAAAGTCAATTCTTCAGTTTCCAATTCCAGTACCAATACCAGCACACTTTGTGATGGACATCCCAGGATGACATCTAGTTAACTTTGAACTTCGTTGATATAATGTTCTGTGTGTACTATGCAACGGGACATCAAAGGGCATCTAAAAGTCTTTATTCATCTTGTAGGTATGGCACGAGGGTTGAAGACTGAACCAACTCACTAGATGACTTTTGATCGCCATGAATATGAGTTAATGGTTCAAGACAGATCCCTAAAGGATGCCTTCCTGAGAGAGTTAAGGTCCTCAGGCTTGGCTGGACCCCAGTTCCATGCAAACCAATTCCGACTCATGACAGTGGAGGTAGCAGGACAGACCCAGCTTTTGATGTTGTATCCTAACCTCTAATTGGGTCAGAGGACTGGAATAGGCTTTCGTGAATCACACAGGTGAAGGGCACATATGCCTGGAGCTCTGGACCTCTCTTCTAGTCTTAGGTCTGGTCATGCTACGTCTCTGTATGACGTCAATAATGCAATGACAGGGAGCCTACAAACCTGCTGCTGCCCTTCTTTCCTAGTTCATCCCCATTACAAGCACTGCTTTGGCAGACCCGTTGGGTTTCTTACCTAGTCATTGCATTGCTTAACAATGATATCTCCTGCTAATTTTCCTTTCCTGATACTAATGCTGTGAAAAGCTCGGTCTGTATGGATGCTCACAGTGGCTCAAGATTATCTTGAAGAATGCCTCTCTACCCTACATGAGTTAGCTCATTCTTAAGTTCATCCCCACTCTTTGAAATAAGACTAAAAATTTCCTGCTATCATAAATCAGAGTACAGTTGATACTTGATGGTATCATGAGAAACAGCCTGGGGCAATGGTAGGATTAGTTAGACATTATCTTGGTTCTTAACTACCTCTTCACTCTGATTCACTGCAACCTAGAAGATTTGACCATAGGCTTAGTAAAAATAGCTTTCCTCTTTATTTTTATAGGCTTTTTTTGTTATTTGATAACCTTAAAAATAGTGCATATCATATATGAACTCTAGAAAAGGCAATCCAGTTTTATAGGTCAAAATAATGATACTATTAACTCATGTGATCAACAATGTGGGCTGTCTTTTTAGAGTCATTTTCTAGTCCCTAGGGCAGTTGGCTCCATAAATGTGAGCTCTATGGAGGTACCTTGCATTAACCAACTATCCTGTTCATAAATACGAGCTCTCTAGGGACATCCTGCATTAACCAATAGGCCTGTGTATAGTAGCCTCTCTATGGGGACAGCATGAAGGCAGGCTGGATGTACTGCTACAAATCACGCATGATGAGTCAAGAGGTGGACTTAATTTGTGCACAGGGCAGATTCTTCACAGGGTACTACTGTATTTATTTCACACTATAATGAGTTCCCTTTTTCCAAATCCTGAAGTGAAGAGCTGTGGGAGACTAGCATTTCTGATAGATGGGGTTAGTGATGGCGGTTAAGTCATATACATTTTCAGGAAATCTAAAACAAATGCCTGAAATTGCTCCTCATTTAACCATACTCATATAAAAATTCCCCAGTGATACAAAGGACCGAGGTGCCTGCCTTCCCTCTCATGCGTGTCCCCAAGTGACTCGACTCACCTTCACGGCCTTGGAACCATCTTCATCAGAATTTTTGAATTCAATGCACACAGTTATATTTCGTGCCTGAAATTATAGTGTGGGGGAAAATGGATATGATAATTTCCTCTTAAATTAACATCCCAAACAATGTAAGGGCCTAAAATAAGTAGCTTCTAATTAAATATGAAAAAAAATGTAGAATAACCACCATTGTCTTGGTCCTCAGAAGCTGCAGGATTTGGAGAGATTTTAAAGGAAACAACAGCAAAAAAAGCTCACAGTATAGAACTAAGCATGCTCTTTTCAGAGCATTATAAGAACCAAAAAACTGATCTAGATTAAATTTATGTCAGGCTGATTTTAGAAAAGATTATTAATATATTACACAACCATGCATCTTCAAGCAATTCAGAGATTAACAACTATAAGATAACTCTTCTGCAACACTTCAAGGTCCTGAAAATGCATTCATCTTTAAATAATCCTAAAGTAAATTCTAGGATGTACCCACCCTTGGCTAAGCATTTCCTCTAAGTCTTGGCTCATAGTTATTTCAAGTTGCCCTTTCAAGAACCATCTTGTGTGATCTATATACAGTGAACTGAGAAGTTACCTTGTTGAAGCATTTCTGGCTATCGTACTTGAGATGTTTGGGGTAGACATAAATTTGATTTTTGTACACTCTGTATGGTCGGCAATGCTTTGTTGAGTCATAAATCAATTCTTCCACCTCCACTGTAGGTTCTGACTGAGCCATCACGTTGAAAGGCTTGACAGGGATAAAGGACGATGTTACACAGTCTTAAAAAATCAGAAAATAAGAGTTTGTCATTTCATATGGGTCTTCTACAGTGAACAACACTTAACATATCTTAACACGAATCTATTTAAAATGGAAATTTGCTATTGTGTAGCAAGAGCATGAAAATGTGAGAAGGGGGCATTGGGCATGAGAAAGTTATATATTTAGTATTAAAAGTCATGGCTAAGAACCATGGCAAATCTTTGAGATGGATATATATATATATATATATATATATATATATATATATATATATATATATATATATTTTGGTTTTTCGAGACAGGGTTTCTCTGTGTAGCTTTGTGCCTTTCCTGGAACTCACTTAGTAGCCCAGGCTGGCCTCGAACTCACAGAGATCCGCCTACCTCTGCCTCCCGAGTGCTGGGATTAAAGGCGTGCGCCACCACCGCCCGGCGGATTTATATATTTTTAAAAAAAGATTATTTATTATGTATACAACATTCTGCCTCTACGTATGCCTGCACACCAGAAGAGGGCACCAGATCTCATTACAGATGGTTGTGAGCCACCACATGGTTGCTGGGAATTGAACTCAGGACCTCTGGAAGAGCAGCCAGTTCTCTTAACTTCTGAGCCACCTCTCCAGACCCTGAATTTATAATTTTCATAATGTTTTCTATATATAGACTATTCTAGGTAGATTTTTATAAGATAAGGTGTAACCCACTGACAGTCACTTGCTATTACAAATAAAATACATGTATTATTGCATAGCAGAATGAAGTTATTCAGTGGGTCTATTAGTGATAGTGACAGATGAATTAGTAGTAATTCTTCATCTATGGAATGATTTTTATGGCAAGTGCCTAAAGCCCTCTGTATACTGTTTGTTGCTTTTCTTTCTCTTACATTTTTACCACCTTTAAAAAATCTAACTTTGCAGTTAGCCTAAGGAAAAAATAGCCCGAGAAAACATAAGAAAAGATGGTTAAGAATGTATATGTCAAAACTTCTGTCATTACACTGTTTGAAGAGGGGAGCTTTCATGTTGAAAGGGAAAAAGCCCCGCTGATTTTGTTTCTACAAAGGACCTTCCTGGACTCAGATAAAACAAAGCGATGGGCTATACATACTCGGGAATCCGATGACAGTTCTAATATTTCATCAGGTATTGATTATAATATTTTCATTATGTTCTCAAATTTCTCTATTACTCTACCCTTCTTTCAAGGAGAGTATTTAGCTTTCTATTCTGTTGTCCTTTCTGTAGGTAATAAAGCCTTATTCCCTAAATCAAGTAGAGAAAATGGCTAAATTTCTCCTCTGCTGTTTCCCATCATTCAATGTGAAAATGATTTTGAGTCAGAACTCAAGTTAGAATTCTCGTTATAGTTTATATTAAAATGATTTGTGGAAACTTATCAGGATAGACGGCCATCCTAATATTCCCTGTCTGTAGTCTCTACCCAGTTGTTTATTATACAAAAACTTGATTCTGTATTCTGAAATGTTCATTTTTAGGTCAGTAAAAGCAGGAGTTTTACCATGTTCCAAATAAGATAGACAGTCTATATAATGACATTTTAGTCGCTTAGGTGGCTGTGGCCAGTGCTCAAAGCAATTTGTTGTCAGTGAGGTATGGCAGAACCAGTCTATACTTGAGTCAGGGAAACTAGATAGAATCTGAATTCTTTCACTATTGGTTATTTATTTACTTGAGTCTGACTTTCCTCATAACACCCCGGGGTTTAAAGGATTATGTGAATAACTTAATATCTTGCTGGATATTATACCCATATTTGGATAATAGATGAAGGTTAAGCTATCCAGGATACTGTTTTCGTTATGACTTCATTGTCTGTCTCAACAGACAAGTAAGTCCCATATTCCTATAGTATAATGAATTCCTTTCCATTTTGGAAGACTAAATCCCCAAACAACCCAAATCTTGGGATCAACCAGTTAACTGAAGAACCAACCAAACATCCAAACAATCTCCCACAAGATACTCAGAAGTCTCTAAATGAACTGTGACATCAGTGACATCGGCATCATACTTGGCTGCTCCAAGGGAATGTTGTCCACAACAATGTCCAGGCTTCCAGGGATGGTCTGCATTTTGCCTGTCCGGTCAGCTCTGTGAAAGGACATCACACACACACACACACACACACACACACACACACACACACACACACACACACACACACACTGTATTATTTTGATTTTCAAAGAAAGCCCCATCTTGTACTATAATTCTGAGCTTTGAGAAGTGTAAAGAATAGACAGCAAAAAGTGGTGTATTGATTGTTTTTACTTGGTTAGTTTAATTCCTATAAAATATGTTACTATAAATGAAAACAAAAATTATGAAGGAGTCAAGTTACATATATCCCGAAAAATACCTTAAATTTATTCTCTCTGACTTCACTTATACATGCAGCCAGATGAATATAAATTATATGGTCTTGTCAATAAGACTCATTTGAAATTGCTTAAGCATTTGACTGTCAAAGTGAGTTTTAAGAATTTTTGAGAACAAAAGTTTTTGCTATAATTGCTAAGAGTTTGAATTTTTTTCCTTCTTTAATAACAAAGAACTGACTACCTCTACATGCTCTTCTCACTCTCCTATTATTATGCACATTCAGTCTTTGACTCTGGAGTTCTGTTTCCTTCCCTGCTTCCAGCTGGTGGCATTCTTTGAAGGTTGAAGGACCTTTAGGAGGTAGAGTCTTGCTGGAGGAAGTCGGTCACTGGGGCTGGCATTAGAGTTTTACAGCTCAGCTCCATTCCCTATTCACTCTCCACTTCCTGACTGCAGATGCAATGTCACCAGCCGACTGTGTTCCTGTCACTACGTCTTCGGCGCCACAAAGCACCATATCCTCTGAGAGCATAAGCCAAAGTGAACCCTCTTCTCTTAAGTTGCTCTTACCAGGAAGCAGTTGGAAAAATAACTCATACACACCCCATAAAATTATTGGATCCCCAAGGTTGTTTACCTCTGTTCCCAGCTCTGTGTTCAGTGAACCACATTGGTGGCTTGAAGTCAGCAATGACAAATTAATTTATGCTATAGAAATTGGTCACCAGGAGAAATCAGTCCTAATTTAATGTCAGTCCTGCACTATGTATTGTAGGTGCCCCTCACATGCCATTTACAGTTTCTCTGTATTCACTGACAACAGGAGGCTTATTGTATCAGTTTATCCCGAAATCTTTGCATGTTCCATTCTGCTCATCATTATAGCTCTTCAAGTCTTAGATTGTCAAGAAGGCAAAAAGAAAAGCCCTTTTTATTTTCTCATGGTGGCTTGAGGGGCTTTGTGAAGACCTGGGTGTAGGATTTGACCAGGATGTTTGATGAGTGAAGGGAAGACAGGTCTCTTACGTTACCAGTACTCTGCCTGGACTACAAAGGATTAAGTTAGGTACAGGGTCTTGCCTAAGAGTCTACTTCTCCTCCTAATCGTATGTTCTAAAACCTTCCATAATGGTGACTATTAGATAGATTTGATAAACTATTCCTTCTATTTAAATAGCTGCAAATAATTCACTGATGCTGCAGAAGATATTGGCCATGCTTGTTTAAACATATCTTCATATTTTTGAGGGATATGTAAAATTAGTTGATAAGAGACTGTTGATTCTTGGACATGAGAAACAGAACCATTATTCAAGGCTAAGGAGTACAAGAACACTTTGTGTATTAGAGGCTAATTGTGTAAGATAAATAATATAGTAAGGTCATCTACATATCTCACAAAGAGGCTCCTGTGGGGAAGAAATGGATTCTCCAGTCCCAACTGTCCTCTGCCAGCCAATATCATGTGTGGAAGAAACAAAATGACACTAAAGAATCAGGAGTACCATAAACAATGCTGTTCCAGATACTGAATTTTGGGGGTGGGTTGTCACACAGCTATAGATGAATGATATAGCCCAACATGTGAGAAATCTTCAGTACGATTCTGGCAAACTGACTCTAGACAGCCATCTGTTTCTGGAGGTGTCTGGACAGTTGGGCCTCAGAGCCTCAGGTGTTATGGAGAGAGAAAAACAATGTGTTGATTACATAAAGGGGCATCCAGAATATCCTACCGTCTGTAGTCTGATACCAGTTTAAGCAGGTCCTCAGCTGAAATCTTGCTACTTTCTTGTCTATACAATGGAGAAAATCTTGAGTCTCTGTCCACGTTTCCCTGGTTGTCCTTAAATACAGATCTGCAGGAAAATAATGTTTATGTTGTTACTATTTAAGAACTTGTGTTTTTAAGGAGGATAATTAATGATCATTTTAGTTTATAATAGAAAGTACCCAAGGGACTTATCAAAATAAAAAGACACCAATTCTTAGACAGCATTTTTTTCCTTATAAACACCACATTTGTGTCATATTCCTCATTTTCAACTGTATATTCTCAAGTAGGAGCAGTTCCCATTACAACTGTTTTTATGATGTCTGACATTTATTACCATATCAAAATCTTGGAGTATCAGGAAAAGCGGGAATATATTAATTTTTTCATGTGTGTTTGTGCCGTGCACGCAGCAAGGCTTCATCCATCTTGTTGCGTGAAGAAAACCTCTCACTGGCCTGAAACTCACTGAAGAGGCTAGGCTGGCGGGTCAGTAAGCTCTGGACATCCTCCTGCATTTGCTTCCTCTGTGGTATGTCTATACCATGCACCATCATGTCCAGTTTTTTCCCCTAGGTTCTGTGGCTCGAACTCAGGTTCCCGTGTTTGCAAAGCAAGCATTCCACCGACTGAGCTATCTTCTAAGCTCCTCCTTTAACTGTTTCCCCAAGGCACCCTAACCTGGGCAAGAAGGGGCCACTGCACTTTGGGTGGTGTCATCAGGATTTATGAATGTGCAGTAAGGATCATGTTGTGATTACGACTGCGGAAAGAAAGCATGATTCTTAAAATGTCTTTGTGGAGGTCAAGGAGGCCATGTTCTAACTTTTAGGACAGGAGTCAAGATAAGACGCAGGAAATGTGAGTCAGAGTTTTGCATTAAATAAGGGTAACGTTATGTTGTTTCCTTTCCTTGATCCATTTTGTGGGAACTATAACGCCTTACTTAGAACACACAATTGCTGTTGTCTAAGTGACGGAGTGAGGTCTGGCAATATTTGCTTCACGTGCACTTTGCTGACGTCAGCCCCACCCCCACACTTATTATGCACCGAAGAAGAATTCAGCCCACATGTAATTGCTTTTTCTTCAACATCAGAGAAATGTTGAATTTTTCTTTCTTCTAGTTTAAGAGCCTTAACTAGAATATTTTATCATCTAAATGAATCAAATATTTTAATAAAGTAGCTGAAATGGCTTTGAAAATGATATCAGCCATCGACGTTTAGTGTAAAGGAACATGGGGAAAAATGGAACATGGGGGCTAGAAATGTATTGAAATGATATTTTTAGACCCTTTGAAATCGTCTCCTTACAGTTTTGTTGCAATTCTTGTTAAGTAGTAACTGAGGGGGAAAAAAATCTCTCCTTGATGAAATTTTAATGAAATAACATCAGGAAAGCATAATCAAAACATCTCACTTGAAGACTGGAGAGAGAACGCAGCAGGTAAAGACCCTTTCAGCCAAGCCTGCCTGCCAGCTCAGCTTCTAAGGCCCCTATGGTGGAAGGAGAAAGCCTGTGTCTGCACATTGTCTTCTGAACTCCACATGAGAGCTGTGGCAAGCTGCAGATGCCCTCCCCGGCCTCCACCCGACAAAGTAAATACATAAAAATGTGCCAAGAATTTCAAAGCATTTAACTTAAAAATGACTTTTGCATAAATAATTAATCTATGTGAGCTGTGAACTCCATGTTGCTCATATCCACAGCTGTCTTGTGGAAATCCATCACTGGGAATGGCTACTCATGAAGTATACTGCAGCCTGAGATCTTTATTTTTGATCCTTCTACCCCACACTCTCTCAAGTGCTAAGATCAGAGGCATATAGCATCATGTGGGATTTAGGCATTTCTCTGCATGTGTGGATACAACAGATTAAAGTGGTTGTGAGGGCCCAGCATGGGCACATGACTATAATCTCAGCACTGAGGTAGTAAAGACAAAAGGAGGACTGGGTGTTCAAAGCCATGATGAGCTACACAGACAACCCTCTCTCCAAACAAACAAACAAACAAACAAACAAACAAAAAACAAAAAGCAAAAAACTAAAACTCTCCAAGGTCTGAGGATGTAGTTCAGTGGTAGAACATTTGCCTAGAAGTCACCAAGCAGAAAAAAAAAGTTAATTTGGTTGATTGGCAATTTCAATGGTATAAAAATGAATGATCCAATAATAATAGAACTATAAAAAGACAGAGAGAAGGACCTGGTGAGGGTGTACTAGGGGCTTTGCCACTGGAAGATGCATGCAGAGGTGGACCACCACTTGTTGGGATGGCAGCATGAGAATCTGAGATACTGCTGCATTGTGCATCCTTAGAGGTACAGATATGAGAATGAAGATTTGTTTTAGTCCTGCCTGATGAATTTTAAAGAAAATTGAGCACCGTCTGTTAGTCATTTGTAAGTTAAAATGAGACAGTGTACAAGAATCTGTGAGGTAATCCTGGCGTGGGCTTGGGCCCCTATGATCCTAGAGGTGGCATGCATGGGAGAAGTTTAATTACAATAGGGCATATTTGTAAATTCAACTTCTTTTAGAATTGTTAATTATGAGATATCCCACATAGCTCTGTGTGTCTGTGTGTGTGTGTGTGTGTGTGTGTGTGTGTGTGTGTGTGCATGTTCTACACCTATTCAAAAGATAATATTTTTTTTTGCTAAAATGTAGCAGTGCAGCTAGTGTCAAAGCGGAGAACATACCAGATACATTTCAAATTAGATGTTCACAGCAACGAGATCTGTGTGTACTGCAGCAGCTGGGTAAAAATCTGGTTCCAAGCAACTGTTCATGCTACTATTTTAACCACAGTTGCTCTCAAATGTTTTAGGGTACACTCAACAGCTATACTGTGAACCAAACTGCCAGATAGAAAATAAAGTATGAAGGGAAAGCCAATGGGGAACTAGCAGTACCAACAATGTACTACCTGTGCCATGGAGCTGGTCTGTTCCAGAATGATGTGAGTGCCAGCTCACCTTATGAGGGTCCTGCCGACTCTTAGCTTATGTGGTGTTTTCACTGGAAGGTGGGGAAGCGATCGCCTCTTTGGGTAGCTTGTGTGCTTACGGAAGCTAGATAATCCAAATGACCCAACATTCCACAATCTCTGCACGTTCAATCATTTTTTCTCATTTGTCAGAGAAGCTCACGCAAACTGAAATCATTGGTGGTGCATACAGCTTACTAACCGACAGTTGAACCACTGGCTGAGCCCTAACACAGCAAGCTTGTGGCTTCGCTAGCTTTCCTTTCCTAGAAATAAATACTTCAAGAGTCGATAACACATTCAGACTCCATGGAAGTTTCATCTGTCTTCCTTACAGTTGGCTGACAATTTTAGAGTGAGGGTGTTACTTCTAAGTGCCATTCTGCCAATGATTGACACATTATTTACTTCTGTCCTCCACACTATTTGTCACTGACGAAAATTTACAAGAAATGGGGAGTTGCGGAGCATGAATATGAACTCCATGACGACTTTCAATAATAATAATAATGACAATGTATATACCATGTTTTTCATGTTTACCATTAGTTATCTCTGTAAGGAAAGGCAGGAAGAAAGAGATAAAATAATATTCATAATGTCTTTTATGCCAAATCTGGGTACATGTGAAGTTACACGAGGCAGGAATTTTCAGCTCCATTCTACAGATGAGACTCTGGACCCATTGCGCAATCAATGATTCAATAAGTGGTGACCTGAACTTGTCAGCTTTGCTGTGTCTACCAGGCTTGGCAGTCTGGCTCTCCCACACTTGCTGTCTGAATATAAGTCAGTCCTTGCAGCCTGCAGGAATCTGTCATGGCTTACTGGGGCTGGAATCCTTCTGCCCTTCTATCTTCTGGTCTCCAGTCTTAAATAACGGCCATAACATTCTGACACACATTGGTGGGTTTTCTCTGAACGTGTGCCTCAATGGAAGCTGTGTGAACTGAAAAATGCCCAACAGGTCAACCCTTCCTTCTGGACTTTGCATTTTGAGTTGAAGGGACTACCTTTGGGATAATGCCACCAACATTAATTAAATGAGTGTTCTGTTCTAGGCCTGTAGTTAATCCCTTTTAGTTAAGTTGTTTCATTGCTGATCTTGAGTTGTTTTATGAGTCTATGCCAGGGTTTTCCCCATTTAAGGAATTCTTATAGCAATGCAGGTGTAATGAGTTTGAGAAGGACACTAGAGTTGATGTATCAGTAGATCTGAAAAGCAAATTCTATTTTCCACAGAGGTTCCATTTTTTGGATGGATGGTCTACTATTTGTCCCCCAAAACCCAGCTTTTCTATCAGAGTCAACTGGGGATATGATTGACTGTGCTAATTTATACCAAAATCAAAGGCAGCTTAAGTGATCAACTTGATGGTCTCATTTGTACATTCACATACAGAGCAGAGCTCTATGAATAAATGAAGGTATGCAGGTGCACAGGAAAGTATGCACCATCCCTCCTTATCTTATGTCCATCTGGCTCTCAGGACTGAACAAGCATTGTGTTCATTAAATCAGTTACGTATAAACAAGTTATGATTTCGATTTGGTACTGACTGAGACCTCCCAGTATATCTGGCCATGCCCCCACTGTATACAAGTCAGGGGCCTTCAGATAAGCTGTCTTGCTGAACTAATTTGTGAAGTATATATCTCTGCAGAGCTCATGATGTCTACAAAGATGACACCATGTTAACATTTCTTTAGGCGTGGCTCCATTAAAAATAATAGACAACCATAAAGGCATTCAAAGCCATAGCTACCAATGCAGATTGTAAGCGCTTCTCTGTTCTGTGAGTTGCAAAGTAGGATCTTACCTCACGGCCCAAGCAAATGGCATCCGATATTTCCCCAATTTGCTGCAGAACTGCCTATTGGATTTGAGTATTTTTTGTGCAAACTGAGGAAAAAATAAATAAAATGTTATTTAGGGACAGCCAATTACAAACTGTGCATGTGGAATAATAATGCTTATTTTTCCATTTTATTATCTACTAAAATTCTATACAGTTTCATCTTACTGGCACATAGATTACATATGGTACCCTCTGTGTTCAAGTTATTGTAGAATTCTAGGCTTTCTTTTAAATTTGAAAATTCTAAGTGTGGAAAATCCCCTAGTCTTGAAACATCAACTATTATTTACTTGTCCTACCTCTCTTCCTGCCTACCTTCCAGCTAGGAGAAGTTAAAATCATGAATGGAAAGTTATCGAATTTACATTCACAATTGATCACATTTTTTACTCAACCAGAGGCCTTTTCTCTGAAGAGCTGCATGGACCCTGCATTCCCTGTCACACTTCCTCAGATCTATTGCTATAAGTGGGGAGGTAGCTGTAGTAAGTACAAGAGACATTTTCATTTTCAGTGCTGGAGCAAAACCAGGGCTTCACACATTCTCGGCCAAGTGTGACTGAGTGTCAATAAAATTTTCTTTACAAAAGCTGGTAACAGGCTGGATGTGATCTGAACAGATAGTTTCCTGAACCATGATATGAGAAACACATGAACACGTTAAACGACAGTCTAAATTGTCTCACATGCTCAGATTCATTGGCTTTGAGTTATTTCCTTGATACCATTCCTTTGTATGGAAAATATATACTTTAAATATTTATCTTCTAGTAAATGGAGGTAGTCCATAATTTGATTATTTGAAATAACAAGGCGATAGAAAGAAGAAAGCAGAAAAACATCACTGCTCTTATCATTCAGCCCACTCACACTCTTCCTCATCTCTATCTCCCTGCACTTCACTGTTATTATATTTAATGTACAATCATTTGTCTCTGCTATCGAGTCCATCATCAGCTTGCTGATATTTTAGCAAATTGCCTTTACTTGATCCTGACTCCTAACTTTGCTATTGTAAATACCTCCATCTTTGGGTATTTTGGGGGCTAAAATGATATATACAAATTTCAACTCATTTCTGCTAATACAGTGGTTCTCAACCTGTGGGGCATGACCCCTCAAGGGGGTAGGGTGGGGCTGAATGACCCTTGCACAGGTGTCACCTAAGACCATGGGAAAACACAGATATTTACATTATGATTCATAACAGAAGCAAAATCAAAGTTATAAAATAGCAACAAAAATAATTTTATTGGTAGGGGTCACCACAACCTGAAGAACCGGGTTGCAGCATTAGGAAGGTTGAGAACCACCTTACTAACAGATTCATAGACATCAGAGACTGTTGAGTCAAAAGGACATAAACCCAAAATGTGTAATTAAAAGCATTTTTGATAGATATTAATTATACTGCTAGGTGAATATTGAAAGTCATATATTTGTCAGCTTTTATAATCCAGGAAGGCAGCATGACTTTATTTCTTCAAAGTGACTGAAATTATTTATAAGAAAACAATCTTTACCTTGTTGGAATCTGGGTTCTTAATATAAGGTTCTGCACCACTCCCAATGTTTCCCATTAAGACTTTTTCGACTTTGGCCACCAAAACAATTTCAGAGTGTGGATCACTCACAGAGAATATAGCCTATGTCCAAAGAAAGCAGTAAATAACTACCATAGAAGCCACCCTGAAGACGTTCACAAAATGTCATTTAAAAAAGACATCTATAGGGAATTTTTTTTTTTTTTAAATTGCCCATCCCATATGACCCATTGTTAAGGAACAATCTAAGGGGCAAGGCTTTTCGGTCCCATTACAAGTAAACAAAGTGCAACCTGCTTTGGGAATTTTAACCACTCCTCTGGAATGCCCTTTATGTGAGGTTCTTCTGATTGTCTCGGTGTGCCCCCAGTGTCCATGTTGCCGTTTTCCAAGGCCGGTGGCGTCGCGGAGAGCATCTGCCGGACAGCAGGGTGATTCAGATCCACGTGGAAGTCGGCGGAGATCTTCCGGCTATCTCTGAGGTCATAAAGCGCCACACTCACAAAAAAAGGCTCAATCTGTTGGGGAAAAGAAAACCCAGGTGGCTCTGACATACCGCAGTCTCCCGTCCACTACCCTGTGCACCACTGCATCTCGACACATTGGGTGAAAGACACGCAGAAAGCGAGTTCTCTTGGACCCAGTGAGAAGTACCCAGAATCCCTCCCTGCAGCAGAGGCCTCCAAGCCCAGGGCGGCCTCTCGTTTGTTTTTTGATCCTGGATTTCCATCCAAGTATGCTTTTCCGAATGTTTTGCCACCAGCAAATTAGGCTTTAACAGCCTTCAAGTTGTTTTCCCCATGCTCTAAGAAAATACCCCTTAACCTCAGTTTCCCCAGATCTTTGGAAAACTAAAATGGGAGCCTAGAAATGTCTGGAGTGTACTGAGAAATACTTCACTAGTCTAACTGCTTTTCAGGTTTCTTTTCTTTTCTTTTTCTTTTGTAACACGGTCTCTCTGTGTAGCCCTGACTGTCCTGGGATTTGCGCTCTATACCAGGTTGGCTTTGAACTCAGGGATCCATTTGCATCTGCCTTCCAAGATCTGGAATTAAAAGCACGTGCCACCACCACCTAGCTAAATGTGTAGCCCAGGCTGGCCTTGAACAACTGGTGATCTCTCTGCCTCCGTCTCCTTCAGCAAATCCTACTGGTGTGTGCCACCACAACCGGTGCTTTTCAGATTTTTTTTTAAAATCACAGCTTGAAACGATCATAATAATATTTATTTTACATTGGTGTTGTGCTTTCTACTATTTTGTGCAGTTTTAATACATTCATGAATATGATAGTGTGACACAGATGAGCATCGGCCTGTGAAAGGACCCGTTGTCAGAGAAGGTGGGAAGTCTCCTGAAAAGAAGTCAGTATTTAAGATGAAGTTTTAAAAGAGACATCATGTGGTCTCTTCATTGAGTACTAATTTTGAAGTCCACCACACTTCCAGCACCAGGGGCAGCTCTTTCAGTAACGGTGGTGCTAACTAACTTCTGGTCATGTCATCTGCCAGTTTTCTTAACCCTAAGGTTACCGTTGTCCCTTCAACAATATTTGTAGATACATATTCCAAGATGACCCTCTGTCTTGCTGTTCTTCAAGCCCACCTTCCACCAATCTGAACTCTCAGTGAGATCCGTGACTACTGTGCTGGCTCTCAATGGCTGTGCTATTCTGTCCTTCTGTACATGTGTTAATTAGGACTCCAGTAAGATGACACTCTCCTCATTGTCTTTTTTTTTTTTTTTTTTTTTTTTTTTTTTTAGCATAAGCAGACTGGATGGGAGATTATTGAACATGATTTGGTAGGGTACAGGAGAGTACTGTGGAAGCCCTCAGGAATGCAGGGCTAGCCAATAGTCCCGGGGATCACTACTGGGGATGTATTTGATTCCTCAGCCATCGGGAACGAGCCACCTCTCAGCAACCATGTCTTCAAATTCATCTGCATTTATTTGGTGAAGCTCCACTTCTTTGAGATGTGTGGATCTTCTTGTGGCCAGAGAACATAAACTTGGCTCTATGCAGAGCCTCAAGTGCATGTTCCTTATTCTGCAGCTTGGTGCAGATGGACTTGATGACCTGGTGGCCACTGTGAACTCTAGTCACTATGCTCTGGGGCTTCCCAAAGGCACCACACATACTTGTACACACAATACCACACACACACATACATACTCTCTCACACACACATATACACGCTTACTTAAAAGTAATTATCAAGTAGAATTTATATTTCAGTAATTTGATTTAGTTTAGAAAAAGTCTTCATTTGGGGTAGTTGTAGTGTGCTAAGAGTTGAAAATGCAAAAATAATGAAAGATTAATGCAGGTACACAAAACACTTTGAAGGTCGAGAAATAGAAATCACTATTTTTTTCTGAATTGTTGGATTTTAACTTTCATCCCATTTGCTGAATGGAAATAAATTACCTCCATTAATACGACATCAGAAATTACAGGTCTTGTGGCATTCATTTATTTTTCCAATCCACCTTCACAATGAAAATGCCAAATCTTACTTTTCAAATGGCTGGCTTTGCAGGACGTGTTTGTGTAACAAAACATCGTCAGAGCCTGACAAATTAATTTGTAGGCTACTGAGGTTTAGGCTGATGAATTACTTCTGAAAATTCAGGAAGAGGGAAATTCAAATGTAGCTACAATGAAACAGCTTTATTAGTTCAGATTGCTGGCGTCAACTCCCATTTTCAAGGAAATATCTTAGGCGATGAAACCATCAGCTAGAATTTGGTGTTCTATTTGATTGACTGAAAAATTACATACTGTCAAAGTCTGCTTCCTCATTATAAAAAAGTCTTTCATTGAGTCTGTAGACACACTCGTGTATGAAATGCAGCAGTTAGCTCTTCCGGAACATGAAGAACTGCTCTTCAAAACATGCTCATCAAAGTTAAGAATGATGAAGCTGAAGAGTGCCATTAGGGGAAGAGTGCTACAATTTCATTCAATGATAAACTATCACCAAAGTGAGGCTGTTTATTGATTTTGATATGATTACTAACGAGTGCAATGAAATTATTTTTTAAAAGTAATTTCCTAGTTCATTTTTTTTAAACACTTGTATCTACTGTAAAATTACTTAGAAACAATTCAGAACCTCAAAACCAACTTAACTCCTTGGCCTGAGAGACAGGAAGGACATGGAAAAACCACTCTCAGGGAGGACTCATTGTTTAAGAGCACTGGCTGCCCTTGCGGATGAGTCAAGGTATACTTACACACATGCATACAAAACACCAATGCACATGAAGTGTAAGGGAATAAAATCAAATAAAAATAAAAATGTTTCTAAAGGACACTGTTGAGATTTAAACAAATAGAGCCATGTCGCTTTTGAACACGATCTACATGGAAGGAGTCACATGCCTTTGGCACTGGAAAGAAAAGCCCATTGTCTCTGGGCGCTTGTTTTCAGGTTCACCATAGGAATGAAGTTACTGATGTGTCTCTGCTATTTTCAGTCATAGAGGGCTGTGCCCTTTAACCAAGTATGAAGCTTTCAGGAGACACACATATTGAGTCGTGGGAGATGATAGAGATATCTGCCTAGCCAGCCAGATCATCCCAATCAATGCTGGTGATCAATGGGTGGGGAGGGGGATGACAATAATGATAGATATTATCACACAGCCTCATCACTCTCACATCCAAGAATAAACCCATTTTCTTTGACTTTTGGTTTCCAAAATGGATTTTTAAATTGCACTTAAGAATGTATTGGATGAAAAACATAGGTTTAAAATATTTATATTTTTAGTATAGGTCAATGTATGAAATGATAAAGCCCATTTATTTTTATGTAGTGTGCTGACTAAGTGGCTTTACAATTTGGATCAAGTTTTCTTAAATTTCCAAATGGTTTAAAAAACAAAGTTTTTAGGCATTTTTTTTTTTGTTTTATGTTAGACATGAAAGCATGGTCTAATCCTTTCTAGTATCTTTTTCTACAAGGAAAGTGCAGCTCTCTGCTGCCATGTCTATTGAAGTTTCTCTAATTCATGTTTCACAGTCTCAGGACCATCACACACAGTGGGTTTGTTCTTTCTTGGCCTTTTACCCCACATTTCTCTGGTTTATCTCTCTTCCAACAACAATTCCTTCTTAGTCTTTTGTTGGCAACTTTGATAGTCACATTTGAATGTTTAAATGTTACTTTCCCTTCTCCATGCATGCAGAAATTCTTAGATGATTCCTCCCAGGTCAGTGCTTAAACTAGATCTTCAGATTTTTATTTACATTCATAGTTAATTCTTTGAGCTGAATGAATGCTAAATTGCACCAAGAACCTTCCAAACTTTCCATAGATTACCTATTTGAAGTGGTTGCTGTTATTGCCCACCATTATGTAGAGGAGACTGGGCTCAGACACCTGACCACATGGCACAATTCCTAAGTTCCAAAGCTAGAGAATCTGATCCAAGCTGTCCATCTCAATAGATAGTCCTCACCAAAAGGATGTACAAAGTATGTCTCTATCCTGTTCCCACAGCAGTAGGTAGGAACCCTAAAAGAGGACAGAGGAGCCAAGGACAAAAGGTGAGGAAGTCTTCTGGAAGAGTCAGTCCCACTGTGTGACCCACTGTGCCCAACTCATCAAATGAGTTTCAATCATGATGGAGGCAGGTTTGGGACTGTGTAGGGCTAAGCAAGTGGACAATACCACTCCTGCCTTCTAAAGCACATATGGCTTGTGTATCAAAAACATGAAAATAAACTTTCTTTTCTGGGGTGAAATACAGCAATTGAGACTGAATAGAAGTCAGAAAAGACTGCATTGAAAGAGAATGAAAGAAAACACTCTCAAACATTGACTGCAACTTGTACCAATGGTGGGGTGATGACTTATTTTCTTCTCTGCAGTTCAACATCTAATTTTCTTTTCTCATGTATTTGCAATCAGTCTAGAATTGTCCACTATTATGTTCCTACTAAAAGGAGATTTTCAAGAGAGTTCCCTTAAGTAGAAGAAAAATTTTGTGTGGGTTTGGTGTCCTGTGTATTAGGTGTTTGCAAATGCCTTTGTGATACCTGCCATTGCACAGAACACCCACACTTTTACCTAATGTTTATCTAGTACTTCTTTACTTGGTTTATCCTTTAGTCTTATTCTAAGGAGGAATACTATGATATCCTAGAGTGGATTTGCTAGCTGGCTTCCCTCCAAGTGACAGCAAAACACAAATGTCATTTTAAAGCCATCTTGAATCAGGCATGGTGGTGTGCACCAGGCATCCCACACACCTGGAGAAGTTGAGCTAGGATGATCATGGGTTCTAGGCTAGCCCGATCTACTCAGTAATAACCTGTCTCATAAAACTGAAGACTAGAGATATAGCTCATGGGAAGAGCACTTGCCTAGCACTTGTAAGGCCCTGAGTCCTACCCTCAGCACCACAATAAACAATTTCATCTTCACTATCACCAAACAGATACAAACAATCCTGTCGGAGACCACTGTGCTAATTTTGTATGAAGAATTCCAGAGCACTGTCCCTTTGTTTTTTCTTAAATATCTAAGTTAAGAGGAGACTTTCAGCCGGGCGGTGGTGGCTCACGCCTTTAATCCCAGCACTCGGGAGGCAGAGGCAGGTGGATCTCTGTGAGTTCGAGGCCAGCCTGGTCTCCAAAGCGAGTTCCAGGAAAGGCGCAAAGCTACACAGAGAAACCCTGTCTCAAAAAACCAAAAAAAAAAAAAAAAAAAAGAGGAGACTTTCATAGCAGTATATGAAGAACTCTTCCTCGGAACTTGTGTACCTTTGCAATATGAGAAGTGTTGGCAAATAGACTCCCTGTACACTAGATGCTAAATCCT
Source organism: Peromyscus maniculatus bairdii (assembly GCF_049852395.1). NCBI lineage: Eukaryota > Metazoa > Chordata > Mammalia > Rodentia > Cricetidae > Peromyscus > Peromyscus maniculatus. Next base: position 34,377,494 of record NC_134864.1, on the reverse strand, counting down.
GAGATTAGAAAGGATATAAAAGGTTGGGCTAGGGTGGAGTGATGTCAGCTGACTGGTTGTCTGATCGAATGAGAGAGAAACTTACATTGGTTACAGGGTCATTTTCGTTCTCTGTAACACATCCCTGAAGATTTAAGTTGAGAGCTCTACAGATGATCATGATCCTCTTGGCAGCTTTCTCTTCAAAGGGTTTGATCCCAAACTCATGTTCAAAAAGGTCCCTTTTTTGAAGCTTCAGTGTCTACAAAAAGTTTTCAAAAGTCTTAGTTAGCCAACGCTGATCATGAAAAAAGAAATTTTAAATTAAAATCAACAGTTATCTGGGTCAAGTTCATCTCTGTTCAGAATCCCGACTTACGTCTATGTCTGGGTCCAGTGAGAACAGATTGAGCCTGTCCATGTTTCGCGTTGTTTTGACCGTGTCCTCAGTTTCTGTGAGGTACTGCGGAGAGACCCGTGTTAATCTCTGGTATCTAAACTTCCTCATGGAGCCTAACACAACCACAAAAGCCAAGATACAGCCCCTTATTTTTATTACTGTTCAGTCACCCATAAAAACTGGGCAAATCTTAAAAAATATGTTCTTATTTTCAAAGGTTGTATCATGTTAAGTAAAACTCTTTTGATTGATGAAAAATTCTAGATTAGTTTCTTAGTCTAAATCTTAAAAGAAAGCAGTGGCATTTTTTCCCCATGAAAGCAAATACAATGTCAACTTCATTACTTTTGCAAAGTCGGGATGTAGGCTGTTCTCTGAAGAATCTGTTTCCTCCAGTGTACATTCACAAGTCACAGAATTATCCAATGGATCTTGAAAAGACAGAACAACACAGGTCATTCAACAATATGAGTTGTAGTTTCCTCATCTGTAGAAATACTGGGGTTAGATTCAAGAGCTCAGAAGGATACTGATGAACCTCAACTTTCCTTTTGTCCCGTCTACAATACGCCAGACTGTTGCACAATCATGTGTTGGAAATGAAACTTCCTGATAATTATTTTAGGATTGCTGCTATGATACCATGCTATCATCCTGTATCACTAAGAACTTTGGATCCTTATGATGCTAACATGTATAGGTTGTCTTGGCTTCCTTTAATAATGCAAAATAAAGTTTTCACGAATATGTGAATTTTTTTCTAATTTTCATTCTTAGGGCATTCATTCAGAGCTCATCTTTTAGCTTCAGCTACTTAAATTCTGCAGAACACTGAAAGCATGAGTACTCAATTTGACAATTAGTAAGCAAATAATAAGTGACTGTAAAAACACCTGCTATGGCCTATGGCAGGTGTGTGAAAACGAGCAAGTTTTCTTCCTCATTATCTGTAACTTTTTCACTTTAGGGGACAGGACACACATGTAAGTAGAACTTAATAATGGCTATATTTTGGGTTCTAAGGGGAACACTGACTGAATCAGTGGCTGAGAACCTCCCATCTATATAGCTAAGACTTGATGGTTACATTTTAGCCCTTTTCTGTTTTCTTTCTTCCTTCTCTTGGTCTATAATGATTAGAATATTATGAGGGAACTAGGCTGGAATAAAGAAAAAAAATGCAAATGTATATGTGTGTGCATGTTTGTGTGCTGCACATGTGTATGTGTGTAGGCCAGAGGTCCATGTCTGTTGTCACCCTCAGTGGCCTTTTGTCTTATTTTTTGTAGACAATCATGCAATGTGTTCCAATTATCCTCACCTCTTCTCTTTCTTATCTTGTGTCCAGTTGCTACCACACCACTGTTACCAGTCCCTTCCTCAGATTCATGAGGTTTTGTTATGTGACCCATTTAGTTTAACCAGGACCATCTGTGAATACAACTATCTACTGGTGATTACCCACCTTATTTTATGAGACAGGTTCTTTCATTGTACTCAGAGCTGGCTGATATGGCTAGACAGGCTGTCCAGCAAACTCCAGGGATGTCCTTGTCTCTGTCTCCCTAGTATCTGGTTTATAGGTGTGTACTGCTTCACCCAGCTTTTTACCTGGGTGCTGATATCTGCACTCACATCATCACACTTGTATGGCAAGGACTTTAGTGACTGAACTAATCTTCCAGCTTTCTTTTTTGTCTTATGAAAACACTATGACACATGATGTTGAAACTTTCATATATCAGCTGAACTCAAGACTGTCAAAACAGCATGCAAAAAAGATGCCTTGTAGCTAAGAGGAAGTAAAACATGTTTGTTCTTACAGACAATACATCATGCTTATTAAGTGTAATATAGTGCCCAAATCCAAAACGTACCTTCTATAAGATCTTGCCATCAGAAATGTGTATAATTTATGTGTTACTGAGTCATGAGTACCAACATTGTTTATTGGGTGAGAAGAGCCTTAAGTCCCTTCCAGTCAACTCAAAATTGCACCAAAGGGTGGCAACTGCGATGATTTGGTAAAAGTAAAGATCTAGGGTGAATGTTTTAGAGAGTGTAGCTCAAGGATGGAAGGGCACAGCCTGAAAGACAGCCACTACCAGCCAACACTTGGCCAGAGCAGGGGGATGGTTTTCTGAGCCCTTACCCAGCACCAGCTCAGCAAGCTCTGCGCTCTTCCTTCCCTGGAGTGGCCCCTCAGGACTGATCTGCAGGATGCGGTTGAGTGTGTGAATCCACTCGTCCATATCTGACTCGGTTTCAGCTGCCAGCACAAAATAGGTCAGGTCGTTCATTTTCAATTCAAAGGCATATTTCCTCAGCCTGTTATTCTGTGGTATAAAAAGAAAGAACAAAACAATGAACCATGAGGCAGGGAGACATTTATATGGTCTTGGGATTCCAAAGTCTTTCCATCCAGGTGGGCGACAAAAAGAAAACCTTAAGAAAACACAATAGAGGTTTAGATGAGTCCCGTCATTTTGTTTGTTTGTTTATTTATTTATTTATTATTTATCTATTTTAGAACTTTTTGTACTAAAAATATTTTATGCCTCTTTTAATTGTTTGGATGGCATTTTGGCTTAAAACTTTCATCTTTAGGCATACATGTGAATATACTGCAGCCTTCTTTAGATAACTGCTTGGAGGCTCCATTTTCATTTGCCACCTAAATTCGATCTGTGACTCATACTGACCCCTCATGCTCTAGGGACATCACCTGTCAAGGTACTAACAAGCTGCATGCATGTTGCCTTAGTAACCAGGGGACATTTCTTTCTTTGAGTCTTCCTTGATCTTTTAGCTTAATTAACATTTCAGCCATCACTTTTATTAAAACCCTTGATACCCTGGACCCACACTCTGCTTGGTTTTCTTTCTATCTACCGGTCTCTGCATATTTCCACACTCATTGACGGCTCTTTCCTCTTACCATTTCTCCAAATGAAACCCTCAGCTCTGCCTTAAATTCTCTTCACTCTCACATAGTCTAAAGGCTCCAAATATCCATACACAATGACACCCAAACCAACCTCCGCATTCTCCTTTAATTTTACATCTCTCCACTGTATTTGGTGGCCAACCAAGGGGGCCTTGCTATAGCTCCACGAATTGCCCCTTTAACACCGTTCTTGCTGAACTGAGGGGTCTGCTCTGTCGGCACTTTGTACTGCTCAAAGCTCTACTTGGTCTCTGGGCTTGCAGAATGGGGCGGGGGAGGAATAAATGTTAAACACCTAGCCCTAGAAATATTAAATTGCAAAGTAAGCATACTTAAACTTTGTATAGATGTTTTGAAAAGAGACACTACATTCTGTAAGGACACAGAAGAGAATTATTTGGACAAAGCAAAGTAATTGCTAAGATTTGCATTTTGATGGCAATTCAAACAAGTTGGGAACATAAGCAGAAAGGCAGCAGCCTCACACTTAGTGTGCGAAGTGAATGGCTAGGAAGCTTAAGAATGCAAAACCCTAGATCCTCTACTTGGGAAGGGTGGGCAGATTCTCTCCATCCACCCCCACGGTGCCCTTCTGGTAAGTTGTGGTGCAGAAATCTCCAACTGCCTGAGATGCTCCTCAAACAGAGGCTCTACAGGCAAAGACAATGAAGCTGGAAAGCAATTCTATTAAGGTTCCAATTGCTTCACATGATGAGAGATCCAACTGGACACCCAGGAAAAAACTAAGGATATCCAGAGTGCAGGGCATATAGCTTCTGCTTGGATGCTGTCAAGATCTGAACATAGCACAATGCAAACAAATCTTAGTGTTGTTTGGAAATTCAATACTGCGGAATCTATTGACTAATCCGAGGCTGGAAATAACAAGAACTAGTTGTAAAACTACATCAAATGCTCCTTCTGGGTCGGAATTAAAAGTGACTCCACCTGCAGTTTGCTTTGAAATCCTGTTTTAGAAGTAAGACTTGATTTTCTAACTTGCATTCTGCACTTCAGATGAGTTGGATATGGTTGCCAATATTTTAATAATTCAAAAGCATTCTTAAAAATATGCATCGTTTAAAAACATTTCAGGAAAGTATAACAAGTTCTTGTTTCTCAAAGCAGGATATTTATAAGTGAAATGGACATTGTGTTTGTGCTTCTGAGAGACAGAGCAATCTACAGTGCACAGCAGTTCCTGGGGAGGGTGTAACAATGCTGGAGTGTACCTATGTTGGGAGTGCTTTCTGATCACACTCCTATGTGGCCAAAGATGACAGAACAAGCAAAACAAAAGGACAAACATGGGAAATCAATAAGGTACTTGAATAATCCCAACATGCAATTGTGGTTATTGAAATAGGAATCGAGAGGTAATGACAATTTTTTTTTTTTTTTTTTTTTTTTTTGGTTTTTCGAGACAGGGTTTCTCTGTGTAGCTTTGCGCCTTTTCCTGGAACTCACTTGGTAGCCCAGGCTGGCCTTGAACTCACAGAGATCTGCCTGGCTCTGCCTCCCGAGTGCTGGGATTAAAGGCGTGCGCCACCACCACCCGGCGACAATTTTTATACTCTCTCAGTTTCCCTCATTTTCCTTTGAAATCAGTGTCCTCTGTAGTTGACATAAGGCTTTGCCCAGTGAAGAGTTTATGGCTTCATTAACAATAGGGAATGCAGCATGTTCTATGGCTCTAACGTGCTTGGTGAATGGTGATAGACAGCCTGCAGCACAGTATTCTCTTTGCCTGGAAACATCCCAATTATACAGACTGTAAAGAAAGTACAGATGGCAACAGAGGAATCATTGGTAAAGAGGGAGATTACCCAAACCAAGTGCTCCATTACATCTGCTATGCTGCTAGAATTGTTCATAGAATTTTATAGGAAGCAAAAGAGAATGATCAGACACATGACATCCCACCCAGGCTCATGATGCTCATGATGCTGGTGGCTCCCATTCATGTGACCTTCTCTGCTTTCTTTAGGTTTATCTGTTCATTCAAGAAACAAAACTTTATCCAATACTTTCTTTATGCCAATCACACAGCATTAGCAAATATTCATGTAAAGTGTTTTCCCTCTTTGAACTTGCATTCTACTTTTCCTGCTTTCTTTCCTTCCTACCTTTTCTTCCGTGTGTGTGTGTGTGTGTGTGTGTGTGTGCGCGCGCGTGTGTGAGTGTGTGTGTGTAATGTACATGTTTTTGTGTGAGCAAGAGTGCATGTACACTTATGTGCATGTGTGTAGAGGCCAGAGGTTAATGTCAATGTGTTCAGTTGTTCTCCACTTTACTTTTTGAGTTAGGGTCTCTAACTGAATTTGGAAATTATCCACTCAGCTAGGATGGCTGGTCAATGAGTTCCAAGGATCTGCCTATCGCTACTTTGCAGACTCAGGATTACAGATGCATGCTGCTTCATCCAACTTTTACATGGGTTTCTGGGAATCTTAATTCAGGACCTCAAATATTTCAGCAACCATTGACTGAGTTATCTCCCCAGACTCCTAAACTTACCTGCTAATAGGGTGTCAATAAACAAATAGGCAGGAATGCATGTGTATAGAGTATAATGTGAAATAATATAATGTCACTGATATTATAATGAGGCATTGTGGAATGATAAATGTATTTTGTTGCTGCATACATTGTGAAGACTTAATGTTTGAAGTTGTTACTCATGTCTTATCTGTATTTTCTACTTCTTTTTCTGTGTATTCTCCCCACGGTCTGGAAGCTCTTTCAAGGCAGAAACCATACCTGTTTCTATATCTGGCTTTTCCAAAGAACTGTGCACACAGGAACTTTCTAAGTATGTGTATATTTGCTGAGATGACTCCTAAATCTCACTGCTTTAAACTGCACATTAGCATATCATTGTGAGTTTCTTTGACCACGTGGTTTATATAGGATGATGTATATAAGTGGGTATGCTCATTTTATGTGTTATAAACACAGCATTCCCATAGACATCTTTCTGTAATCTTGTATATTCCTCTACTTTATATCTAATCTTGCCACTTAATAGTTCTGTGAATTGGGAAAAGCCACATTATCTTTTGTTTTTTGTTTTTTTTTGTAAACAGGACAATAGTAATTATATTCCATCAACTATCTCAAGTAACATATTAAATGGATAAGGTTGTAATACATTTCTGTTGTTACTATAATGGGAAATAAAAATATTCAGAGACAGAATTTGTTATTGGGAAGTATGTGGGCTATATATGGCTTCTAGAACCATTTCCTTTCAAAATTATACTCCTTCCATGTGACTACTTTTAGATGGGCATGTGTACCCCATTTTCCTACTGTTTAAGGTACCCCTGCATCTCATCCTCAGCCCTAGTTCACCCATGAAGTGAGTTGTCTAACTTGCATAAAATATTTTAATTTCTAGCTTTAAACACATGAGGTTATTATTTAAAGCTTCCTGGTCCATGTGCTGGCAGGTGTCACCCCACTACCAACTTGAGCCTCTGTGACGAGGTTTCAACCATTGGGACTGTTGAGATGAGACCTCAGACAAATGAGATTCTTGGGCCACTTAATTTCTTCCATAGTGGCAAGACCTGAAACGTGGGGATGAATGGATAGATAGATGGATAAATGAATGAATGAATGAATGAAAAAAACACGAAGGACCACAATTGGATAACCCAGACACAAATATTCCAAAAGTGGTAAGATCTGCTCCAGATTGGCCTATAATATAGATTTAACACTGTTTGTTGATAGTCTTTAAAAAAGGAAAAAAGAACAAAAGAAACATGGTTAGGTTTGCTGTTTGTCACCCAGACTCAAGAACCTGCCATTCACAAACGTCATCTAATATTTCTGAAGAAGAATTGACATTTCCCGCTCTTTGTGGTCACCCTTGTAGTCTGTGTCTCATCATTCCAATAATTTTCTTAGGAAAAAATAATGGTATAGACTGAGTTCAAATGAGTCAAGTTAAAATGCTATGTTCACTAAAGCATTTTTATAAACTTGAACTCCCAAAGAGTTAGGAAGTTAGGTAGCACTTACTGAGACAAAGACTTTGTTCACTTTTTTTTTAAATTAAAAAAAAAAAAACTGGCAAGGATCCCTGGCAAAACAGATCTGACTCATCCTTGTTATCCATTTGTTCTGTGCTATTGTGTATGTGTGATTCATCTTTAGGCACAAAATGTGCTCGAGAGCTTACTAGAGTGATGGTTAAAATTTGTGTGATTTCACTTGCAATCTCCTTGCCATGTGTAAATTGGAAAGAGCCGTGACTTAAGAACTGGGACCAAAAGTGTCTCTGATGTGTATGTCCCCCCAAAGACCAACCTCAAGTAACTGGAGTCCCTACTTCCATAAAGGAAGAAGATTTTGGGGAAAGGTCTTGATAAGTTCAGGGATATTTGAAGAGTTGATGAACTCTTCAAAAGATACATGTATAAAATCCATCATGAGGAATCCCCAAAGTCCAGATACTCTGTCCTTTGTTCTGTGACCCCAAAAGAAGATGTCAGAAAGAAGACAGGTGTGACGATCAGTTTTGAGATGTTTGGAGCTAAGAGAATTATCACTCTTCTGCATTCCTAGAGCCTCCCACATACTGTCATTCATATCTCCATTTGTCCTCTAGGGATGCTGAGTAACAGTGAGCATGTTCTGATGTAACAGTGAAAATGTTCTGATCTAATAGTGAGCGCGTTCTGATGTAACAGTGAGCATGTTCTGATGTAACAGTGAGCATGTTCTGATGTAACAGTGAGCATGTTCTGATGTAACAGTGAGCTTGTTCCGATCTAACAGTGAGCTTGTTCCGATGTAACAGTGAGCATGTTCCGATGTAACAGTGAGCATGTTCCGATGTAACAGTGAGCATGTTCTGATGTAACAGTGAGCATGTTCTGATGTAACAGTGGTGTGTTCTGATGTAACCGTGAGCTTGTTCTGATCTAACAGTGAGCATGTTCTGATCTAACAGTGAGCATGTTCTGATGTAACAGTGGTGTGTTCTGATGTAACCGTGAGCTTGTTCTGATCTAACAGTGAGCATGTTCTGATGTAACAGTGAGCATGTTCCGATGTAACAGTGAGCATGTTCGGATGTAACAGTGAGCATGTTCTGATGTAACAGTGAGCATGTTCTGATGTAACAGTGAGCATGTTCTGATGTAACAGTGGTGTGTTCTGATGTAACAGTGGTGTGTTCTGATCTAACAGTGAGCGTGTTCTGATGTAACAGTGGTGTGTTCTGATGTAACGGTGAGCATGCTGTTCTGATGTAACAGTGGTGTGTTCTGATCTAACAGTGAGCATGTTCCGATGTAACAGTGAGCATGTTCCGATGTAACAGTGAGCATGTTCTGATGTAACAGTGAGCATGTTCTGATGTAACAGTGAGCATGTTCCGATGTAACAGTGATCATGTTCTGATCTAACAGTGAGCATGTTCTGATCTAACAGTGAGCATGTTCTGATGTAACAGTGAGCATGTTCCAATGTAACAGTGAGCATGTTCTGATCTAACAGTGAGCATGTTCTGATCTAACAGTGAGCATGTTCTGATCTAACAGTGAGCATGTTCTGATGTAACAGTGGTGTGTTCTGATGTAACGGTGAGCATGCTGTTCTGATGTAACAGTGGTGTGTTCTGATGTAACGGTGAGCATGCTGTTCTGATGTAACAGTGGTGTGTTCTGATGTAACAGTGGTGTGTTCTGATGTAACAGTGAGCATGTTCTGATGTAACAGTGGTGTGTTCTGATCTAACAGTGAGCTTGTTCTAATCTAACAGTGAGCATGTTCTGATATAACAGTGAGCATGTTCTGATGTCTGTCTCTGACTTTCACAGGGAAATGAGTTCCCCATGCTTCAACACAGTTCCAAGCATAATATAGGCACTAAATAAGGAACTGAATGAATGAGTGAGTTAGTGAATAAAGATATGGATTAATTGACATATCTAGGGATCAGTTTTAGGAAGACAAATCATAATTTACTAATGCATTTTTCTACAATCGAGTGTCTTTCTTCCAAAGTTGTCAACTATAATTGGGCAAACAGGGAAGCATGGTGAGGACGTACTGTCACCCATATCCTTCCAAAGTCTGCACATTTACCTCAGTTTTATGGATGAGAAACCTGAGGTCAGAGGTTGAGTGATTCACTCAGAGGGCTCAGGAGGTCAACAGAAAAACTAAGATCTGAATGCTGACCTGAAGGAATCATAAGCTTCTGCTGGCCCTGTCAGGGTCTTCCTAAGACAATGTTGTAAAAAGATATGGAAATAGATTCTAAATTAGAGATAGTGAAGACAGGGGCCTAGGGTAGACAGATTACAACACAATCTGGTAGAACGTCATTGAATATAAACTACATCCCTGTAATCTTAATATATAAAAAAGACCATGACAAGACCTTTTAGAAGGATTCACCAGAGGAAGAACAAAAAAGAAAAACTTTACAATTTCAGCTCAGTGTAATTATAAAATATAATCATTGATCTCCAAAGTATTGTTACAGATTTGCTACAGACTTTAAGGCCAAGGAGTCTCCTTAGTGAGGAACAATAGACAGCCACCCCCACTCTCCATTAAGATCCTCATTACCCTTTCCATATGGAAAGCTGGCATCTGCATTAAAATGCAATTAGCTTTCCCTTCTAGCAGGGTACTCAGCAACACTTAATTAATTCTTAAAGTTCAGCCTTCTTACTTCCTGGAGGGGTTCCAGATTTTAACAGATGAAGTGTCCAGAAATAGTTTAGGACGCAGAGACTGCAGACCACTCCATTTTGCATCTATAGATCTAGGTGCCCTGCCTAAGAGTTCAGGATGTAGACTCAGCTATCACATGACAAGCTCGGAGAGTGACTTGGGTGTGCTTATCACACAAACTGTATCCCTAGGGTCCAGAGTCATAATGTGAAACTTGAGGGGTGATGGCTACAGCACTCGATTGCTTCCATTTTCAAGTAAAGGAATAAAGATGGATTCGTGTGAGTGAAGGAAGGACATCCCATGTCCATGGAGTGGGAGACATCCAGGGAATTATCCTCCCACTTGATATAGTAGTTTGTGACAAGTATAATACTAAGTAAAATAGTTCGAAGATCAAGAACTTCCCGAACAGCCTTGTCTGTAAACTCTTGGCAATCAAAGGAATCCTTGTCTTTAAAGAAAAACCTCCACTTCAAAGAAAGATGCTGTGTGTGCACATTGAATATATTACCTGGTTATAAAGAGAAGAACATTTATGAAGTAGATACTTTAAGGTATGTGACTGACATGTCACCTTCATGAATTTCACTAATTCACTGGTCTTCTGTGTTGTAGAATGGATAAGGGTCATTTTCTTCTTTTCCTTGAAGTAGCTCAGACTTGTTTATACTTGTTTACTGCTCCTACCCATTCTTAGCCCATAGATCTTTTAGTCTCTTTTCTGCTTATTTCTTTTAAATTATTTTTGTCTCTTTCCAAAATGCCTCTTCAAATATCAACATTCCTTTTCCATATTGCAACCCACATTTCTTCCATCTATTTACCTCTTTTTATGGGTTGTTTTTTTACTGAAAACATTTCCAACTGATTCCATGGCTTCCTTGTCTCTCCGCTTATTTCCTGTTTTTTGTTTCTATTGGAAATAAGTTTTGTGGAAGTGTGGATCTAGACTGTGTGTCTTTCAATGTGTTCCCAGAATCCAGAATGTTCTTGACTTATACAGATATATTCTAAGTATTTGTTGCATGCATCATGCAACAAAACGGAAACCACCATGGGGAAGAGGGGTTTCACTCACCTGTATCACACCCGTGCAGGAATCCAAAAAGATGCAGCCTTTGGGTTCTTTGGATATCTTTTCATCTTTGTAAAAGTTCATAATGTAGGAGTTATCTGGCAGCTGAGTCAGCTGGAAGTAGCGCTTTTTGAATGACTAAATAAAAGAAAGAAGGAGGGAGTTTGAAGTTCATTATACGGCTACTCATGGGAATGACAAGTCTTCAAAGTTCTTCAGCAGGGCAGTGCTCTAGAGCGGAGAGTGACTTCTGAATAAATAAAACAGTATAGAAAGCATGAATATCATGCCAATGGCTCCTCTCCATTCTGTGACCCAAGAAGGGATGTGAGGAAAGGGGACAGGGTGGGGGTGGGGGGTCACTCTTGATGTGTCCTTACCCGGACCGTGACAGTGTTGTTCACAGTGCTGTTGAAATTCCCCTTGTAGAGCCAGCCTGACTTGAACACGCCAGTGCCTCCGGTTCCTCCGCCGCCCTTGGAAGATGAGTGGGATGTGGTATCCTGCAATGAAAGCCATCATTAGCCTTACAGCCAGCCCTGTGGAGCCCAGATCTTCGGCACCGCACTTCCAAAGGAGACTCCTTTTCCTCCCTGACTCATCCGCAACAATCATGTTCAGTGTCAAAACAAACATGATTCATGTTGCCTGAAAGCCCCGACACAACCAGCCTCTCCTGCTCACGAAAACCAGATTGCCAAGAAGCCAGTGCAGACAGGAACTAATTGCCCCCGTGTTTTAAACCTGTCACTTGACACAGTCACTTACTTCGTCCTTATCAGCATCTTCATGGTCAACCTCAAAGGAATGTGAAGGAAGCTTCTCTGGCTTGTGTTCGGCTCTGATATTTGAAAAAAAAAAAGTCCAGTTTGTTATTTGATATCTTGCTTTTGTTTTCTACTATTCCCAAGATCACAAGGCTCTGCTAACATTGTTTCAATTTTTTTTTTAATGTTTTGCAACCTTAAAAATCTGGGGGTTCTTTTTCTCTGAGAAGAGTTAACTTTTCCCTTACATCATCATATCCTATCTCTACTAAGTATATATTTTAACTCACGGAGTCTTTATTGACATAATTTTGTATATATCTTTTTGTATTGAAGGAGAGCAAAGAGGATGGATGGAAATCTTGAAGTTTTGTCTTCCATCTTCTGCATTCTGAAGTAGAATATTAAGCACAGACACCTTTGTTAGCTTTTCTGGGTCACCTGTCTGTGATGTGGCCAAGGCTACTGGATGGTTGCCTAAGCAGCCTCAGGTGTGGGAGGCCTTGAGTCCTGAGAAGCAGCCTGGGTTTTGGCCTTCAGGTTGTGTCATGCCCCAGTGGTAGTCCTTCAGAAGGCTACTCAGATGGAGCAGCGGTGTCTGCCCATGTGGTGTGCACCCTTGCCATCGCTGCCCTTTTAGCTGTGGCATGACTGGTCACCCCAGAGGAGCAAGCAGGCACATCTGGCTTCATATGCCCAGAATAAAGTAAGTCTGAAGTAAGTTTCTCTTGGCACAAGTCTGTCTCATAATGAATGGCTGAAGAAGCCAGACTCTCCACTCAAAGTTTAGGCTTTCTTCGAAAGTCAGCCCTTTGTCACCTTTTAAGGCATAAAGCTTATTATATGCAGACATTTCATATAATTTTTTAAAAAGATTTATTTATTTATTATGTATGCAGTGTTCTGTCTGAATGTATGCCTGCAGGCCAGAAGAGGGCACCAGATCTCCTTATAGATGGTTGTGAACCACCAAGTGGTTGCTGGGAACTGAACTTAGTATTTCTGGAGGAGCAGCCAGTGCTCTTAACCTCTGAGCCCTCTCTCCAGCTTCTCATATAATGTTTTAAGATGACACATCCTGTAGAATCTGAATCTGACGATGAGAAAAGACCAGAAGAGAATTTGTTGATCCCATCACAAATCTGTTCCTGAGCTGACAGTGTACCCAAGAGAAAGGGAAAGGGGTAAAGGCTTCTTATATACGTTCCTTCTGTGCGTTCTCACAGGATGCTCCCTAATGGATGTAAAGTGCTCTTTCATCCTCCCTCTAAAGGACACTCCAGTGCCTACTTCCCAGTGCACCATGGGAAGTTGTAGCACAGAAGAAAATCTCGTTCGTTGTTAAGTAAGCATTGTCCATTTCTTAACAGACTGTCAAAAATTAGAAAATGTGCCGGGCGGTGGTGGCGCACGCCTTTAATCCCAGCACTCGGGAGGCAGAGCCAGGCGGATCTCTGTGAGTTCGAGGCCAGCCTGGGCTACCAATGAGTCCCAGGAAAGGCGCAAAGCTACACAGAGAAACCCTGTCTCGAAAAACCAAAAAAAAAAAAAAAAAAAAAAAAAAAAATTAGAAAATGTTTGCATCCATCACCATTGCCTATCCCTAGACATTTTCTGTCGCTGGGTCCTGAAAGCTACTGTGATGAACATAGGACTTGAGATTCAGTGTTAAGGATGAAATGTGGAATCTTCTGTCATCTTCCTCTCTGCTTTTTTGTTTGTGATCTTGGTAAAAATCTCAAGACCTGCTGGTCAGTATTTGCAAGTGGTAATTGTCTTTCTCATCAGTTAAAAGTGGGAAGAAGATCACACCGAACCTAGGCAGGTCCAAGCCCCTCCCCACTGCACCAAGGCTGTGCAAAGTGTCACACCACAGGCACCAGGTTCCAGAAGCCTGCCCATGCACCAAGGACAGATCCCAATCCCCCTGCTTGGGTGCCCCCCAAACAGGAGACCTCCATTTGGGGGATGTGGGGATGCAGGGGTGGCTTGGGAAAGAGGGCTGGGGGGTGGGAGGAGGGTGGAGGGGGTATCTGTGGATAGTATGTGAAATGAGTAGAAAATTTCTTGATAAAGAAAGATAAAAAAAAAAATGGGAAGGAGAGCTGTAGAGAGTGGTATTTCAGGATTATCCCCTCTGGCTAGGAGATGGTGTGTGTGTGTGTTTGGGGGGAAGGGCTTGCTGTGCAAGTATGAGGACCTGAGTTCAAATCCCCTACACCAATGTAAAAGCCAGATGTGCCTGTGTATGACTGTAATCCCAGTACTGGTAGGGGTGGGTCGGGAGATAGGAAGTTCCTAAGGGTTTTTCTGCCAGTCGCTATAGCTGAAATGGTGAGTTCCAGATTCATTTAGCAAAGCCTGTCTAAAAAAATAAGAGTAATAAACTCAATGTTGACCTCATGGAGTCTACATGCTCATACAGAGAAGAAAGCACCTGCTGGCACACCACACACACACACACACACACACACACACACACACACACACACACACACAGATTATCTCTTCTTCAAGTCTGGCACATAGTAGTCATTCAAAACATAGCAGTTAATAGATATGTATAACTTATACAGTTACACTAAAGTTATTTCATGTCAGAAAACAATACCATATAATATGACATTCCCCATCCACGGCTCATTGACAAGCTGGAAGATGTTTAAAAACACAGATGGAGTTTTGTATTCAAGCTTAAATGTGCATGGGATATTGCTCTTTGTCTGATCACACGTGTGGATAATCAGACTTTGGCACACAATACTGGCACCCCAGACTTGTCTATTCTTTTGCTATTTTGCAGAGATAAAAATGAAGAGCATAAGGGCCACTTATGTAAACACAAAGGAAAGATGGGGTTGCAGGATGTATCTGTGAAATAATTTTATCAGGAAAGATGACTTCAAATCATCACAGAAAAGAATATTAGGAAGAATATAGCCAGTTTTTAATCTTTTTTCTTTGCAGGGCCTCAGAGATGTTCCAACTCATCTATGCTAATAGTCACCATGATGTTAACTTGTTCTGTTCTTTTTGGTCATGGTCACCTTTCTGGGAAGGCATAGAAAGAAGTCTTCACAGTATTACCTTAGGACCATGGGAAATTCTTCCTATCCCATTCCTTTTCCCCATAATAGCATACGATACTCCTTGAACAGGAAACGACCCCTTTCACATTTTTATTCGATTGATAAGAGAAGGCCTTTGAACACAATCTTCTTCCTCTCTTCCTCTCACGAGAGGTGACATGTCATCTGAGTTTCAGGGGCAATTTCAAGAGGCAAGTTTCAGAATGATTGCTTGAAATGTTTTATCTGAAATATGCGCATTATGGGATTTTTACATTGATGATACGGCAGTAAAGGGAAGGTGGAGGAAACGCCCATGTTAACTCATCACACATATATTTTTGTGAACTATAGAGGGAGTTATATTAAGAGCTATCACTACAAAAATGATGATGATGTGAAGTGATTCATTTCTTAATCAGCTAGATTTGACTATTTCACAATGCTTCCATATTTCAAAAGATCACTTTGCACATGATAGGAACATATAATGCTATCTCTTATTACAGTGAATAAAAAAGTATAATGAACCTCAAATCCAACCAGAAAGTGTTTGGTCAATCCCATAGCCCTTTTGCTACTATGAACCAGTGGACCTATATTGCCAGACCAGTCATTTCTATAAGTCACAGGTTTCATAGCTTGGCAGGATGTATGGCTACTTTTCTCCTCTGGTAGCATGCATAGCAGCTTCCAGCATTATGCATGCGAGTGAGCAAGGATGAAGCTTCCATGTCAGAATCAACTTGTTTCTTCAAGTTTTATGACTCTAATATGTGGTATCTTCAGTACTAAGACATTACCATCAAGTTATGGAGGGTACCAAAAGCAACAGAAACAGTCTGGACAAGTCTTACAAGGCAGGGCCCCCTGGTGCTACAGTGTCTTGACTGTTATGGGAGTAATCAATCACTTTTGTGATTAAATTTAAGGCCTGTTCCTTGTGATGAAACTCGTATTGGACACCATTGTTGAGGCCAATAACTTGTAGCTACATAGGTCATAGGCCTTAGAGGATAACCTATTACTATCATTCTGCTAAATGGATTGTATGAGCTGGGGGCGGGGGCAGTGTCAAGGGCATCACAAGGGAAGCCATAGAAATGACTAACCTGGGCTCACAGGAGCTCATAGACTCTGGACCAACCTAGGCCCACTACATGTGTGTGACAATTGTGTAGGTTAGTCTGTTTGTGGGGCTCCTAGAAGTGGGCCTGTCCCTAACACTTGAGCTGGTTTTTGGGAACCTGTTCCCCACACTGGCTTGCCTCATCTAGCCTTGATACAAAGGGAGGAGCTCAATCTTACTTCAACTTGATGTACCATGCTTTGCTGGCACCCATGGGAGGCCGACTCCTTTCTGCACAGAAACAGAGGAGGAGTGGATGTGGGTGGCAGATGGGAGGCAGGGGGAGGAGAGGAGGGAGGGGAAACTGCAGTCAGAATGTAAAATGAATGAAAAATTTAATTAATAAAAAAAAGAGAGAAAAGATTGTATCTCTGTCTATTGCCTTCAAAATTCAACTTGAAGGAACATTGGGTGGTTTCTAAGAACCTTTGGAATCTCAAGATAAAAGACTGGCCAGCAACTTTATATTTTGAGTTTGAACCCAATATGAGTAATCATTTTCAGGGAATCTTATTTTTCACTTCCTCCTATTGCCCCAAGAAGGATCATGGCAATACTTGAGTGCTCCTACAGTAATTATTTGTGAACTTAGTGCTCACATTTCTCATGTAAAATACAACAACAGTTCCCATTCTATATGGTTAACCTGAGAAAATGTATGTACCACACCTAACATATTCTAACACACTGGAGAAAATGAACAAACATTTGTTTAACTATTTAAGTTTTTTTTCTGTTATATTTAAGACAGATTTATAGTAGCCTGGGCTGGCCTTGAACACACTATGTAGATGAAAATGATTTTGAGACTCTAATCCTCCTGCCTCCACCTCTTGAGTGTTTGGTATATACTACCCTGCTCAGCTTCCTTTCTTTAAAGAGAAATCATTTTTGTTCTTGCTTAGCCTAGGTGAGCTGGCCAAACTTGATTTGATTTTCAGTCAAAAAAATATACCCTTGGGAAATATGCTTTCTCAGATCAACTGTGGTAAAAACTTTTCTGTTTTTGTTTTATGTTGTGCAACCCTGGATTTTATCAATGCTCTAATGAACTCAGCATCATCGTAGATTTTTATGCTATTTGAATCTCCCAGGAACTCCAAGTTCAATGCTGACTATGTAAAGGCTGACGCTTCATATTCTGGTAAAAATAATGGATCTCTCTAGTTTGCTTTGTTGAACACACATTTGAAATCATGCAGGTTCCTAAGAGTTAAAATTAACATGCCTTCAAATTTAGAGAATATATTTCACTTCTTTTTTCTTTTTACTTTTTCCATAATTTCATCTTTTACAATCTTATTTTGCAGTCTTAGCAACTTGTAAAAAGAAATGATCAGTTTAAATTGGTAGCAGACATAGGAGAGTTCTTCTAATCTAGGAGGTATGAACATGATTTACTTTTAACAGCCTCACAAGGCCTAAGTAAATTAATCTGTTCCCACTATTGACCTAAATATGCATAGTCTTTAGGGGGCAGCTCTTAGCTTTGTAAAATTATTAAAAAATAACTCTCCTATGCAATGTTGAAGTATTCATTATTCTGGGGCATATACTAGAGGATTGGGCTCTAGAACTTATGTTTATGATAGAATGTATTTCATGTGAATATAAAGAAATAATGAAAATAAGTTAAAATTTCAGACTTTGTAGCACACTTTCCTGTTCTTAATATCTACTTCCACATCTTTACATAACGTTCTCTCACCATGTGGGAGATGTGTCTACACACATGAAAATCCTAACTCAGTAACCACGCCCAGAAGCTCTCCTTAGTGGACACGCTTTCCATATCCTTCAATAGAGGGAGAACTCAGTGAGCCTAAAATACTGTATTTACTTCTTTTACAGCATAATGTCTATAATAATAGATAGTGTTTGGTAATCAAAGTTACTTGCAGTGCTCCATATATCTAAGGGAATGGAACATTTTTTACTCCAAAGTGAAGGGCAGATTATTCATCAGGCAAAGCACTTGTTACACAAGCATACGATTGAAATCTGGACTCCCAGCATTCTTGTAACATGCTGGGTGGGCATGGTAGCCCATCCACAATTTCAGTTAGGATCTTGGACATTGAGGGGATCCTTAGAGCAAGATGGCTGGCGAGACTAGCCACACTGGCAAGCTCTAGATCCACTGAGAGACCTTGCTATGAATAAGAATCAAGCAAGGGCAACTCCCAACACCAGCTTCGGGTGCACTAGAACACACACAAACATGCATGAGCACCCCACAAACAACATACAAAAATAGTGGGAGATGAATGTGGCTGCCTAGGTCCTGTCCTTTAACATGTGTTTTTTTTTCAAGCGTGGATATAGCTTCCAAATTATGAATGATTCTCAGATCTGTTCTTAGAAAGAGGGAGCACAGGTGTTAGAAAACAATTTGATTTTCGATTGCATCTCCAGGAAGTGTGTGACTAACACTCAGACATCTTGAATGTCATCATTACTTAAGACACCCCAGAGTATGATGAGACTTTCCCAACGAGAAGTTACAAGAGATTAACATTAAGGAGTCCTGGGTTTTTCAAAATGTTTAGAAATCTGTAGGAGTTAAGGTCACAGGGCTTTCTTTGAAAATAGACTTCCTGTTTTGGAGAAGCATTGGCTTGCTCTTCACAGTGAGACAACTTCTGGGAAAAAAAAAGGTTTTCTCCTCTCCTTTCTCTTCCATGTCACTCCTCCAAATGCCGGCCAAGTGATTTCTAAATACATTGTACCCTCGTGGGCATTCCTCAAGACTTCCCTTGCAGTGAGAATAAAACTAAGCTCCCCTCTAGGGTTCATAAAGTCTTTGGATTCTTGTTGCTACGCTCCCCTCCAGCCCTTACTCTCCAGCCTCCTAGCCTCTCCTTCTGCTCGGGTGTTCATACCAACTTTGTACTCCTCCCTCCCCACCCCACCCCACTCCTGGAACTTCTTTTCCTGAGATCACAGCACTGGTAGCTGCAGTTTCTTAAGATACAGTTCAAATGTCACCTTCCGAGAGTCACTCAAAAATCCCCCTTTCAGAGTCTGCCTTCAGGAACTGAGACGGCACTTGCAAGCATCCTAGTTTGGAAAGACTTTCCCAGGGACAGAAAACATTGCAAAGTAGAGCTGAATTTTGTGCCATGGACAAATAAAACAAACCTGACCCAGTGTGCACCACTTGAAGAGAGTAGAAGTAGACACTGAACTTTTGAACCTTTTTGGTAGTCTTTATTGTTTTTTTCCTGAAGTATTTGTGTCTTTGGATCATGTTTATTTGGTGAACCATGAGCTGAGAGGTACTAGTTCAAAGCAGTTTTTTTTTTTTTTAAATTTTCAACTACTCCATCCCAATTTGGGAATGTTGTGTATTAAAATAAAAATTTCCATAGTATTATATGCTAGGAATTATCCTGAAGGGGATTCAGCAGAGAAGCAGAGAAATTCTCCACCCTTTGAAGGCTTTTATTTCAGTAGGGGAAACAAGAAATAAATACTATAGCTCAGGTGAGCAGGTGGGTCTCTGTGGAGTGATGCTTGAGAAGAAGCAGAACAAAGTGACCTTCTTAAAGGCTTTATGGTCCCAAGTGTCAGGGGAAGTTACACACTGAGTTTCTCTTTCACTCCTTTTAGATACGTGCCCTTCTGTGGAATCCATTTGCATGCTTTTTGACATCCCACAGCGAAAGCACATAAAGCAAATGGTGGATATAAATGCTGTATGGGATTTGGTCAGAAATTCTCTGAAGCACTTGGCCTTTCCCAGTGCCACTGTTGAAAGGACGGCTCATTGATGAACGGTTCAAGGATGAGCAAAAGCTCAAACTGCAAGCAGGCATCAAATTAGAGAAGACTGAGCCTCATTCCAAACTCTTACTATAACAACATAACTATTATGTTGTTGATCAAAATGTTCTCTATCTTGACTCATAAATTTTGCAAAATGTACCGTGACACAAAATAAACACGCTTGTGTTCATAAACAATGTTGAAGCTTGCAAAGAGGTGATTTTTTTAATATATGCAAAAAAGCCCACATAATCTAATTTATAATAAACAGATGACACATCCTTACCGGGATAACTGTCGAATGTCTCCAGAATATTGTTCATATTTGTAGTTTACCACGTACCACTGGGAACTGTAGAATTTACAAGCCTGAAACAAACAAAAGAGACAGTTATAAAACTTGTCATTAAAAGTTAGTTGTGCTGGCAAAATGTTCTCATGATCACAGGCAGGCTCGGAGGTGGCCATGTCAGCCACTTCAAGGTAGGTAAGAGTCCCGCCCCTTGTAATCATCAGACATCCTCCAATGTCATGGAACTCTCTCCAGACTCCTGGAGGAAGAACTGTCTAACACAGTGTCTCTGTTTCACTTCATCACCAGGAAATGTGTGGCTCGTCACAAGAAGCATTGTTTTTAGCGTTCCTTGCCATTGCACCCATCATCTGATGGTTCGTAATCATGAAAGATATTTTTATTTGTATCTAGTCTTGTCATTATTTTAGCCTCTTTTTTTTCCTGACTCTTCTTTAGCAACTGAACTACTATTTCTTCTGCTCCTGTAATATTACCACACTTGTTAGCCCAGCCTGTAGCTGGCTTTTCTGCTTTATCTCAAAACTTTGCCATGATTATTCTTGAGTTCTACAGAATGTTCATAAAAGATCACTGAGAATTACGTTGAAAATGAAGTTAAATGTGATGATTGATGTTGTGGGGTATTTTGATCACATTCTGACACTTCTGAGATTGACAATAAAGCTTACTTTGAATCAGAGGGCAGAGCTAGCTACTAGTCCACCAAAATTAGCCATAGAGGTTTTGGAGGACCAAGGACTTATAGAGAGACACAGGAAGTAGTAGGGAGGGGTTTAGAAAGATTCTCAGCCTTTTGGATCAAGGAAGGAGAGAGAGAAGTCACTGGTTGCTTCATGGCTGCTTCTCTGATCATTCAGATTCTTACCCCAATATCTGACTCCTAAGTTTTTATTGATAAAGAATAATTAGATAAAGGCTTCAGACTGATTTTCTATTATTTATTTGTGTGTTGTATGCATATGTGTACTTGTGGCCAGAGGTGTATTTGAGTGCTGCCATTCTCCATTTTCCTTTTGAGACAGGCTGTACTGAACCTAGAACTCATTAAATAGGCAAGACTAGCATGTCAGTGAACTTCAAGGATCCTCTGGTTTCTAACCGGCATTACCCACAGTTTTAGGATTACAGATGCACTCCATTAGGTGTACAATATGGGAACTGAAGACATGAAGTCAAGTCCCAGTACTTGTGTGGCAGACACTCTACTGACTGTACTATCTCCCTAACTATTGATTTATACCACTTACAGACATAAAATATTTTCCAAACACCTACCTACCACATAGCTTATTGTAACAACTGTGGATTTGCAATAGAGATTTCACTATTTCAAACTAGATTTTAATACCCCTTTAATTCTAAAATGACATGGTATTGAGAATTAAGTAGCTGTCTATTAGGATTACAAGCAGACCATGTCTTCCTGCACTAGTGGAAGAAAATTGAGGCACCATGAATTTGTTGACCTTTGAGGAATAATGGTCCGTGAAGCTTTCTTTGTAACCAAGGATAAGATAGACAGATGTTATCACACAGGTCTGCTGACAGGAAAGGAAAAGCATGACTTCTATAGAATTAGATGGAATCAGGGCGTCGTCCACTACAAACAGGGGAGCAAGAAAAGTAAGGGAGAGGGTGGAAAAGGACCACAACTCCTGGAACTCAGGCTCTTCGACTGAGGTTGCTGCCTTTCTGCTCCTGGTCTGGATCTTCAACAACTTTGCTTTAAATGAAACCTTTTAGACAAGACACATATTAAAAAGTCCGAGGCAGGGGACTTCAGATGTCCAGCACAGGCAGGTTTGGGGACCTTATCTGTTCTAGGTTCTCTGGTCCCGATTTCCCTCAGCCCTGGAGCTTCATTTGTTCAGAGAGGTGCCCACACACAAACTGGCAGCCGAGGACAGAGCAAGTGAGGTTGGGACAAGGGTAGGAGTGGGAGGCTGGCAGCATGTGTGCAGTGCCAATGAGGACTTTAAAACAACACTGAGCTCATGGAAGCTGTGAGCAGAGGCTGGGAAGAGAGAAGGAAAAGGGAAGGTGATCAGTGGCTACTAAACTGCAGTTCGTTAGATGTAATTTTCTGCATGTCATGACACAGGAGGGCAACCATTCATAACTGTATGTACTGCGATTTCAAAAACCCAGGGAAAGGATTTTCCGTGTTTTCACAAAATGCAGATAAAACTTTGAGGCAACAGATGTTGACTCAGATCTGAAAGTCATACAACATATACATATAATATATTATTTCATAAATATGCACATTTTGTTTTTATATACCAGTCTTTTAATTTTAAGAAAAATATACTTACTGTTTGTGTATGTGTGTGTGCGCCTCCGTGTATGCACAGACATGCCTGATTGCTACAGCATGCCTGTAGAAGTTAGAGGATAATTTTTGGGAGTTGTTTCTTTCCTTCTACCTTGATGAGGCAGAGTCTCTCTTATTTCTTGGCATACTTCAGGCTAACTGGTCTTTGAGCTTCTGGAAGATTCTCCTGTCTCTGCATTCCTTCCTGCCTTAAGAGTGCTAGGGTTACAGATGGCCACAACTGCATCTGGACTTTCCTCTTTTTTTTTTCTCTCTAAATGTGGGCTCTAGGGCTCAAACTCAGGTTGTGTGGCAAGTGCTTCTATCCACTGAGGCAATTCCCAAGTCCTCTTTGCCAGTTTTCAAAGGTAACTAAATAAATAAGAATGATAACTCTCAACCCTTATCATAGAAAGTTTTTTTTTGTGAATCCTTTGGACAGCCTTTGTGAATTCTTTGGACATCCACTAACAAAGAAATTTGCAGCTGGTCCAAGTGAGGAGGATGTGTGTTTGAAAAGTCCTCAGACACAAAAAGGACATCTGTGTCATACTCTCTCCACTCAAACTCAGAGACCACAAGGAGGGGCAGGAAGGCTGCAAGACCCAGAGGTCAAGAAAGACTGAACTAATCAGGGTCCTCTGGGCATGATAGGATCTCTGTTCTTGTAAACTCATGGCAGCTGTGGTAGCCTGCACAAGACCTGCACGAGATCAAGCCAGTAAGTATTCCAGTGCAGAGATGCACGAGCAACCATATCTAGTCGAGATGTTGACAGTTAATGATTTCTGGGGAAAGAAAAGTCAGTTTTTTTCAAGGATGTGGCCCCTGGTAGGTTCTTGGAACCCCAGTGAGTGGCCTCACACCCATGAGTATATGGGTAGCACAAGCTGGACTTGGTTATCACAAAATAAAGAGAAGAGGGCACAAAGTTGGGAGCATGATGGGGGTGAGTCTGGGAGGAGTTAGGGGGCTAAGTGAGGAGTGACTATGATAAAAATGCAAAAATATATTTTAAAAAGAAAAACACCACTCTTTCCCCCTTCTCTAAAAAGTTCTCCACTAAGACAGGGGAACATAGGGAAGCAAGGCATTTAAGGAGGTCTGAAAGACTTTAGTAAATAGGTTTGAACAAAACAATGTACTGAGCTAATCTTCAACACAGACTGGCCATTCCTAGAGCCTTATTTGCAAAGTACAGAGGAAGAAAACGGAGCCTTAATAGGCCCCTTGGCTAAAAGGACTTTTCTTTGCCTTAGACAAAAATGCCAGACATTCAGACAAGGAGTAGAAAGGCCAACAGCACGCTGAGCCAGACTGTCTGGACTCCCAGGGTAGTGGTCATTTCTCCTCCCTTACGTTCTTTAATTCCTATCTTGTGGTCATTTTTGTGTGAAACAAAATGTGTTTTAAGATATATTTATTTTCAAATTATGTGTATAAGTGTTTTGCCTGCCTGGATATGTGTGTATCATGTATGTACTTGGTGTCTTTGGAGGCCCAAAGAGGATATCAGGTTCTCTGGAACTGGAATAACAGAGGGTTATAAGCTGGCATGTGTGTCTGGGAGCCAAACTTTGGTCCTCTGCAAGAGCTGTAAGCTCTCTTAATAACTGAGTCATCTCTACAGCCCTCAAAATGTGCTTTAAAATGGAAAATTAAAAGCATGACGCCCACTCCATGTTTTCATTCCTCTAGAACATTTTTTTTTTCCTAGTCTGGTTTTGCCTCATTTGTCTCTAGGTTTAAATTGGTATATGGGTATTACTTTTATTCAGTTAATGTTTTAAGGATCTTTACTTTTGATTTCTATTTTGTTTTCTTTCTTTTTCTTTCCTTTATTATTATTTTTTATTTTGGTGGTGTAAGGGATTGAGTCCAGGGCCTTGAACATGCTAGGCAACTATAATACCACATAGCTATATCTGTAGCCTCATTTACATTTGTTTTCTAAATTTGACTTATAGAAGAATGAGATATTGTACTATAATTCACTAACCTAAGCCTCCTAGATTTGAAGATTACTCATTAGTAATTCATTTAACAATGACCATTAAACCCCGAAATAACCCAGAAGTGGTTCTAGGTGGTGAGAATTTTGCAGTGAACAGGAGGAAAAAAAAATCCATCTCTTCTTGAAAAAGATGAAAAGCTGTGAAAAGCTGATTTAATAAATGCAAAAATTAAAGATTATGTCTTGTGTTAGAGAATGGGATGTTGTGAAGAAGAACTCAGTAGAGGAAGGGGATGGGAGATGTGATTTAAATAGGGTGGATCTTACAGAGAAGCTGATGTGTACGGACTTACAGGATTGAAGGAAGGGAAAAAAGTAACTTGTTTTTATGATCAATTTAAATTTGGTGCCACTATGAAAAAAGACTTCCTTGGCATACATCTTCTTGCCTATGGCCTCTCAACCTTCCTCTAAGCACAACACATTTGGATACTATCTTTAGGACAGAATTCTCAAAGTAGTTTAAATATTTTCTCATTTTTGAATGAATCAGCCAATGATTTTGGTCCAATAGTTTTACTTATTAGGATCTCAGATTCAGCTTCTGACCACTCAGAATGCTGAGCTGGGTGAGATGCTTCTGCTAGAGAACTGATCTCAAGTGTTTGTGGGACTCAGATGCATTCACTCAACTTTTCTTCCTATGGGTATCTATTTGAACTATGCTAAATATGTCAACTTATATGCATTACATGCACTGTTCTCAATAGGCCATAGGCTTATCTGACTCTAAGATGTGCTACTCATTAAATTTTTTTCTTTTTCTTTTTTTTTAAAGATATATTTATTTATTTATGTATACAGCATATGTGACTGCAGGCCAGAAGAGGGCACCAGATCTCATTACAGGTGGTTGTGAGCCACCATGTGGTTGCTGGGAATTGAACTCAGGACCTCTGGAAGAGCAGTCAGTGCTCTTAACCTCTGAGCCATCTCTCCAGTCCCAATTAATTTAAATTTACTAGCTAAAAGCAATGGACTGACTCTCTCTCTCTCTCTCTCTCTCTCTCTCTCTCTCTCTCTCTCTCCTTTATACATTTCCTTTCCATCTTTACTTCTCTCACACTGGCAACATTTGTCAGATATTTTGCCATTAGTCACTGTACACATCATCTTAATCGGCACTTGACAGATTTTAGTATTCTTATATTTTTGGTTGTGAGCCTAGCCTTTAACGGCTGAACCATCTCTCCAACCCAAGATTTTAGTATTCTTAATAGATCAGAGAGACAAGATGTGTTTACTTACTTAGAATCAGTGATAGAGAGAAAAACTCAAATGATTTTTTTTTTTTTTTTTTTTGCTATGAAAGCCCATTCAGCAAATTTGCGCATTGTTTGGTCATTCATATTGTTGGTTCATCATTCTGAAAGTTTGCTGCTGGTGTTTTTGCTTCTGTCCCAGACTCTGACAAGTCTGGTTTTGAATATTGTTGTGTCATTTATTATCTGAGGCATCTCAAATGAATAGCTTAATAACTCTAAGTTTCTGTATCTGTCTAAATAATACCCATTTCACAAGCACCAAATACAATAACTCTTATGCAACACTTAGCATAGGAAAAGTACTTTACAAGTACTTGCTTTAAAAAAAACCCATCAAGTTTGAGCTCATCTGTAACCCACATTCATTTCAATTGCCAATAACAACTTGTTTTCCTTGGTTTGTGTAAGGAGAGTCTGGGGAGACAGAGCAGCAATGATTTTGAAAAATTCTGATTTCCTTATACTTTTTCTGCAGTTACTGGCTAGATTTCACATATGTGGTGGGTAGGTGAAAGTGGAGGTTTGGCTGGATGGCTCTTGAGAACCCTTCTCAATCTGCAATTTTTCTGATTCTGAGGAAGCTGGTGCATTTTACAAACACATCACGTTTCTCCCACACAGCTATGGCTCTTCACTTTCAAATAACATGCATAGAAAATCACTCTCTATTCTTCATTGCAGCCCACACAGTCTCTCTAAGATGATCATTAAAAACTGTTACAGTTGTGGCTAAGGCGTCTCTTTGACTAAAAGCAAAGCTGAAATCTAGAGTCAGTGCAAACTTGTACAGCCACTGTGGAAATCAGTATGCGACTTCTCAGAAAATTGGGAATCAATCTACCTTATGACCCAAGGATACCACTCTTGGGCATATACCCAAGAGATGCTCAATCATACCACAAGGACACATGCTCAGCTATGTTCATAGCAGCATCATTCATAATAGCCAGAACATGGAAACAACCTAGATGTCTCTCAACCAAAGAATAGATAAAGAAAATGTGGTACATATACACAATGGAATACTACTCAGCAGAGAAAAAACAATATCATGAAATTTGCAGGCAAATGGATGGAACTAGAAAATATCATCCTGAGTGAGGTAACCCAGACTCAGAAAGACAAACATGGTATGTACTCACTCATAAGTGGATACTAGATGTAAAACAAAGGATAATCAGACTACAACACACAACTCCAGAGAAGCTAGGAAACAAAGAGGACTCTAAGAGGAACACTTGGATCACCTTGGAAAGGGGGAACAGAAAAGATCTCCATGAGTAAACTGGGGGTGAGGGGGACAATAGAAGAGTGAGGATGGGGCATGAGAACATGAGGGAATGGGATGGTTGAGCTAAGGGAGCGACAGAGGGGGAGAGTAATGAAAGAGATATCTTGATAGAGGGAGACATTATGGGGTAAGAGAGAAACCTGGTGCTAAGAAATTTCCCAGGAATCCATAATGATGACCACAGCTAAGATTACTAGCAATAGTGGAGATGGTACTTGAACTGGCTTACTCCAATAATCAGATCAGTGAATATCCTGTCATCATAGAGCCTTCATCCAGTAACTGATTCAAGCAGATACAGAGATCTACAACCAAGCACCAAGGCCAAGCTCTGGGAGCCCAGTCGAAGAGAGAAAAGAGGAATTACATGAGCAAGGAGGGTCAAGACCCTGATGGGGAAATCTACAGAGACAACTGAACCAAGCTCAAAGGAATTCACAAACCTTAGAATGACAGCTGTGGAACTTGCATAGGACCAGACTAGACCCTCTGCATATGGGAGACAGTTGTGTACTTGGATCTGTTTGAGGGACCCCTGGCAGTGTGATCAGGATCTATCTCTGATGCATGAGCTGGCTTCCTGGATCCCATTGCCTATGGTTGGACAACTTGTTCACCCTTGATGCACGGGGGGAGAGATTTGGTTTTGCCTCAATTGAATGTACCAGGCTTTGCTGTCCCCCTATGGGAGGACTTACCCTTTTGGAGGAGGGGGTGAGAAGTGGGTCAAGGGAGAGGGAGGTGTGTGTATGTGTGTGTGTGTGTGTGTGTGTGTGTGTGTGTGTGTGACAGACAGGAGGAGGAATGAGAGGGGGATCTGTGGTTGGTATGTAAAATGAAATAAAAAAATCTAGAGTCACAGGCTAGTTCTACTTGTTACAACAAGGCAGTGGCTTCTGCTTTCCCTTTGGACTGTCTCACCCTCGGTACCTAGTCCCATGCTGAAACACCAGCTCCCACCCCCTTTCATTGCAGGCTGGCACAGTGTGCTGCAAAGTGGAAGACTGAGCAAAACTAGCGGAGCTGGTGAGGTTCTTCAGATGTCCTGCTGCACATTTTTTCCCACTCACTTCCGTGTTGGATATGCATCTATTTTCACCATTTCTGCCTGTGTCTGTTTAGATCCAAAAGTCCTAGCTAAAGATGATGAGGCCAAAGGCTTTTAACCATGATGATAAATGTTTTATAATTTTAAGATTCCTTTGGGGTTGCCGAGTTTCATCTGAATGTCACAAACTCAGAATCTCTGTAGAGATGCTCTAGTCAATAATAGATAGAGCATACTAAGTACCACAGGTGATTCTGAATGAGGTTAAGGAACACTGCTACTTCAGCAGGTAGAATCCATCACAAGTGATAATGTAGCCTGGTTCTGGTTACTCTGACCTCGGGAACTAGGCCCCAGTTTCAAACAGTGAACTCTAGTGACTCAAATGCTCATTTATTTTTGAAATATTTTATTTATTTTATGTTATGTGAAAGGGTATTTTGCTTGCATTTATGAACCATGTGTGTGTAGTACCCAGGGAGGCCAGAAGAGGGTATCAGATCCCCTGGAACTGAGTTACAGTTGGTTGGTAGCTGTGGTGTGGGTGCCGGAAACTGAGCATGAGTCTTCTTTAAGAGTACCCAGTGCTTTTAACTGCTGAGACATCCCTCCAGCCTCTATTTTTATTTCATGTTTATAGTAGTTTGCCTGAATCTTTATCTATATACTACATATTTGCCTGGTGCTTGCAGAAGCTGGAAAAGGGTTTGAGTTCTCTAGAATGGGATCTACAGATAGTTATGTACAGTCACGTGGGTGCTGGGAACTGAACCCAGATCCTCTGCAAGATCAACAAGTGCTCTTAACTATTGAGGTGTTTCTCCAGTCCCCACATATAGTGGTTTTTTTTTTTTTAACCATCATTATCCACTCTAACACGGGATTTTACTTTTGGGGTATATTCAATATGCATTTGCTACATAATAATTATTATTAATTACTTTTCTCCATACTGTGACCAATTACAGAAGAGGCAACTCGTGGGAGGAAGGGACTATTTTGGCTCACAGTTTGTCAGCACACAGTCCATCATAGTGGGGGAAGGCACAACTCAGTGTGAGGCTGCTTGCTTACATCTCCATAGGTAAAGAAGTATAGAAAGTGCTGGAAGCAGAGACTGCATACAACACTCAATGCCTGTCACCAAGTGACCTATTTCCTCCAGCTTGGTCCATCTCTCAAAACAGTGCCACTTGCTGGGCCCCAACTCTTCAAACATATGAATGAGCCCATGTGGGACACTTTTTTAAAAAAATCTAAACTATAACAATGAATAGCCTTTTTCTTTTAAAAATGATTGACGTGGCCGGGCGTGGTGGCGCACGCCTTTAATCCCAGCACTCGGGAGGCAGAGGCAGGCGGATCTTTGTGAGTTCGAGGCCAGCCTGGGCTACCAAGTGAGCTCCAGGAAAGGCGCAAAGCTACACAGAGAAACCCTGTCTCGAAAAAACCAAAAAAAAAAAAAAAAAAAAAAAAAATGATTGACGTAAAGAATCTAAATACTTGAAAAAAAGTGGGAAGTTATAAGTGACATCCTAAAGTGATGTAAAGAAAATATTTCATTTTCCCCTTTCTCTTTGTCTTCAGAGGCGCATTAGGATCAATTCAAATCTTGTTACAATCCCTGAACTAGCAATTTCTGTTTGGCAATACAATTTGTCAACCTCTTCAAAGGGCTGATGATTAGATTCTGGCTGCAGAGCACTAAAGAGGTAACAAATGGCTTATTAGTCATAAAATTATTTTCCCTTCTGGCTATGGAGGTTTATTTAATCACACAAGTAGTTTCTTGCCAGAAAAATGAATGCAACCATAAAAGATACCCATTGTGGGTCTTCATCCTCACTGAGTAATGCTACATTTGTAAAATACAACAATTTTTTATATTCATACCATGCCTATTGAATACATGTTGAAAAGGAAGCATTATGAAATTAAGTGAATTGAGACAAACTACATGTTGAAAGGATGACTCGGTAATTTAATGCCTACATGAGACTTTTCAGGGGGAACACAGGTGCCATTAGCCAGGTTAACAGAACAAGGGATTGCTCCTACAAAGCAGGACATGGATAATGTAGAAACATGATAAAAGGCACAGAGAACAATGGCTTCTTCAATTGGATCACCCACACTATATATTTCCCTAATGCACAACAATTAATTTCTGCTTTATAAAAGCAAGTTTGACAGCTAATGAGTTTGTAAAACACTCAGGTTGGAAGTAAAAAATAAAGAGTTTAGATACCACAAACAATGAGATAGAGGCACAACATAGTTTCAGATAGTACAGAACAGTCTCACATAATGAGTAAACTTCAGTTCTCCTTTTAAAAATATGACGTGATATTAGATAGGGTTATATGTAAGGATGCAGGCTCAGGATGCTCATTGTGAACAGAATGTCATATGTACCCACTACAAGTGAAAGAAGTGAATGCCATTTCCATTTATTTTATTTTATTTTGTTATTTTGCAATTGAGAGTAGTCCAAAGGGTCCCCCAGTAGTGCTGCTAAGTGTAAGTTGAAAATTAGCCAAAATATTGGTTTCTCTCCTTAAAATGCATTCTGTTAAAGCAATCAGATGAACTTTCACAAATAAGATTTTAGCTTAGCCTAGAAATACATATTGTAGTCCCTTGTCAAGGCATTACCAGTAGCTTTTTAGGACATGAGTAACAGCTGATGTTAAAATCCCATAGCAATTGTTTATTGTCCAACCATTCTTCTCATGTAAACATGAGATGCATTATAATTTAGTATGACTGAATGATTTGGGTCCGGCTCCAAATGGGAATGTACGGTCTTATGTTCCAAGGTCCCCAAATCGTCCATATGAGTTTCTATCCAGGGCTGAACGGCCTATGGGAGGGGGTTACTGTGCAGATGAAAAAGTCAGTTTTGAATTGTAATGCCCCTTTGTTGTATTTACCAAGACTATTATTCTAAAGATTTCAGTGAACAGAAAGTTAATTTCTTCAGGTTATTAATATGAAACGTGACAAATTTGTTTCCAATATTTTCATCAGTACTTTTCCTGGTACGTTTTATCCTAATATCACTGAACTCAAAATGCATTTAATTTAGTTTCATCATCTTTTGTGTGCTTAGTAATATAGCATTAACAATTTGCTTTGGAAAAGGCTGCTCCTTTTTGGTCTAGCTATAGTAGAAATCTAACCATCACATGCAAAGGAGAGCAGGCCAAACATGAAAAACAGGCTTTTAATATCTCCATTAAAATTTCAAGGTTATAATATAAACCTTATATATAAATTATCTTTTAACAAATACACACCAAATGAAAAGTCTTTCAGCTTCCAGCAAGACCACCATCCAGAAACCAAAAGCCTCACTCACTAATAAAACTATCAACTGTAAAAGCCAACACACACATACAAACAATATATTTTTATTAACCCTAATTTTGTTGAGAGAGAATATATATATATTTTTAACATTTTGAGTGGTTTTAGTATTACATGTCTCTCAACATTCTTAGGGATGTAAATTATTTTAGTAGCCTGATGTTTCAGAAAAAGAGTCAGTTTTCTTTTTCTTTTTTTGTTTTTCGAAACAGGATTTCTATTCGTAACCCTGGATGTCCTGGAATTCCCTTTGTAGACCAGGCTGGCCTCAAACTCACAGAGATCTGCCTGCCTCTACCCCCCAAGTGGTAGGATTAAAGGTGTGGCCACCACCGGCTGGCTCAGAAGTTAGTTCTAAAGTAAGAAACACTGGGCTGCAGGAAATATCATACATTTAATCTAATTTAGTCATGAATGCAACCTACTCCCTCAAACTACTGATAGACTTTCTTGTTTATCTATGTATGAGATTCAAAAATCTGTATCAAGTATACTAAACAAAAGCATTTTGGGCAAGTGGTCTCATAATGTGCATGACAGTTCAGAATTAGACATCAAATTTATCATTTTAACTGTGAACAAAAATAAAACCAACTTTCCTTGAAACAAAATAAGTTTTATCACTGGACCCATCCCTTCCAGTTAACAAAGATGAGTAGCATCAAGCTCGTTGGAGATTGTGTCCAGTTCCTTTCCAACTCCTGTAACTTCCTTCCTGGCCCTAGCCTCGCTCCAGGAAGCCACATGATGTGGCTTCTAATTTGAATTTCCCACTCTTCTCCTGAATTCACTGGATGCCTTTTGACTGAATCTGGGTGGTCAGACAGGAAGAAGAGAAAGAGGAAGAAAACTCATTCTCAGTATTATACTTCCTTCATCACACTAGTTTGGGGACATTTTGCCCTTTCCATTAGGGAATTGGTACTGTGGTATGTAGTTTCAAGATCAATCCATGACTCAGTGAACAACTTTTACCTTTTCTGTGCATAAGGCATTCTGTCTCAAGAGTCCAGCATCTTTATAGGATTTACTCCCGAGCTACTTTGTAGATAATGGTTTGATGGTAACATTTCCCACATCTCCTGGGGCTTTAATGTACTATAACTATGGCCAGTCCATGTCCCTAACTTCTGAAACTTTCTCTTAAAGACCAGTAATGACGCCAAGTTTCCATATTCAGTGAGCTCAATCCTTCTCCCTCTTCGGGGTTTTATGTCATCAGTACACTCCCATTATCCATCTTTGTTTGATTCTGAGCATCAGTTTCTCCTTCTTCCCATCCCACTTATCTCCTACTCCATCTCTGCTGTCTATGCAAGGTCCTCCTTAACAGCTCCCTCATTGGGGACATGATTAAGAGTCCTGCCCTCTCAGCTCCAGCCCCATCCTTCATGATATCCTGGGTAAGTTCTTCCCAGTTCAAAGCTTCAACATTCAAACCTGGAGCAGCTGTCCGCAACTTTCTCCTGTGTTCTGGACCTATACTGTTGCCTGTTTCTTGTTATTTTCTCTCTTTCTCTTTCTATCTTTCCTCCTTCTCTCTTTCTCCTTCCCATTCTCCCCTGCCTCACTACACAAGGTTCTCTTCTATATTTCAAAGCCTGCTCCAGCAATCTTTACTTTATTTTGCATACCTTATTTAAGTTACTGTCACAGTAGACCAAGGCATATGTGTCAGTGACCTTTAGCACATTCCTCTCCTTTACTTTCTTTTTAGTCTCCAAATCCTGCCAAATTCTATCTCCTTTATTAGCGCTTTACTTTTACCATTACAAAAATGCTACTATTGTTATTATAGATCTGTATAATCACCCTCCTGGGCTATTAATAACCTCATCTGTCCAACATTTCTTTAGGCTTTGATACTACCCACAGCAATCAATCTGTTCTTTAGTGTGTTTTTGTTATATATATATTTTTTCTTGCTGTATGAACCTGACCGTGCTTCTTTTTCTTAGTAAAACTCCAGGGGTTGCTCATCTGATGGAAGGGCAAAACTCTGATCATGGGTTTGTAACTTTTTTCTCCTGGTGGTGTACTCTTCAAGAGCAAAGACTATGCTTCAGTCACTGGGTAACATCTGGCTAGCAAGTGGTACATACTAAATGGTTAATCCAATCCAGGCTTTCAGTTAGTGGCTGCTGCCTTTCATTACTTCCATGCTAGCTTAACTATGATATGACCCACAGTAACAGTAAATCAGTGCGCAAGAAATTTTCTGTTTAAAGAATTTAACCCTTCAGAGAGACTTCATAATGAGTGCCATGCAACTAAATTGGGGGTGGCAGCAGAAGGGAAGTGTTTGTATTCCTGGACCCAAACTTACTTCTAGGAGAACAGAAAGAATAGCCTGCTAATTGGATCCAGGGTGGAGAAGAGATATCTAATGGCTGAAAAAGTTTCTTTGGCCGCTGTGGTCATTGTTATTTTCTTTAAGCATGAAGTTGGCTCTGTTTATTCTCACGGTTTTCTTGAAGAGGGGGAGTCCACATTTCTCAGATGCTTGTCTGGGAATTGTGTCCACACCCATGGACAAAAGCAGAGGTTTTGATACTAACAATAAGAATCAACAGGAGATTTGGTTATGAGAAGAAATGACCACTTATTTGCTCTTTGGAGGTTTTAATATTTATCATGAGCAGATGCTACAAAGTCAAGCATGCATGGGTTTTCTATTTTGATTGAAATATATTTTTGGTTGTGAGCCTAGCCTTATTGGGTCCTTAGTTCAGGATGATCTTTTTGTATCAGCTCGAGGCCAGCATTTATGAGATGTATTTCTCAAGATACTAGAAGAAAACAGTTTTATCAATGGTCAAGGAAATCTGGGAAGTGGTTTGCAACATATATTCTTCTAAAATTGTTTGAGTAGATGTACACTAATTAAAGTCTCTCTCTGTCTCTCTGTCTCTGTCTCTGTCTCTCTCTCTCTGTATTTGTGTGTGTAATACCTGCAAATACCTTGGTAAACTGGGTTTCTTGACTTCATTATTTTCTTCTCATTTTATGTAGACTTCACTCCTGTAGAGAGGTTGGGTTCCATTAACTGAACAGGCTTTGGTATCAAAGCAACTTGAAATCTTAGTACTTAGCCAGTATTTCCTTCTTCCACTCATCTGAAGTGCTCCCCGAGCCTGTTTTCTTTTGAGCCATCATAATACTCAATCTGCTGTTTCTTCATTTTCTTTTGTTAATAGAGAATAAACCAGCAGCTTAGTTTTAATTAGTGGGCTCAACTTCCAGCTTCATACTACCCCTTTGTGCATATTTAAACAGAAACTTTACTATAGAAGTCTTGTTCAGGAAGCCTGAATTCTATATATAGACTCCTTTATTGCCCCATTCCTCAGTGGGAATGGTGCTTCTTTGATCCCAGGAGCACTTAATTTGATTTGTTTTTAACGGTTATAGAAGTAGATGTTTAGGTAGCTTGGAGGATCAGATACAGGCTTCCCAAGCTCTTGTTTCCCATACTTTTGCTAGTGTTATTTTCAGGATCACATCATTAGGTCAGCAGTCCTATATAAAGATGGAGAAGCTGAGGCATGTCAAAATAAAGGGTATGTTTCTTTGTTATCAGTGGAAATATCAAGCGCAGGGTTTAAAAGAATCTGGAGCCCAGGATCAGAGCCAGCAAGGGTCGAATTGTCACTATCTGTGTGTACATGGGCAAATTAACCACGTAGGGCTTGAGGATGAGGCTGTAAATGAGTTAACAACACTGGTGTCACAGGATGCTTTAACATGGTCCTGTATGTACATTTTTTGCTCAACTGTGTCTGGATGTTTACATAACTGGCCACATTGTAGATATGAAATGAGCCGATGCTTTTGTGTGGGAAACAGCTAAGCTTATACTACTAGATAGGGAGGGTAAGTAATAACAGATAAAGCATGAAAAGGGATACATGGTTCATTTTTATTTAATTCCCTTTAAAAATAGGAAGTCATTTAAAACTGAGGAAAAGAA
Source organism: Peromyscus maniculatus bairdii (assembly GCF_049852395.1). Taxonomy (NCBI): domain Eukaryota; kingdom Metazoa; phylum Chordata; class Mammalia; order Rodentia; family Cricetidae; genus Peromyscus; species Peromyscus maniculatus. Next base: position 34,342,072 of record NC_134864.1, on the reverse strand, counting down.
TGCCTGCTGCCTTTGACAAGAGGCTGTGAATTGTCGGCGTAGAGTAATGTGAGAGAGAACTCAAGATTTGTATTGAGCCGGATGTATTGAAACTAGATTCTTTCTGTTTTGTTGCTTAGCAACCACGGCATTTGTCCTTGCTGCTGCATGGAGTCACTGGGCAATTTAATGCAGGGTGGATGGAGAAGGAAGCTCAATACAGCAACCGTAGTGAAACAGATGAGCTTCTGCAAAAACCGTGCAAATGTCTGAGTCCACTTCAGCGCTAGCTCGGTCTGGTTTCAGCAACTCTAGCAGTGTCCCCCAATGTCCGTCTACTGACTATGTATACCAGAATAGCCTGGACAGAGGTTGAAGCACAGTTGCTAGGGTAGAGTCCTTCCAGAGGACACTAGGTTAAAGCTTCAGATGGGCAGTTAGCATTGTCAATCAAAGTTCAGGGGCTTGGGCTCAGTAGCCTAGGGTCAGATACTGAATGTATTCCTGTCTGCATGATACGACCTGCTCAAGTTTCTTAATCCTTCTATGATGTGGTTTCCACGTCTTTAAAAGATGCTGCTTTGCTGTAACATTTGTTTGTAATTATTACAACTGAATGATTTAGATGTGTATCTGGCACAAAGCAACTCGGCAATAATGATTGGCTGCTCTTACTATTTGAGGTCAAATCTTTTTGCCAGCATAATTCTCTGGAGGCATTTCTCCATCTTAAAGCGGCGCTCTGTTAAAACTCCTTTTCTTCTGATCGGCCACCCCCAGGCAGGCCGGGCTGTTGATGCTCCATTGCTAATGGGGGACACTTGTAGGCAGGATTTTCCTGTTTCTCAGACTGTGAAGTACAGGCTTCTCCATCCTTCAAACCAAATTCAGAGCCTTTTTGCAGAGGATGATGTAGACAAATTAGTAGAAAATAAAAACGATTTCTCCCACATTTCCCTCCTTTGGAGGAATTCTTCTCTTTGGAGAAGAGGGAAGCTGGCAGTAGACGAGAGAGAAACATCTGCGGGTTGTTTGGAAGGTAATAATAAAAGTGGAACAAAAGCAAAGGTGAGACATTTCTTCACGGGAAAAGTAACAAGAGAAAGGCAAATTTTGTGGTCAGCCTGTGGCCAATGGAAGGCGGCCTTAGAGAATTTGCAGAGTGAATGACATCGGAAGCTGCAGTACGGTGGCTCTGGAATCACATGGAACTTCTGACCAGAGGAGCCCCACACCCCTTGGAGTTCTCCTGTGCTGAACAGATCTGGTTGCCAGGCAACAACATCAACCTTGTGGACTTGATGGTATTAGAAGGTTGGTGGTGGAGGTCACCATGATAAAATGATTTCATCTCATTTTTTTTTTTTATCCTTTGTTGGAACCCACCAAGGTTTCCTGGTGTCTTTACCCAGCAGGACTGCATAGAGGATGATTGGACCATGGGCCTGTGTACCAGGTGTTTGAAAGGGTCTACACTTGGCTGTACCTAGCAGGGGGAGGTCTTTTGCCTCGCCCCTTGGCATTGTTATATAAAGCTCTTTGGAATAAAGTTCTGGACTGGTGGATAAGGATCTAGGCCCACCCGATGTTATCCTGTGTTTCTATCTATTTCTCTCCGCTCTATATTTTATCTATGTCTCTTATCTCTTACTCCTCAAGAGTCCCTGGGATAAATAAATGTGGGAGCTGGTCTCCCACATCCCCTCAGATATTACATATAAATTTTGCTTTTATTTGTATTTCCATGGCCACTAGTACATACCTCTTGGCTACTGCATTTGCCTACCTGTATCTTTTGCATCTATAATTAACAGGAAGAAAAGTAAATGTACTTTAACGATTCTACTCTTCTTTACAACAAATACAAAAGGCATCAGGAACTAAATCTAGCAATCAAATTCAGGGTCTTAATAAAAAGCCTGCAGTTTTTATTCACTGACATATAAGAGGACCTAGTTAAATGGTCCAACTTGGCAATTAAGCATCATAAAAGTTTCATCTGAATCTTATCCAGGATCCACCACGTTCTTTGACTAAAGAGGACATATAAACCCTTCCTCTACCAGTTAACCTGTGCTGGGTTGTGCTTTAACTCTCTACTGTGTGTGTAAGGAGGGGCTGGTTTCATCCTGTAAAGGTATGCTACTTAGCTGCTGTGTGCTGGTCCAATCCCAAAGCAGCCTGATGTCTGGTTAGAAGATGAAGAAGTTGTTTCACCAACTGAATTCAAGTATATGCTGTCAACAGATTTTTAAATCAGTCCTTCAAATTGTCCAGAGTAATTTATCATCATCTCTTTTCACAGCACCCAGAAGAACTAACTATATTTCTAAAAACAGATACTCCACAATCCAACAATCTCATGTAATATAGCCTTCTTCGTTTTATATCACAGTATAAGTAAGTCAAACAAAACCAGATCTCTCTATTAAAAGCACTTGAGTACTTCTCAGTGTGAAAGCAGAAGGAAAAAAGAACAAAGGAAGGAGAGACCTAAAACAGAGCAGTTACCATATCATTGAAAATGGCTACAGAAAGATAGAAGGCCACCCAGAGGTGACGAAGGTTGAAATGGACGTCGGGACTGAGACATTCTGTAAGATTCTCAATTGCAGATGAACAAGCGGAGGATCATAGTAGAAAGTTGGGATAGAGTAGTGTGTTGGGATTGCCGGGCATGGTGGGTAGGGGTGGGAGCTTTAGAGAGCATGAATGAAAACACCACATTTACCTCTTTTACCAGCAAACTCTCTGCTTTGTGCTCTGCCTCTTCCGGTACTGTTGAATACAGCGTTCGGATATCCCAAGGAACCGTGGCTGTCTGGGAAGAACAAGGAAAAGAAATTCAGGCCTCCATCTTGAAAACGTGGAGTGGACGCTGACCCGGAAAACAAGGGCAGATTGTCCTAGAGGTGGGTGGAGAAGCTTCCCCAGCCTTTATAATTTTAATCTCTATAAAAGAAGAGCCAAACAACCCTAAAGACATGACCATGAGCATTTCCATGGTTATTGCTTCATCTGTGCGTTCAAAGTTTTAAGAACAGTTTTATTACCGGGAAGAAAAAAAAAATGTGAACATCTGTGCTTGTAACTTGTTTCTATTAGAATCTTTTGTTACTGTTATTGCTGTTTGTGTTAAAATAAATTTGAAATGAATTTTAAGAACTTAACAAAATCCCATTGTAAATAGTAACATGCAAACTTATCCCTTTAGGAAGTGTGTGTGTGTGTGTGTGTGTGTGTGTGTGTGTGTGTGTGTGTACAAACAACTGGATGAAGGGAAGAAAGCACAATGACCTTGGACTTTGAAGAAAACAAGGTCATGTTTTAAATGTTTTTTTTTTCTGCCGAAGTAAGTGAAAGAGCTTTCACAAATTTAAACAAATAGCTATTTAAACAAATAGGATTCTATTAAATGGTTACACATAAACTGATAGGTAAACTACCTCTTGAAACATCTAGGCCAGAATTTCAAAGGTTGCTTTTGTTTGATGTGTCTCTAGGTGCTGGCTTATAATTTTCTGAGATGAGTGCATCACAGCCAACAGCTTCCTCCGGTCGGTACACTTTCATGGTTATGTGGTGAAAATGACTGACAGTACCACCCAGGGTACCAATCACTGAGGAGATTTTATGGCACACATTCCCCAAACACAGATGATTCTTCAGAGTTTCTGAGATACAAACTACAGTTTATATAAACTGGTCCTGATGAAAGGCATGCTCCTGGATTAGTGGATGAAACAAATGAAAATCTCAAAGCCCACCATCAGTTTAGGCAAAGTGGGTACAAGAGGGATCTTGTAGTTTTGTCTTCTAAGCTCATGGGGTTGTGGCCAGCTCTGTCAGCAATAACATCATTGTGCCCATCATTGCTTGCCCATCGTTGCTTTTAGCCTGATTTCAGACTTGGGATTTTCTTTAAATCCTCCCTTCACCCCTGATACAAGTCCCATGTAGGAAAACAATTCGTTTTCTGTTGCAGCCATAGCCTCAGTGTTCAGTAGGGTGCTTAACTGGTTATCTGTTGGATTTTTCCTGAGTGTATGTATGTAGTGTGTGTTCAGGGTACAACAGTGTCTCTGCTGTGTGTGGGTGTGGTAAGTGGCTCAGTAAGTGTGTGTGTGATTAGTGTCATGCATGAGTGTGTCTATACAGTAAGTGTGGGTGTGAGGTTGTGGTTATACATAAGGGCATGCTACTATAGTGTGTGTATATATATGCTGTAAGTTTGTGTGCTGTGCACGGGTATGGTATATACATGCCTGTATTGTGTTAATCTGTGTATTCCTGTGCGTGTGTAAACACATGTGACACGTGGGTATGTCTGTGGGAGTATGCACATGCACATGTACATGGGAGGCATGGTTTTTGACATTGTGAAAGAGGAAGAATGTCACATGAGTCTAAGATCAGAGGATAAAAATAACGAAAAATTCAGTGTTCCAGATACTCTATTCAGTAAGTGTAATGTTCAACTTAAAATACAGCTACAGGGAGAGTTAGTTCACCAGGCTCCAGGACTTCATGGCATCTATAGAAGAGGACACAAGAGCAGGGACTGCCATCTTAAACCAAGTGTAGACAAGGAGAGCAAGTGTAGGTCTTGAAGATGAAGCAGAGGTCTACAGACAGACCAGGAAGTGGTTGTTTCTGTGTAGAGTGCAATGAAGCCAGGTTAGATTTTTTTTTCCATTTATAATTCCTTGTACAAGTCCTTCCTTCAAGTTGCTTCTTTATTGTTAGTCTCTCTGTGAATACTAACAACTTAGTCTAATCTGAGCCTTGGGGATTATTGTTTAGATTTCGGTGACCCAGGAATGACTTTGGAAAGACAGCTCACAGATACACTGAGTTACTTGCTTTGTTTTCAGAAAGCACTACAAATTAAGACTCACTCATTGTTACATTAGTGATCTAGCATAATGAAGATAGACAAATAGTTAACAGCCATGTGCAACACATGAAGCTGGCCATCATTCAGTGGGTTGAAGGATTCCTGATGATCTGTGGTCACGACATGATGTTGATCCTTAAAAATAAGATCACTGTGGCCAACTCACACTCATGAAACCATGTGATAAATCTAGGACATTATTTTGCAAGTTCTGTGCATGTAGAATACTGTTATACAACCCAAACATGGCACAAGAGAAGGAATATGATATGCATGTGTGTGCATGCCAAGACATGCTGACAATCTCAGTATAATGCTGAAACATTTGTTTAAAAAAACCAAAAGGCCTCCATGAGGCTAGAACTTCCAAAAGTTTGGGATCCTTCCACTTGTTTTATATTTGTTTAAAGTGCTTGTATTGGAGCCCAAGTAACTTGGTCAAAATAGAAGTATGAAGAATCCTATTTGTTAAGGGTATTAATACATTTAAAAAGAATTTCCTTTCTGAGAAGTCGGTGTTTTCAGACCACTACAAATTGTCTTGGCCACAACAGACTTCCTGTTCTCGTTAATACAGCTCTGTTCCACAATTGGTATAGCTCAGTAGCATGGAACAGATCTGAGACCGCACTGGCGCTCGGCCGAGCTCATCTGGTGGCAAGAGTTTTACAAGGGGCGCATTGTCAGGCATTTGGAAAGGAAAACTCTTTTGAACTGATGGCCCCAAGCCTGTGTTTGCAGTTTCAGGCCCACAGTATTCAGTGTCTTTGACTGCAGCCCTGTGACTTCCTCGTTCCCTCAACGCTGCACTGGGTAGTCTTTGTGGTTTTGTTGCAGCAGCCATGCTACTGGCTAAAATGACGCTAGGTTAGACTTCAGCCAAAGTGCACAGGGGCCTTTCTCAGCTTGCTAAAGGTCACCGTTAAAGTCTGGGATGGATTGCTTTTACTCTCCCAGGTGCTGAGGAAGCTCCCTATGTCAGTTCTTACGGTAGGTCACAGTTGCTACATACAAGGACAGGGAAGATGGCGGTTAAGGAAATCCATCAGTCCTAAGATGTAATCACCCCCACAATGAACAAGTAGCTCACAATTAAAATACATCCTGGCTTAATTGTGTGTTGAAAAAGAAATGCCACTTAATTTAGCAGGTTAAGACACCGATGTTGATTTCTGCTAGAGAAGATGCATTACCGTACTTGTTTTAAAAGCATTTTTAAACCACATTTCAGAAAGTAGTAGCAATGTGTTTTTTTTCTTATTTATTGTTAACTATGTGAAAATGGCTCTTTAATAACTTCACTGTGCTTTACAGGGAAACTCTTCTAGTTTTGAAGAAAACTACAGACTATAGGTTGCACAAACGGTGAGCAACCATCCATAAGTCGGTAGTCATCATGATCCAGCAAGGTCCAGTGTGGTAGTTTAGTTGTTATACTATTTAAGTACATCAGTAAGGTTCATGGTCTTGAACTCTCAGACCAACAAAGTACCAAGACAGTTATTTCACTTTTTCTGTGGTTCAACTTCTAGATCAGTGGTTCTCAACTTTCCCAATGCTGCGACCCTTCTATACAGTTCCTCCCGTTGTGGTAACTCTCAACCATAAAATTATTTCGTTGCTACTTCCTAACTGTACTTTTGGTACTGTTAGGAACTGTCATATAAATATCTGATATGCATGATATCTGATATGTGACAGGAAAAGGGGCCGTGACCCACAGATTGAGAACCACTGTTCTAGACTCAAGCACATCTTCCATCCCCTAAGGAGGCAAGAATGAACCACTCTTTTTCTTTAACAATGATTATTACTTGAGCTCTTGCAGACTTAATGGAATACACGTGAGAACTTGATACATGTATAGCACATAACGATCTAATCTGGGTAGTTAATATTTCTGCCTTTTTGCAGGTGAAAAACTTTTTTGAGAAGCACACGATTGTGCATGCTACACAAGGAAAGATGTGAGAAGCAGTAGAAACAAGTGCTCCATCAGCGTAAAGGTACATACGACACCAGCATGTCCCCTTGATAAGTTGGACTCAGGCCTGTAGGCTAAGCCCACCATGCAGGGAAGCTGAGGAAGAAGCATGTTTGCCGTGATCCCCACAGAAGAGCGTTGTGCTGATGTGGTGGGCTGCCCACCCTGGCTGACTCCACGTGGCCTTTTCCACAGGACAGCCCACATTCCTTCTTCCATGATGGTGCCAGTCCTACAGAGGGTCTTTACTCTGCCTTTCACCTTTCAAGAAACCTGAAACTTATTCTCTGTAATTTTCAGGTTTTAGATAGATATCAGCTTCTTAAAACAAAAACAAACAAACAAAGCAAACCATGGCTCCTCACCCCAAGCCCATCTTTTTCTTAAACTCTATAGTTACTGTCTGTGCCATACAGGAAGTCAAGACGTGGAATATTTTAGATCCCAAAGGTGTGCTGTTGATTGACCCAGCCAGTCATTTTAGACAAGTGTTTTATTATATATAAGCAGGTATGGTGGTCAAGGAGGACTGTCAACTTCACAGGATTTACAAGTCTCTGTGCAGATCTGTGAGGGTTTATCTAGATAAAGTTAGCCCCTGGGCCCACCTGACCTGTGAAGGATTATCTAGATGGGTTTAATTGAGGAAGGAACACCACCTTAAATATGGGTGACAACTGTTTCGCGGTGGTGACTCACATTTTTAATCCCAACACTTGGGAGGCAAGAGACAGGTGGATCTCTGAGTTCGAGGCCGGCCTGATCTACTGAGTGAGTTCCAGGACAGCCGGGGTTTTGCAGAGAAACCCTGTCTTGAAAAACCAAACACACACACACACACACACACACACACACACACACACACACACACACACACACACACACACACGTAATACCTTCTGATGGGCTAAGGGTTCTGGACTGAATAGGATGGAGAAAGAAGCTGAGCATTAGCATTCGTCTCTGTCTGCTTCCTGTCTGTGGATACAGTGTGACCTGCTGCCTCTAGCTCACATTGCCAGGACCTTCACACTGTGAGCCAGAATAGACATTTCCTTCCCGAAGTTGTTTAGTCAAGTGTTTTGTTACAGCAATGATCAGTAACTAATACAGCAGGTTTCATTAAATCTACTTTGGGGATAAAATATAAAAATTAATGCAGTCAGGGACTGCAGAGATGGCTCAGTGATTAAGCCACGTAAGCACTGGCTGCTCTTCCAGAGGACCCAGGTTTTATTCCAAGCATCCACATGGCAGGCCACAGTGGTCTGCACTGCATGTAGTTGATGCACAGGCATACATGCCAACAAAACACCAATATACACAAAATAAAAATAAACAAATAAAATAAAATGCAGCTAGTTTTCTCATGCCCTATATAGTTCCTTTGGTATTTTTGATTTATTACTCTTAAAGAACTTGAATGTAGTTGTATTTTTTTTATAAGTTTTTTTAATGAGTTTTATTATGTATACAGAAGAGGGCACCAAATCTCATTACAGATGGTTGTAAGCCACCATGTGGGTGCTGGGAACTGAACTCAGGACCTCTGGAAGAGCAGTCAGTGCTCTTAACCTCTGAGCCATCTCTCCAGCCCCCATGTAGTTGTATTTTAATGGTTCTTTAGTATTCTCTCTTTGACTATCTACACCTCTTCTGACCTCATAACCTAGAACAACTTCTTTAAATAAAAGAATGAGAGCACTATTGAGAGATATAATTAATAATATGCCACAGAACACATCATTTAAAGTGTAAATTTCTGTAGATTTTGAGCATACTCAAAGTTGTGAAATCACCATCACTATCTACATTTAGCATGTTTCATCACACCTCAAGAAACCCTTTATCCCCTCCAAATACCTGATAGTTCCCTTTTTATTTCACATCTTTCTTCTCTAGATTTCATGAGAGAAAACATACAATACTTGTCTTTTTGAGACTTATGGCGATGTCCAGGTCTGTTCATTTTCCTGGACATAACATAATCTCATTGTTTGTGGTTAAATAATACTGCATTGACTTTCTTATGGTATCCTTCACAGTGAGATTTGAGAACTTAATATTTACTCTCAATTGGATGCCTCACTTTTTTTTTTAGGAAGCATCTGGCACATAGTGCATTGTTTTGAAGGAAACAAAAAGTGAAAACCAAAGTGCTTATGCTTGAATTTTTTCTTCAGTGGCTTACATCCTTGGTCAAGGGCCTCTTCATGAGAGGGATGTTATAACGTAATTGGACACAGGCTATTACTTAGCTTTCAAATCACAATAGCAGTGTCCTTGCACAAACATTATGAGCCATTTAATGCTTTCTTTTCAGACTCAAAAGCCACAGATTGAAAAGAGTTGAGATTCCTATAAAATATTAAGCTATGTTTCAGATAAAAAGAAATCTCCTGACCTTTCTGCTTTGTAACTTTAACCGTAGCAAGGTCTTTGAACTTCCTCTCAGAGAATGGCCCATGTGGTAAAGCGTGGAAGTCCCCAAGTTACCAGTTGCTTTCAATAGCTAAAAATATACTATGAAAAATGTAAGCCCTTGATACATCATGAAATCTGTCATTCAGTTTTGACAGTCAGCCAAAGACAACTGCAAGATCAACCTGAGTGCCCTTGAACACTGATTCTGAACCATTAATAAGAAGTGGACTTTGGGGAGATGATGTAATTTCTTTGGAAGGCTACTTCTCCCATTGAACTGAGAGCAACAGAGAACTATGATTTTGGAAGTGGCCCTTTTAACAGCAGAAAGTCCAATGATTCAAGCGTAAGCATTTTCTCCTGTTTGTATTGGTATTCTTGACATTTATGCTTAGGTCACTAAAACTGGTTCTCAAAGTTGAACTTCAGCATAGCTTTGTGTAAGTGGGCACTGTGGGAACACAAAGCAGACTGCCCAGTGTTCCTGTTCCTAGACATCTCCACTGTATGGCTTAAGTGATTCTATCTCAGGCTTTTGGCACTTTTCACCCAGCAAGAAAGTCATTTATGGCTCTGCCACCTTCTGTTATGTGATTTTTGCCTTAGTTTCTATTTAGACTGAGTCATCAAACATGATTCATTGTGTCCTTGAAACGATTCTTCCGCTTCCCCTTCCCCCAATTCACCCTTTAACTTCTTTACTGAGTCACACATTAATGATCAAGTATATTTTTAGTCTGTTTCTATTATGGCCAACTTCAAAATATAAAGATAAAATCAACAGTGGCGAATTTAACAATGAAACTGTCCATGTCTTTGAATTCATGGATTAATACATGCAGGTACACTGGTTTTTCATACTACAAGGTTATGATGGAAGTAGTGTAGAAGTTTATGTTGTCTAGTCTTTTAATCTACATAGTAGGTGAGTAATTTCTACCTGGTGTGCCAAGAGACAAGGAAAATGCTTCTGGGAGAACATTTTAAGTCACTATTTGACAGCCTCTTTTGAATACTCATGAGCTGAACAGTATGTTGGGTATTTGATATATGGATATGAACTAATTTTTCTCTTACCTAGTAATAGAAATCAATCAAATTAGTACATTAAAGTGTCTGAAGGAGGAGGCTACTTTTGCTGATGTCAGCTGTGTGCTGGGTACTGTACTACACAGAGTGAGCCTCTAGAGGAAGGATCAAGTTTCTCAGTGGTTTTTTTTAAGGCAATATGTTGATTTATGTTAATAAGACGGGAACTTCTTATTAACCTTCATTTTCTCATCATCAAGCAGAGGCAATCACTCTATTCCTTTTTTAAACTCAAGACTTTTACGTCAGGATGGCCTTTGATTGCTAAGGTTTTCAAAGAATCCAAGTTATTTCCTAAAATAACAACCCAAGGAATTCTGAAAAAAAATTCATGAAATTTATTTTTTATCATTTATGTTTTCTTTTTCTATTCTCTGAAGCATTTTATTGCAGCATGGTATCATATTCAAACCCAGAGTTCAGCAATATAGCTAGTCTTGTCTCAGTTGGCTAAGGCTAGAATTTCTAGTACATCACCATGCCCACTTGAAATTTACTTGGTTTGTTGGAATCTGAACTCAGGTCCTCCTGATTATGTAGCAAGCACCTTAACCACTGAACTATCTTTCCAGTCCCTAAATTGATGGTTGCCCTTGCTCTGTGTCAAGTGTTACCTTCGTAGCTGTGCATCTTACAATGATAAGGGAGGAAAAGGTCATTGGCCTGCTGCAATTGTAATTTGGTGAGAAACCAGTGCCAGGAAGGTGAACAAAAAGCAAGTTTAAAGGGGGGGGGGAGTCCAGCTCAGTAGTAAAGTACCTGCTTTAGATGCATGGAGGCCTGGGTTTGCTTCCCAGAACCATGAAGGAAAAAGCCAACAAGCAAGGAAGGAAGCAGGCAAATATACAAAACTGGAGCTATTTCCAAGTTGTAATCAGTGCACTAAAGTGAAGCAGCAGGGTGCTGTGATAGAGTAACTCTGGTGCAGGAGAGTGGGCTGGACCTCAAAGATTCTTCTTTAAAGAGGTCACACTTACAACTACATCACAGGAGCCAGGAGCCATCTCTGTCAGGAGCACAGGTCCTACAGAGGCAAAGCGCTTGCCAAGTGTGAGAACAGAATAAAGGTCAGGTGCTCTGTGTGGTGAACCAGGGCTAACACTAGGAAATGAGAGCTTGGAGATGACCAAGGGGCAGGGAGAACAGTGAAGACTGGGCTTGGATGGAGGAAGGTTCTAAGTAAAGGCATGATCCTGTTTGATAAGTGACTCTGAAAGCTTCCAGCCAATACTGAATGTGAATGAACCAAAGGATGTCTATGGAGAAAGCATAGATCCCCAAAAAGGGCATTCTGGGGTCCTAGGCAGAAAATGATGATGGCATCTCATGCCGTCAGAGTGATGAGGCAAAAAGTTCATGCTTGCAATGGAAGGATGCTGTGTGGTGAAACTGACTTTCTTTTGGGGGTATCAAATGCCAGACACAGTTGCTGCTTCTTGGTATTCAACCCCAAGCAATTTCATCAGCCTTACTTTATCCATATTAGGGCAGGAGCTGGTGAAGCACAAGACTCGCTTTCCTTGCCAGTCTCACTCCTCTAGGAAGTGTTCTTCTATATTCAGCACCCAGTGGGTGCTGAATAAATATTGATTAAACAAAGCAAGTAATGAATCATGTCGGCAGGAAGCGTGGGTACTTGGAACCATAGAAACAGAGAAGTGAGCTGGGTCCTCTAATCCGAAGAGCAGGATCCTGATGACTGATGCTTAGAAGGACAGGTGGGAGTTTTAAGATCCTCCATACTCCATCCACCCTTTGAGATTAGTCTGGTCGTTTTATTGTCACTTCTGCTTGGGCGAGTGAAAACTGTCTAGGCACACTACAGAGAATCCCAAGGCTCCAGTCGAGTCAAGGAAATGATACGCTTTCCAGGAGCGTGGTATGTTTTTGGTGGTGAGCAACACTCCTAAGTGACATAGGCTGTGAATGGGGCAGATGACGGCAGGGGACTTAGAGAAGTTTATATACTCTGTATAGAGGACGAAAGAGCTGTCCAGAACAAATACAGTTATATTTTATCAGGATAGTGTGTGTGTGTGTGTGTGTGTGTGTGTGTGTGAAGAGTCAGAAGATACATTTTTTTTTCAGGGCTTGTGCTGGTTAGTTTTAGCTGCCAATGTGACACAACCTAGAATCCTGGGGGAAGATTTTTAATGGGAATGATTTCCATCAAGGTGGCCCTGTGGGATGTCTACAGGGGCCAGTCTTGATTGTTATTAATCAGTATAGATAGACTCAGTCCATGGAAGGCAGCACTATTTCAAGCGCTGGACCCTAAACTGTACAAGAGTGAAGAGAACTAGCTGAGTATAAACATAAGCAGCAAGTGAGGATCCATGCATTTATTCTATATTTATTAATATAATTCTTATTATTATTTATGAGCTCCTGAATGTCAATGCCATACTTTAAGATCCTACCTCGACCTCCCCACAGTAATAGACTAACCTGAAATTGTAAGACAAACGATCCTTTCCTCTCCTAGGTTGTCTTTGGCCAGGATATCTTCCGACAACTGAAAGTTGACTAGAACGGGGCTGTATGCCCAAACTCAAACTTCCCCAACCACTCAGGGCCCTGTCTTTGCACCAGGACAGCCACTGGCAACCACCAAATGAACCGATACAAGTGCTCGAATAAAACTTGGTTTGTGGCTACCAGAACATGCATTTCAGATTCTTTTCACTTGCTACCAACTAGATTGCTTTTCCCGTCAACTATTTAAAATCAGAAATTCTTGGCTCATGGGACATACAAAAATAGGCAGCATACTACCCGTGGGATCTAGGTTTCCAAGCCAAAATGCATAGGGCAAGAATGAGAAAAACAGGGCAGGAAAGAGTGAGAAAAAAAAATCAGACTTTTTACTAGAAATTCCTGGCAATTTTGTGCTGATATAGTGTTCAATACTACCCACCACCAATTACTTAGCACAAATGAAAATTCAGCCACTGATAGGAAATGTCATTTTCTGGTAATAAAATTAGAGGCCATTGCATATCTCTTGAGCGTACTAATTGGGTGCTTTTTTCCCAGCTGGCCTGTGGTGCCTTCCAAGCCCCATTACAAAGAGGCTACATGTTTTGTTAATAGTAAACTCTAGTCATTTGTTCTAGGAACAGGTCAATGTCTCACTGCTCGCATTTAGAAAAAGACACAAAAGCTTTCTCATTCTTGGGCAACATTGTCCTGGACTACTCTCTGATCGATTTACCTGCCTGACCTGAGAGCTATTATAACCTTGCTCTTACCGTTCTATCAGACTAAAATAGTCCTTCCTTGGCTGTTCGTGTCCTCCTTGAGAAAGCTGAGCTCAGCCCAAATGTCACTTAGTCAGAGGGACTGCCCAACTACTCAGTCTAATTCAGCTCTTCCCGGGACTCAGTTTTTTTTTTACCTTATAAAATAATCTATATTTTTAATTAATTTGTGACTTAGTTTTCTTATCTTTTCCTCACATATCAGTAAGATGCTCAGTGCCCTTAGAACCAAGATATTTTTGTTCAATCATTGCTGCCTCTTAATTCTTAGAACAATGATTAATATTCAGTGTTTTGCATCTCATTCTTATTGAATAAATGAAGGAAATGGTTAGGGGTATGTGATAGAATAGCATGGTTAAACTGTGCTAGTATTTACTCCAGTGGGCTGGAAAGTGGCTGTGAGGATGGAGGAGGCTGTGGTAGGAGAGTAGAAGAGTCCTTGTGGGAGTGTATTCTCTCCTTCCACTGTGTGCATCCTGGGAATCGAACTCTGGTCCTTAGGCTTGTCAGCAAACCCCTTTACTCACTGCGCCATCTAGTTGGCCCTGCAACATCATTATGGAGGAAATAAGGAAACACACATGGAGTTCGAACAGGCCCATAATAAAACAGTCCTGTGAGTTGATTGGAATGATCACATTGGGAAAATAGAGCAATATGCTATTGTAGGCTCTGTTTATGTTACTAAGGACGGCAAAGGTAAAAACAAACCAGTTAGAGACCATGTTTAAGTGAGGCTGGAAAGATGACAAAAATGGAGTTCAATTCAGAGTCAGTGTGAAATCCACCCGTGCTTTCTGTCTGAGGTGGAGGGCCACTCAAGTGGTACTTGACATATTTCTGGGTGGCAGAGCTGGAATAAAAGATGCTCCAAGGTTCACGAAATTTGGTGCTGTCTGACAGAAAGGGCTTTTGGGTAGTTTACCCCGAGACTGAAGAATCGAAATAAGGATGTGGAATTTAAAAAAAGAAGAAGAAGGTAGTTCAGCTTGAAGTTGCAGCCCAAGCCCCAGAGCCTGATCCAACCACAGAAATGAGATCTGCAGAGATAAATCTCTCTTAAAATGTGCCAACAGTGAGTGGAAGCCATTTCAAAACACTGAAAAACAGAGGAAAAGAATTGCTTTTTCCTATGCCCATGTCTGTCTCCTTTCTTCCGCTGTTATCCACACTGGGAACAGAGAAGTATTAACTCTGTCTCCTCTATAATTTTTTTTTTTGTATTCCACCAGATGCAGGGCCCCATGCATTTCAGGTCAGGCAAGCCTTCTATCAACTTAGCTACATCCACAGACCTGTCAATTTTCATGTAGCTTCTTTTTCCTAAATCCACGAAGGAAGGAAAAAACAAAACAAAACAAAACACCCTTTTGAAGCCAGAAGCCAGATCTGTCCCCAAAGGTGAGAGAGGATATGGAAGCTGTGTTAGTAAAATGTGGAAACCAAGACCCACACTCCCTGAGAGAGAAATCCCCAGGCACAGCCTGCTCTGCAGGGGTACCCTCCAGCTGCCTTTTCATCTGCAATGTTGAAGTCTGACATGCCTGAGACTACCTTTGTTTTAGGAGAAAAATGGAAAAGGTTACCAACTGCCCAGGGCAGCCTCTGTTTGCAGAGCTATTCACCAACAGTGCATTAATGCTCCAGATGACTACAGGGAAGAGAACCTAATCCTTGGGACATGCTGGTGTTCATCATCCACAACTTTATCTTTTTTAACTTCAATATTAACTTCCTTTCCTTCTCTCTTGGTCTAATTCACTGACCTGGAGCTGATGCTAGGTCGCCCATCCAGCTGTTAGAATCTTTCTGTTTCTGCCTTTCCAGCACCAGGATTGCAAATGTGTGTGTCACTAACACCAGACTTTCTAATGTAGGTTATGGGGGAATAGATTCAGGTCCTCCTGCTTACATGGCAAGCTCTTACTAACTGGGCTATCACCCTCCTTCTCATTCATTCTCTACCAATTTCAAGAGCATCATAAGTGTACACTGTCCTAAAGGGAACACATGTCACATCATAAATCATTCTGCAAAGATGCTCTTGCTTTGACCCCAAGACTCACCATCTCGTAAACAAAGGCCAACCAAGATTCATGGTGGTTTTAATGCAGTCAGGATGTAATATATGAGAGAATAATAAATGAATAAATATAAAAATAATCTCCTCTTTTGCACTGTTAGACTTATACTTGTTCCCCTGGTTGATTTCTATGTCTCAGAAGCTTCTAGTTAGAAATAGTCTGAGGGAAGAGGTACTCTAAGTCAAAGGAAGAGCTTTGGATGTTGGCAGGAACATGAGCACCAACTGGTCTCAGGCAGTACCATGTGCTGCTCTGGGTCTTTGCATTCACCGTTGAGCCTCATTTCCACCCCTCCAAGCCGGGGAAGCCCTGGGCCTATTCTAGGTCTGGAAATGACCTTCTGCTGTTATTATATGAAGCAGGTTGGCCATAGCAAGAAGGTGCTGTAGAATACTAGTTTAAAACGTGTTACGTTCATTTATGCTGTGGAATATTTGTTTAATGCTGCAAATATGTGTTGCATTGTTTTATGTTGCATTTGTTTAACTCTGTAAAGCTGTGTTCCTTTGCCTGCTTAAAATAGCTGATTGGTTTAATAAAGAGCTGAAAGGCCAATAGGTAGGCAGGGGAGAGAAATAAGTGGGGCTGCCAGGCAGAGAGAATAAATAGAAATCTAGGCTCCAAGAAAAAAAAAAAAAAAAGAGGAGGGAGGAGGGAGAAAAGGAGAAGGAAAGGAGAGTGTAAGGAGCCATTCATCCAGCCACACAGCCAGCCATGGAGTAAGAGAAAAGACAGATACACAGAATATAGAATACAGAAAGGTTAAAAAGCCCAGAAGCACAATGCAGAAGAAGAGAGATGGGATAATTTAAGTTAGAAAAGCTGGCTAGAAACAAGCCAAGCTAAGGCCAGGCAGGCATCCATAAGTAAGAACAAGTCTCCTTGTGTTTATTTTTGAGCTATGTGGCAGGCCCCCAAAGAGTAAAAAAAAAAAAAAAACCCAACTACAGGAAGGCTTTACTTTCTGAATCTATGTGGAAAGACAGAACCTAACTTATGGCCCCTGATAATTTTAAAGGACTTCCGGAGACTTACTGAGAAGTCATCACTGGGGAAGAAGAGAAGATCTTGAAGAGGATCGTTCCGATAGGTCTTTTCAAGTTCTTCAATGACAGTTTCATAATCCAAAGGCTCCAAGAGTCTGGGTTTTTCCTGCTGTGGGAAAAACAAAACAAAACAAAACATTACGTTAACTGTTACGCATATCATCTTGCTTCTTCCCTGCGACTGCTCCAGTTTCACATTTTAGCTGTCACGGAGGCGTTGCCATCACCCAGTCCTTCCCATTCGGGTCTCACAGACTCCAGGAATTTGGGAAAGAAGCCACATCATCACATACTGATTACTTCCATATCTGAAATGAAGTGAGGGGACCCTAAAATACCTGACAGCTCCCTGAGTAATTCAAGCTGCTTGTACTGATGGAAGTGCAATAGATGTTCTCAGTATAGTTTATGACAACGGTCCTCACTGCTCCTGCTGAATCAGATACTTCGTGAGTTCTACTGAGGTCAGTTAGCAAACGTTGGCACCCTGCTAGGAATCAAACTATTGCAAGCTGCCTTCGTTGTCAATGAAGCATGGATCTCATGTCAGGATTAATGGATTGGCTCTGAGCTTTGTTGCCTCTACAGAGAGAAGCTGGATCAGTCTCTAATAGACCAGGACAGCTCGACTGTGTGATATACTGTGTTGGAAATGGGTGGGGCTTAAAAAAGTACAGATAATCACATGGTATTAAAATCCTGGACCCAAGAGAAGCTGTACACCCTCTGACAAGCTTCCCCACAGTGCAAAAATAAAATAAAACAAATAGAAAATAACTGCTAGAGGGAGAAGCAAAGTGTCATTACAGAGTTGATGAGTTTGTTCCACACCCTACATGGATCACAAATTGAGAAAAATGGGGTTCTTCCCTGAAGAAAAAGAAAACAGTATTACAAAACAGAAACTCCAAGACTCGATGAGAGGAGTCCCCTAATCCTTTGAAGAAATATTTATGCAAATGAAATGAGAAGACTCCTCTGTACTTAGGTGCATTTGGGGGTTGGGCTTCTAGAAGCATGAAGGGTCACCATGAAAGCCAGATACTAAGATGATCCTGTAAATATTAATGCCAGTATCATCGGCCCTATCCACTTCCTAGCCTCCCTCTAGATGCTCCACCTCGGTAAAGCATGGTCCCCCAAATTTTCATCTATCCTTTAAAAACTGCTAATGGGCTTCTTAAAATAGCAGTCAATATTTGTTTTGATGATTTTCCAAATATTACAAACAGCAAATGTGAACATCATGGGCCAATAGCAAGATATGCATTCATTATCTGGATTAAAAGAAAAACAAACAAAAATCCTTAAGTGCTTAAATAAACTGTCTAGGTGAGTGTTCTCTCTGGAAGGTCCCATCAAGCAAACTGAATGCTCTTGGGGTGTTTGAAGAAAAGGAGCTGTGGTGTAAAACACTACACATCTGGAGTAGAATTTACAGAGACTCTGTGGTAGTTTGGAAGTTCTTCCTAGGTCTGCTGCATTTTGATGCTTTTCCATTTACACTTATTTTTCAGTTCAAAATTCCTTATTTCTCAGGCAAAAGCTAACTCCAAGGATCACAAATTGGGGATTGTGTGTGCAACGTATGCATGCGTGAGGATGAGCAGGGTTGTGTACACGCAGTGGATGCTGGCGGTGGACATCAGTATCTTCCTAAATCACCATCGACCTTAGTTTTCGAGACAGAGCTGTTCAGTGAGCCTAGCGGTCCCTCTTTGGCTAGGCCAGATGATCAGTGAGCTCCCAGGATCCCCCTGCTTCTGTCTCCTCAGTGCTAAGGTTAAAGACACTTGGTGCGAGTGCTGGGAATCCCACTCAGGGCCTCAGGCTTGAGCCCCAAGCACTTTGCCCATTAAGCCCTCTCCTGAGGTCCATCTTAAGAATGGCCTTGAATGTCTTTAAGCAGGGCAGCCTCAGGTCCCAGTTTTTCTATATTATCCCTGGCCCTGCCACAACCAGAATTTAAATGAAAAACTACCTTTTTGGACCTTTCAATCATAAAACAATGACTCTGTGCCCCCTCTCACTTGCTCGCTCTCCCTCCCCCTGCATATGAAACACATAAAATAAAAATAAAAATGTATGATGAAACCCATCAGGAAGCTCTCCCTTTTGCCATAGACTGGGTGGGTTATTTATATCCCTCTCCTTCACAAGTTTTGTCTTTTAAGTATGCAATGTTGGTCAGTGCTCACTGCAATGCCCCATGAAGTGGGTGCTAACACCTTGTCTTTTTCCCTTCTCACCCCAGTGTGAACAGGAGTGTGAGTGTATAGCAACCCAGAGGCTTGAAGAGAAGCAACATGTCGGGAGTGGGAGTCTACGATCTTGTTTCATTTTAAATGTTATGTCTCATTAGTACAGAGCTTGCAAATTAACTTAGAAGATGGGCTAAGGGGTTGACTTACTAAATAAAGTGCTTGCCTTGCAAGCACTCGGTCCTGAGTTTGGTACCCAGAACTTATGTTAAAAGTGTTGGGCATAATGGTGTTTGCTCACTCGCCATCTCAGCACCAGCGTGGCAGAGCCAGGAGGATCCTCGGTGCTCACTGGCCATGTCTGCCCTAGTTGTTGAGCCCTGGTGAAAGACCTTGTGTCAAAGGAGATGCTTTCGAAGGAGATGCTTAGCATTCCTGAGGATCACATCTGTGGTTGTCCTTTGTCTTTCACACACACAGGTACACAGGTTCATATACACCTGCACACACATACATGTTTATATACACCTGCACACATGCACATGCATGCATGTTCATATACACCTGAATACATGCACATGCATGCATGTTCATATACACCTGAATACATGCACATGCATGCATGTTCATATATACCTGCACACACATCTGCATCCCCTACAACCATGCACAAAGAAGAAATTAGAGGCTAAAGGATCTTTCAAAAAAGACCTTTCACTGAAAAGCAAGCTGTAGCCAAAGTTAGTCTTATTTGAATTACTACAACAGGCACATCAGAGTTCCAGTGTCTAAGGTTATTGGTACAACAAATTACAAACCAAACTGTAAGCTATTATTGATAGATCAGTAAAAGGTATGGATTGCAAATATTTGGAAAGACATTTTTATGTATCTGGCTTAATCTATGAGGAGTTCATAGGGAACTCATCAGGGAACTCAAGAACGATATCCCCCAGGCCTTTCCTATTTCAGATATTGCATTGAAATTATTTTGAAATGGGGAAATCTCAAATCTAGAATATCTACTCACTAAGCTTTGACTGAGGGATACATTAGTAAATTTTTGTCTTCCCAGGGATTTTCTTAATGAGTATCACTCAAGCTACTCCACCTTTTGTAGCTTTTTGCATATGAATTTAGCAAGTGAGTTGCATTGAGGTAGCAGGAGATGTAGCTTAGTTGGTAAAGTATTTGCTTAGCATGTGTGATGCTATAAATTTCACCTTTAGCACTGTATAAACTGGATGTGGTGATAAACACCTTTAATCCTAGCACTCGGGAGATTGACGTAGAAGGAACAGGAGTTCAAAGTCATCCTAAGCTAGGTTGGTGAGTTGAAAGTCAGTCTGGGATACAGGAGACTGTTATAAACAACCCAAAATGACACTAATAGATTCCACAGCCCTAAGAAGTTGAGATTTGACAAAGCCTGCATGGAGACTTTCTGTGTCTGTGGTGGCGAGAGCCCCAGAATAGACAGGCAGCAGTTGTCTCTAAAGCAAGGGACCTGTCTGCTCAGCATCTTGTTCAAAGAGAAGGGCATACTCATGCATGGTGGGATCAGTTCTTTTCCCACTCTTGCTCTCTGCAGACACACTGAGTAGAGCTGGGAACTGAGCAGCATCGATTCATGGCTTTAACAAGGATCGAGCTGTCCCTCCTGAGTTTAATGGGCCTGTTTCTTTTGGAAATACACTAAGCGGGATAAGGTATGTGCCAAGATTACCCTGAACAGGACTGGATTTTTATAGTGCTTTTTACTCATACTCTTTCTCTCAAATGAGTAATGAATTTCATTAACTATTCTAAAGTCAGCCACCAGCACCTGCTATTATGGAGCAGGGGGATGTTGCGCCACAGTGGCAACAGGCCCCATTCTTATGTACTATGAAGAGATTTGTTTGATCTGGTTCCCCAAATCCACAGCTCTCTACCAAATCAACTTCGCAGAGGAAGAATGGGATCCTGACACAAAAACCAAAAGCTTTCTTCCTCTGTATTTATCCACAATTGCGAATGATATGCCCAACACAATGCCTAAGCCCCGGAGTGGGGAAGCTGCCCTGTTGGTAATAGTCCAGGCTGTCAAGTCTGTTCAGTTGTCATGAAACAGGTAGGCCGTCCATGTCCTAACTGGGGGTTTTAATTTCTAGCAAAGGATAGTATCATGAAAATCTGGATTTTTTTCATCATAGCAATTAAAAATCAACTGGTGAAGAAACAACACTGAAGGAAATAAGCATTTGGAATATAGTACCCTTAAAGATCACATGACCGGACTGCCAACCTTTCTCCAGAATAGAAGCACAGCCCAACTAGAAATTAACCTAGACTAGCCTTGTTTTAGCAAAGTTCAAAGTCTATGGGAGGATGCGGTTATAGGCTTTCTGTGAAAAAAATGAGAATGCCTTCCTCACCCCTATGGGCTATGAGACTATGGGCGTGGTGATTAAAATCCTCATGCCTTAGTTTCTATATGTGTAAAATGACTGAGTAGGGGCTACCTTGGAAGATGAAATGATGTTGTACTTCTTAGAATAATACTTATCTACAAGACTTTTCCTGAGTGTTAAATAAAGACTGGCTTACAATTTTTAGATTGAAAGCACCTATAATGTGTATAGGACACAATAAACATGTGTTTCATAGTTAAGTATATATCTCTTCATCCAGATCCAGGAATAACCTAGATTATATTTGAGAGAAATAAGCACACATAAAATCCAAGATGTGTTTAGGGTATCTTTGCAACATTATCTTCCTTACAAGATGGAGAAATGTATTCAACTTCATTGAAGAATGATAAGAAAGGTAAGTAGATTGATGGTGGTCATTCCTAACCAGGGAAGATATTAAGTATAGCCTTTCAAAAGAAGTAATTTTCAAGAATCACGAGTAATGGGGAAAGGTATTAATCTGTAAGGAGATTTAGAAAGGTCATTAAGACTAGGAGAGGGTCTGGAATAAATCAGTGGAGGACTGTGTGTAATATGTCATGGATTTATTAAATTCTTCAGTGCTTCACCAGAGTTAGTTAGCTGTCAATATTTTGCACATAATTTGTGTTTTTGTTGTTTGAAAACTGGAGTAAGGTAAGGTCCATGATCAAGTGTTGCTACAAATGGAAGGACAAAGAAAGGAATTATCTCAGGAAGTGAACAGTTCGAAGAAACCTTGATGATATTTCTGGATCCACACATGAGATTAGAACTGGAATCTATACTATCTATACTTTTAAGACTTAGTTAGGCTGCCAGGGCATGGCCTGATTCAGAAAGTATGAGGGATGAAACTATGAACACTTATTAAAAACTGTTTTTTCTCAAGTTTATAGCAAAATAAAAATTGCTTGTTTATTATTGCTTAATAAGAATGAGAATAAATATTATATAATAGAGTAACTTCACAAGACTTTATAAAGAAACTAATTATTGACATAGATTGAAACATCACTAGCTTGCTGCATTTGGGTGGTACTGTAGCATTCAGGATGCTGTTGTTTTTAATGTTTTTGGATGAACATGTGTTGCTTTCATCATGCTAAAAAGGATGAACTTGGTTTTTCAAAAGAATCAAGACTTCATTAAACACTGGGGAGTTATTTGATTTTAAAATTGTTTACCCTTTGAAAATCCACCAGAGAGGAAGCCCAGAAATATCACAGTGGGGCTTCACATAGAAATTCAACCACTAACAGATTCAAGTAATTACAACAAAAGATACACAAAACACGGGGGAAAAAGAGACTAGAGAAAATAATTACAGATTGGGCTTGCGGTTCTAGAAGCTCATGCCAGCAAAACAGAGAAGCACAATTAGCGATTTAATAACGGAACTATTTTTAGCTTTGTAGGGAGCCATAAACATCTGGTGAGTTACTTAAACACCATCCTGAAGTGGTGCTTGTAGCACAGGATTCCAGTTGGAAACTCCAGTGGGAAGTTTAGACTCTCATACCTACCAGCTATGTGACTTGGGCAAGTCATATGAATCTTGGCTGAAGTTAGTCAGGATGAATAAAAATAAAGACCGAGGAGATATGTCAGTATGGTAGATGAACCACAAGATACCAGCAAAATAGAGACTTGTTTTATTTGAAAATTGTGTTACCCGAAGACTTATACCCAAATCAAGTCCCAATCAAGCTGTCACACCAAGAATATTGAGTTCTTCATTTATCAAGAACTGTACTATGTATTTTACATTTATGATCTAAATTTCCCTTAAAATATATTGAAAATGAATGGTTCTAATAAAAATAAAAGAAGTAATAAATTCAAATAAAAAGGAGAGAGCTGTCCCTGTGTATCTTCTAACTAAGTCAAGCCAGGCCTCTTTATGCCCTTTAGGAAAAAGAAGGTGAACTTCCTAAGTATGTGTAGCTGAAGTATGCCTATCAGCAATTCAACACTACTTTCAGAGTCTGCTGTTGTTTGCTCTGAGAAACAGCCTAGAAAATGTCTTATCATTTTTTTATACTGTCAGATCGCAAGACAACGATCAAATTTAGAATTGGTTTTATATTAAACTCATTAGCTTCGCAGATACAAATTTCCAGAGCAAAAGCAATGTTGTAAAAGTTATGCTTTGAATTTCATTCTAGAGCTCTAACTTCCATAAATACAAATGACTCTGTCTACTGTAGGGAGCTATTTGGGAAAGGCTGAAAGAGTCAGGGGAGCAGAACAGTGTCTACAGCCAAACCTCTGTATCTGGAGGCCACATATGCAAACCTGGGTTCTTAACTGGTAGTGTAATCAGGGCAAGTGAGTCTTTGGAACTTTCTAGGAGATCACTCTAGTTCTGTTGTTCTACACCAGCTATTCCTAGTTCTCATTAAAACCTGGTCTTTTCAAAGAAATAGTATGAAAAGAGTTTTTCCCCTACACTTGAGAAGTTTCATGATCTTTCTGTGTCACACTGTCTATCCTGTGGTGCTACTTGGGACTTACCAGTCTTCTCTAATTCTTCCCCCACCACACACACACACACACACACACACACACACACACACACACACACACACCATTTCTACATTTCTGAATCTTTACTCATGTCCTGTCATTTGCTGTCCTAACATTAACATCATATATAAATGCCCTTTGAGAGTATGTAACTAATACATGACTAATATAAATAATGACACAGGACAACAATCATAAACCAAAATTTACTTTAGGATGAGTAGAGTGGGCTCTACTAGCACCCAAGAGAATTCAGAATTCAGAGTGAACAGCTTTCAGTGGCTAAGCTATTTAGAGGAATCCTAAACTAATCATAGTCATAATCATTCCTATTTTGAGTCCATCAGAGCACTTTACAAACAACACAGTGGTCAAATAACTTCAGTGTTTGGCTGGAGAGACGGCTCAGTGGTTAAGAGCACTGGCTGCTCTTCCAGAGGACCCAAGTTCAATTCCCAGCACCCATAATGTGGCTAACAATGGTCTGTAACTCCAGTTCCAGGAGCTCCCACACTCTCTTCTGACCTCTGCTGGCACTGCACACACACACACACACACACACACACACACACACACACACATACACACACACGCAGGCAAAGCACCAATACACATAAACAAAAACTAAAATATGAAATAAAAACGAAACAAACTTCAGTATTATCAAGATAACAAGCTACCAGACATGGTTGGGGAGAGGGAGAGAAAGGGAGAGAGAGAGAGAGAGAGAGAGAGAGAGAGAGAGAGAGAGAGAGGGAGGGAGGGAGGGAGGGAGGGAGGGAGGGAGGGAGGGAGGGAGGGAGGGAGGGAGGGAGGGAGGGAAAGAGAGAGGTAAATTTCTTAGAAGAAACAAAACCTCTAAATGAATGAGTTCTTTAGATGCTAACAGAACCCAAGACTCTTTTGCCATAATGTGATTGGAATGGGGCCAATTTCCACACTATTTGTGTTTAAAACAAATGGGAAGATTGGAGAGAGCCCTCACAGCTGCATCCATGGCCACAGCTGTCACCCCGTGGTCGTGTGACAGATTTAATTCAGCCTTTCATCAGGGGGAGTTCCATTGGACAACGTCTCAGAAGCCTGAGCTACAGAAAGCAAGGCCAAGTTTTTCTTACCAGAAAGGAAATGATTAAGTAAGGCATAAGGCATCTTTTGCAGACCCTTTAACCTTCTTTCTGTTCTGAACCACAGAGTTTCATGAGAATGGAAAAACACTAGCTAAATCAAAGTTAAGATTGGATACAGCTGGGCAAACTCAGATTAAGCCATTTCGAAATGGTTCCCTTGGCAACAAAGACAGACAGATCACAGAAGAAACCAAGCAGTAGTTGCTCTTTAAGTATTAGTTCATTTCAGAAATGTGAATGACCATTAACCAGATAAAGTATATAAAACTTATCAACTATATAAGATTAATATGATTAATTTTTCATATTTAGTAGAATTTCATTAGAAATCAAAGACAAACCAGTCTTTAAAAATTTACTGTGTAAGGGATACTCTCAAATTTAATTCAGTTTTGCAGTCTTGTTTTCTTTGTAGGGAAATCTGACCCATCATATTTCTTTGGAACGTGTCAAAATGTCCACAGATCTGCATAGCAAATGAAAATCTAAACCAATGACAGCAAATGTTTCTCCATACAATGGTGGTGCTTATAAAGATATAGAAAATATCCAACAAGACCTAAATCAAATTAAATTACATGTCTCATTTAGTTTTCTAGAAACACTTGAGAGATAATAAATATCATTAAAAATACATCACAACCCAATTACAAGCCTGCCTGACACCAGGGAAATTAATGCCTTAGAACAAGCTGCAGGGAACTTTAAATTAATTTATAGGAGGTCTGTGATAAAAGCCACCGCCAGCTTATCCTCTGGCACCATCTTAATACTTTGATAGTCATACAAACTTTCATTCACAGGTCAAGTTGCTGTAGTAGTAGTTGTTGTTGTTGTGTGTGTATGTGTGTGTCATGTACAGACTTACACATAAGCACAATTCAAATGTGAACAATTCTTCCAACTAGATTTTACATTTTCAGCAAACGTTCTCCAAATGATAACCTATTCTTTGTGGTCTCTTCCTTAAAGACTAGTTGTGATGGGTTTGATCATTAAAATCACCAGCTTCTCTGATGGTCAAAAGGGATGCAGCCCAAGCAAAGCCCATGTAACCTTTCCCTCTGGAATTCCCAGTCTTCAGTGAAAGGATGACAGGGTTGAGAAAAAAGCTGGAAGCTACATCTCTGGGGCTGAGTTTCACAAAAACTGTCCATTGTGCCCAACTACCAAGACAACAGGGTTTCCACTGCCTTGGTGGCTCTGATTTCCTTCCTGGCTCTTCCCCAAGCCTATCTACTTCCAGCCTTCATTTCCCTTCTCTGGACCGTGTCTGTTTATGTGAGTAGATTTCTAATTCTTGGAATTAAAGGAATCTACTCTGCGATACCAGGAGCAGTACCTACCACAGGGGCCTATTATTTTCCAAGTTTATTCAGATTTGAATGCTCATGTACAACCCCTTGCAGTCAATGACTTCTGCCTTTGAAATGCAGGAATTCAATGGTTGTGTATCATTGATACATCCCAATATCATTTTATCCTGTGAGAAAAAAAATACACTAGATATTATGTGCCCTATGAGTGAGAGGTTTCAATAACTTTTTGGCTTTCCAAGGTCAGACATGAAGGGCAGCTCTAATCTCTAATTTTCTATCAGAACAAACTCATCCAACCATTACTTTACCATGATGCAGAAGATGAAGATTTTTGAAGTCAGACAAAGAACGTATATGGCCATAATTTGCTTTCAGTGCTGACAGTAGCAGGCTATAATTTTGCTCTCCATAGGAGGTACCTGTTTGTGCTAGGGGTACTGAAATATCTCTTTGGTTTGTAACAACGTCTGGAAGCCATGCTCAGGCTCAGTTCACTTTGCTTCATTATATTATTTTCATCTCAGGAGTCACATTTGGGGTCACTGTTATATTAAGACTAATTCATACATGTTCACTTACAGAAAAAAATACAGCTACACCAAAATACTTAATAATAATAGCCATAGTCACTATAATTTAGTTTACCATAAATGGCAATAATAATTACTTTCTCATTGGTGTTACTATGGTCAGTGACAAGGACTATGATACAAGTTAATGCTCTCTCTCACTGAGTACCTATATTAATTCTAGAAGACATCATCACAGTTGATTACTTTTTTCCCTTGGATTTTGAAAACTTGTGCAACCCGAGCAGTAAGTTGATGGGAGAGTTTCATATTTAAGTTCAGTTAAGCTTGAAGACTGCGGTCCACTCTGTCAGCAATTTGTACTTGCAAGGGCCAAAAATCAAACAAACAAATGAAAAACAAAACCCAAACCAACAACCCAGAATTTATTTTCCTATTGGGAATATTCTAGAATAGAGCTGTAGTTTTGGGTACTATTCCTGCTCACTTTGTGATTTTCTTTTTCTTTCTTTCTCTTTCTTTCTTTCTTTTCTTTCTTTCTCTTTCTTCTTTCTTTCTTTCTTTCTTTCTTTCTTTCTTTCTTTCTTTCTTTCTTTCTTTCTTTCTCTCTCTCTCTCTCTCTCTCTCTCTCTCTCTCTCTCTCCTCCTCTCCCTCCTCCCTCCCCTTCCCTCCCTCCCTCCCTCCCTCCTCCCTCCTTCCCTCTCCCCTCCCTCCCTCCCTCCCTTCCTTCCTTCCTTCCTTCCTTCTCTTCCTTCCTTCCTTCCTTCCTTCCTTCCTTCCTTCCTTCCTTCCTTCCTTCCTTCCTTTCTTTCTTTCTTTCTTTCTTTCTTTCTTTCTTTCTTTCTTTCTTTCTTTCTTTCTAATAGTGTAGAGCATTCGAAGTCTATAAAACTGCATGAGATCATTGGGGTCCCTCAGGAAAGAATTTGACAGAGAGGGAAGACAAGAACTTATTTGGTAGATTCAGGAACTGTATAATGAAGACTGATAATACTGTGTCAGGATTCACACTGGAAATTGCCAGTCACTGAGTGAATCTTGTGTTTGCATGTGTGTATGGGGTATTACATGTTCATGTAGGTGTGTGTATGTTTGTGTGTGTGTGTGTGTGTGTGTGTGTGTGTGTGTGTACATTTGGAGGTGAGTAGTCAATGTCAGGTGTCTTCTTCAATGGCTCTCTATCTCATTCTTTTTGAGACAAGATCTCTCATTGAACCCCGAGCTCACCTATTGGGCTAGGCTTGCTACTCTATGAGCTCTAGTCTCTGCAGCCACCCTAACTGGGGTCCTCATGCTTACACAACAACCACTTTACTCACTGAGGCAACTGACCAGCTCTCAAGGCAATCCTTTTAAAAATCCCATATCAGGAATGATTTGGTACCACGACCTCACTGTGAACCTTCTACTCTAACAAATGGCCCCATCTTACACTCTGATAGAGAGGTGGTTCTTCTCTGCATTAATTCTTCTCTTTCCCATCACAGTCAGCCTCAAGGAAAGGGAGGTCATTCTTGGTGACATTACAGACTCCCCTTCCAAGTCCAGTTTGGAGGCAGCCATTCCACAGCTCCCCGGCAACAGAGCTACCCGCTCACTTTCTGCCATCCACTCAGATTCCCCTGGTCTGCCCTCACATAGATTCTTAGGCTGGATCAAGTTCCAAAGCACACTTCTCTTTTTGTGTGTGCGTGGTCTGACTGGGTTCAGAAGTCCCTGGTAACTCCCTCTTCTTGGTTTTCTTTCAAAGTACCTTTTTGTGAATTTCATCCTTGCAATCCAGTTTTGTTTCAATTCTGACCCAGTCTCCCTTCTTATTCCCCAAGCATCACCCTGTCCAATGGTAGGGTGCTTGCCTAATATGTTTAAGGCCCTGGGTTTGATTCCCAGTGCCACAAGAAAAAACAACAATAAACAAACAAACAAACAACAACAACAAAATGTTAGCACATCACTCCTGGTCCTTACTCTGTGCTTCTCTTTTGCTAAGTAGCGCCTTAAACAGTGGCATAAATAGACACCCTGCTCTAGATGTTTGTATACAACAAGCAGTAACAGCAAAGGAGGATATGTGACCAGGGAGGGAGATGATTCACATAAGCCTACCAAAGTTATCCTGGATCAGTACTTTAAAGGTGACCTGAGGGACTGCCGCAGAACGGTGCAGCACCCCGTGATGACTGTAAGAACCCAATACAAGTCTCTCCAATTAGTAGCTGCCTAGAGTTTTCATTTCCTTAAGTGCTCACAGGCAACATTCCTAAGGAGCGGATAAACTCTCATGCATATCCATTCTTTCCCAAACACCCAGAAACCCTGCAGATTAATAATCCACAAGCCAGTGACAATTTTAAAACAATGAATCATTTTTTATTTTTAAAACTTCTGCATTTGCTTCTGACTGTGTGGATGACACACATAATAACTCAACTTAATCGTGGGTTTGATCTTTCCAAATTAGGCCATGAAACTGACAAAGGAAATGATCTTTTCATTAAGACCTCCTATGTACTAGAGATCATGTTAAATAATCCTGATGAAAAATAAAAGTAAACAAAGAAATGTAGTTTACGGGAAAAAAAACCCATCAATTGGAGGGAGCACGGCACACACTTGGCGATGACCTCATAAGTAAGTTTCACTTCTCCTGAACATTTCTCACAACACAGAACTGTCTAACTCATGTGCTGCCTCTGGAAACACAAACCCAAATATATGAAGGTATTTCTTACTCAATGCATTTGAAAGCTGAGCAGATAAGATAAGTTAAGCTTCCAAACACCTTAAAATTTTATGCAAAGGAGTGATGTAATGACGGTTTTGTTTTATTTTCTTGAGGTGCTGGAGGGTCTAACCTAGTGCCTTGCATGTTAGGCAAACCCTCTCCCATTCAGCTATCTCACCAGTCCTCAAAATAATAAAAATTCCAACAGAGTAAATTATACAGCTTTAAATGGCATTTGAAAGACACAGAACGCACGAAGACTGTCTGTCTGGGTCAAGCGAGTATAAAATTTGAGAGGCATACGTCTCAGAAACTTCCAGTTCTGAATAAGAATTCTAGATTATTATGAAATTAAGTAAATTTTAAACTTGCCTAAGAGCAGGGATTGAACACAGCGCCAATGTTCACGTGATCATTACAAAGGCCAGGCAGGGGAATGGTGGTAATTATATCCAACCATCATCTTCCACAATTTAAAAGCATACAGTTTTTGATTCGCTAGCATGATTTTTGGTCTCTGTTGGGGAACCCTGTCACTTGATCTGCATCTTTTCTACCAGCTTTTCAGGAGGCTCCGAGGGCACCCTAGGGGTTCAGCTTAGTGTTTAGAAGCTTAGATAAACGTGCAGTGGAAAGTTCCACCTGACTCCGGGTAGGCTTCTGCTAACCTGGGTGTGCACAGTAGAGGAGATAGCACACTCTGAGGCGATTTCCATGCCATCCACACACAGAATTCTGGGGTCCTGGATCACCAGGGAGTCAACACATCCAGATGCATCTTTTTATGAGTAGCTGTGTTATCAAAATTGCTCCTCCCACGTGACAGAATCCCCTACACTCTGTGGCTTCAACTGAGCCACCTAGAAGAAACCTGCACTGCAATGGTGTCCTTTTCCCCCTGGCCCTTGGAAATAACAATACTTGAATAATAATAATTTTACCTTTTGCAGCTTTCAAACTAGGCTCAGAAGGCATAAAGGAAATTCTAACAAGCGATCTCAAGACAGGGTGGGTGTTAGAGGGACACACAAGGCATAAATGTAATTCTAATAGGCAATCTAAGATGGAGTGGGTGTTAGAGGAACATTTCTCAAAAGGGGAAACAGACGTTCAGAGTGATTTAAATAATCCGCACGTGAGTACAGAAAGAGGGAGAGTCAGACTGACCCTGAGGTGTCTAATGACTTGTTTCACTTTCTTGGAGTCTGTTTTCCAAAATGAAAGCCACATCTTAGGAAACACTTGAGGGTGGGTTGAATAATTCTCTACTCAATACAAGAGAAAGCCTGTGAGGGTAGATATCCCTATCTTAGGCAGACCCAAACCAGGCAAGTGTAGCAGGAAAGTCCCTAGTGCCTTCCACAGAAGAAAGCTAATCACTGTATGAATGATCTTAATTAAATTTGAATGCATTGCTCCTGAATGCTGTGGGAAAACACCAGGTCCTTATTGGCTGCTTCTACCATAGTATTCAGTAGCAATACGTTCAAATTCAATTAAGATAATTCATAGAGTGATTAGCTTCATTATACTGTGAGACACTGGGGACTGTCCTCTTGCCAATACTGTATGTGTGGTGGATGTAAGATAGACTCATTCTTCTCCTGTGTCTTGTCTCTTTTAGTGGAAACAAAAAGCAAATCTCATTGTGACGTAACCCACAGTGCTTCTAAATACTGAAAAAGACACAGCAGGAGAATTATGTTTCCTGGACTGATCTGAAGGTTGAAACCATCACACACCAAGAGAATTTTTTGAAACGATTATACTCTTTAGAAGACTAAAGAGAAACAGCTGAGGATGCGCTTGCAGAGCTGGTCAAGAGGACACAACTGAGCTCACACTTCTGGCAAATGGGGAGCAAATTCTGGGGGTAAACTCAGGCCACATGCTTGAGGAACAATGCCGAGGGATGTGATTGTTTGAGTTTGCCTAACACAGATGTGTACTACTGAGATAGAAACTGAACAAATAGCACAGTGCCAATGTTACAAGCCAGAAAATAAATGCTGCTAATAAGTGCTGTTCCTTTTTAATGGATACCAAACCATTGTATAAGGAAAGCCATGTATGCATATTTGTGTGTGTGTGTGTGTGTGTGTGTGTGTGTGTGTGTGTGAAATCACATCTGTTTTTAGACTTAGGCATTTGCATCAGTAAAGAGTTTTATCGGGTGTTTTGTTTTTAACCCCTTGAAAAGCAGTTGTCAACCAGACAATAAGTCTTTCCCACCAAGGACACTTGATAGGAGTTGTATTTCAGAGCATTACCACCAAGACCTCATAGAGAAAGAACAGGGATATTCCTAAATGTCTGTCTTCCTTCCTTCCTTCCTTCCTCCCTCCCTCCCTCCCTCCCTCTCTCTCTCTCTTTCTTTCTTCCTTCCTTCCTTCCTTTCTTTCTTACTTACTTACTTACTTTCTTTTTTTTTTTTGGTTTTTCGAGACAGGGTTTCTCTGTATAGCTTTGCGCCTTTTCTGGGACTCACTTGGTAGCCCAGGCTGGCCTCGAACTCACAGAGATCTGCCTGGCTCTGCTGGGCTTAAAGGCATGCACCACCACCACCCGGCCTAAATGTCTTTCAATTTGTAGAAGAACCCCCACAATAAGTATGTTTAAACTCCAAATGACCATGATTTCGAGGTTGAGGACTGTTCTGAAGGTGTCGTTCAGAACTCGATCAGCTCTGTGAAACAATCAACCTTCTAAAAGGAGCTATGCAGTAACACTGCTACAGCAAAGCTTTGCCATAGAAAGTGAACCTTCCCTGTTACAGGAGGTGCTTTGTCAATCGGCTACCACTGAGTTCTACAGAATTCTAGGTGTGTATCTCTAAGGACGTGTCTGTCCGTAGTTTTCCTTTCATTTTGCCAGAATAATAAGAAGAACCATTTTCTCAGTCAAATAAAATCTTTTTTACCTTTATAATATTCCTTAGCTCTGTTGATGAAACTCTTTTTGTAGTTGGAATTATTCTTTCTAAGAATGTTAAAGTAAATTTGTGGTACATGATGAAAATAGAGTATCAATATTTAAGAAAATATAATAGTAAACAAATCAGTACATTGGGGTCTTAATTTAGGAAACTGAAGAGTATTCTTTAAGAAAGAGAGTGAGTGGAGAGTATAACTCACACTTGAAATCCCTTACTCAGAAGCCGAAGCAAGAGGATTGCTGGGAGCTTGAGTCAGCCTGGACTCCATAGTCATTGCAGGCCAGTCTAGATTACAGTATGAGACTCTATCTCAGAAATATAAACCCCAAAACTCAAACCAAAACATAGATCTAAAAGCAAGCAAATAGAACCAAAAGAAACAATTTCAGAAATAATAATACATAAATGTTAAGATAGCCCTAGGTGAATTCCAATCACTCTAGCGATATTCAGATTAAATCCAGTAGCAGTATTTTTCAATTACATAATGTTTGAAAACAATGTGACTTTCAAAATAATTACTCAAGTTTTAAAAGGGCTATTTATGAGCCAAACAGAATATGCTGTTATATAGAGCACTTTGTTCAGTAACTCGTGGTAGAAGCCCGCTCTAAAGCACACCGTTTTTCAGAGAAAACATGGGCGATAAGAGGAGAAGTCTGCTCAGATACCTACAGCACTAACCCTGTGGATTCCTTCTGGGTTCACTCTCTTCACTGTCCGCCTCTTCTTCCAAAATTCCTTTCCTCGGAAGCTCATTGTATGCCTTGATATTGAGTCATAAAATATTTGAAAAGTTCCGATATTCTTAGACCTTTTTCTTCCGAGGCTTCACTAAGCAGGTTGACCAAATCTCTCTGCTCCCCCAAGAAGGGAAGTGTTCGCGCTACGTCTATATAACTCATCAGAAAGGAAAGGCAAACCCACAAGTCACCGCTTCCTGTGAGCCTCTAACTACCAGCTGTTGAACTCTGCTTTCGTGCACAAGTTCTGCCTAGCCACCTGCTTTAAATGCAAGACAGCGACACAGACCATTGATCATCTGTATGAATGATTCTAAACAGAACCCACCCTCGATCTAACACCTTGATATCTATTAGAGGAGCAGGCCCACGATAGGATGTGACGTTAGAAGTCTGCTAACACACCATTTGATTTTTCTGGTGTTAGATTTATTTTATTTTCAGGGTTGAAAAATAGTATTTTGCAACTTCTTATTTTTTAATCATAGAGTCGCTTAGGAAGCTATGGAGCCAAGTATTGGTGTAGGGTCAAGTGTTTAGAAATTGCCAAACCTGGCAGGGATCATAACTCTAGACATGTATTGTGAGTTTTCCTAAACATGGTTTTCCTTCAAATTCCTGACTCACAGTTTTAGATGATAGGCAAAGCACCTTATAAGAAGCACATAAAAATCTCACGAAACTCCTAAGCAACTTCCTCTCTTTCTTTGTCTTTGCATATCATCTGTCTTCTATTCCTCTTTAGGCGCCACAGCTCTAAATCCTAGAGTCCCTCCCATGCCTCAGCTTCTGCAATTTAAAACTGGCTCATTTTGCTGGGGCTGTTGATGCATAGAAGAACTCATATAATGTATATGTGAGCCTGGAATTTCAACACCCAGCCTGAGGGGAAAAAAAAGAAGAAGAAAGAAAGATTGCCTCATTTCTCTGTCCCTTTGGCTGTTGAACACAGCTTTCCTTAAAAAGAGGCATTGCCAAAGAGCAACTGGGGATGTCAGCTAGACAGATCTCATGGTGACTGCAAAGGAGGGCAAACCCCATAGCTGAGTAGAGCAGGGCCCATGGGATAGCCACAGGGGAGCTCTAAGATTTGCATCACCAGCATCCAGTGGCATCTTGTCCAATTCTAAGTCCCTTTTTCAGAAACGTGTTTGAAGATGAAAATAACGAGGACAGTGAGCAAGAACCATTGATAAACATAAACCTGGTAATGGACCGATCACAAGGAGTCACTGTCAAGATCATCAGAAAAGAAACTTGATTCCAGTACAAGATCAGAATGGATTAAGTACTATTTTTGAGCATCATTGCATTTCCCGTAGTTTTAAGAAGCTGTGTTGGACAGAGGATCCCACTGGAGCTTGTAAAAGCCTGGGAGAGCTGTATAGAAATGACATTCTTAAGGAAGTTTTGAATAACAGGTGAGCATCAAGAAGGTAGGTACAAGGCAACAAATCTTGCAGGTAAGGCCATCTAACATGAACAGGCATCAGTGGAGAATGGTCAGTGTCAGAGACTGATCTTTCTTGGCTAATTGCTCACCCCTTTAGGTCTCCTTTTCCTCCTTTATAAAACAGACATGTCATAGTCACTGCTTTGTAGAAATTTTAAGGATAACTGAGATAATGCTTTAAAAAGTCAACACACTATCTTGCCTATTATATTGTAAGCACTGTTACTAGTTAATATAGAGGCTAAGGAGTAGAGCAAAGTGGAATATTAGGAAAAAGCTGGAAGTCAAGGTTACCTACAGCCAAGAGTTAAATAGGAGAAGTGGAGGGTTTGGAAATTGAAGCCAGAGATGGTTCCTTTATGGCTCTGAATGTCAACATCATGAAAGTTTCTACTGTGTTTGAAAATGATAGTGACTAGTGAGGGATTTCTAAACAATAATTAAGATGGCATTTTAGGAAGAATTGGGGAGCTGCAGACAGGATAGGCTGCAGAGACTAAATTTCCAAGGATCTGTATCAGTCTACAACATTGACTCTAAGGAGGTTATAAAGAAGGACTTACAGATCAAACAGAAAATAATGGAAGGAATTTGTTGAGTAAACAGTAGGTGCTGGGTATTGGCCCAAGTGCTTATTTAAACTCTAACAAACTGACCATGAAGTATGTTTGTTACTATTGCTATTTTCACCCTGGTCTTACGTAGGAATATATTGGGGCCACAGTAACAGGAGTCCCAAAGCCAGTTAACAGAATATCTAGGATTGAAATCTTGTAGGTTCCTGAGTTTGGCTATCCGAGAGATGATTCCTAGTACAAGGGAATGAGAAGAGAGGGTTTCTTTATTTACACTGAATGTTCAATACTGAATGTTGTGTCAAGAAGATGGAGAAAGATGTATTCCTAAAATGCAGGGAAGAGCCAGACTGGAGATGTGAAAAGGAACGTCATGGATAGAGTTCAATTGAGAGGTTGTAAAAGTAAATTGAATCTTACAGAAACTAATATAGAATGGAAATCATGATCCTAAAGTTGTTCTGAATATGGCAGATGGAAGGCAATTCAGAAAATACTGAGATGTTATAGTGATTACCAGCACAGTGCAGAGCCCAGACATTCTGGTGAGAAGTATATGAATAAGGTTGTGAAGCACCTGAAGCAGGGATAGATCTAGGGCCTGAAAAGAGATGTAGCATAAGAGGTAGCTAAAATCAAAATTATGGTATTTGCAGGTGAATGGATAGAACTGGAAATAATCATTCTGAGTGAGATAATTATACCCAGGTAGACAAACTACACATATTGTCTCTTGTTTATGGATGTTAGCATCGAGTCTTTAGAAATATGTGTCTTACTTGGAGTACTAATAGAGTTCAGGAAATTAGTTAGATATTGAGGGGTTCTTTCCAGGATGGGATGTATAAGAGGGGGCGGGGAATAAATGGTTAAAGGGGAATAATGGAACAGGAAGGGTTAAACTGGGGTAGGTTATGAAAGGGCAGGATCTAAGAGAGAATATGGGGAATAATAAAGAAATTTCAAAAAAGTCATATGGAAATCTACTATTGTTGAAACTTCTTAAAATATATACACATGAACATGTATGAAAGGGAATTAAAGGGACTTACCCTATAATAAGGTAAAAATCCCCCTACTAGGCACCAGAGGCTAACAAATCAAAAACCCATTTCCAGGAATGGAGTTGTTGACTAGTGAGGTCCTGTAGACACCCAAACATTATAGTCTGTTGCCATTGCTCTGGGTTACTTTCCAGAACTTGATGACAAGATGCTCTTGCTGAAGATACTACATACTTGAGTCATAAATATATGGAGAAATCAAACTTGTATTCACCTGGAGGCTTCATTCCCGACTGGCTAGCTTTCACAGTGCTGGAAGGTGATGTGCTTGCTATCGGAGGAGAAAAGTGATCCTCACCAGTCTTACCCAGCTGTGAGCCCTGTGTGCCACAGTGATGACCGGCCTGGTAAGAGAAGTTCACTGGTGCAGTAGTGGAACAAATATCATGAGAGTAAGCAAAAGCTTTCTGGCTGGATTTAAGGTCTGCTTCATAAGATGGAACTCATAACTGGCAATGTTATTGGGTTCAAGAAACTGGCTAGACAGGTCATGAGCCCTAAGGAAAAACCTGCCACTATTATTCAGTTAAATGTACATGGTATTAAACCAGCTCCTAGTGACTCATCATTTTATACCTTCATTGGAGAAGTTTCTTTTTGCTGTAGGTAGCAATTGACACAGAGACCCAGAATTGGTAAAGGTACAGAGAATAGGAGACCGAGGAACACTCAGCCCTAAATGGGTCATGTCTGTCATAGCTCTTGTTCACAATGCTCAGACATCCTGGCGGAAGAGGGGACAGAAAGATCGTAAGAGCCTGAGGAGGATGGCTACAAGTAAATAGCGTATTTTTTTTTTTAGACTCAGCAGGGTACATATAAACTCACAGTGGTTGTGACAGCATGCACAAGCCCCGCCAGGCCAGACCAAATGCCAGCAGGGAAAGGGGAGGTTGGCATGAAGTCCCACCTTAGGTTGTGAGCTATTGGCAGCTAATCGCTTCTAGCAGAAGAATCAGATTTCTTTAAAGGTATGCATGTCCACCATGCTCCATGGGAAGGCCATATATCCAAGAGTAAATGGGATTTCATGGGCTTTTGAGAAAAGAGGATAAAAAACTGAGTGGTTAGGAAAGGGAGATGGATCTGGGCAGAGATGGATCAATTTAATATGATTAAAATACATTGTATAAACTTCTCAAAGAATTAATAAACACATACACAGACAGAATTAATAAACACATACCCAACTCTCAGGGCTGTGCATTCTTATATATGCATTCAAAGACTGTGCATCCAGCCAGGAAAGGTAGTACATTTTCAGTTTTCAATAGCTGTTTGGATGTTAAGACAGTCTTAACCATGCTTTAAAAGAATTAGGAATCTGAATACTAAGATGCCAGAAATTTCAGAAGATATGCTAGCAGTCTGGTTTTTGTTTTGTTTGTTTTTATTGCTCTTGTAAAAAAAATTGCCACATATCTAGAGATGGAAATCAACCCCTACTTATGGTCTCATAGTTTTTCAAGAGTGAAAAAAATCTGAGCACATAGGATTTCACCGATCCCTGCTTAGAGTTCTAAAAGGCTGAGATCTAGATACTGGCAGTTCTTTGGCCTTTCTTGAAGCTCCAGGAGAGAATCTGTTTCTAGGCTCATGGGGTGTTGCTGGCAAATTCATTTCTTGCCATTGGATGCCTGAAGGAGCCGTGTTTCTTCTGTCTGCCACAGAAGGGTGGTGCTTATCTTCTAGAGGCTACCCCCAATCCTTGGCTCACGATCCCTTTCTGAGTCAGAAGCAGTTGAACTCTTACAATGAAAAGTCCCCTGGTCACGTGGTGGTGCTTCATCTTTCTAATCCATCTTCCGCTGCTCGCTTCTCTTGTTCTACAACAGGAGAATTCTGGGAGCCTGAAGCCGTTCAAGGGCAGCCTTATTCTTCTTCTAGGATAATCCACAAAATGCTTATATTTCTGGGCTGCCTGGCTAGTAACCTGTTCTGGTTTGGCTTCTGTTGTTGTGATAAAAAATACTCTGACCAAAAGCAACACAGGGAGGGAAGGGTTTGTGTGGTTTCTGACTCCAGGTTACAGCTTGCCATGGAGAGGAAGTCAGGGTAGGAACTCGAAGCAGCTAGTCACATCATACCCACACTCAAGCACGGAGAGAAGCAGGCGAGCCCAGGCTGCCTGCTCACTGCTGCTAATGCCCTCATAGTTTTCTTCTCTTACACACTTCAGGGTCCAGCCCACGACATGGTGTGTCCCACCATGTGTGACCCTTCTCACCTCAGTCAAGTCGAGACAAATACCCCACAGACACACCCAGTCTAATCTAGAGAATTCCTCCATTAGGCTCTTTTCTTCCTCACTTTTGGTTGTGGTGAATTGACATTTAGAAGTAACCATCATACAACCCTAATTCATAACTTCAAAAACCTGTCACATTAACACTACAAGATCAGTATTTGATTTTCCTATTTTTTTTTTTTGAGACAGGGTTTCTCTTTGTAACAGCCCTGAAACTCACTTTGTAGACCAAGCTGGCCTTGAACTCACAGAGATCCACTTGCCTTTGCCCCCTAGAGTGCTGGGATTAAAGGTGTTTGCCGCAATGCCTGGCCTTTTTTTTTTAATTAATTAATTTATTTATTTTACATCCTCATTGAAGCATCCCCTCCTTCTTCTCCTCCCACTCCCTCCTCCCTGCTCCTCCTCAACCTATCCCTTCTCAGTATTCACCCAGAAAGTGGCAGGCCTCCCATGGGCATCAGCAAAGCATGGCATATCATAAGACCAGCACCTCCCCCTGCATTCAGGCTGGGCAAGGCAAGCCAGCATGAAGAATAGGCTCCCAAGAGCCAGCTAAAGCACTACGTAAAATCTTAAGGATATCATCCACCTCAGCAATAGTCTGGCCTTTTGTGTGTTTAACTTTTCAAAGTATTTTTAAACTTAAGAATAGACGGAGAAGGAGGTGTAGATGAGGAAAACATTTGGCCTTTGAATGTGGTTTCCACTGAGCAGTTAGGTGGGATCTAGGTTTCTGCTGAGGTGAGAATGAGTGGGAGTAATTAGAAATTTAGTTTGTAGACCATTTACCGGAAAAACAGCACAAAGAAATAAAGGCGAGATAAATAAGGCTGTGGCAGAAAGAAGCAACATTGGGAGAGAGGGAGTGAAATATCAGGGGCCATCAAACATACGAGCAGACAACAAAGGCAGTTAGCTGGAGGAAGAAACACTTTAAGAAGACCCTCTTTCACGGGCTCAATCACGTTATGTTTTAAAATTGCGTTCAGTTATTCAGGCTATCCAATTTGCTAGTCACATCATCGTTGCGCCTAAAATTGGGCAGAAACTTGGTAACGTCTCAGAGATAATGTCTGTGAATCCATTTCCTAAAAATGACTAAACTATGAGAACCGAAATCTTCGGGGCTGCGGGTTCCATGTGTACACATGGGGCCGCACAGGTGTGCAAATGTGAATCTGAATACGTGTGAGCAACACTTTCACTTGTAGCTGCCCACTTCATCTTTATTTCATGCTGTCTGTATTATCATTGGTTTGGGCTTTTCAGAACCTGCTGGTTACTTTCTTGCTGCTGGGGAATGGCCCAGGAGTTTACCTTGTATTTTTTTTTCTTCTTTATTTCTTCTGTTCCAGGGTGATTTTCTCTTTGCCTTCTGGGGGCTCACTGCATTGATTTTTTTTTCTTTTTTTTTTTTCTCACAGAGAAAAGTGAGTCTGGTTCTCGGAGCACCTGCAAGCGCTACTTACCACCACGAAGCACAGTTAGAGGAAACCGAGCAACAAGGCGGTACTTCCTCATCCTTTGTGGTCTCACTGGAGCATGGGCCCAGACAGAAGTACTATTCCAGTGACTAGCACTCAAGTCTCTTCTTCTGGTGTGAAAAGTCAACCAAACTGCACAGTTCCGAGTTACCAATGGTAGCAGGGACTTCCTCACCAAACCCTCAACTTCTAACACACAATGCTTTCGGGGGCGGGGGGGGGGCAGTGTTTGTAGAACACAATGGTTTGCGTTTGTTTGTTTGTTATCTTTTAGCACACCTCTCGTTCAAATAATATTGACTTTTAGAATGGAGTATTTTGGGCCTTCATGGGAAATAGAGAGTACCATTCCATATGCATCACACCGAGGGAGAATTTTGACAAGCTAAAAATAGAAGCATATGGTATAAGCATGTTGTGTGTGTGGGGGAGTAGTGTGTCAGTTTAGTGTGTAAGTGTGTCATTTGTGTGTGATGATTTTTTTGTAATGCATTCATTGCATTAAAAAAATTTATAGCAACCCATCCAGTTATATTCAGATATGTATCCTATTATGAAAGTATTTATTCATATTATCATCCGAGTAGAATTCAGCAAGTAAAAATTCTGAGTCAGGGTCAGATGGGATAGCATATCAGGAAGGTAAGGAACTTGTTCCTTATCCTGTTTTAGAATCTAATAGCAATCAGAGAAAGGATTACATGTCTTCAGTCATGTACTTCCTCATTGGTCACAGACTTCAATCTTAGAAATAACATTGTAGTTTACACATTTCACCATAAATCTCTTATTGTTAAAAATTGTAATTTTAGAGTTTATCCATGATTAATCTCACAGTTTTTGAAGCTTTGTTATAAAGAGTAGGGGCTGACATTCTGTGGAGAACAACTGTTTGAGGAGTCATGTGTGTTTAAGTGTGTCCAGCATTAGTCTGGTCTGTTACCGAAAAGGAGAGCACTGTAAGGGTCAACCATTCACTATTATGGAAAGAAGAATCCAAATCACACCCTTTTGCCTCCATCCTCAGATGCCAGGGCACAGCAGCAATGAAATGATGACTACCTCGAAAACACCACGGCTGATGGGGGACTCTTACACCTCTGGCTCTATCCTGAAGGAGCTGTAATGCCAACTCTTTGCTTAGAGCACAGTGTTCTTTTCCCACTACATTTTATTCCAAAGAAAACACAGTTTTTCTTCTATGGCCTATAATCTTTTAAAAATAGTTATTTGCTGGAAACATGTATTCTGTATATTTATCAACCCCC
Organism: Peromyscus maniculatus bairdii; assembly: GCF_049852395.1. Taxonomy (NCBI): domain Eukaryota; kingdom Metazoa; phylum Chordata; class Mammalia; order Rodentia; family Cricetidae; genus Peromyscus; species Peromyscus maniculatus. Next base: position 34,300,663 of record NC_134864.1, on the reverse strand, counting down.
CTCTCTCTCTCCTTCCCCCTCCCCCTTTCTTCATCTTGGAAAAGAACCTGGAAATCCCTCTAAGCTAGATGCTTTCTTTATTTTTCCATAATGTTTTTATTTATTCTTTGAACATGTCATCCAATGTATTTTGATCATTTTTACCTACCTCCCCCAACTCCTCCCAGATCCTCTCCCACCTCCCTAGCCACTCAACCAACAAATATTCATTTGTTGCTATCCCTATCCCCCTCTCTCTCCCTCACTGTTAAAAGTCTATCTAGTTCTCTGTGTGAGGCCTGCTCTGGAATGTCGTTGATATACCAGGTGTCATTCCATTGAAGAAAACTGACTCTCCTTCTCCCAGCAGATGAAGTAGCTCCTTAGCTAGGAGAGGAACTTCATGCCCACTCCCCCTCCCCCATGCTAGGATTGTGTCTGCATTGAGCTTGCATACATCTTGTGCATATTGTTACTGTCATTATGAGTTCAAATGTCCACCGGCCCTGGTATGTCTGGAAAATAGTTTCCTTAAATCCATCCACCACCTCTGGGTTTTCCAATCCAGATACTTGAGTCTTGAAGTGAGGAATGTGATGTAGACATTACATTTAAAGTTGAGCACCCTGATATCTCTTATTATCCGCAGGTTGAACAAATGTGGGTGTCTGGGTTAACTACCTTCTGCCACAGAGGTAGCCTCTCTGATGAAGGTTGAGCAATGTATTGTCTGCAAAGTATTTTGCATCATAGTATCATTTCTCTATCTTTTGAAGAAGAACTGAAAGACACTTTTTGGTTGGAGCAGATGATTTCTTGCATAGCTGGTCAGGTGAGTGAAAACATACAGCTATCCTGGGCTAAGGAATTCTGAATTAATGCTATTGCTTTTTAGTAGACAGAGACTGCTGGACACTGGGGTTCTCTACAGAGACAGCGATATCTCTCTGCTTAGTGGCTTGGACCCCATTCCAGCACTCTACTGATGGCAAAGCTCACTACAGACCAGAGTCCTTTCCCTTTAAAACAAAATGAGCACCTAAAATTGGCATCCCATGACCATACCCATTGATAACTTTCAACATGAATGTCACCCACTCTTTAAATAATGACTCTAGAAATCATACTGCGCACAATGAGGAGACAGAGTCCCAGCGGAAATTTTGGTTCATTTATAGGATATCACCATTATATACATTTTATTCTCTGATGATCTTTGGGAAAGGGTGAGTTTTGATAAATCAGGGGCAAGGGCTGGGCAGGTGGCCCAATCAGTAAAGTGTTCGCCAGTCAGGCTAAAAGACCTGAGTTCAGACCTCCAGTATCCACTTACAAAAGTTCAGCACAGCAGAATTCATCTGTAATCCCAGTGCCAGGGAGGTGAAAGAGGACTCCTGGGGCTTACTGGCTACCAGTTTAGCTGAATCAGTGAGCTCGAGATTCAGGGAGAGACTCTGTCTTGAAATGTAGCTTGGAAAGCAACTGAGGAAGCCAAGAGTTGACCTCTGGTCTCCATAACTGCACACATGCGCACACATACACATAAACACACACACACACACACACACACACACACACACACACACACAAAACCATAGTCCCCCCCACATGTGGATATGCACACTCGTACACCCCCACACTCTCTCACACGCAAAGACAGGAAATCAGAGCCAATAATACACTCTTATCCACCTGACTTGGCTTACCTACATAATTCTTCATGGGAAATAAGTGAGTAATAATTCCAAACTCTGATCATGCATACAACTAGCTACTCATCAAGAACTCAGCTTAGGTACAATCCCTGCAAACGTGTCCATTGCTCAAACCGTTCCTTCAGTGTTACCATATCACACGTTGAGGTCTCTACGAGGAGGCAGCAAAGCTAAAATAGTTCTTTGATTTAAAGCATTAATGTCTTGGATTATGGATTGGTATCATCACACACCTCTGCTTTCCAACCAAAAACTCTTCTGTGTTTTTAGAACATTAATTGTCTTAACTGTGCACTCTGCAGTAAGTTCTTGACCTTTTGACCTTTTGATGTAGCATAGCTTAAGACCTCCAATTAAAGGAAGAATTCTGTACTCTGCTTCGCTCCTTACCAGGTAAATAAGAATGAATGTGGGAGGAAGCTCAAATGGCTGAAAGACATTTAAGGAATTGCTCAGCATCCCTAATCATCAGGGAAATGCAAATCAAAACGACTCTGAGATACCACCTTACACCTGTCAGAATGGCTAAGATCAAAAACACTGAAGACAGCTTATGCTGGAGAGGATGTGGAGCTAGGGGAACTCTCCTACACTGCTGGTGGGAATGCAAGCTTGTACAACCACTGTTGAAATCAGGATGGCGCTTTCTTAGAAAATTGGCAATCAATCTCCCCCAAGACCCAGCTATACCACTCTTGGGCATATATCCAAGGAATGCTCAATCATACCACAATAGCACTTGCTCAGCTATGTTCATATCAGCATTGTTTGTAATAGCCAGAACCTGGAAACAACCTAGATGCCCTTCAATTGAAGAATGGATAAATAAAATGTGATACATATACACAATGGAATACTACTCAGCAGAGAAAAACAATAACATCATGAGGTTTGCAGGCAAATGGATGGATCTAGAAAAAATCATCTTGAGTGAGGTAACCCAGACTCAAAAAGACAAACATGGTATGTACTCACTCATAGGAGGATACTAGATGTAAAACAAAGATGACTAGATTTCTATTCACAACTCCAGGGAGGCTACCTAGAAAACAGGACCCTAAGAAAGACACAGGGCTCACCCAATGACAGGGAAATGGATGAGATCTACATGAACAACCTGGACATGAGTGGGAGCAATGAAGGGTGAGGGTCGAGGGAAAGAGAGCGGGAGATCCCAGCTGGATCAAGAACAGAGAGGGAGAACAAGGAATAAGAGACCATGATAAATGAAGACCACATGAGAAAAGGAAGAAACAAAGTGCTAGAGAGGCCCACAGAAATCCACAAAGATACCTCCACAATAGACTACTGGCAATGGTCAAGAGACAGCTCGAACTGACCTACTCTGGTGATGGGATGGCCAAATACCCTAGTTGTTGTGCTAGAAACCCCATTCAGTGACTGAGGGAACTAGATGCAGAGATCCATGGCTAGGCCCCAGGTGGAGCTCCAGGAGTCCAATTGGTGAGAAAGAGGAGGGTTTGTATGAGCGAGAATTGTTGAGACCAAGATTGGAAAAAGCACAGGGACAAATAGCCAAACGGATGGAAACACATGAACTATGAACCAGTAGCTGAGGAGCCCCCAACTGGATCAGGCCCTCTGGATAAGTGAGACAGTTGATTAGCTTGATCTGTTTGGGAGGCATCTAGGCAGTGGTACCGGGTCCTGTGTTCATTGCATGAGTTAACTGCTTGAAACCTGGGACTTATGCAGGGACGCTTGGCTCGGCCTGGGAGGAGGGGACTGGACCTGCCTGGACTGAATCTACCAGGTTGAACTCAATCCCCAGGGAAGTCTTTGCCCTGGAGGAGATGGGAATGGGGGGTGGGCTGGGGGGAAGGTGGGGAGGGGCGGGAGGGGGGAAAACAATGGAATCCATGGCTGATATGTAAAATCAAATTATAAAATAAAATAAAAATAAAAATAAATTTAAAAAAGAATGAAAATGGTAAGAAAACGAGGATTGTAGAGCTCTCTTCTGGACATCATGCCTGTTCAATCTGGTTTTTGGAAATGGAGAAAATTGGAAGAAGTTTGGATTCCTATTTCCCAGTACAATCTACCAGTACCAAAGACAAGATTAGAACAAACATGTCCTGCAGCCTGTGTAGCAGATGGTGAGACGCACCGATACATAAACATACAAGGAGGTAGCAATTCAGTTACACTTGGGGCATATGTGCCAGAGAATTTAAAAACAAGGAAAAGCACCGTGTCGGTCCAAACGCAAGAACACTTCATACAGACACTGTAACCGGAGTTAGGGCCTAGGCATTAAAGGGTAAAATTGCGGCCTTAAAGTCACTATTGCAATGTGAGCCAAAAAGAATTCTCCAGTATATGTCCAAACAACACAGAAAGATGGTGAAACAGTGGATTCCAACATCAAGCCTCAGTAATCTCATGTAGGCCCAGTCATCTGCTGTTAGACTGAGCATATAGGTAATGCTCATTACAGATACTGCACAAACCACACCTTGAGACACAGTGACCAGAAGAGTAGTTCACCCAACAGTGTTTTAGGCAGAGAATCATCCAGTAGTATTCCTGTGGGGACCACCTCCCTGTACAAATGATTTATTTATGCTAGACTGAGATCTCACTGTACAAGCAAATGTTTCCTTTCTCTAATGCATGCTCAGTCAGGGCAATTAACTAACCGGTTGGATTATGTTGATCATGGAGGTGAATGAGGAGAAATCCCTGGAGTGAAGTCAGCCATCAAAAGCTGCGCTTCAGACCTACTTCCAGCTTCTTCTTCTTCTTTTTTTTTCCAGCTTCTTTTATCTGCCCCACCCATCTGTGATTTTACTTCATCTCCTTTTCACAGGCTATTCCTCTGCTTATTCACAAAGGTGGCCATGCTTGCCAGGTCTCCCTAAGTTATTATCTAAATCACATTTTCTAAAACTGAACTACAGACCTTTGGACATTTTGGACCACTTCATTCTTTGTCAAGGGGAATCCTGTGGGATGCTTAGGGACACATCTTACTGGATGAGATGTCATTTCCCTTTTTGCCGATCATGCAATTCTGTGTCACTGTGACAGTCAACCATCTCCAGACCTTGCTATGTTTCCCCAGGAAGAGAGGCAGCCTGTGTTTGCCCCACCCCAGGATCCAGACACAGTGTTTCTATGATGGCAGCTTTCAGGCTGGTGATCTGGATGATCGTGGGTGTGTCTCTGTAGATCAAACTGAGTTAGTGCCTCTTAAACGCTGAACTGACCCACTTGAAAGAACCTCTGGCTTACTGGTACCCACTCCTTCTTATCCACAGCACCTCAAACTCACACTCTCTGAGGCGTTGAGCTTGTGTTTCTGTTTGAGGGGCTATGTATGCCTCTAGTCTTACTGGGGAAAGATTGGAAGACGTTATAGCTTTCAATGTTCGATGAGATCTAGCTAGGCACCTGGGTGAGTTGGAGATGGGGGTACCCACATGAAGGATAAAGATGGGAGCAGGGTGCTTGCCACTGTGAGATTACAACGATCACAAGTCAGCCAGCTCAGGCTGGGTTCCCAGTCTCACTTGCCAGAGGACTCTGGATAAGTCACCCTCTAACATGCAGAGAGACACGATACCTACTTCACTAGATGTTGGAGGCTTGATAAGTGAGTGTGTGTAGAACACTTAGTGTAGTGCCTGGGATTTAAGAATATGCTCAATGAATGGTAGCTGCAGGTCTGGCTATGAGAAAATTCTTTTGAGGAGGTGGTCTAAAGCTGGGCACCTATGGCCTGTGTATGGGACGGAATACAAGAAGGGCCTAGATTGTGGTGATATTGCATTCCCCAATATATTGTGCACCCTAATAAAGTTATCTGGGGTCAGAGAACAGAACAGCTACTAGATAGAGAGGCCAGAAAATGGTGGCATACACGCCTTTAATCCTAGCATTCTGGAGGCAGAGATCCATCTGGATCTCTGTGAGTTCAAAGCCATACTGGAAACAGCCAGGCATGGTGACACACGCCTTTAATCCTAGGAAGTGATGGCAGCAAGCAGAAGGGTATATTAAGGTGTGAGGACCAGGAACTAGGGCCTGGTTAAGCATTTAGGCTTCTAGCAACAGTTCAGCTGAGATCCATTCAGATGAGGACTCAGAGGCTTCCAGTTTGAGGAAATGAGATCAGCTGAGGAATTGGAGAGGTGAGATTAGCTGTGGCTGGTTCTGTTTCTCTCATCTTTCAGCTTTCACCCCAATACCTGGCTCTGGGTTTGTTTTTATTAATAAGACATTTTAAGACTTGTGCTACACTAGATATTTGCAATCTGACCACTAGAGGAAAGGGGGGATATGGACACCAAAAGGGCACCAATTGCTTTGCACATGGCAATGACAGGAACAGGCGAATGTGAAATGAGTGGCAAGAGACCTACTTGGTATGGATGCAAATAATGCGGTGAAGTAGCCTTTCTAATCCTGTGTACTCACACCCTCCACAGCTGACTTCTTTTCCTTCATTGCCTCTTGTAACACTGGTCATCTCATTTTTAAATCCCCATGATGCATCATTACAAAAGGTTCCAATTATCCCATTTCTGTCATCTCCCTCCACCCCACACAAAAGGCTCAAATAGCAAGGAAGTTAAGAAAGCCACACATTAACCAATATCATATGCTGTTTTATCTTTTCATGGTTATTTCCCTGCCTAAACAAGGTCTGTGAATTCCCAGAGCAATAAACAGTATGGTCTTTATGTCTCAACTGTGCTGGGCTGTCTACTGGCATGTGGTAAGGACCAACATGATAATTATCAATTTGATGTTGTGAGCAGGACAAAGGGGGAGGGAAGGGGGCATTGCATTCTCATTTTCTGTCTTCCCCTAAGCTCCTTCCATAGCTTTCCAAGGACATGGAAAGGTATTAAAGTACACTGACAAAGGGACATTTAATCTGCTCACTCTACTGCAAGAGTGTTATAGATTGGGAAGGAGATCGCTTACCTAGGTTGCATCAACAGCTCATTGGCCTGATTTTAAGTTGGTATCCCTCCTGCTTTAATAGCCATTGAGGAGTGTATATCCAGAGACCAGGTTTGAATTTGTGTTCACTCATGTGTTTCAGCAGCCAGAGTTATAGAGTGGAGACTGCCTTTGATAGCTACTTCTTTTGTTCTTTGTCTTTCTTTTCTTTTCTTTTTTTTTCGGGGGGGCATGCAGGATGAACCAGTGAGTTACACTGGAAGGTAGGCATGAGTCCACTCTATTCACTTCTGCACTGGGCCACCTTGGGCAAAAGAGTAGTCTCCATGGATGTCTTTGTCCTAAAGCCCTTTTCATCCCTGATAGTCTACATTTTTCTGTTTTTAAGTAATACAGCTTATGTCATCTGTTTTCAAGTAAATTAATGCCCAGAAAAATAAAAGCCTTGGTTTATTCTCATGTTTAGTTTCATAATTGGAAAACAAAGACAATTTCCAATCAGAAGCCCTTGCTGTACATATTCTGTCCCTATGGTGTGGCCTCAAAGATGCCCTCTTTGTCCTCTAGAGCTCATTCAGAAATAAGCAGGTGCACCTTCTGACACAACATGGCCTTTGATAAGGTTTGTAAACACAACATTGAAAAGGATATTAACCCTATTTTCTCACTCAATTAAGTTTCTCATATTATCTTGGTGAAATCTGAATATATAGGGTTCTTAAAACACAACACAACACACACACACACACACACACACACACACACACACACACACACACACACACACACTATTCTTACATTCAACTTGAATGAGGCTGAAGAACTGAAGCCAACACGGACAAAATGGGACTTTGGAAAGGTGCTTGATGCTCAGTGCTACCTGACTCTGCCGTTTGGATCGACTTGTGGCAGCCAATCACTACTAAAGCTTTCTGCAGAGCCTCAAGTCTATAGGAGAACACAACAGGGTTAAGGCAGTGGGGAGATTCACTCTCTGTCTCCCACTGTGACCACTGGGTGCTGATGTTTCCCACAGGTAACATCTCAGTCCCCACTTATCCCACCAGACTGTCACTTCTGTAAGTTTATGGCCCAACAGAAATGACATGAAAACCAAAATACACAGACATAACTTATGGCAAAGCAGTGTTTCCAATCCTGCACACTTTTTCATCACTGTTTCTGGGGTTCTATTCCTCTTTGGGCTTCCGGGGACCTGCCCCTGAACTTTAGCTGCAATCTGAGGGCCTACCCATACTTCCTGGTTCATTATTACTCTTACATTAGATAAAGTAGTTTTTTTTTTTCAAGCAGTATTAACTGTTTGCAGTCATTTGCTTACTCCATGAATGAGCACAGATACTATACTAAGTATTTAGGATAATCAGAAAGATAACGTTCTTTACCCACACAGAGCTTAAAGGAGATAGTTGTAGAAGTTGCTACGATGTGAAATTTGCATTACAAAACAGTAAAAAGTCAACCACAAGAAGATGCCTTAGTATTTTCTTTCAAATGTTGATAACATTATCACCCAAATCTTCTTTTATGTGGGTTTACCGTGTGCATGTCATTACCTCCAACCTAGAAGATAAAGCCGGGGACTTGATACTCGCATTAAGTTTCCTCCTCTCCTTTGCATAACCTTCATGAACTCTTAATGATGTAATTCTTTTTTTTTGGTTTTAATCACCCCTCTCATTGTAGCAATTTTCTTTTAGAAAGAAGAGTATGCCCTTCCCAGTTCGGAATCTGTAAGCAGCATCCCATCTTGTCAGAATCTTTGTGTTTTCTTACTGTTTCTAGAGTTCCCTAATGTCTTAAGATTCAGGAGATTCGCAAAGTCAACTAGGGAAACTTGAGCCTGAGCGTAACTAAACAGGCCTCTTTGGGGGCAGAGTTCCCCAGAGTTGTGCATTTCCAACACGCGAACAAAATTCCTGGGAGTATGCAGTATGTGATGTTTCCCACACTTTTTTTTTTTTTGCACATTTCACCATTATAATATTCCTGCTGTACTCTCTACGTTGCCCAGGCTGGCCGTAAACTCACAACAGTCTTCCTGACTCAAGTTTCTGAGGGCTGGTGTTCTAGGCGCCAATATGCCCATCTTTAGAACATTTGTTCTGTGTCACACAGTTTAGAAAACTGGGTTTGCAGCTGAAATATAGAGCAAATAACTGAGTTATATAGAATTTTAAATATCTTTGTAAAAGAAGGGGACAGGAGCACCTTGATTGCCGGAGTTTAGTAAAGACATGGGATATACGTTTTAAGGATCCTGAAGCAAAGGGACTCTTGTTATCAACATGGTGGCTGGGAGATAGACTTTAGGGCAAGATCAGAGCACCTTTTTAGTATTGACTTGTTCCTTTCTGAGAACCAGCTAAGGTACCCATCTCTCCTAGAGTCACTTTCTGTGGTAATATGACCAAGATTCTTGTGTACATCAGTTAGAGAAATATATCTTTAAATAAATACATAAAGTGATTTTTTTTTGAACTAGGCAAAAGGCAGTATCTGTTGAGGTAAGTGGCTTTGGGTTTGTTGGGTCTCTGAAATCTCCGCTTTCATGGGATGAAGCATGGGCAGGTTTTCATGGTTGTTTAGTAAGTACTGAGTAAGCACTGCTGTCAGCAAGGAAAATCATTAATGGCTTAGTTTAGTCACAAATGTTGGTCATCTGAATCTACTCTCTCTACTGTGCTCTGAAGAAGCAGCTGAGGTTTCTTCTCATTTTTAAACAGATTTCTGAGAGTATCTGATGCTTTTGGTGCTATACTATGACTCTTTGGCCTTTTGCTGATGAGTTTAAATTGTCAGCTGTAACATATGACATTCCCCTTTGATTGTTTAATGGTTTGACTTGTTATTTATTTACTTACACTCACAGAAATCCTTTTTGCATTAGAAGCCGGAGCACGTTTTTTGGAAATTAAAATATAATCCTTAGCCTTATATTTACACATCAAAAATAATTTTCCACAGATACCAGCCAGAGGAATTGTAGTGTCTTTCAGGAGGTTAACTGTTTCCTTGAGCTTGGATCACTCAATGACAGTGAAACTCTAATACGACTGTATATAAGAATGACAATCAGGCAGCCTGTCACTCAACTCTGTCCCATAGCTCTGTTCTTCTCCCCACATTTGTAGATGTGTGAGTTTGTTATTAACATTTAAACATCAAGAGACTGTTTCAAATCGTAACAGGTCTGGTGACTAGGTTCTCTTGCATTCACTGTCTGACCACGCTGATCTCTCCTTTGTGTCAGGAAAGCTAGTGTTGAAGTTGTGTAGCGGCCAGGAACCACATTTACTTCTGGGGCAATGTAAAGCTGTGCAATTTAGTGGTGAGGAGGTCAGAAAGGTATTCACATGCAGACTGTTTATGATGTTGAGGGTTGAGTCAAACATTGATATTACAGGTATATTATAGACTAAAACACTATATCATAAAGGGTTTTTTTTAGCATTCTTAGAAAAGAAATTTGAATTATGCTAATCTTATGTAGAAAATGTCAGAAATACTATTCATAATTATGTATTTTTCTTCTCATAAGGTCACTTATGAGATGCACATAAATTCTACTTCAACCATGAGTTTTATATACAAAAACAAAAAACAGAAACCAGCTTTTCTAAGAGCCAAGAGACATGCTACTTTTAGAAATTAGGATGCATTATTAATAGACCACTGTGGCTTCCAGTGAGTGCAATTACTTACTATCTATGGCAGAATTGAACTAATTGATTAACATTACCCCACTACAATGAGGTGGGGACAACAGACAGTCAGACGCCTTCAGATATTTGACCAACATTTCCCAGTGCTTAGCCTGGGCATCATCATCTACCGTCTGAGCTCTTCTTCCCTCTAAATTGTTGTCAAAGCTATTTCTGAAGGCCTCATATTTCTCTGATATATAATATGAAAGCAACTTAAACATATAGATGGATGGTACCTCCTTGGAGTCATGGCCCCCTTAGTCTTTTACTCATTAAAAGATATAATCTTACTTGACAACATGCTGATCCAAATACATTAAATAAATGCCACTTTCCTTATGAACTGCTAATTGATCTAAGACTGCATGTTTCGTTTAACGGAACTATAAGTTATTGAGTGTAATTCTTAAGGCAAAAAACCAACCAAATAAAAATGAAAAAAAAGGAAGAAATGACAAGGAAGATGCCCATGATACCATAACTATATGGCTGCCTGCCCAAGACCCCGACAGTGCCAACACCAGTAGACATGCTAATGTGGAGTGGGAAAGTGCAACAGGGTCCCACCCCTAGACAAAGAAGTATAGGCAACTAATGACTATGGAAAGAGGGAGGATGAATCTTCCTTAGGGACAGGCCCCTAATACAAAGTGGTGGATCATAAAACTATATACATACAAGCAACACTAGATAGATTCAGAAGGCTGTATTTATATACTTATGCACATATATGTCACAACAATGATCATAGAAAAAAATCATGAATTTGAGCAATATTAAGGGGGTTGGAAGGAGAAAAGGGAAGAGGGAACTATTATAATTGTGTTTTAATTAAAAATAAATAAATAAAGATGCCAAAAATGAGAAATGGAAATAAAAGTAGGAGGTCTGTTTTATGCTTCACTTCTATTATCTAGGAATTATCCTTTTCCCCACTTTTTTCTTTTATTGAAAATAGAGTCTTTGCTCACATAATACACATTGATTATGGCTTCCCCTCTACTCCTCATAGTTACTCCCACCTCCTCTCTCCTCTGGATCCACTCCCTTTCTGTCTATTATTAGAAAAGAATAGGCTTCTAAGAGCCTAAACAAACCCAACAAAATAAAACATAATAAGATGAAGCAAAAACTGTTATATTGAAGTTGGAAATAATAATACAACAGAAGAAAAGAGTCCCAAGAGCAGAGACAAGAGTCAGAGACCCATAATATCTTTTTCAGTGGTTTTCCTTTTTGTATTTTATTTATTTATTTTATGCATTTAAGTGTTTTGTCTGTACATATTTCTGTATAAGCCTGGCCAACAGAAGGTGTCAGATCCCCTGGAACTGCAGTTACAGATGGGTGTGAGCTACCATTTGTGGGCTGGGAATTGTATGCATCTGATCCTCTGGAAGATAAGCCCTTTCTGTTAACTGCTGAGCCATCTCTGAAACCCCCTGCTCTCATATCTTAATAAGCAATAAAAAGGGGGAAACATGAGACTTTATGCTATCTGATTTTCCTACGCTTTTGCAACTTCTGTTTTCTGATACTTACTATGTATTTTAGGAACATGTCTCAGTGAAATCACAGCTGAATTCTAAATAGAGAATGTGAATCTAAGATTTTGAAGTGTGGAGAGTCACCCAACTACTGACAAAATAAAACAATATGAATTAGGGCCATGATTTTGTGCACACAAGGCAGCATTTGCTCAGAAATCAAGCAGGTGAAAAAAATGTCAAGGAGAAAGGTACTGAAAACAATTCGTTTAGCATTTTTATGGATCAAAATAAGTCACATGCAATGTTTTAAAGAGAGCATAAGAATAAGAAACTAGGGGTTGGGGATTTAGCTCAGTGATAGAGCGCTTGCCTAGCAAGCACAAGGCCCTGGGTTCAGTCCTCAGCCCTGAAAAAAAAAAAGAATAAGAAAATAATCTCTAGGAAATCTAAGTAGTTTAAGCCTTTGAACTGTAAAGCCACACAAAAAATATTAATCTCAGGACAAAACAAATCATGTCAGGGCAGGCACTGGAACTGGCTAAGTCAAATAACAGATGATTCTTTCTGTGTACATATGACTCCACCTAATAGTATCACCAGGCCAATGTATGAAACATTACAGTGGATTTTTACTCCATACATGGCCACATGTGTGAACCTATGTATGTCTTGTAATTTGTCTTTGTCTTAATGGTTCAAAATGAGGCATTTGATGATAACATTTTATTTCCCATTTTTTCCCCCAAATCAGTACTCCAAAATATCTATTGGTTCATATGCACACAGTTCAAAACAACCATCTCCAACTCCTGTAACAGCAGTCAGCTCTTATGTACAGATCTGACATTTTTCTCTTAACTTTCTGAACCAAATGAAAGAAAGGGATTCATACAATCTCAACTCAAAACTCAACAATCTCCAATGACACACGCAACAATGGAACAAAAGGCAGCAAGCAGTCACCATGAAAAAACTGTTATGTTAAAAGAAAAAAAAAGAGGGAGAACAGTATGAATGAAAATGTCACACTGTTTTAGAGTGGAGCTAGGGTACATTTCTTTGAAGGTGAGCCTTAGGACAGAATCATTGAATAACTACAGACCAACCCTATGGTGTCACATATAAGTGTGCCGCCTCCCTTCTTAGTGAGTCTCCTTGTCCCCAAGCTCTGCCTTTGCCTGATTTCTCACATTTGTTTCCAGTTGGAGACCATCATTTGGTTCACTGGTGTGCTGGCTGTTCTTATGTCAGCTTCACACACAAACCAGTTATCTGAAAGGAGGGACCCATAATTGAGAAAATGCCTCCATAAGATTTGGCTGTAAGGCATTTTCTTAACTAGTGATTGATGCAGGGGAGGAGCAGCCCAATGTGGGTGGTGCCATCCCTGGGCTGGTGATGCTGGGCTCTATAAGAAAGCAGGCTGAGCAAGCCATGGGGAGCAAGCCAATCAGCAGCACCCCTCCATGGCCTCTGCATCAGCTCCTGCCTCCAGGTTCCTTTCCCGCTTGAGTTGCTGTCCTGACTTCCTTTGGTGATGAACAGTTATATGGGAGTGTAAGCCAAATAAAATCTTTCCTCCCCAATTTGCTTTTTGGTCATAGTGTTTTGTCATAGCAATGAAAACCCTAACTAAGGCAATTGCCATTTTCACTGAATTCTTTTTGAGATGACTTGCTTACTTATTGAGTCTCTAACTCAACATTCTTACTAGCTATGCTAAAATGCCTCCCTAGAACCACCCCCAAACAACACGTGATCATGCTGCTACCTCTAGAGGTCATTATCTTAATTTCTATAGTGCTGGAGGGCAGTGGATATTCACATTTTATGAGCATAATGAAGTACAGTCCCTGGGGTAACCTAGACAGTGTTGTGGGAGTATTTTCACTCTGGACATCTCTATCAGCACTAGCATTATGAAAAGTCATTTTTATGCCTCAATCCAGGACACAGAGGTTCAGAGAACTCAGAGACTTACCCTCGAGTCTCATATTTCATAAACAGCAAACAAGTTGGCTGTGTCATTAGACCATCTGGTTTCTGTCACACAACGTTGAGGTTCAGAGTTCTATAAGGCCACAGAGATACATGCCTGTTCTCCAAGAAGAGATGTGTAAGCAGTTAATGTGAGGAATGACAAAAAAGTATTTTACCTTCTAAGCCCTTCATCATCTCTGTCATGGTCCTCATGGGCACCCACAGTTGTCTTCTGGAACTTAGATGCCCCTGTTCTTTTCACTGTTTAACTCTATAGATTAACTTGAATGCATTTCCTTTTATTTAGTCCTTGAGAAATAGTCAACAGACTCACTTGGAGCAGGGGTCCCTTGTGCACAGAAAGGCAGAACTGACTTTCATTCCCCTACAGTGGATTTATTCTTAAGATGATCAGAAACTGGCTAATATTTCCTCGCTACTGAAATTATTATTACTATGGCACTCTTCAGCTTGCATTTACGTTGTTCCACTTGAAACTATGCACAGACTCTGAAACTATAGCCCACTGCCTCTGAGCTAAAGGGCAGGGACACATGCATCCATGAGAATATGACTCTCTTGGTTTCCAGAACTGATCAAATATACTTATTCTGGTATCAGTTGTTATAAAAAACCATTGCCATACCAATTCATCTCCTCATCCTTGATCTTCCCTTTCTAGCAAGGCAACTGGAATCTATTATCTTAAATTCTTAGCATTTTGTTATTCTATACAGTTTTCACTGGAAGCTTTTGTGAACTTAAAGAGGAGCCTCAGGCATCTTGCTGGCACCATGATAAAGAACGGCACACTTTTGTGCTTATTGGTATGCGAGGCAGAGCTTACACAGAGTTCTGTAGTATATATCAGTGTTGCTGCAAGAACTGCTCTGAGTTCAAAAGCCAGTGAAATCCCCCCGAGAGGCATGGCTTTGGACAGGTTCACTATTGGTTGTGCCTACACTGTCCAATGCAGCAACAAGAAATTCAGACCTGAGACAATAGAAATTCAGAATGCAAGAGCAGACAATGGACACGGCCAGCTTAGAAGTGAGTAGGAGACAGAAATGTAAAAAAAGTGGATACGGCCAGGATGTAGGAGAGGAGGCCTGATCAGTGGAAAGAGAGGATTGGGTAAGATTACACTGTAGCTGGAAAGAAGGTGTAGGGCTGGCTTGGCTGCCAGCAACATGGTAAGTGGCAGGTACATGCTAGCCAATGGCTGCACAGGATGCTTCCTGCCTCTACCACTAGCCTGAGTATCACTTTATTTCTATCTATTTTGTTATAGCCCACTTGCCAACTCAATAATGCTGCCAATTATCCACTTTAGAAGAATATTCTAGGGACAAGAGAAGAATGATACATTTTTAATTCACCTTAAACACTCAGATTAACAGTTGACCTGTTCTCTTTAATGCCTGCTACATAATTCAACGATATGAAATGGCCAATTGTTGTTGTTGTTGTGTCTAGGTTTTGCTTTAGTCAAAGAAATGACCATGCATGAGTAGACAAGAGAGTGACCGTTGGTAAGCCAGGCTTCACTGTAGATCACACGCAGGGTTTGGTAGCACAGCACTGTGGTTGCAAACACTGGCCAGAGCTCAAAAGTAGTTCAAATCCTTCTGAGATGCATGACTTTGGACAAGGTCACTATCTGCTGGGCCTACACTGCCTAATACAACAGCAAGAGCCATCTGTGGCCAAGGAGTGCCCGAGAAGTGATTAATTCAATATGTGAATTTCTTTCAATTTTACTTCAATTAAATTTAACATGAACAATTGATAATCTATCAATTCTTAGAAAATGTTTAATTTTCAAAAACAATATATGGGACTTTACTGTTTTAATTGTAAATTTTATGAATTCTATAGATCAAGCAAATGATTGTGATGATAACGGAGAATTCATATTAAAATGTGCTTATGAGTATAAATGCACACTCAGTTTTTTTTGTGTGTGTATGTACACATACATGCACAGGTGGGCTGGCCAGTGTGTGTGTATGTGTGTGTGTGTGTGTGTGTGTGTGTGTGTCTGTCTGTCTGTCTCTGTCTCTCTCTCTCTGTATGTGTGTGTGTGTGTGTGTGTGTGTGTGTGTGTGTGTGTGTGTGTCTGTCTGTCTCTGTCTCTCTCTCTGTGTATTGGTCTGTCTGTGTGTGTGTGACAACCAGAAGTTGGCATTGGGAGTGTTCCTCTACCACTTTCCACTTTATCTTTTGAAAGAGGATGTCTTAGTGAACTCAGAGCTTGCTGTTTTGATGAGGCTGGTTAACCGGCAAGCCCCTGGGATCTACTTACACTGGGGTTATAAATGTGCACCATTATGCCCAGCACTGTATAAGGATGCTGGAGAGTCAAGCCCAGCTCACCGTGTCTGTACATCGGGCACTTTACCTCTTGTTCTACCTCCCCATCCCCCAGCTCTAAACAGTTCTTACAGTTGCATCTTTGGTCCTTATTATTTCTAAATTCTGTGTAATTTGAAAACTGGAAAGAACAACTACTTCTTTAATAAATGATTTAAAAATGCATAAAGAAACAAATTTCAAAAGAACAAGCAAGTGGTGGATGACACAAAAGAGAAATTCAAATACCCTTGTATGTTCTCTAAACAATCTATTCATATGTATATTCTATTAAATAAATATTAAAGTGCTATGTTAAAAAAATCTAACTTTGCCTTCCCATCTTTTCATATTCCATGAAGCACAAATTAAGTGTCATTTTAGCAATCCAATTCCTTTTACTAAAATAACTCTAAAGTAAATGAAATTTGTGAATGCATTTTATCAAGACAATAAAAAGCAATAAAATAACTAAAATTTATTGTGCTCTTCCTAATCACCAGGATTTATTATAAATGTGTTACTTGTATTTATCTACTGGGTTTTTGAAATAACCTCCTGAGGTAGTATGACAGACAGATTTATAGTGACTTAACAATGTGTACATTCTAATCTCAGGAAGTCAGCAATGTATCACATGACAGGAAGAAGTTAAGACTGTAAGAGGAGATAAGGTTACTGATTTACAGATGAGGAAAGCCTGAATTACCCGGGTAATTGCAGGGTCCTGGGGGAAGGCTGAGAGTCAGGGGACAGAGCCATATGAAAATGATTCACTGCTGGCTTTGGAAGCTGAGAGCTTACATGTTGAGACAACAGCTACAAAGCACACACACACACACACACACACACACACACACACACACACACACGAGGTGGGGGGAGAGCCACCTGAGAATGGTGTGCACTTTTGAAATTTCAAAGCCTGCCCCCAGTGACACACCTCCTCCAACAAAGTCATACCTCCTAATCCTTCCCAAATAGTTCCACCAACTGGGGACCAAGTATTCATTCAATTATATGAGACTATGGGAGCTGCTCCCGTTCAAAGTACCACACATCCCAATGAATGTGGATGGCCTCTTGAAGCTAGAAAAGATTAAAAAAACCAATTCCTTCCTAGAACCTTCAGGATAAAGGGCAGCTCTGCCAATTTCCAGCCTAGTGAGAGCTGTGTCAGAATTCTGCCCCAGAAATATGAGATTAAAAATGTGTGTTGTTTTAACTGAAAGACAATACATGTGCTGTTTAAAACTACCTTGTGGTATTTTATCACAGTAGCAATAGGAAACTAATACGATAGTGAATGGGTATATTCACTAGTCTCATTTTACAGACAAGGCAGCTACGGTAGAAATAATTCATCCAGGGTTCATACAATCAGCAGGCGGTTTGGTAAAAGATTCAGACCACGCACTCTGATCCTTAACTCAGGAAGGACTAGAAAATTTAGGAAAATTACTTTCTTATGTCCTCTTGTGATGGAGAATGTTCTTTGTCTACTTAGCATCTTGTCATTCTCTGGGTTTCTGAACTCCTTCCCTGGATGTGGCTGGATGCACAAAGGTTAGATCACTAAGGTAATACTGCAGCTCTCGCTGAAGTACCAATCAGGATTATGATCTTACATCCATTTCAGCTCTGTGTCAGCCTCCAAACTGTATACTGTATGAGGTTAGAGCAGCCAGACCATTGTCACCTGTGCCCGATGAATGCCAAGTGATATTATCTCTCAGTTTCCTGCTCAGTCCAGGTCTGTGCTGGATTCCTGATGTTTAGACAGTCAGTGATACATTCAACACATGCAGAGTGAATGCATCCGGGCGGTGGTGGCGCACACCTTTAATCTCAGCCCTTGGGGGCAGAGGCAGGTAGATCTCTGTGAGTTCAAGGCCAGGCTGGTCCACAAAGCAAGTTCCAGGACAGCTAAGACTGTTACACAGTTAAACCTTGTCTTGAAAATAAAAAACACAAAAAAACTATAAAATAAAAAAAAAAAGATTTTAGAAAATGGATTGTATCAGTTAGCTTTCTGTTGCTGTGACAAAATAACCTGAGATAAAGGAAGGCTCATTTTGATTCCATTTTTGACACTTAAGTTCATGGTTCATTAGTTCACAGCGTTTGGACCTGTAGCAGCACAGTACAGCACGGTGGGAGATCATAGTGAAGGATCTGTTTACCTTCTGGCATCCAGGAAGCAAAACAATGTGACAGAAGGGGCTGGGCTCCCAACATTGCCTCCAAGGGCATGTCTTACTGACTTTCCCTCTTTCCATTAGGCCTCAGTTCTTAAAGGTCCCAGCACCTCTAGGTAGAACCATAAACTCATGGCCAATTTGGAACAACTAGGCATCTGGGGAAAACAGATCCAAACTACAGCAGGGATTTCAGCAAACCTAAACTGTAGTCCCTAGCTAAGCAAATCAGCTCCATGAAGATAAAAGTTGAGAGAATAAATTGACTTTTTTAGGAAAACCTCACTGAAGAAGCAAGACAAATTGCTGCATTCATATTTGACTCGCAAAAGACACATATGACTTTCCATTATATCACTGCTTTTTTCAATTTCTCAAATATATCACTATAATTTCCTAAAATTGGGGTTTAGGGTCGGGGTCATAATGAATCCTAGAATTGAGGGTCTAAAACTCACTCTTCCACACAACAAAGAAACACTGAAAACAAACATGTCACACTTAAAAATTATATTTAATTATAATTTAAAAATTAAGGAATTTTTATTATCAATAATTTGAATATGTCTCTAGACATATTTCAAAATATTTCTATTTGGTAATATAATTTTTACAACCTATACACCATGGCTTCTCCCAAAGCATTATATCACTAAGGTAGAATATTTTACACACACACATACACACACACACACACACACACACACACACATTATTTATACCTACATCAATCTATACAGTTGAATCTGTGCATTGATTTTGATTTACATAACTGGTTATCAAACCACCCATACCCATGACTTCCAACCCACCCATGACTTTCTGCTGTTATTTATCATATTATAGATTTTAATTTTAAAACATTTTTTGTTCCTTATCATTTTCAACTGATGCAATTTAGAAAACTATAACAATGTACTATCATTTGGACAAGTGGATGCCATATGTTATTTGAGGCCTATAAGCCCTTTCCTGAAAGATTTGTATTGTTAATTACTAAGCTCCAAGCATATTCAATTAATTCTTCTACCCAGGGAGAAGGCACTCAAGGCATTTGTCTCTTGTCTATGGCTTTGTGATTCAGTTGAAAATGAGTTCACATGCAAAAATTACTGCCAAAGATTCTCTGGGCTTTTAGGCTCCCTGTTATACTATCTTTGGCACACCATTTAAACTCACTTTCCATTATTTACATGGGATTCCCTTCCTGAGGGAGTCTTAAGTCGGTATATTCAAATCCATTCTCACTAAAGCAGAGCAGAACATTAACTTGGGATTTAGAGACCTTAAAAGTCTTTTCTTCACAGAGCCATTCAACAAATATGCAACTGGGCAAAGAATGTGAAGAATCCCTCTGCAAAAGTTTTATTAGGTTATTTAGTAGAGAGATATAAGGAGATTATTTTATTTCCTCTGAAGTAGTTCCCATATCAAGCTCCTCTTTGGTCTTGGTTTTGTTCACTGAGCATATATATAAACAAATGAGTCCCAGAGAGATGAAATTGTTATTTTTATAAATAATTATTGTCTTCCTTCATCTTGTTTCTTACTCTGGTGTTTAAAGTACTTGAGCAAGAAGCAAGGATTGTTTTGCTTACACCTTAGAAGGAGATTCAAATACAGAGTCAAAGAGTAACTCATGCAGAACTGTACTGACACATTCCTTGGCCTCTGGTTTTGAGCCATATTCTGTAGCATCCTCTGAGAATGGATAGGAAGAAATGCATTAACTCCTAATGCAAATGTCTTGCTGCAGGAATTACCCAGTGGGTAGCATACTGACACTGTGCAGAAGATTATAAATCTCTTGTAGACTAAGTTAGCCTGCACACTCACAATTTTCTACCTCTGTATACCACTGCAGCAGCCGACTCTGAAATGTCTTCCATAAACTCATACTTTGCACTCTGGTTCCCCAACCGGTGGTGCTGTTTTAAAAGCTAAGGAGTACTTAAGATGTGGTACTTTGCTGGGGGAAGTAGGTAAGGAAGGACAGCCCTTTGAAGATTATGACCCTACCCTAGTTCCATTCTTGCCCATGCTATCTCTAGGTCCTTGTAGTGTGAGAAGTCTATGCTATATGTTCATGTCACCATGAACACTTTGGTATCTTTTCTGTTATGATGGACTGAAGTCTTTCTAAGCTATAAGCCAAAAAGAAATCTTTTCTACTTAAATTGCTTTTGTAGGTATTTTGTCATAGTGCTAAGAAAAGCAATTAACACAAATACAAATTAATGTACAATGTGATTCTATAAGGTAAATATTCTGGTGCTCCATCATACAAGGTGGACACCTGCCACTATGTCAAAACAGACATGACCCAGCATAGCCAGGTCATCTGGATTTTCATTAAATAAGATAATTTGAGACTCTGGCCTTCATTCTTTCAACTCTAAATCTAGAAGTCTATTCAATCATACTAACTCCTAGACCCTCAGGTAAACAGCAGGCACCCAGAAGAAAATCCAAGTTCCTTTGGATCAGCTAGATAATACATTATAGCATAGAAGTCAAAATTAAGGAAAAAAGAGCAAGCTTTTGTCACTGTAGTGTTTTAGGATTGTGTAGTGTCTTAGACTTGGTGGACCAGGCATCTTCTCTGGCATTTTCTCTTTCTTCCTTTCACCTCCTTATATTTGGCTTCTTCCCTTTATTTTATCCCATCTTAAAACTGTGAAGATCATCCTTATTTCGTGGGCTGTGAGCTAAGGATGGAATTTGACATAAATGCTGTATAGTTCACAAAAGCAATGAATGTCAAAAACTCCGCAGTATCAAAGGATACCTTATGAGCAGGTCTTGGGCAGCGATGGTAACTGAGAGTCACTCAATATGATATGTTGATCATCTAAGTGCACGTTGTTGACTGGCAGTGATTTCACTTCCCAGACTTACCACACATTTAGACAACTGTTGCATCTCCTGCTCTTTGAGCAATATCAATGATAAAGCCATGCTTGGCTTTGTGTATAAACCATATCCTTGTCATCCCACAATTTAAATGTTATGGTTTCTACTGTTTCAGAATCATCTCAAAATGTTCATGGATTTGGAAAATGCTTCACTTTCTAGTTGAGACTTCCAAATCTGTTATGTGGAAGTTCGTGATTTAGCCAGAGGGAGACAGAAGCCTCCCTGACACTTGCTCCACAGTCTCCTCTTGTATCAAAGGATAATCATTCTTTATTTGAGAGGAAGAGAGAAGACTTAAAAAAGAAGAAAACCTCTGGGGTCAGCAGTGATGGCAAGACACATGAAATTACAGGAATTAACCAGAGAACAGATCTACATAAATTAAATAAGGTATCTGTAAACTTTATCAGAACATGCTGTAAGTGGAATAAGAAAAATAATTCATGAATATTTTGGGTGACTGGGAAAATGGCTGAGTTGGTGAAATGGTTGTTGTACAAACATAAAAACCCAAGTTTAAGCTCTGGACCCCACATAAAAATGCTAACTATATATACACACCTGAAACCACAGGAGTGGCTAGGGAGAGGCAGGCAGATCACAGGGCCTTGCCTGTCAGCCAGCCTAGCATGATCAGGAAGTTCCAGGCAAGTGAGAAAAAGCGTCTCAAAAAATAAGGTCGAAAATGTTCCCAAGGAATGAAAGCAAAGGCTGACTTCTGTCTTCACATCCACAGGAACATACATCACATCCACAGGAACATACATCACACCCACAGGAACATACATCACATCCATAGGAACATATACATCATACCCACAAGAACATACACTACACCCACAGGAACATACATCACACCCACAGGAACATATATCATACCTACAGGAACATACATCACACCCACAGGAACATACATCACACCCACAGGAACATACATCACACCCACAGGAACATACACCATATTTTGAAATAATGTAATTATTTTTTAGTTTATCACTGAATTGTAATAGTCTCAGCTGTCAGGATTTATGTATCCCTTATAAATGGCAAAGGGACTAAATCCTTCATTTTCAAGTTTAGAAAATCTCTCATCAGCTTGGACCACACACTCAAACTACAATCATGAAAATCTCAAGCAGATTGCTGACTCACAGCACTTCAAATGAAGTTCTTTAGGCTAGACACCTGTATTCAAGTTCTGAGTGGGAATACCACATCTGCAGGACATCAATGTTCAACCCTTGTGTTTATCTCCCTCCTTAATTCATTCCTGTGAGATTGAATTAAGAGTTGGGAGTTAACCAAGCTTTTCATCTTGGTGTTAACTGCTCAGAGATGTCAGTCCACAGGTCCTCATTCAATTCTAGTCTATAAAACGATAAAAGGCATTGTTCTGGGTACCAATGAGGCAAAAAAAAAAAAACCCAAAAAACAAAAAACAGACTTGATCCCTGTCTATTTCCTATATATCAGTGATACAAGGAAAAGAAAAAAATATATATAAATAATAAAAGTATCAAAAGTTCAGTCCAGCCAGGTGGTGGTAGCACACGCCTTTAATCCCAGCACTCTGGAGGCAGAGCCAGGTGTATCTCTGTGAGTTCGAGGCCAGCCTAGTCTACAGAGTGAGATCCAGGACAGGTACCAAAACTACACAGAGAAATCCTGTCTCGAAAAACTAAAACAAACAAACAAACAAACAAACAAACAAACAAAATTCAGTCCTAGACAGGTTAGAAGGCAATACTTCTAACTGTGAAGTAGACTTACATAATATAAACAATATAGGACATTAGAAAAGTGAGCACTTGCCCATTCATCAATCATTTTTTGGTATTTACATTGGGCCCAGCTTTACTCCTCTGTACGAATTTCCTTAAAACTCTGGAGTCATACATCTAGCTTCCTACTTGACATTGCCAGCACAGACCTATAAAGCACTGATAACTCAGCACCTTCATAATGGACTTAGAACCTTGCTCCTGACCTCCTATTCTCACACTTTTCTACTAAAAGACAATTTGGCTCTGAATGTACAGGTAAAAACTCAATAGCAGGAGATGGGGAGATCTGTGGTGATATTTTATTTGTGCTGAAATGTGGTGATATTTTATCTGTGCTTTAATAAAGCTTGCTTGAAGATCAGGGGAACCGGCCAGCCATTTTAAGTAAACAAGAAGTCAGGCAGCACACGCCCTTAATCTGATCACTTATCAGGCAGGGTCTCTGTGTGTTCAAGGCCACACTAGGGAACAGAGCCAAGTGTGGTGACACACGCCTCTAATCCCAGTACCAACCATAGAGACCTGGAGGTCTATACAGACAGACAGTGACAAGGAAGTGAGGTAGCTGGGCTACGAGCCAATGAGAGGGCAGAAGAGCAAGGCAACAAAGGTGTGGGTAAGACAGGAAGTAGCTTGCATTTGGAAGCTGCAGAGTTGGTGAGGTAAGGTTGTCTAGTGATTTTCCCTATTTCCCTGATCTCTCTAAGGCCTTCACCCCTATATTTGGCTCCATGTTTTTTTATTTAATAAGACCATTTAGAAATTCGTCTACAGAGATCTCTCAGCAGTTAAGAACACTTGCTGCTCTTGCAGAGAACCTGGGTTCAGTTTCTAAGAGCTACATCTAAGTGGCTCACAACCATCAGTAATCCAGTTCCATGAGATTGGATGCCTTCTATGGGTACTGAGCATGCAAGTGGTACATGTAGGCAAAGCATTCATACACATATGATAAAAAATAAATAAACTCTTTAAAGAAACATGCACAACAAACACAGACTGCTGTCTTTTTCCCACAGTTTATAAGTAACTCAGTGCAAAGCCTAGTTGTTCGCTATTGAAATTCATCTAGAATCCAAACACTTCTCACTAGCCCAGGAGAAACCATACTGGACTTCAGCTAGAGTCACTACAATAGCTTTTCTGACTACTAATGTTCCCATGGCTCCTAAGTTTGCCTTCTGTAGCCCTAGAGCCTATTACTCTTTTCTAGAGACTCTCAAATTCATGAGTTGAAATTCAAATTCATCAGGTTGGAGGAAAGAAAGGTGGAGAGCTTAGGTTTCCATCTTTCAAAACTGAGGCACGCTCTTCATAGGGTCATCCCAGGTGATCCTCTATTGCACTGGTTCTCAATGTGTGGGTCATGACCCTTTGGGGGATCAAATGACCCTCTCACAAGGGTTGCATATCAGATGTCCTGAATATCAGATATTTACATTAACATTCCTAACAGTAGCAAACTTACAGTTATGAAGTAGCAATGAAAATCATTTTATGGTTGGGGGTCACCACACCATGAGGAACTGGATGAAAGGGTCACAGCATTAGGAAGGTTGAGAACCACTGCTCTATTAAAATAAGTCAGAATTTGCTGAAAGCACAGATTCCCAGCATCCCCACTAGGCCCAGAGGTCAAGGATCTACATGCATAGAAGCCTCCATATGAAGTTGGAACAATCAAAGATTATCAAAGCACCATCTTGGATGGTGGCCAATGCTCTCATTAATAAATCTGTCCACTAGATATTACAATCTTATAGCGACACATCCAGAACAAAAAAGCCTCCTGAAATATACCATCGACTTCACACCTTGCAGCCAAGGCAGAGATTCCTGGTGTGTCTCTTCCTTGTGCTGCATGTGGGAATTCTCGAGTTGCCCTAGAGGACATTTTCAAGGGCCACAATGACTTTGTACCAGCATGTGTTCCTCTAAGCGATCCAAGAGTTTCTTATAAAAACTCAGTTTGTCAGTTATTTTCTTTGTGGTGCAACCAGGGTGGGAAGGACAATGGCTTTTGGAATCAGTGGGCCCTGTGGCCTGCAGAGCTGACATTCAGCAGTTCTTGGATGAGAACAGGTGTCCAACCTGTTGGGCCTCTCATTTGTCATCAGTGAGTTCGTGTTAAACATGTTAAACGTTCTCACCGAGACATGATAATTTTGCACACTGATGGGGTGCCATATGATATTTCAATCCGTATATTCACTGCATAATGTCCAGATCAGGGTAAACATTTATTTTTCTCAAACACCTGTCATTCACTTGTGGTGAAAAACATTCCAAATTCTTTCTTTTAGATTTTTAAATATATCGTATGTTATCACAACATGGGTGAATTCTTTTCGTTTTCAGAGTTTAGGACTTTTCATTTGTTTTAAAGTCACGGAAGCAAAAAAAATGATAAAATGATAAAACAATCCTTTACCACTACCAACACACACACACACACACACACACACACACACACACACACACCCCAAAAACTATTTGTTGGAAAAAATGGTTTTGTACAAGAGACAAAATGATATAAATTGAAAATGTATGGATAAGGGCTAGCTCTATTCATGGTGAATTCTTTGTCATACCATTAAATGCTAGTAAAAGAACTAGATAAATCAAAAGAATACTTAGAAAATAATAAATTGCTATTAAATACTTTAAAATATTTTACTTATTTTGAAAAATTGGTGTTAGTAACATACACATAAGTATGTATATAATCTCTAAGTATATTACCATTAATGAAAGTTAGGAAACAGGACTTTTTTGACCTTTGAGTAATCTCAAACCCTTTTAAGTTTTATAGGGATAATAAGTGTGAAATTGTTTGGACTTCCTGCTTCTGTGAAGAGCCCTTAATTCAAGAGTGGTACTGCTTTGTGAAAACTCAAATCTTGATTTGTTAAAAGAGTTGGTGTAGAAAGTTACACTGTGGTCACCTATCACTCAGAAGCATATCCAGGACCAAACGACTTTCATTTAAGAACTGTTA
The DNA here is from genome assembly GCF_049852395.1 of Peromyscus maniculatus bairdii. Taxonomy (NCBI): domain Eukaryota; kingdom Metazoa; phylum Chordata; class Mammalia; order Rodentia; family Cricetidae; genus Peromyscus; species Peromyscus maniculatus. The sequence goes on along the minus strand of NC_134864.1, from coordinate 34,274,588 downwards.
GTGCAACAGGTATTTTTCATTCATTATTTACTATATCCTTGAACACCAAAGTCTAAGAGAAAAAAAAAATTGTGTTGAAAGCACTCTGACTTTAATACATGCCCAGTTTTGGAAAGTTCAGCACACCGTTTATATCCTGACAGGGGATTTCAATGACTAAGCAGATCTCTTCCCCAAATCTTAAAGTAAGGAGTGACTCTGTACTTAATCCTCTCTGCTTGAACAGTGGCACAGAGGAGCAACACTACCTGACACAATAAAAGCACAAATTGAAAAATTATATAGTTTTACAATTAGCAAGAAACAACGTTTGAATGAAAACATCATGCGTTCCACAAAACTCTCAATTACTCTGATTTTGTGCCAAAGTTAACTAAGCGTTCTGAAAAAGCATTTCCGTTTCAGAGTCAGGAAAAGGACAGAAAAACAACCCCAGATCTCTTAAAGTTAGAGGTCTAACTACCAGCATCTACAAAATGTGATTGTTATAGGTGATACCCAAAGAAACCCACAATCTGGGCTCCTTTTCCAAATTAAGATTTATAACAGAAGCCACTGAAACTCAATGTCAAATTTCTTTTTGTTCTTTTTTTTTTTTCTCATGCGCAGAGTTAACATCATACAAGTGCTAGGAAGCAGAGGATTTCACAGACACACCACACATTGACATGACAGATCTAAGAAAGAAAACCACCTCTCTTAACAACAGCAATGCTCCTGAGAGATTATTTTCCTCCCAAACAGCAACAACAAGGCAGCAAACTTCAGGTCACACATATCTTGATCTGAAGCCAAACACCGAACCCTCCCAAATTGTAGCTTCTGTCTCCGTAATAGCAGTTCAATCCAGAGAGTCTGCCGGGAATACAGTACCATTATGAGGGTTCTGGGTCTACTCATTTCGTCGTCACTTTCAAGAGGCACGATTTCATGGGATGGTTCCTCCTGGCGCCTTCTACAAATGTGTGGACAGCTCCTCTGCACCACAGAGCGAAAAGCTTGAAGCAGAACAATGCTGGCAGTGCAGCCCATCGCTGCATCCTGGAGCCTACAGAATAACTTCTATGTTGATGCTATGTTTGAAAAACAGTGGCTCCTTGTCCCCGGAGCAAGCCTACACGGCAGCTGCAGCCAGCTCGCCCTCCAATCACTTCCTTGAGCTGTGATCATCTGATCACGGCCAGATAGCTTGGATGCAGAGATGGGGAAGATTTGATCCACAGAAACTGAACACACTCATCAACATCAGCGCGTTTCATCCAGAAAGGGTTTCTCAATACATTTCAAAAGCGTATTTTCTGTTCTTTACAGTGACTGTCTTGGATTCTTGTTTCAGAGCTTTGGGTAAACACATCTCTCTCTCTCTCTCTCTCTCTCTCTCTCTCTCTCTCTCTCTCTCTCTCTCTCTCTCTCTCTCTCTCTCACACACACACACACACACACACACACCATAAATCATTCTTCAAATTAAACAACTGAAAATCAGACTTCATGCTGACTCTCCTCCTCCCAAGGCAAAGGAAGTATATTGACTGACAAACTATAGTTTAAAAAATGTAAACATTTCAGAAGGAAGTTTTTCTGGTTACCTCATTAAGTCATCCGGGGTTTTACTTTGTACAAATTCCAGAAGAGGAATTGGCACCAGCAATGGAGAGTACCCTATGTCAAGATGGTTTATCAAAAGTATGCATGTGATAACAGACCATGTGAGAGATGCCAGTGTTCTGCGTGATTTCTTCTCAATGGTGTGGTTGTTCTGTTCCCACACACGCATTTCTGCAGCCTAGTACATTTTTATATTTACATAGGCAGTTTGCAGGGCTGAAAACCTCTCTCTCTATCTGAGGTCACCCAGTGCACTCTGCCAAAGTGACCTCTTAGAGGCAGCTGGCAAACATTTTAACATCCTATCAGTAAGAGCCAAGGCTTCACAAAAGCACACTGTGGTCTTTGGTAGTTAAGGGTCTAGTATTCCCTGACTTCTGTAAGACTAGTCACTTAGGAGGGAACCAAAGACGGATGCTTTGAAATCACATGACCCATCTGGAATGGCCTCAAGACCTAATGGTATACTGAAAGCGAATAGGACAGCAGGGGATACATGTGCTAAAAATATCTCATGGAAAATGGATTTTGCTTACAAATGAGGAAAGCATGAAATCCCCAGGAGAACTGTCAATGTTGGGATCTTTTTGCCAAGCTAGTTCTTTCAGCCTAACTCTCAGAGATTTAAATAAAAAAATCAAAACAAAACAATATTCTATTTAGTCTGGGGGCTCCTTGTGACCGAATGCTACTATATGCAGTTTAGCCAAGGTTTGTTCTGGTGTAAGGTGTGGTCGACACAGCCATACTCAAGTCATTTCCCCAGAAGCATATAGCAAAATGCTCAATTAGGCATCCATTACTCAGTAATCTGTCACAACACACTATCATTTTAATTGGTATGTCTGCCAGAGAAATAAAACATGTTTCTTTTCATGTTTTCCCCTCCTCTTTTAAGAAGTACTGACTGCCAATAGTTTTCATCTCGCTCTGTTTTGAGCAAACATATTTTAGTGCTGCCAGAGAAAGAAGAAAAAAAAATGCTAACGGCACTGGCAAGTCCTCAGCTTCCTCTGGACCTCTGTCAGCATGCCTGCTCTCTAATCTAAACCATTTCACTCCAGACGACTGGGGCATTCACTGACAAGAGGCCACCATTGAGATCATCTGAATACAGAAACCGAGTGGCAAGTGTGAGCCCCTGTCTGTGGATGTACCCTTTGAAAGATGGCCGTTCCTGCAGGCTCTACGAATGTGGGTGCCCACTCTACCCACCTCCTCCCAGTCTCCTAGTAGACCTCCCTCCAGTCCTCTGCATGGGTAAAGATCATCTGCCCATGAGCACATGGCTTATCAGACACAGCTCCAGCTCCAGGCTTATCAGACACAGCTCCAGCTCTAGGCTTATCAGACACAGCTCCAGATCCAGGCTTATCAGACACAGCTCCAGCTCCAGCTGGAAAATGGAGAAGACTCCTAGTTCAGTCACACACTCTGGGGTCCAAAGGCACACTTTGTCTCCTGAACTTCCTGCTGGCCACCTTTCTCTATATCTGACTAACATTTTGGGGTGGCTTTTGGAGTCAGATGTTTTGGCAGATGGCACAGTCTTTAGGGAACTACATGGGATGCTTTCTAGCTATTAGGAGCCTGTTTGCATCGATCCTCTCTTTGCCTCTGGGGAATCTGCCCCCATTATTGATGGGCTGCTAGGGAGGGGCTTACACTACCCTCCCCCTTCTTCCTTCCTCACTCCCTCCTTCTTTTTTTTTTCTGACTCCAAATCTCTATTTTAAGAGAATGCCCAATAAAACAGTTATCCACTGGACAGGGAACAAACTGGATGAAGAGTGGGAAACATGAACCAGACCTATTCAACAGCTCCTATGAGAAATTGCCACTACTCAGTCAGCAAAGCAGGAAGAAAGCGGCTAGGCTCTGAGCACTAAGACTTATCTCCAGGCCATGGGTGAGTCTGCCTAGGGAACATAGAAATATTCTTAAAGAAACATTCCCTCATATCAACATAGCATGTGCACTGGCAGAAAGGAAATCTTTTAAAATAAGCCATATACCCTTCATCAGGAGTCTGCTGTTTTTCCTATGAATCATTAATTTGGCTTCAAATAGGACCCAACCCGTACATAACTTACAGAGCCTTTCCTTTGCTCTCATTTATGTCCTTCCCCTAGCTGGACATTAGTTTATGATTTCATTAGACACCGACTAAAAGTGAACTCAGCAGGTGAAGTTTTCAGCTTCTTTTTCTCATGTGATATTGTCACTAACAACGTGCATTGCTAAGCCTCCCAAAGTGTTGGGAGTAAGATTTTTGAGTGGCTAAATACATACTGTGTACCGATTCATCCAGCATTTATAAAATCTTAAACCAATGCAGAGCGGGGGAGGGGGGTAGGGGGAGCTTGAGAAAGCCATGTCCTGTAGATGTGGATTAACCTTCATTTCCCAAAGAAACAAAAGGAAAGCTGAAGGAAGATGCCATGGTCAGGTTACCATGCCCTAGGATAGAAAGGTGTCGTAAGAGGTAAACTGAGGGTGAGCAAAGAAGAAGAGGAGGAGGGAAGGATGAGGAAGAGGAGGAAGAAGAAGAAAAGAGGAAAGAATTAAGGGACAGGATAAGAAGTCACTTCCCAGATAGCCCATTTTACCAGAAGGGTGCCTGCCCTTGAGTCAGAAAACTGCTCATTGCCTGGGAACTACTTATCCTGACTAGTTTACAGGGTTTTTAGAGTAGTTGTCTAAGATTCTTTGGCCTAAAGGTTCCTTAAGTGTAGGAGCAGATATTTCTACCACTAGGGTAGTATATCCAAAGGTCTTTTTTTTTCTTTAATAGGAGAGGAAACACATTTAATTTAAATAAACAATGCCAACTGAAAGTATTGGAGCTCTCCAGCTTTGTTAAATAATGTAGGAGTTGTATGTTTAAATCTATATATCTCATCTATCTTGCCACATATCTAAATCTATCCTGACCATCCTGGATGGGACTGGAGTTGGCCGAGATAAGGGTGAAGCATGGCTTCTTTGCCTTCCCAAATACTTGATGCCTCTGCGTCTTTTCCTGATAGATGATGTTGACCTGAAGCTGGGTTTTGGGAGTCTTCTGCTGTACTTTGTACTGCAAACCAAGACTGCTCATTGAAGGTTTTTGTGGTAGGAATAGAGATGAGTTTTAGCATTTTCTGGACATCCTGGTGACAGGTCCTTCATTGCATTACCCCATGTCAATTTTAGGTCACTATTTCAATACTATTTCAACTGTAATTGGAAATGCATGGGAATGTTGAGATTTTGGATTGTTGGGCTGAACTGTAAAGCCAGCAAATTCCCACGATGAAGATGGACTCCCCACCACATGGATACACTTAGAGAGAGGAGGTATTTATCCAGTAGTTAAAGGTTAAATGAGATCATAATTGAGGGGCCCTAATCCATTAAGACAGGTGTCCTTATACTAGGAAGAAACATTGAGGTTTCTCTTTCTGACTTTACATCCACAAGGTCAAGGAGCCACAGAAGACACGGAAAGAAGGAATCTATATAGATGAGAAGGAAATTTGAGTTTCCAGCCTCTAGAATGCAAGACAATTTATGTAGTCTAACCCACCGTGTGTGTGTGTGTGTGTGTGTGTGTGTGTGTGTGTGTGTGTGTGTGTGTGTGTGTGTGATGTGCGATGTGTCTTCGGGCCCATAGAGCTCATCTTCCCCATAAGCAGAGTTTGCAGGCCCAGAACTCTGACAGCAGATAAAGCACATATGTCACCTTCCATCTTCCCCAAACCACGTGAAGACATCATGGAGTAGTATAGAAGGGATGGATGAAAAGTTTGGGGTGGGGCAGTGGGGGTGTCCCGGCAGCAGGGGAGAATTTGAGCACCACTGAACAACCAACAGTGAACATGCTCACACTCATCAGTAACTAAAAGTGAAGGATTGAGGAGACAGGCAGGTTCAGCAGGAGGGCGCAGCACATGGAGTCTAGGAAGGACTCCCAGCTGGAGGAAGCAGGCAAAAGGATGAGAGAAATCAAGAGGAAAGCCACTTTATCATTCAACACACCAGAGGCTAACAACACTTATGGAAGGAGGAAATTTCTTCTACAACACCTAGCACCCATGTGTTGGTATCTCACAGAAACCCTCTGGTTTGGCTTGGGCAGGGGCAGTATCTTGCTTTCTTACCAGTCTGGTTCATACATCTTTGACACACTGATTACTCTAAGAGTTTTACCAGAGTTTGTCAGTCTGACCAGATTAAGAAGGAACCTTCCAATGTCTATCTGTCTCCAGAGCAAGATACACCAACTATGGAGGTCTTGCCACAGATAGCTAACTTACAGAAAAATGGACCATACATAGAATCAATATGTCTGAACACCATGGCTCCAGTCTAAAGAGATTATTGTCCTGATGATAACTTGGTGGGAAGGCAGCCATTGAGCACAGGGTACTAAGTTAAAAGGAGCCTCAGTCTCAGAATCCAGCTGAACCAAAGGCTTCATGAGCAGTAGGAAATGTATCATCAAGGAACTTGACTAAATCCTCTGAATCTCAGTGGTAGCCAGTGTGAAATGAGCACATATCCTTTATAGATGAGTATATTAGTGTAACTACTACAACTAATATAAGTGATATAACTGAAACAGAGTCTGGCTCATAGCAGTTATCGAGAGATCAGAAGTAGTGTTTCTTCTGCTAGTAGGGTGGTACAGGCTTGCTCGCCTCCCTTCTTAGCCTCTGGGTTCAGTATGGAAGTGGTACTGCCCCTCAGAAGCCTCCTCTGGCCGACCTTGCCTCATAGCCCTCAGCCTCAACCCATACAACTGTACTCTATTGTCTGGTTCCAACACACAAGCTGTAACCTTCTGATTGATTTAATATTACATGATATTTAATATCATCTGTAAAAGCTAAGACTTTGTGTACTTGGCTGACTACTATATATCCTGTGTTCCCTTTGCACTCAAGCCTATGTGTGATAATAATGTGATTAGTTTACCAAGAAAGCACAGCTGCACAGAGCACTTACCATCTTCTCAGCACATTCATTTATTTATACCTCCACCTGCAGGAGAGCACTATGCTCACACCCCCTGTGCAACTGGGGAAACTAAGGCACAGAGAAACTAAATGGCTCAAAGAATTGTAGCTACAGCAAGTGGCAGGCTCAAAATTTAAATATCGTCGCCCGCTTCAGAATCTCCTTTTACAAGCAATTCTGAATGTTAAACATGTCAACTCTAACTTTTGTCTTCCCAAAATAGGTTTATACTAGACAAACTTGGGCATGATGCACAGTATCAAGGAAGCAACCCCAGAGAAATACCCCTTTAGGGCTCATCTGTACCCCATAGAAGACTGTGAGAATTCTTGGATCACAACTGCACAGGGAACTTATCAGCTCTAGAAAACTATTGGGGGTGAAGATTGGTTGAAATCACTTTTTAATGGGGATTTAAATAAATTTAAATGCAACAAATTTGATAAAAAAAAATTGAAAAATGAAAAATGTGTTTACCATGAGAAACATTCACTAGCAGGAATGATTTCAGTCATCCAACCAATATGGCTATGGATGCATATATTTGGAATGTGGAAACGCAGCTGGCATATTATGCAATCCTTTGCTGATCTTATTGATATGAGAAGATGGATAACACCAAAGTGCCCCCAGAATGGAGGTCCTGGAGATCCAGCCAACAAGTTGGCCACATCACAGGACATGAACTACTTATCTTCGGAGACAATGACAACCTGATGGTGATCACCATATATGTTGACAGAGCTTGCTTCCCTTCCAGACTTCATGTAACTGTCTTGAGACCCTATGTACTCTGTTGAGTTCTGTGATGGGAAAAAGAATGGTAAAAGACCTAGAGACCATGGCAGCAAGCCAGAAAGCCCATCTGTTTATTTAAACTATAGCAGATCTTTACATGGGAATGCCTTGAAGTTTTGTGGGATGAACAAAATCAATCAGTAGAAATATAAAGATAAAATCATCATTATCATCACCACCACCACCACAAAGCTCTTGATTATACTGGGCTTCTTGTTAGATTTCTCAGAGATTCAGCTGTTTCCAAGCCACAGTGACCCAAAGGAGGAGTATACAAAAAGATGAAAAGAAAATAGATTTTAGTTCCAAGTCAAGTAAAACCAGTTCACAGGATCTGGCTGTTTTCCAGGGCAGGAACTACGAAGGATTTTTATCCACGTTTACCTCCAGATGGTAAGTCCTCTCACACAGGATCTGAATTAAATGGTTAGGAAGTGTGCATTGGGGCCTTCTTAGATGCAACATGGAAACCACAAACATCAGAGTGATTCTCCCTAGGGCATCAACCTGCTTCTCTTATGTCTACTTCAACTCAAGGGCTTGGCACGTTCGTGCACTTCAATGGTAACCTATGACCTATTTTTTCCATATTTTTGTTTGGAGAGTTCTTCTCTTTCCTTCTTTCTCTCTTCAGTTTCACTTAATTATGGTTGCTTCCTTCTTCCAGGCATCTTTCCCATGTGCTGACCGAGTTGTACAATTATTCACGTTGGGAGCAAGCATGTGGTTCTTTTGTTTTAAAAACCCAGGTGTGGTTGCCAAGCCCTCCTTTATCTTCATTTCCTTCCCTTTGGCACAGGCACAGCACAAAAGCCAATTATTCTTCTGTTGGTACATTTAGATACATCAAAGAATTATCCTTCATTCTCTCTAAGTGAGCTTCCTGTTGAGCGCATGGATAATTTAAATGTTCCATTAATATCATGTAATACATTTCTCAGGTGTCTATGTTACATTGAGCACAGTACATCTTTCTTCTTTTCTTCTTAATGATGTAGGAGTTAAGCAAAAATTCAGGAAGCAGACTGCCGAAATGTAAGTTCCCATGGAGTCATTTGCTGCCTTTCTCTGCCTGAGCAGAGATTTAAAGTGCATGTCCTTGTCTGTCAAAACCATGAGCACTTACGGGGACCCAGCACACATGTCAAGGGCTCATCCCAGTATCAGATACAAGGTAAGTATCCTGTACATCTCACCATCGTTGAAAAAGAGAAGACTTAAGGATTTCCCAACATTTCCTGCTTTCTCCCCACCTCCTCCACAGTGTTTTTTTTTCTTTTCTTTTTTCCTACCTGCGTTTTCTTTGTCCATGGACACATAATGTTCCTTGAGTGATGGGGGAGTAAGGATCTTAGATATGCCTCCCCTGTGCTTTGAAGTTAGTTTCCATGGTAATGGGTCACAAGTTCCAGAAGCGTATGCAGTCATTTTCCACAAGTAAACAAGTTTAAAATATTATAACAATGCTCGGTTAGCTTAAGGTCTCTCATTTTGCAACCTCAACTATTCTAATCACAGCCAAGTCCCAGGAAGGAACAGAGAGAGCTCTAGCTTCTGCAGAGCTGGGACGAGGTGGCTCATGTTTTCTTTCACAAAGCTTATGGGAGCAGCTTAGGGTGCAGGTTCTCACACTGTCTCTACTACCTTACATGGGTCCTTTTAGAGCTTGCTGAACTGAACTCGCAGTAGCTTTTGGTTGGAAACAAAACAATTCCTGTGTGTCTTCTGATCCAATAGAAATATGGAGCAGTTAATTAGAAATAGAAGGATGTTCCTGTTGAAGGCAATCATGCATCGTGCCAAAGGATTGTGGTAACTCCTGCCATCAAGCCAGCCTACTGAGAACCATTAGCCAGACAGGACTTCAGCTGTGTTCCTGGTGGGAGATATGATGTTGCATCATTCCAGTGTGGAATCTAGGAAGTGGCTCAAAACAATAGATATGAACTTTGAGGTCAAAGCCATCTGACTTTGAATCCTGGTTTTGTTGTCTGGAACGTGGCTTCAATTTTCCTCAACTGTCTGATAAGAGTTGTAACAAAAAAGGAAGTTGACTCCATTGGTCATAGATGTTGTGGAATACCATTTTGACTATATAAAGATGTTTTATATTAGTTCATGCTATGGAATATTACTTTAACTTTGTAAAGGTGTGTTACATTTCTTTATGCTGCATTTGTTTAACTATGTAAAGATGTGTTGCTGTTTCACCTTGCCTGCCTAAAGCACCTGACTGGCCAATAGTTAGGCAGGAGAGAAACAATTGGAGGTGGTTTACTTGTGTTTGTGGTTCCAGGTCTGTACGACTCTATGATGGTGGAGCAGAGGTATGGTATAGCTACAGTAACAGAAACCCGAGAGCTTACACACTGAACCATAAGCAGAGAGAGCCCTGGTGACCGCAGGAGTTTTTAGACTCTCAAAGGCCCATTCCACCAACACACATCCTCGAGCAAGGCTGAATCTCCTAAATTTCCCTAAACAGTACCAGTGACCGGGGGACAAATAATCAATTACCTGAGCCTATGGGCGACATTCTTATTTAAACCACTACAACCAGACAGAAAGCAGTTCTCTGACAATTAATTAGTGCTTGCTGGGAATATATTGCAATGGTAACACACACATTCTGTCTAACTCATTGCAGCCCAAAACACCCCCCCCAAAAAAAACCCAAAAATCAAAATTGTAACAAAGGCAGTGTATAACACTGAGATAAATATTCTTAGCTTTTCTTTTACCATTACTACTAATGCAACTATGCTTATTGTTGCTACAGTCTCCCAATTAAATACCTAAAGGGCACATAATGGTCCTGCAAACCAAGGTACAAAGACAATACTCAATCAAAGGGCAAAGTCTTGGCATTAGAATAAGATACAAGGTCAAGGTCAAGGTCAAGGGGGGCGCAAAAAGTGTTATTGGCTCTATGTCACCAGTGAAATGGGCTCCAGTACATGGCTGAACAAAGTTAACTTAAAGTATGAACAACCTACAAAGGAAATGATTGATTACAAAGGAAAGGACCAATGATAGCCAACCCACCAAAACTAAAAAGATTAAAAAAAAAATCAATGGCCATGGTATCTGGGATCCATCCATGTTGTGAGCTGTAAACAGAATAAAGGTCGATATGAATGGCATAGTGTTAAACCCTGCATGATAACGAGGACTCACAAAGACACTGATGCACCAGGGAAACCGGATGATGTCCAGTAGCCATAGCACAGCATTAGAGAAATTTATGAGACATTCTAGAAAGAATTTCTACTTTGACAAGTACTTCTTATGGTTAGCAATAAAAAGTTAAGTAATTGAGTAAACTGAGCTATTTTCAAAAGTTAGCAATGGGGAAAATATTCTCAGATGACACTGGATAAATAAGCGATTAGCTGTACTTTCAGTGCTTGTTCTATTTTATTTCTCATGCTCGCTTTTGCTTTTTGAGTCGTGGCAGGAATTAACCACCCACGTCCTAAACATCCCCACTGAAATCTAGTTTACAATAGTCATGAGCTGCTTTTCAAACATAAAGATGACAGTCTTCAAAGCCTCCAGTGTTCTCCCAAATCAACTCTGGAGATGGGGAAGCTGGGAACCTGAGCACACCAGAGCTTTGCTCTTTGCCAGACTCAAGGGAGGAGGCCAACAAACCCTAGATTAAGATACTTGCAAGGAAACAGGACAAGCCAAGATTTAGCCAAGAATGGGGGCATGGGTAGTCATACGGTAATGTTCACCTTCTCTTGAAAACTTCTTGGTTTTAATAAATCTAGTTTATTCTGCTGGCATGTGAAGCCAATGTTGTTCCTCAAGAGGCCGTGTGGCCTTCACTCTTACCTGAGGTGGTGGAAGACCAGGGGTGAGGGTACTTCTTTTTATTATTATTATTATTATTATTATTGTTGTTGTTGTTGTTAAGAGATTTTCTATTCATTTTACATACCAACCACAGATTCCCCTCACCTCCCGCCCCTCAGCCTTCCCCCCCAGCCCCACCCATCCCCACCTTCAAGGGTACTTCTTAAACGAGGGTACTTCTTAAGTGATGGTGAATAAATGAGATCATCCAACAAGATGTGTGTGATAGGAAAAGCCCAGTGGAAGAAGTCCTACAATTTAGGAGCTCACTGAGAAACACCCATAGACTTCAGTCACATGGTCAGTGAAACCGATGTGCCTTTCCATCGCCAATGGCACTGGAAGTCAAGCAAAAGCAGAAATGTCCGGTAGTGGGTGGAGAGAGCCTCTGGCTTCCAGCATTTGAGAAGAGAAGAATGCAAGGCAGAATGCAGGATGTTGGTGTTTACCCTTTAGGCAACATGTCGTTATCCTGTTTTCTATTCAAATACTGAAGAGAACAAACAGGAAGAAGGTTCATTTTTCACAAGGAAAGAGAACTGAAATTTGACCATGGAAAGTGTCTCCCACCTCCCTCCCCTAAGCCTTCTCTGTCTTCCACTCAACAAAGGTACAATGCCAAGCTGGCAGATGGCAAAGGCACAGCTCAAGTGGAACTTCTCTCTGAGACTTCTTGGTTATGGGAAGGGAGTGGACACATGGCCACCAGACTAGCATTGCTTCTGCCTTGAAAATCCCTTGAACAAGGATGCACGAAACATTGCCCAAATCAAGCTGTATATGTTCTTAGGGTTTTAGAAACATGTATATGATCAAGATGCAATCTCAACTACTTTGAAAATTACCTCAATTGAATCTTAGCCAGGGTCTGGTTGCCACCCAACAAAGGGATGAAGAGACACTCAGGAGTGTACTGTGGCTAGCTGTTACTGTCCATGGATCTCTGCACAGCTCTCAATACCAGAGGCAATGTGATTATATATATATATATATATATATATATATATATATATATATATATATATATTTGTGAAATTCATTCAGTGTATGTGATTTATTTTTAGACAGGGTCTCACTATGTAGCTACAGCAAGCCTGAAACAGCTATGTAGACCAAGCTGCCTTTGAGATCTACCTGCTTCTGCCTTCTGGGGACTGGAGTTAAAAGTGTGTGCCATCATATCTGGCATGATTTTAAAAAAATAAATAAAGAGCCTATAAAGTGAAAGTGGGAAGCATCCACAGAAAAAGTCACTAAAATATACCTACATCAAGGTTTCCTCTTTCTAGTAGCTTCCACATTACCATGATTTAGCCAATAATCCTTACTGGTAATGCCTGTTGAAAGCTTCTCTTCCAGGGAAGAGGTTATTGGTTCATGCCCAGTGTCAGCAGACAAGGTCTTCCTGCCTGTCTGTATATGAGACACGTCACTCTTTCACTCACTTCCTGTAGCCTTCCCTCTAGTTTTGGATGTAGATACCCAATGTTGGAGAGCAGAAACAGGTATATCCTGGGGCTTGTTGCTAGACAGCCTGGCCAAGAAGTTCTGCTGAAAGACTATTTCAAAGACGAGGCGGAAACAACAGAAAGAGAAACTCAAAGAGACTTTTGGCTCCAAGAGAATGTGGCCCAGGACTAGATGATGCTAGACCTGAAGGGAGACCCACAGAGGGAAGACTGGTGACTGAAAAACACAATAAAGAAACTGAAAGGAGAGGAAGCAGAAAGTGATTATGTCAGCATGAAGATATGGACACATTCTGCCAAGCAGAGATGCCTTGCTCCAGATGCCTCTTTTCTGTGTTTTCTCTCATGTCAGGTTCCAATGCCATAAAATTCTTCTACACTGTCAGATTTCCTAATGACTGGCACATACGTTCTCATGTTTCAAATACCTCAGTTCTTAATATCACCCCCTCCTTGTGGCTGCTACTTTCCAGGAACAAAATGAAGGGGACTGGACAAACAGTGACCTGCTTCCCATTCCCAGTTAGAATATTACTTACTATAAGGTTTTCATATATTTCTTTAAAAATTTGCCTCTGGGGCTGGTATGTGAGTCAACACTAACAGCTGAATGAAAACGAATGAATGAGTAGCAAACACATATCCCCAAAATGTCTCAGAAGCATCTGGGATTTCTTGGCTCCACACTGTGGTGTTATTTGTATGTTCGTTGCTCTCTTAAAATATTTACATATATCCACCCCACGTTCTCCTTTTTTTTTCTTATGAGAGGGAAGTTCTTGCGCTTTCAGCCCCACTTCTATGAACTCTTGTCTTCCAGGGTCACATTCTGTCATTCACTGCCCTCCCCTCTACTGGTTCTTCCTGATAAATAGCCCTGAATCTTCTCCCCCATACAGAATAAACAAAATAACATCCCATTTAACCTTGAAATTTCTGTGACACTCTTTGGCCTTCCCTCATTGGCAAACAGCGAAAAAAGTTATCTATAGACCCTCTCTTCCCTTCATCCTTTGCCCTTTACTCTCAACCCAAGGGTGTCTGCTACCAACACTCAATTCCATCAAAGAGGTGCTGATCAGCTCCAGGAAATGGTTTTAATACAGAAAAGGGATTGTGGGAGTTCTCAGATGCACTTTCCCCTGCAAAGTGTTTTGCTTGAACTCTCACAGTTAAACTTCTTGTGAGGGTTGTCCCTAGGATGGCATTAGTGATGCCACTGCAGGAAGTGATACTCGACTTTATGACATTGGCACCTCAGCTCTCCTCTGCTGTCTCTTTCTTCCCTTCCTCATTGAATTAGTATTTACAGGGTGCTGGTGGATACTGTCCTGTGTATCCTGAGACTAGAGTAATGCACACAGAGAAACAGACAGCAGCTTATAAATTGGTGCAAATATTTAAAAAAATTATCAAGAGGTAATATTATGCATAGATATCATTTGTTTTGATGGATTCTTTAAAATGTTGCCTGATTTGTTGGCAATAACTTTGATAAAGAAAAATTTAAGTGTAAAAAAGCAACCTTTCCCAGGGTCCCAACCCAAGAGTTTTAATTTTACAGAACCTAACAGTGGACACTAATCCATATTGCACAGCATAGCAAAGGCTCAGAAAAGCTCAGCCATGGGGTGAAAGCATTATCATGTGTAGCACCATAGCATCCCTTGGATCATTCTTCAGACTGCATTCTGTCTGATGTCACAGGGCACTAAAGCAATTAGTATTAGACTCACAAGTGACCTTGGGACAGAGAAATCACAGTGTTTTCAAGGGGGAAAGAATATGACTTTCAATTTCACACTCCTTTTATGCAAAAACACTGCTGTCTCTAAGGAAGACACGTGAGCCTTTTGAAGCCACAGGGTTATGCCTTATCAGCTGTGAAACAGCACTGAGATCACCTCTCTCTCTCTCTCTCTCTCTCTCTCTCTCTCTGTCTCTCTCTCTCTGTCTCTCTCTCTCTCTCTGTCTCTGTCTCTCTCTGTCTCTGTCTCTCTCTCTGTGTCTCTCTCTCTGCCTCTCTGTCTCTCTCTGTCTCTCTCTCTCTCCCTGTCACACACACACACACACACACACACACACACACACACACACACACACACCAGTTTTGCACATCATAGAAAACTGACTTCAGTAGTTTCACTGATGCACTTTCTAATCATCTCCTGCTGGTTAAAAAAAAAAAAAACAAAAAAAAAAAACAAAAAACTCCAAGGGAAGATTCCTGAATTTTAAGGTTCTCCCAGCATCTAGAAATAAATGCTTTGTTCGTCGTAATCTTACAGAATCATTACAATCATTATCGAAACCCTTCATGGAAAACTTCATAGAGAACACCCCAATAAGGGAAGAAGTCACTGCACTGTTCTGAGCATTTTCTGCCAACATTTCATGGAAAGTAATAGTGCCACTCCTGTCAGAAGGCCAAGAGAATTTCAACACGTGCACAGTGTTTCAAGGAAGTCCATGTCAACAGCAGGGCTGGATAAAGGGACTGACATGGGCCAGCTAGTGCCTCTGAGAAAGGCACAGAGAACTCAAGCTATTACTAGGGAGAAAAACCAACCACTAGAAAATGTGTTCATTTGGCTCAGAATTTGCTAATTGAAGAACCAGTCTACTAAAAATGGCTTAAAGCTATTTTATGTCAACAAAAGGCAGATGAGGACTTTTATGGGAATTGGTATGTTATCTTCTGAGTTTTAATCACCAAACTATGGAAAGACAAAGCTCATTCCATTCCGACTGCCATAGCTACCACAAACAAGGTGTCATACTCAATATAAATTCATTTCTCATATTTCCAGTGGATAAAGAAGTCCTAGACCAAGGCACCATAGATTTAGAGTCAGGAGAGGAGTTTGCTTTCAGGGTCACAGATGTCAATGTCTGTGTCCTCACATGCTGGAAAGAGCTGCCTCGGGCTTGATTCCATTGATGAGGACTCTGCCCTGTAACAATCAGACTCCAAATCCTTCCTCCTGGTTAAATTGCCTCGGTGTTCAGATTTTAACACTTGAATTCTAAAGAGGCTAGAAAACTTTCACACCACAGTGGCTATGGAGGGCCAGTTAATTCCACTCAGAGGTTTAGATGTGGTTTCTTAGAAGCTATTCGCTCTAGGTCCTGAATGTTGGGTAACGGATATGGGTAGAAAAGGGATAATAAGTTCCTTAAAGATGAGAGACTGGCTTCAGGAGCAAACAGCCTTAGAAGGTAAATACTCCGGCCTTTTCCACATAAGCATCGCCCCCTGGTGTCCACGGAGAGAGGACGCTTCAAGCACAAGCAGTCTTGTCCTATTGCCTTGTAAGAAAGATAGGCAGTGGTACCAGGTCCTGGGCTCGTTGCATGAGTTAGCTGTTTGAAACCTGGGACTTATACAGGGACGCTTGGCTCAATCTGGGAGGAGGAGACTGAACCTGCCTGGACTGAGTCTATCAAGTCGATCTCAATCCTCGGGGGGGAGGCCTTGATCTGGAGGTGGTGGGAATGGGGGGTGGGCTGGGGGGAAGGGGAGGGGGACAGGAAGGGGGAGAACAAGGGAATCTGTGGCTGTTATGTAGAACTGAATAGTATTGTAAAATAAAAAAATAAATAAAAAAGAAAGAGCAAACTGCTGTCTCCAACGCCATTTACTTAACTTCTCATTCCTCCATATTTTGATCCCCAGTGCACCGCTGATAAGGGCAGTAACAGCATGCAACAACAAACCTTCTCAGTGAGAAGTAGAAACTGCTTCTACTTCTAAGAGTACATTATTGACAGACATATAATAAATATTTTGGTTTTCCTGGCAGAGATTTGATCAATTGTTCAGTTCTCCTGAACACTGACAGTGGCCACACCACATCTCAGGAGGATGCTCATACACTCAGGCCATTAGTCATTGATATCCACATATGCAGATGGAAAGGAACTAGTGACAGTCCATGTTTCTCACAGCTTCCACCACGGGAGGAGCTGAAATTGTCCTAGACACTCAGTAGCATTGGCATGGCCAGATCAGTGTGATCTGTACCAGATGGGCAGATAACAACTAACAACAACAACAACAAATGACATAATGACGATGATGATGATGATGGTGACGATGACAACGACGATGACATCAAAACCCAAAACCCTTAAAGGGAAAGCTGTGTGAGTTACACATTCCACATCTATTTTGAGGGTGGTAACCCATTTAGGAAGGTGACATCTTTGAATCAGTGTTTGGGATAAACATCTTTGTCAAACCCACTCACCAGAGTGCTGTATTGTATGAGAACTATCCCAGCAAAATGTTTCACTCCATGAGAGGGAAGAGATCCATAATTTTGAAATACTTCCTCCCTGAGTTTACTGAGTTCATGGTTAAGCAAATGAAGGTTTTTTGGGCTTGGAATGTAGCTCAGTAGAGTATGTATGCCGAGTATGTAGGAAGCACTACATTCAACTGGAGGTGTGAGCACATGCCTATATCTTAGTCAGGGTTCTACCGCTGTGAAGACTCACCGTGACCAAGGCAGCTCTTAAGAAATAAAGCATTTATTTGGGAGCTTGCTTGCAGTTTCAGAGATTAGTCCATTATCATCATGGCAGGGAGCATAGAGGCAGGCAGGCATGGTGCTGGAAAAGTAGCTGAGAGTTCTGCATTTATCCTGACCCACAGGCAGAGAGAGACTGAGCCTAGCATGGGCTTTTGAAACCTCAAAGCCCCTCCACCCCAACCCTGGTGACACATTTTTTTCCAACAAGGCCATACCTAATTCAACAAGGCCACGCCTCCTAATCTTTCTCAAAAAAAAAAAAAAAGCGCCACTCCCTGGTGACAGGGCCTTCAAATATACGAGCCTACAGAGGCAATTTTTATTCAAACTACCACAGCCTATAATCCCAACTCTTGAGAGGTAGATGTAGGAGGATCAGAAGTTCAAGATTACCTTCCACAATATATGGAGTTTGAGGTCAGCCTTTGCTACAAAGGACCCTCGCAAAAACAAAAACAAAGAATTGCGTGTGCAAAGGCAAATCCCAAACACAGAAATAAAATTCACTTATTTTATTTTTGAATGAAAAGTTGTTTCTAATGACTGTCTTTGTGTTACATTCTACAGAGCAGTGTTTATATTTCATTAACATTGCTGAGCATGAATGGTTTTCCAACTTGCTAAATCTACAAGGAATACTGTATTTTACAAGTTCTCTAACATGCAGCTACACTGTCAAAATAAGGTCAAGGATCTCTAACCTGTGGGAGAATGAAACATCTTCCTTCCGTTTGGAAACATCCAAACTGGAATCTCATAGCTGCTCATTTGTGAGTCACAGCAGAGCCTCCTGTTAGAGGCAGTCTCCTCTCCCAAAGTAAGTGTTATAATAGCAAAACAAAGGGATATTTAATAACTAGAAAAATGATGACTAACATTTCTCAAGCTGCCCGTATGCTTCCCACTTCTTTATTTAATGTACGATACAAATATCTCGTTACCACTATAGTAGGCTAAGTAGTACCCTTTCCCTCATGACTTGCCAGGCCTAATCTCTAGAACACAGAATGGGGGCTGTCTTTGGAAATACCTGTATTTAGACATGAACTATGGTCTGAAGGTAAGAGCACATTGGATCATGCAGAGCAGAAGATTCATAGAGAAGAGAAGAGAAGAGAAGAGAAGAGAAGAGAAGAGAAGAGAAGAGAAAAGAAGAGTAGAGAAGAGAAGAGAAGAGAAGAGAAGGGAAGAAGGCCTTGTGAAGATGGAGGCAGACACTAGATTCATGTGGTCCAACTCAAGAAATTCCTGGTGCTGCTACAGATCCTGAGTGAGGCATCACAGTCTCTTGCCTGAGAGAGTGTAGACCCATTGACTTGCTTTCAGCTTTTGCCTTGTGACAGAGCAAATTTCAGTTATTATAAAGCCATCTGGGGCAGTCATTGGCTACAGCAGACAAAGGAAACTCTGCATCCTTAAAGTTGAGAAACCTGAAGCTCAGAGAGGTTAAGCTAACTTTCCAGAGCTGCACAGCTAGCATTACCATGGAAGTGGGGTTATGTTCTACCTATAGGTTCCTCACTCCACCTCTGCTCTAATCAAAGCCACATGCTGGCTTTCCAGTCTACAAAGCACCCGTCTCCCTAAGAGGGCATCAAGAATGCTGAATGTGTGCTGAGGCAAGGTTTCAGAGCAGCCTCATCCTGCAGCTTCCTGCCTCCAGAATCAATTTTTGTTTGCATTAGAAGAGCCATTAGAGTCCGTACATCAGCAGTTCAGTTCATGTGTGGCCCAGCTTCCCAACTAAGGGACAAGACAGTTCTATACTTGGCTCCCAAAGGACCTGTTTTATTTCTCTAATCATAAGTATAATCGTCTTTACTCACGCTGGGCAATAGTACAATGGAGGATGAACATTAAGTTAAACATATAAAGAGTCTCAAATAAATCAAAGTCTCTCGTGAAACTAATTTTAGAAAGGAGGTCATTAGATAGACTACAGTCGATTTGGAAGTGAACTGAGAAATGAGACCTCACATTCTGGTTAGAAAAAGCAAACTTTAAACCTTTGCATCATGAGCTAGAGATTTTACTACATCCCAACAGAATGGTGTAATGTAGAACCCCCCTGAACTCTCCAGGAGTAAAAATAGTGATTTCACACTCCAAGTAGAACAGGCTGCCTTGCTGTTCCCAGCACCTCTTCAGTGATCTGTGCTATAAGTTTAAATTTGAGACGAGATAAAACAAGGTCCCCAATTAAAACAGCACACTGGCAGCCAGGAGGACCCAGATGCCAAGGCCAGCAGAATATCTGGGGGTGAGAGAACTCACCAGGCTGCACACAGAGGCTTTGAGGATATGTGGAGAGACTCTAGAGACTTGGGGATGCATGGTACATACAGAATTTATAAAAGAAGTGAGAATATAGTCTTGGATCTGTCTTCTTACTTTCTGCTTCATTGTAGAAGATGCAGTGGCAAGATGGTTTGTCAGCTCGTGGGAAAGGAAACAGAGGTTACCAGAAACTAGCAGAGATCACCGAGACCAAATCCGGTCATGATACACTTGTTTCCCTTTTCCTTAGCCTGAGATAGGAAGATTGTCTGAAGATTTTGTGATGGCATCTGATAAGGTCCAACTTGTTCCTCTAGACACTGCTGGAGGGAGGTTTATGGCAGCCAGCATCATGGTTCTCTGGAAGCCATTACTTTAAACAGATGCATGAGTGAAACCCAAGGCTTGGTCATGCATACACGTTTGATGCTAGCATGAAGCTGCTAGCAGTAGGTTGATGTAACCAGGATCCTTCATGTTCTCACATGCAAGCAAAGTCTAAAGCTCTGCTCTTCAGCAAAGTCTTACAACGAGACGCTGATTTGAGTGAAGAAAAATATCGCCAATATATAGAGGAAAGATGTTATCCAATGGTGTGTTTATCAAAATACTTGGGCATCAATAGGGACTAGCATGCAGTAGAGAACAGAATGTTAAGATGTATTCACACAATAGTGTTTTAGATGAAGAATAGGCTGACAAGATGGCTCAAGAGATAAAGGTACTTGTCATCAAGCCTGATGACCTGAATCGAATTCCCAGGATTCACATGACAGAGGGGAATAACCAACTCCTGCAAGCTGTCCACAAGCACATCATGATGCAACACACCTACACACCCACACCCACTTACAATAAGTAGATAAAGAAGTAAACAAGATGTAGTTAAATTTTAAGACAAAGAGACAATAAGGCTTTCTTGTCCCTGACCACACTTTGAATACTGGTTCCCGAAGACAGAATAACACAGGTAGGGACAAATAGCAACTCATTGCAAGGGAAGTAATGACGTTGAAAAATGTGCAAAGGTAGCATGCAAAGAAGCATGGCTACCTCTGAAAAGATAAGCCTAGAGAAGACACTACAATTATTTTCAAAATTTTTAAAGTGGCAAGAGCTCAGAGGTTCAAAACATTACCTTTGCAGAGGTCCTGAGTGAGGTTTCCCAGCATCCACATGATGGCCCACAACCACCTACAAGTCCAGTTCCAGGGGCTCTGAGCTCTCTAGACACTGCATGCATGTGGTTCACATACAAACATGCAAGCAAACACTCATATACATAATTTTTTAACTGAAAAAAAGCTATGGTCATAGCCAGTAATATGAACTCCATTCTTTAAGAGCTCCTACTGCCGTCTGTTCTTGTAGTGGTGCGGCAGAACCAAAAGAAACTTGATGTGCATGGTAACATGGCATGCTCAATATACCTCAAAAGGCTAGACTTAAAGCCACTGCTGGAAGTTCGTGAGGTCTTTTCTGACTCAATATCATCATGAATGTCCTAGAACACAAACATTACCCAGAATGGAACTGTTCACCTATCACACATGCAGCAACCATGTCTTGAGCAAAGATTTTTTTTGTCATGTGTAGTGCTGCAGATCTTCAGCCATTAACAATTGTTTTCCCATGAGCAGTATTATACCAGTGTTGCAGACTAAGAAAATGAGTGCTTTAAGAAGATCAAAACATCTTTGTGAGTATTTATCCTTTTCAATAATTAGTTGGCTCTTTCCCCTCAAAATTTTAGAATCTTCTGTGCCATCTTTTAAATATTTTGTTTAGCAATTTGTGTTTACTTGGCTAGGTAGAATATTACATCTTATATAAAAGTCAGATGTTCCTTTTAGTTGCAAAGTTTCTATAGAAACAGAATTGAACCATTTTAATGCATTCATGCTCAACGTTCAACTTATGAGTCAACCTACTCATTCAAGCATTTTTCCCTAGGGGGCACCAGATCATCACCAAAATTTCACAGGGTAACTACCTAAATTTCCATTAAATTACCAGTTGGGAACTCTCATCCCACTTCCTCTGTTAAGGTCTGCAGGAGTCATTATGCACTGAAGATCATGAGTCACAGAGACGGCATACTATGGCAGAATTCGGGGAGGTTCTGTAATCCCATAGAATCTGTATGATTACTTTCCATCTGTATTACAGATGAAAGTGAAGTTTAAGGGGTGGGGCATATAAACGACACACCTCAACTGGAAGCAGAGGCCCACTCAGTGCACCCTACCATTCCACCTGACTCCCCACTATCTGAGCGATGTCTGGTGTTTACCTGGAACTCCCTCAAACTCGAGGTAGAACTGAATTGAATAGCTTGCTGTGGCCATGTTAACAGGACATTATTATGTTCTCTCACAGGCTCTCCTGTGCCATAACACTCACACAGAATATTCCCAGTAAATTTTGTACTCATCACATTTAAGGGAAGACTGCTGATAGATTTACAAAACCATTCAAATCTGGGGATCAAGGGCTCCCAGTCTCATGTGACTTTATGGGGCCAACAGCCAATGTAGGAAACATTGAGCGGCGGCGATTTGGTGCCCTCTAGAGAGGAATTCCTGAATAACTAGGCCAACTCACAAGGAAGGGGTCAAGCTGGACTGGGTTGTTAAAATTCTGTCTCCATAGGAAGTTTACAATTAAAAAGGCACTTCTGATTTTCATCTAACAGATAACATTCTGTCAGAAGCAAGACACTAATCATTGTATCAAAATATTGACAACAGCTGATATCAAGTTTCATAAAAGTAAAACTTATACGGGAAGCTGGCTATTAAAACATGTTCAACTGATTTCCTGTCAGCAAAAATAACTAGAATATTTCTTTCTCTGAGAGGACAAAACACAAGAGTATAAAATATCCCTTCTATCCATTTCCTTTCTTCAAGCAAATTAAAGATGGCCTTTGTAACTATCCTTCATATGAAAATGTGTTTCTTCTTTCCTAGTGTCTCCCCAAAACTCTCAATTCCTTTTGTTGTGATCAGTAGCAGATGAAAGGCACAGACAAATCCTTATGCTGAGACCTCTCCAACAACAATTAACAAATTGACTAAAAGATCTGTTACATTTTTTTTCATTTAGATCCAATACAGTGCTTGAGTCCTATCACACTTAAGGATATGATCAATTTCTTCAAGCTACTGTGGATGTGATTTCAGACTCAGAGAAGGGCTTTTGGAGGGCTCTCTTCCTGTTTAGGGAAGGCACTCGAGTCCTTTAACAGGTGCATCAATTGGCTGTTGCTTAGTAACAAACCACCCAATACTTTAGAAAGCAACGTTTTTTGTTTTTTTTTTTTAAACTGGTTTGTTTCCACTGTGGAGCTGGAGAGCTGTCTGGGGAGTTCTGGAGCTAAAGAAAATTTCAAGTCCTACATCTCTGTCTCCCTATCTCTGTGTCTGTCTGTCTGTCTCTGCGTGTGTGTCTGTGCGTAGTTTATTTCTATCTAGCAAAGCACATCATAACTGTAATCACTTGACATGGAAAGGTACCCTCCGGTGCAGGACATGTCAAGACTGATCAGAGGTGGGGTGGTGGGGGTAAGGGGTGTCATGGAATCAACCCATCATGCCAGGGAGTGGAATCTTCTTTAATTATTTTTTGTTAGCATGCAGAATAATGGGTTTCCTTATGACATTTTCATGCAGACTGTACTAGTTACTTTTCTCACTGCTGCGACCTGATATCTGAACGAAGCAACATAAGGAGGGAGGAGGGGTTCTTTTGGATCGCCACCTCCATGTCATGGAGGGTACCCACGGCAGTTCAGACAACCCTGTCTGCAGGGGACGACATTGGCAGACACTGTTTGCATGGTAATGACTGACCAGGAAACAGAAAACCGAACCAGAAGCAAGAACCGCTAACCCTCAGGGTCTGTCTCCAGGGGCCTGCACCTGCCTGCTGAGACCAACCACCTGATGGCTTCACAAACTCCCAAAGCAACACTCTTAGATAGAGAACAACTACTCCAGTGCCTGAGCCTGTGGGGAACAGGGTATATCCAAAGCATAAGATGTAGATCAGTCACATCATTATTGTCTTCCTTCCCTCCTTTTGTCTTCTCTGGGACAAAGCTTTACATCATCCAACCAGAGATGAGACACACAACTCAACACCCAGACAAAGGTACTGGGCACCAGTATACATGCCTGACACCAGTTTCTTCTAAAGGTGTGAATCAATATAATGCCTGACACCAGTTTCTTCTGAGGGATGAACCAGTATACATGCCTGACACCAATTTCTTCTAAGGTGTGAACCAGTATACATGCCTGACATCAGTTTCTTCTGAGGGATGAACTAGTATACATGCCTGACACCAATTTCTTCTAAGGTGTGAACCAGTATACATGCCTGACATCAGTTTCTTCTGAGGGATGAACTAGTATACATGCCTGACACCAATTTCTTCTAAGGTGTGAACCAGGATACATGCCTGACACCAGTTACTTCTAAAGGTGTGAATTTTAGCACAGGAAGGGCACTAGCATTCAAGTCAGATGGCTCACACTGTTTAGGAAGTTAACATTTTAAACCATGGATTAGAGTTCAGTATATTGCTTAAAATGTGAAAAATGAATGCAGATGCACATTAAAGGAGGGAGGGAGGGAGGGAGGGAGGGAGGGAGAGAGAGAAAGAGAGAGAGAGAGAGAGAGAGAGAGAGAGAGAGAGAGAGAGAGAGAGAGAGAGAGAGAGAGGCAGAATCCGAAGCAGGACTTGCACAACAAGCAGAAGCCCCTGAGGACACGTTCCCTCCAGGCAAGCATTCAGCCCATTTTTTTTTTTAAGAGATTTATTTATTTATACTGTTTACAGTGTTCGCTTGCATGTATCCCTGCAGGCCAGAAGAGGGTGCCAGATCTCATTACAGATGGTTGTGAGCCACCATGTGGTTGCTGGGAATTGAACTCAGGACCTCTGGAAGAACAGCCAGTGCTCTTAACCTCTGAGCCATCTCTCCAGCCCCAGCATTCAGCCCATATTAAACAGACCGGCTCCCATATCCTGATATCCTTTCCTTCGCTCTTCTAAACTAAACCCAAGGCCTGGGAAATGGATCGGCCAACTACTGTGAAGGGACATTACAGGAAAACATTTCAGGCTTTAGAAGTCAGTCGCAGGAAGACACATTCTGCCTCATGGCAGGGCTCTGTTTTCTGACCACTATGACGGGAGCACTGATGTGGTATCTGCTGCAGCAGAGGTCCCACTCAGAGTGTTCTCGCGGCGGCAAGCAGGTCTTGGTGGTGACTCACCAGCTCAAAGACGGCACAACAATGGATGTTATCGACAAAGAGAAAGATGAGGCACAAAAGGTGCTGATAGAGTTGCCAATAACTTTATGCAATGTAAAGAAGACACACATTGTACACATCATCACTCCTCTCCTTGCTGCCCAGGGGAAAGGACTCAGCGCCCCAACACAAGCAAAACTGCTAGGTGTTGGCTCCAGACATCCTTAAAGTGGCTGCTTCTTCATCAGCCAGAGAGTTACAAGTTACACAGAATAACCAAAAGAGCTTAATTCTTAAAGGGCATTGAATACCGAGGTCGAGGCCACCAGTGATCAGGAGGCTCACCAGATGTCACCCGCAGTTACCACCCCAGGACCGGTGTGATTTTCTCATGCAATAAAATGTTCAGATTGGAAGTTTGACTGATGATAAAACTTTTAATGTTGTCTTTTTTTTTTTTTTTTCAGAGCTGAGGACAGAACCCAGGGCCTTGCACTTGCTAGGCAAGTGCTCTACCACTGATCTAAACCCCAAAACCTTTAAAACAGAGACATATTTTCACAACTCTGGGTTTTATTTTTTAATTTTTTCTGTGACAGAGTTTCTCTGTGTAGCTTTGCGCCTTTCCTGGAACTCACTTTGTTGACCAGGCTAGCCTCGAACTCACAGAGATTGCCTGCCTCTACCTTCCAAGTGCTGGGATTAAAGGCGTGCGCCACCACCGCCCGGCTACTCTCTGGGTTTTAAATAAGAGAAGACTTGGAACTTTGGTAAAGAAACTCAGCCATGTCAAGACCGGAGCTGTGTGTGGTTGAATAAAAGGAAGCTAGGAACTAGAACATCTGGCAACTGGTGCGGAAGCCATATCAATATACAGGCTACCACAGGCCTAAATTATTCTGGAAGAAAGCTGCAGCTGTTTCAGAGCAGAAGCCCCTAGAGCCGAGCCAAGGCTCCGCAGTAGACAGCTTACCTCACCTGTGTGCAGTCCTAGACTCTATCTCCAGAACTGAGATGTAGCAAAGTGCTGAGAGACAGACGCAAAATGATGGGACTGCTCACTGGGGTACGCCCCAAAAAGAAAACCATTGCAGGGCAGACTGTATGCAGACACACAGTGTCTGGGGGAAGAGGAACAAGTGCTTTTCTAAGTCCACTGAGTAGGAAGTAGAAGTAGGACAGTGGCTTTGCATGGTACAGTGTCCTTGCTACCAATAACAATCCAATATTAGATATACTTTGTTTCCAGCTTTCTCAAAAATCCTTCATTTATTCAAACTTTACTGTTCATAAGCAAGATGAAAGCATTCCCTCTAGCCACACGAAAGGGAAGTTGGGATTTGGGTACCGAGATTTGCCTGGGGTTATGTTGAGGGTTGATGTTTAAAGACCTTCCACGTGGGTTTTATAACCACTCTGTTCCAAAACATAATCAACCACAATCAAGCATGATTCCTTCAAACCAACTGAAGGCAAGAACTATTCGGAACAATACTTTTGTTTAAAAAGGGAGATTTGGAAAACATTTGCAGGCATGCATGAGACTTAGTCAGGGAGAATATATACAGCAACCAAAGATGCGTTCCTAAGTTCTTTTCACTTCAGTCATAATTCCATACCGAATTCCTTCTGTATGAATCTGCCTTCACTGTATTTGCAAAATAAGAAATAAGACAATTCCCTAATCCTTTAATGTATCTATACAATAACAAGTGTTTTCTCTGTCTTATATTTCGTCTTTGAAAAACTGGAATGACAAGAGAATTCTAATTTTACATCAGATAGGCCAAAAGAGTTACTGGCATGTGCCAAGCTGACGAAGCTCTCACAGTTGTGGAAGTACTTATCCCACTGGATGCCTGTAACTAATTACCATAACGATGTGAGCCATGAGGAGTAGTCCACAGCAGACAGTGTAGCTCAGCCCTTGCTTTTTAAAGATTAATCTTCATACACACACACACACACACACACACACACACACACACACACACACACACACACGAGTGGCAATAACCATTGCCTCCATTTTTGCAGAGAGAAAGTTGAATCGGTTTGAGGTTCTGTTGTTGCTAAGAGTCATCTGGCAGCCCTGGATGCATAATAAAACATATCAAAACATATTTTCCTGACTGGCTACGATAGGGTTAAAGGAAATCTCAGTCCTGATCAATACTTGGAGTTAACTCACATCACAGACACTGTGCAGCTCATCTCCTTGCTAAAACCAGACGATGTTCCATTTTACTTCAAAAGCAGAAATTTTAGATCTCTAGAGGGAAGAACAATTTACCCGTTGGATGAGAAGAATCCCACCTACAAATGTCCCTCATCACTAGAAAGTATTTATGTGACACTCAAGTGATGACAAGAATCACTAGCCTCCAAAATATGTCTCTAGGTTCTTTATTCTCCTTTCTATGCACTTTAGTAAACTGCCACTTAGATAACAACAATGATTTAAAACTCAAAATTTCACAGAGGTTAGCCATAATAAAAAAGTTATTTGTAATAACAAAATGAAATACATCTTAAAAGCTCAACAGAGGGGAAAATGTTGACAGCTGAAAGAAAAAAATTCTGAAATTCAATGTGCGCTTTAAACCTTGTTATTCTTTTTCTCTAGGAATTTTTTATGATGTCATTTCTTCCCTAGGGATACCAGATGTCATGGCAGTTCCAAACATTTTTCTTAAGTATCTTTTGGAAGGAAAGAAAAAAATTGGGATAGAATTTCAGACATTTCTTTGTTTATAAAAAAAAAAACCTCAATTAATTGGAAGAAAATTCCCTTATTGTCAAAGTTTTTTTAATTTAAAATGTGTAGTATATTAAAATATTATCACTAAGTCTGTTCTTTAGTTTGTAGTAGGTGAGATTAAATCTTGCATTTACTATGTAATTACTATCAAACCTTAGTTTCTGCATGGACAGAGCTTGCTCTGTTATTCACTCTTAGAGGCTTACTCTCCACACCTTGACACAATCCTCTTGTTTTATTCTACTGTTATTAAGGAGTTCAATATTTTCTTTCTCCTGCTAATTTTAATACAGCTAAAGCCACAATCTTTCTCTTTCATACTTTTAGTATCTTGATTAACTCTTAACTCTATCATGTGTGGATTTAGTATTTCTTTAATATTTTCAGTTCTCTTTTGAGTTTGGTTCAGTTTGAATTTCGTTCTTCAACATCAGGTGTAAAGTTTCCACGTGTATGCCATCCACTTGGTTCATTTAAGAATGCCTGTGTTCATGATTGTCACTATTTTTACAGACACATTTTAAAATTTACTTCTTGGCATGTGGGTGTGTATGTGGGTGTGAATGTGTGTGTACAGGTAGCTGTGCATGTGTGTGCCTGTGAAGACCAGAGGACAACCTTGAGTGCCATTCCTCGGGAACTTTGCTCTTTTAGACAGGTTTTTTCACTGGACTGGAGTTCTTCAAGCGAGCTTCACAGTCTGTCCAGTGAGCACAAGGGTTGACTTGTGTCCTGTTTCCCAGTTCTGGGATTATATGCACATGCTGCCATGCCATTGTCTGTAATGTGGATTCTGGGGATTGAACTCAGATCCTCATGATTGTAAGGCAAGCACTTTACCAACTGAGCTATATTACTAGTCTTCCCATTCTTCGAGTCTAGCTCATTCTTCCAATAATGCCACCTTGAAGTTTATGTGACCAAACTGTTCCCAGACCACAGCATCATTGTCTATGATGGCAGAGTAGATTTTACTTTTAAAGAAACATTTTCTAAGCTGGGCGGTGGTGGCGCACGCCTTTAATCCCAGCACTCGGGAGGCAGAGCCAGGTGGATCTCTGTGAGTTCGAGGCCAGCCTGGGCTACCAAGTGAGTTCCAGGAAAGGCGCAAAGCTACACAGAGAAACCCTGTCTTGAAAAACCAAAAAAAAAAAAAAAAAATATAAATAAATAAATAAAAAAAAGAAACATTTTCTAGATTCTCATTTCTATGTGATCAGAACTAAATTAATCTTTTGATTATTGACTTAACTTGGTACTTTCTCCTGTTTTTCATTTTGCCCCTGTCTCTGTAACATCAGTCTGCAAGCTGACTTTTTTTTTTTTTAACATGTTAACATGTAATAGTTGTGTGTATTCATGAGATATGGTGTGGTAATCTAATACATATGTGCAGTGTACAAGGATCACATTCCAGTAATGGACATGCCTGTTTTGCATTTCTTTACGTTTGGACCTTCAAGCTCTCTTCCTTTAGTTGTTCATAAAACACTTCCTGGGTTACAGTCCACTGCAGGAAGCTCCATGCTGTTTCTGTTTCACTCTTAATACTACAAGAAGATGCATGTGTAGATGATAGATATTTCTTTCCAATTTTCCTTTGATATTTTACCCATCTTTACTTTTGGTATGCGCAGAAAAGGGGAAGGTACATCAAAATGTCAGTGCAATCAAATTCTTAGCAAAGCTAAGGCTGGCTCTTCGAGCTAGAGATTTCACTCAAATACTTTCAAATACAGTTTTTCCGTTATAGAGACTTTCAAGGCTTGACTGAGATACTGTGTGCTGAAATTCTTTGCACAGTGCTCATGCACCACTCCAGTCAATGTGAAAGCATATTATGGTCCCTACATCTAAACTCGGGTGACCGTAAGGGGTCTGGCTAAGAGGTTTGTCACTACTACATAATTTACTTTTTAAGCATCATACTATGAGCTTTCCTATAGCAATGTACAAGAGAAGATGAAAAATAAAATAATTGATCTAGATGTCAAATTTTATTACTTTATTTATACCTTTGCATCATTTATAAAAGTTCTTTGGGGCTACAGATATGCCTTACAAGTTAAGGGCACTGGCTGCTCTTTCAGAGGACTCAGGTTCAATTCCTAGGTACATGGTGACACACGACTGTCTGTAACTCCAGTTCCATGAGGAGCTGATGCTCTTTTCTGGTCAATGAATGTACTGTGCACATGTGGTGCACAGACATACTTGGGCATGCACTCATACACATAAAATTTGAAAACTAAAAAAGGTTCTTAAATTATAACTTTATATTTAAAATAAGGGTCAATTTTAGAGGCTGGTTCAGTGGTTCAAAAGAGGTACGGCTCTCACAGAGGACCTGAATTTGATTTCTAGCACCCATGTTGGACTGCTTACAACTGCCTGTTAATTTCAGCTCCCTTCTGGTTTCCTTTGGCCCTATAGTGACCTGCCTATACTCCCCCCCCCCAACTCCCGCTGACATACACACATTAAACAAATACAAACATTTTTAAAAAGTCATTTTAAAATAAACATTGTAAGGTTTATTATGTGAAAATAAAGCAAACATCTAATTAATATCTAGGTGGTGATTTTTTTAAAGCATCAAATCCCTTTCCTTATGATATTTAAGTTTCCCAAGCTCTAGCCCAAAGAAGTGACCTGAAATTAAACCAAGGGGAAAAAAAAAAAAAACTTCAGAAGAATTTTCTAATCTAAGATGTTACTCAATAATTTCATTTTTAGGAAATGGCAAGAGAAGAGAGGGTCAGTCACTCCTGCTTGGGGCTGTCTGAATACATTTTCCATGGTTTTGGATTACCAGCATGTCAAAAAATTAGTTTAGGATGGAATCAGCCTTCCGAATTCTATTTGGAAGACTTCTTAGCCCCTGGGAAAATCCTGCTATACAGACAAAGACCTTCATGTTCTACAGAGAGAAGTAGAAATAGAGGTGACATTGAGTAGTTGGGGGGAGGGAGAGAAAGAGGGAGAGAAGGAGAGAGTTGGATTTGCATGCTATTTGCATGAAACGTCTTGCGATAATTTAACTATTCAACATGGCTACTTCTCTAGCTTGTCCATTTTCTTTCAGTTTCTAAGCTGAGCTTGTTACTAATCTTTTTCTGCTTTAGCTATGGATAGCCATGGGAGTCAGTAACTGAAATATGCCTATGGGTAAGAGAAAGGAAAATGAGTGAAAAGGAAATGCTAGGCTGGGTTTGCTGGATGTGCTGCGTACGCTGGCTCTGCTTTTAGATCCCTCTAATGAAGTTAGGCTAATCATTGATGAAATCATCTACAAAATTCAATCAAACCAAACCTTGTGTGGACTGAGTTATCCCGGTAATCCTGGTTTGGGCCATCAGTCTATTTATAATTGCATCTGCTCTTCTTTATCTTTGCCAACAAAAAACAGAGGCCACTGTCTGGCTGCCAGTTCCCATTCCCTGGCCCTCCATATCACTAACTCTGTTTACAGTGACAGCAAAGTTGTCCCATATGTGTCCTACAACCTCTATTTGACAAGTTTTCAATAGCAAAAAAAGCTTTAAGCAGCATTATAATGACATGACATCCACTGTGCTTTCCAAATACAGTATTTGTATATTTTAAAAACATTTCTGTGAATCCAGAAACATTTTATAATTTTTGTTTTGCAAGCACTTATTCTTCTGTTCTAGTTTGGATATCAGATCAACCATTGGACCAAACAGTTCATCTATTTTCCCACCAGCTGGCAGGAAGAAATGTTTATCTAGAGTTAGTATAGAGTGAGCTGCCATTTCTTGAAGGCCTAAATACTGGTACAGATTGATGCCAGTTATCAACATCAGCCCCTCCCTAGAAGAATGGTTCTCACAGAAGAGAAATAAGTTATCATTGAAGTGGAGAAGTTCTAAGACTTTTCATGATGTCATATGGACCAATCTACGTCTCTGATATGAAGAGCAGCAACTTTTTAAGTGGCTGTATGTCTTTTAAGCCCTTTTTAATGGATTGTTCAAAAGATGTTGAGAGTTCAGTTGTAGAAGAAAAACAGCCTCATGGTTGTGCCCCAGTAGAGACCAGTCCTCAGCATTTGCTCTTCAGGTTCTCTGTGTATCCTTGTACAGCTTCAGGGCCCTTGCTATTATGTGGGGGGACTGTGATGAATTCAGGCTGCCACTCTGACCACATGATATGATTGTTTCCTGAGCAGATATGGAGAAATACCGCACTCCCCAGCGAAAACACGGTCTGGGTTCCTGAGATCTGAAACAGACTCTCATGGCTAAGTAAAAGAAGGCAACTGTAAATTTGGGGACTGGCAGCTTCAAAGCTCAAGAGAGTGTGGTTTAATTTCTTTTCCTGGCTAAGATACAAATCCTCAACTCAGTCCCACTCCAGGCTCCCATGCTCCCGCCTGGCTGCTTCTTGGTGCTCATCTTGCTCATTCTGACATCTGGCCCCTCCTATCTCCCACTGAGTCCTTAGCTATCACATGCCTACTGTTTGCAGTTAGCATCCCAGCTCACTCCTCATCCCTGATGTCAGATCCCACATTCTGAAGCCAAGTCTTTACTCCCTCATCCTTGGAAGCTGCTTCACAGACACTGCCTGGAGCCCTGACATTCTTCTTGGTCAAGCGGGAATATGAGGGTGAAAAAAAAATGATCCAAAGTTCCGTCTTCATTCTGAAGAGCAGTGGTGCAGTGATTTCACGATTATTAAGCTAAGGATCCGCAGCCAACATTAGAGTCTGAATTGGTTTGGTTCCCATGCTTTGAGAGCAGCTATGCAGCCAATTGTCAAAGCTGAACCAACAGGCTGAGGCTCTTAATACATGGGTACAAATTTCAAGCATGTTTGCAGCCCATGTGTTTTCTTGAGAATTAAGGACTTACGACTCCAGCTCAGGGTCAGAGACTCAGCCTCAACACATACTTGTTTTTTTTTTTTTTTTTTTAAACACACAGAACACTTAGCTCCACAGCCTCTCATAATTTAAAAACTTCCAACAGCATACTCTTATTTTCCTTTCCTAGTCTAGGACACTCCCATTAATGATTCATAAATGAATGGTCTAAAAATAGATATTAAAATATAAAACATTTTTCAAAGGTAAGCCACAACACTTTCTACTGCATGCACTTGACATTTTATTGAGAATGATATATGCATTAATGCTCATCTGTTGTCAATATAGTCTATAGAGCAGAACAGATGAGTCATGTTGAAGATGATGATAAAATGTGGTAAACACATTGGTGGAGGAGTAGAAATAAAATGAGCTAATTGTGAAGCATCAGCATGTGTTTCTTGCCAAACAACTCAATGAGCAACTTACAAGTTCCGAAAAGAAACTTTTCCCTATGTATCGCTCATGATTATTCTCTAAAAAAAAAGTCTGTACTTTATAACATTACTTAAAAGAACAAAAGTTACCCTGATTACTATGATGTCCTCTGGGGGAATTTCTATTCTCCGAGTAGAGGTAGCTATTTTAAAATTCTGGAGGACAATCTGCCAGCTCAAGGGCAGTCATAAGACGATGAAATTTTCTAAACTATATTCTAAGCATCTCAATGGGAGAAAAGCAGAATATTACTCGCCACCATTTAGAAAAACTGCACCTACAGAAATGCAACTTCTGGCATATATTAGAATGTTTACTTAGGAACAGAAATGGTTTCCATTTCCAAGGATCCTGCGTTGCATATGCATAGTACACACACACACACACACACACACACACACACACACACACACACACACACGCACACACACACATACACACACTCGTCCTTATGTGAAAGCAACTTTTTAAATCATGTTGAATTGCATGCAAGACACAGAATAGTGCTTATATAGCCTGACTTTTAGGATATCTATAAAAATATAACACATTGGCTTTCAGGAAGTGCACTTTTTTTTTTTCTTTTTCAAGACAGGGTTTCTCTGTGTAGCTTTGCGCCTTTCCTGGAACTTGCTTTGGAGACCAGGCTAGCCTCGAACTCACAAAGATCCGCCTGCCTCTGCCTCCCGAGTGCTGGGATTAAAGGCGTGCGCCACCACCGCCCGGCCAGGAAGTGCACTTTTAAGGAGAGCTAGACGGCAATGAAGGGGTTTGCTAAAGTGAGGGGTTGTAGTGCTTCGCCTTACAGGAGGAGCACTCGAGTGTGACAGGAACCGTCACTGTTTTGTTCAGCAGTACGTCCCTTATCCAGTGCCTAGCCCCTGTCCAAACCGTGTCTCCATGTAACAGCGTGATGAGCTGAACTGCTGCTGTCCCTCCAGCATTGCAGTTGATACCATTTCTCAGCTACAAGAAAGTAAACAGAATGAGCATAGTGTGTGTCCATCGCGGGGTGTGGCAGGTCACGAGCAGTCGGTTAAATACCAGGAAAACGATCGTCTTGTAAATCTTTCCTGCTCACACCTCCTAAGCACACACTTCTGCTGTCCTGCTCAAATCAGCAGCACTGCCTACCTCAGAATGACCATCGGCGATTACTCATTCCTACAAACGTGACTCGATATTTTTAAAAGCTAACTGTTATCTATCTAAATGTGCCCCTAAAGAAGTGTAAGAATTGTCAGGAAAAGAAGTTGAGGGGTGGGCTTCTCCACAAAGGCTCTCTTCTCGCCAGGGCTGGGCCAGTTCTGTTTGCCTGGAAGTCTTGCACTAAAGAACTTGGACCAGATTTCTCTCAGAATCCCAGAGATTCAGGGTTTTCAGTTTTGCCAGATATACATAGATACCACACACACACCCTACCATACACATACGCACACATATACACAGACATTACACACATGTACACACATACCCCCCACAATACACACACACATACACACACACCACCACCACCACCACCATATACCTACACACATGTATACATAGATACTATCCACACACATCCCACACCATACACATACATATACATAGATATCACACACACACACCAGACCATACACACACACATATACACAGACATTACACACATGTACACACACACACCCCACACCATACACATACACACACACCACCACCACCATATACATACATACACACATATATACATAGATACCACACACACACACATATTCCACCCTACACATATACACAGACCCACAAACACACAACCCACATCATACACACATACACACACAGATATCCCCCACACTATACACACACACCACACACACATCACACACACACATACACCACACATGCACACACACACACCAAACCACACACAGAATCTCACACACACACACACAGAATATATCCCCCACACACACCACACACACACCTCACATACAACACACACAAATTTAATAACCAATTGAATGACTCATCACAATTAGGGGAGGAAAAGTATTTCAAAAGGAAAGAAATGTTAAATAACTAAAAATTCCATGTTAGAAACGATAGGTTTTGCACTGTAAAATCTAAAGAAATCTCAAGCTCAAGATGCATTTTTCCTTCATAGTCCTGCTATTTCACTGAAAGGCAATAATTAAAATGAGGCCTTTTAAAAAGCCTCCACATCTATTTTACTTTTTCAAAGGTATTGAATTTGAGTGCCTGAGCTCTTGTTTCCAAAAAGCAGGTACTCAGCAAAGCATGAAAGTAAGGAAAAAAGAACGCCTATGATGATCCTTGTGATACATGCCCTTTTCAAGAATGACATTTAAGATGTGTTTAGAGCATTTACTACACCCATAATAATACATATGTATATTTGTCTGTCCATCCAACCAGGAATCATATATGAAGCTGTGATAAAATTGTAGCTTTCTGATGAGACAAACCAATGGCAATGCAATTTTGGCTAAGGATAATTAAGGTATTTGCAATGTTGTGGAAACAGAAAGAAAAGGCTAAGACCATCTAGGAACTCAGGGGAGGTAGGACAGGTTATCACTGTGCTACTCTGTGTGTGTGGTGTCTGTGTCTAGTGGGTAGCCATTCCAGCTTTGATCTGGAACCGCCATCGAGGCTTTGATAACTGTCACACCTTCAAGGCAGGGCTGAGAGAGGACCCTGAACACCCGAGATCTGGATGCACTGGCTCTCTTGGTTCCTGGACCCTGGAGGTAGACCCAGCAGAGTTCTCCAGAGAATACCACCAGACTGCGCTACACCTTTCCTAGACCCTGTTACCTATCCCTTGACTTGTGAGTTACCCCACAAAATAAACATCCCTTTTAACTATGTGGAATTGCCTTAATAATTTCATCAATATCTGTGTATATGAGTCAATACTGAAAATGTGATGGTGAACTTTCATTTTCAAATTGACTGGATTTATAGTCACTGCTGGGTACATTTGTGCGAGCATCTTCAGAGAGGCTTAAATGAGGAGGGAAGACTTACCCTGATTGCAGGTGACCCCATCCCATGGCCTGTGGTCCCTGACTGTTTCTTCCACTTTGCCTTAGCATCAGAAAGCAGCTTTGGTGTGATAATTGGCTCTTTTTAGTATATTTCTGAGCATCTGTTGTGTTGTACCTCATGAAGACATCCATACCAAAATCCCTGAAGCCTATGAATATACTTGTTTGCACAGAAAAAGAGACATTGAGGATATATTTAGAATTAAAGACCAGGATATCATGGGATGATCCTGGTTATTTATGTGGCCATGGAATTAATCCTTATCAGTGAAAGAGAGAGGCAGAAGAAAGGATCAGAGGGATGTAACATATGATGAACTTGACTCACAATGGTATGCATTGACAATGGAAGAAGGGATCCATGGCCAAAGAGGCTGACTTCAGTCTACATTCAACAAGAAAAGAGGCACTTCCACCCAAAAACTCAAGGATCTAAATTTCATAACAACCCTTATGAGCACAAAACAGATTTTCCTTGAATGCATTCCGAAAAAGACACAGCCTTGGCTGACACCTTGATCATAGCCCGGTGAGACCTTTATCAGCTTCTCAACCTATATGAAATATCATTGTTGTTTAGAACTACATTTGTATTTACTGGTTATGGAAGCAACAGAAATCCATTTACCAAATTCACATCCTACCAAGCCAGGTTCAGCCAAATCTCAATCACTTCTCGGAAGATCAGAGATGGATCAGGGATAGTCATTTAGGTTATTAGACATGGTGACAAAAAACGTCAACTCACAGGAATGGCTCAAACCCAGTGACACATCTAGGCCCTTTCTGCATTCATGAATTGAGAGACACATGTTTTCAACGGGATGACAAACGTGGTCACACACTTTTGAGACACCTGTACAGACTCTCAACAAAAAACGGAGAATAGTGACCCTCAGATGTCAAAGACGTGAAGTAGGCCTGTGTACCCAGCTTAGCTGGATGTGGACTACTGAAGCTCCTCAGCAAGCCATCCTCTGCTGGGTGGATGGCCCCTTCACTCTCACGGGAGAGTCCAAGGAAATACAAGTAGAATCAGCTACCTCCATTTTATGACACAAAAATTATACTCACTGTTACAGATGGTGCACTTGGCCAATGGAGGAGAGGCACGGGGCTAGAAACTGTCTCATGATCCTGTGATCCTGACCACATCCCTCCATACCTCCTGTGGCTTAGCTTCCTTTCTCTTTCAGATGAATTTTTCCATTTAGGTATAAATGTAGAATATCAAGAGGAGTTTCACAATTTTTTTCCCTCCTTGTTCTCAGCATATATTTTAGGTTGTACTTGTATATAAAGTTGCTGGCAAAAAAATTAACATAAAACTTAGCTTAAATCACTGAACACACATTAAAAAATTAAATATTCAGTGTTAGCTAAGATTTATGCCATGGGATGTTTTGTAAAGACAAGTGATTCAAAAAAAAAAACACCCTGAGAATAAAGATGTGTGATTAATGGCCAGTGAGACTCTGGGTGATTAAGTTTTTCTTCATTATATTCTATATTTTGAGTTGTTAAATTAATAAACTCCACAACGTTTTCTAAGTATGGCAGAAAGAGACCAAAATATCTCAAAGAGTAGAACTTTAAAACTGGAGGCAACACAGTCAGTACAACAACAGTTGCTGCAGGGAAGGCAACTTTTCAGTATAAACAATAGGAATGAAATAGGATTTGTGTTCACTGATGAAATCACACAACTCCAGGGAACTCCACAGTCCCCATACCTGCCCTTCCTTTTTAATCTCAAGCACTCTCCATTATGGCACTGGGAACAACTGACTATCAAAACTCTATGGCCCACAGTCCTCCATTTTAGTCAACGACTCTCCGCTAACATCATCTGCAGAAAAGACACTAACATCCCCGGCCAAACAACAAGGCCTGTGTGTGCCACTTGGTGACTTAGGCAAAGAAATGGGGTCACAAAAAAGACATAACACTTTTGTGGTCCCATCTTACATATTAGGTGCATGCTGATCAACACGTCAAGATTAGGCTTTCTAATCTTTGGCTGGCTTGTTGTAGGAATCTCTACTTACATGCTCTTCAGTTTACTGCTATCCAACTTGCTACTAATGAATAGAAACTGTACATCATTGCTCAGAAATTATTGTTAGGATTCTTTCCCTTGGGGAGATATGAATAGTATCTAGCCTCTCTGTAACACAAATCTCTAAATGGTCTTATTAGAAAAAAAAAACAAACCAAAAACCTGGAGGCAGATATTGGGGTGAACACTGGAAGATCAAAGAGACAGAACAAGCCATAGCTAACTTCACCTGGCCAACTTCTCAGTCGATCCTGTTTCCTCAAACTGGAAGCCTCTGAGTCTTCATCTGAATTGAGCTCAGCAGAACGGCTGCTAAAAGCCTAAAAGCTTAAAAGCCTCTTGTTTCTGGTCCTCATGCCTCATATCCCTTTCTGCTTCCTGGGATTAAGGCATGTGTTTTTCCCAAGCAAGATGAGATCTCAAGTGCTGGGATTAATGATGTATGTCACCATGCCTGGCTGTTTCCAGTGTGGCCTTGAACTCACAGAGATCCAGATGCCTCCTGGGTGACAGGATTAAAGGTGTGTGTGCACCATTTTCTGGCTTTTATGTCTATCTAGTGGCTGTTCT
Organism: Peromyscus maniculatus bairdii; assembly: GCF_049852395.1. Classification (NCBI taxonomy): domain Eukaryota; kingdom Metazoa; phylum Chordata; class Mammalia; order Rodentia; family Cricetidae; genus Peromyscus; species Peromyscus maniculatus. Next base: position 34,236,008 of record NC_134864.1, on the reverse strand, counting down.
GTTCTCTGACCCCAGATAAGTTTATTAGGGTGCACAATGTCTTGGAGGACAGAATATCACCACATCTCTCTTCATAAGGTCCAACAACAAATCAAAATGATTCCACCACAGTTCACTCTGGGGAGTCAATGAGTTCACTGGTCTTACAGAGAAGGGATGAGGTAATTCTGGCAGGAGAGACCCCAAAACAGCCATACTGGAAGACTTCACCCATCATGGTTGATGGTTATGTACTCTTTCCCTCCCAAAGATCCCAACACCACTTGCAATTAAGGCAAAATTACATACAGATGACTAGGAAGAGTTGCTGGCTACTCAGGAGAAAGTCCAGTGGCATCCCTGCATCCATAAAGGAATGTCAATTGTCTACATTTTTTTCTTCTTTCCAATCTTTAATCATTTTTCTTTTCTTTTTAAATTGAATTAAGACATAATTACATCACCTCCAATTCTCTTTCAAATTCATGGCCTCTTATTCTTTAATTATGATTATTACATGTCTCTCTGTGTGTATGTGCACGTGTGTGTGCACACGTGCATGTGTTTGTGTGACTACATGTAAAAATGCAACCTGCTAAGGCTGTTTAGTGTTGCTTCTATGTAACATTTTACAGCTGACCATTTTGGATTGGATAACCATTTGGGGTGGTCATCTTTGGGGAAGACTATCTCTCACTCTCTCAGCAGTTTTTAGTTTTCTGTAGCTCTTGATCTGGGATGGGGCTCCATGTGATTTCCTCCATCCACACTGGCATGCTGACTGGTGTTGCTATGGAGTTCAGGTCTTGTTCAGGCCTGATCTTGATGGACTCTCACAAGGGGACACAGATGATCGCATGAAGATGGTGCCAGTTTGGCTCAGAGGATTGTGCCTCACACGAGATGCCAAGTGTCTTCCTTTGAACGTATCTAGGGATTTTGTTTCTGTCATACCAGACACTTCAATTTCCTTTCATACACCTCATCTGTCTTCCATGTCTCCACATGTGAATTTTCTTTTTCCATTTGAGGAGTGCTTAGTAAGCACCTACTATGTGCCAGGATTTTGCTGCCCTGGAAAAATGAGAAGCATTAACCATCTGTCTGACCTTGAAAGTCTCTCAGTATTAGAACTGTCAGAGAAAAAAATCTACACCTTTCCCTCTTATTCCAGGAGAAGTAACACAAATAAGCATCATTTAAATTGTGGATGGACAGATTTCATTTAAAGAGTTCCAGAGATCAGTTTTTCAGTAGAATGCCAAAAAGTCATCTGCAGTACCCTAACCTCTGCCTTCTGTGGGGGTTCATTTCCTCTCTAAAGGGAGCACACTGTGAGTACCCCACACTGTGTCAGGGTGGCTGCTAACAGGGCTAGGGCTGGAGGAAAAACAGACTCCTCTCACACCTCAGAAACCACACAAGGTTCAGAGCAAGTCATATGAGTCACAGAGACAAAAACAATCTTCATAGGAAGAGAGGGAGGGAGGAAGGGAGAGAGAGAGCAGAAGAGGCTCTTATTGCCTTATCAGTGGCTGTCAGGGACCTGAGCAGGGGGAACCATTCACATTTTTTTCTGTCAATCATGTGGAGAGGGGTTTTACCAAGACCTTGAGCCATAGACTTGCAGTGACCATGATCCTTATGAGTCCTGGGAAGGACGCTCTCTGAATGAAATGAGTCTTTCCCTTCTCTCAGGGTAGAAAGGGGGAAACGGGACTGGTTCGTTGTACCCAATGCTCCACAAGGCTGGCAGAACATGACTTGCCCAACCCTGACATGGTCCCATCCTATTTTGTCAAGTCCTATGTCTTGTAAACAGCCATGCTTCTCACTGATGATCATTTTCAATATTAGCATCTTCACTTGGAAATAAACCATTTGAACCTCTTCTTCCAGTTGCTAAACTCTGGCATCTTAAAATCAATTTGGTGGTGTGACAAGCGAAAAACAAAGAAACAAAGAAACAAAAGAGTAGCTTTATTCTCTATGAAACCTTCTCCTAATCACTAAGAACTCCCTAGATATTCCATCTTTCCACGTCTTAGTGTTCACGGTTTTATTTTAGAAGCAACCCAAAGGTTAATGACATGGTCAAGGTTACATTGCCTGGAAACCACACTTGCTGGCAATAAAGACATGTGTTTTTCAAATTGATTGTGGTACTCAAGAAGGCTATGGAGGAATCTTATCTCTACATGTTGGTGTGCCAATAAACTTTGTTAAGAACTCTTTCAGATTCAGAACAAATTTATGGCTATTCATTCTGTGATTTATAATAACAGAGCAAACCAGAATGAACTTCTATTCATTTGGGGAAAAAAAGACATCTTTTAGAACAAATGGCTGATTTTAAATAAACAAAGGATGTGGAAAAAAATACAGAGCAAGAATCTTTAAAGATTAGTTCTCCGCATTTGCATTTTCTTCCTGAAAATGTGACAGAGTTCCAACATCTCTCCAATTTGGTGAAGATTTCCTAGCTGTACTCAGCTCGCTTTTTCTCATGCCACAGAGTTAAGACAAAGGGACCCTGAGCAGCTTATTAAATAAACAATGTAAGTTCAAGAATAATTTAATTATCATATCTCACTGAATAGCAAGTTCTGGTAAGTTTTTTGTTTGCCTGTTCGCTGAGTCAAATGTTCATGCCTGTGTTCTTTTTATAGAATGTGTGATTTGAAGGGCCATAAGTCATTGGTCATTTGACAGCCTTAATTAGTCATTTAAATTGGTAATTATTAAAAGCATTACAGAGGGGAAAGCTCATTGCGTGGATCATAAATGGTGTCATCTTTTTCAAATGGATTCCCTCTCAGTCTTTTGTTAAATTCTGCCATTTTGGTATTAAGTTTAAATTAAAGAGCTGCCTGGCTTCCCAAATTCTATGTCAGGAGAAAAGGTATGCTCAAATTTAATTAGAAAAACAAAGAACTTCATATTTTAGAAGCAGAAATGAAAGGGACTTTGAGTGCTGCAGCTCTATGAATTCTCTTCATTTTAGAGGCAGTCATGTCCACTTCAGTCCAACTGTAGAATATTAATGCTTTCCCAAGGCAAATGTTTTTTTGTCTATTGCTGCTAACTCATTCAAATTCATTACATTTTTATTATTTGTACATCATTAAATGTAGGTCAACATGTCGAGTCCAGCAAACACCAGCATTTATTTCCAGCTCACAGAAGCTGTTGTGAATGATAAGAAGCTAACAAATGCGACTCTGAAGGAAAGAACTCCCCTTATTTGTAAACATGGACATTGTAAAAAGACTAAAAGAGACAATGTAATAGATGCAATCTGCAATTCAAGCACTCCATGCTTATCTTTACAAAAATGTATTTCTGTAGAAGGAGAAGAATGGAATGATATTCTTTCTGGAGCTGAGGAATCCTTTGCAAAACTTAACCTGTTCTGTGTCAACCCTGTAGCTTGGAAATAAGCCCCAAGACAGAGGACCTAGAGAAGATCTGTCCCAATATCTCATGCTTCTGGGATGTCACAGGTAAACTGTTCAGTGGGATGAAAGTATGCCCAGTGCTTCATGTTAAGAAGCCATTTTAGAAACTGAGACTGAATGATTTCCTTTACTCTTGGATGCCAGCTGCCTATCAAACGAGATTGTTCCTCTTTTCCTACCTGGTGAGGCATTTGCACCATTCAGGAGCTCAGACCATGGAGTCAGAATGTCTGCAATGAACTCTAGATTCACCCTTCTCTTGCCAATCGAGAGCAAGTTCCATGTCTGTGAGCATCTCTCCTCACTATAAAATGGGAATAGGAATTCATTGCCCAAGGTTGATTGTAAATAGACTGTGTAAGTAAAATACCTGATCCAGAGGGTATCTTAATGTCTTCCCAGTTGGTTGCTTGTTCCCTGCTTCAAGACTGTGAGGATTATGCATCAGAGTCCCACTTTCACTACAGCCTTCCACTCAGGGCACCCAGCCCACATGTCCTAGCTCTCTTTATGTACCTCGGGTGCAGTGAGAAAGCTTCATCTCTACATCTACTTTCATAGAGTAAGAAGAGTATAAAAGCATTGCAACAGATAAGTTCAAAAGGTCACTGTATGTAGCTGCTGTGAGCTTTGAAATAAACCAAACAGAACTATGGGACCTTAGCGAGGTAGACAGAAAACTTCCATTTGATGTCCAGGATGACCTGGTCGCATCTGAGAACTAGGGATCTGGAGAACTTAGCAGAACTCTGCAGCAGGGGAACTGCAAATGCAAGGACCAAATCTGTCATCTTTTCTTTTTATTTGAGGTTTTTGGAGACAGGGTTTCTCTATGTGGTTCTGACTGTCCTAGAACTCACTCTGTAACCTGGGCTGGCCTTGAACTCACAAAAATCCTCCTGCCTCTGCCTCTCAAGTGTTGGGATTAAACATGTACACTGTCACTCCTGGTTCACTATCACAGACCCAGAATCCGAGGCTCAAAAGAGACAAGTAATTTCACACTGTAAGCCCAGGGGTTGAATATGGAGTTCTAGAATCCAGCTTCCTAGAACCTGCCATTTCCTAACATCTCCCATCAACTAGAAAACCACATGGCCAAACTTTAAAAAGCATAATTTTGATGGGAAGTGAAAGAGTATTCTACAATGGTAGTGAAGAACAACCAAACAGATCAAGGATTACATTATAGCTTATGAGGAAATAAAGGTTTTTAACTCCATAGAATCTCATCTTCAGGACATTTCAAGATGAATAAGAGGGAGATTAATATATATATGTATATATTATTACAAATTATATATATTAATATGTATATATTAACCCATGACAATGAGGGATGATTTTCTGATTATAATCTCCAGATTTACTGATAGAATTACTTTCAAATTCCTAACAGTTTCAACATTGTAGCAAAACAGGTTAAACAAAACAACAAGGAGTCGTCACAGCAGCACGCTGTATGCATCAGTTCAGGCTGCTCTAATAACACAGGTGGCTTAAACAGACATTTGGTTCATACAGCTATGGAGCCTGCAAGGATGAGATCGTGGGGCCATGAATCTGCAGACAGGAAACCTTACTGCAGCAGAGGGAAGGAAGTCTTTCTCTTTTATTTTAAAACCATTATCACCTCCATAGAACTCCTATCCTCATGACCCAACTTGCCTCAAATTGTCATCCAATGGTGCCATCTCCAAATACCGAGGGTAAGTTAAAATGCCAGCACAGGCATCTCAGGGGTGGGAAGGGGTTATAGACATTCAATCCTTAACACACAGGTGAGGATTATTTAAGGTTCTCAGATATTAGGAGTGATAGTCTCAGCTTGCCCCATCTTGCCACGCCGACGCTGACTTTACGACCCACGGTGAGGACATTTTCTGATTTGGGTCAGTGCTATTTAAGGTATGTTATGATTGTTTTTCTCAACCTGTAAGCTTAAATGAAGTTACTACTACAATGAAATAGAGGAGGCAATATGGCACAAGTAAGCAAGAGACTTTCCTAAAGTCATTTAGCAATCACCATGTTGTATTTTCACTCACAGGTAGTTCAAACCTTGTAAACCATGTGGCATTGGACTTGCACACAACTGCCTTTACCTGATAGTGTGCCCAAGATAATGGCTGATGATGTGTCTTATGTTTTCTCAAATGTTAAGGTGCTTACGGATAAATGGGGTTTTTTTATTAAAGTGCATCCTTGGTATGTGTGGTGTGAGTCCTGGGATTCTGCATTTCCAATTAGCCCCTAAGTGATGCCAACGCTCTTGCCCCTGGTGATGTACTCTAAATGGCAAGGGCCCATAAGTGCATTATTTTCATCTACGAAAAACAATGAGAGATTGTCTCTGGAGTATCATTAAAAGATAATATTGAATATGCCTAGAGCAGACTAATTTCTTTGATCTTATGGACCTCTTAAATCTCAGGTTTTTTTTTTCCTTTTCAAATGAGCACAGGAAGAACTTTTAGCTAAGTTAACAGACTTAATGGTTATACTGATTTGATTGCAATGACCCACATCTGACTGTATTTAATTGTCCTAATATTGTTTTTTTATTCTTGCTACTGTTGTCTTTTTTACTCTTGGGATATTTAGAGTGGTTGTCTTCTTATGTGCTTCTTTGTAAGACACTTACAATTGCTCTTTCAGATAAGAAAAGATGTGGAGAAAAGAATCCTGGTATAATGTAAAGAATTGGAAAATGTGTTTCAGGATGCACAAACATCACAAAGATAGGGGTTATGAAAAGGATAACAGAGATATAAGTAGTCCAGAAAGAGGACTTGAGATAGATTAAGCCCTTTGCTTACAAGATGCACTCAAGGCTTTGCCAGATAGACAACATGAGGATGGCTGAGTGAGTCCACATTTTTATAGATTTAAAACCTGAACTTTCACTTGCCTCTGGAGGGTCTATTATTATAAAGGTACCTGGAACAACTCTCCTGATGCTACAAACCTCACAGGAACACTGATGTGAATGTTGGCAGCTTCTGCAAAACTTGGGGGGAGGGGAGAATAATTTCCTGTTCCTTAGGTGAGCTAGCTGCAGCTTGGGTAGATCAGGAGGCAAAAGCAAGCAATGTTTGCTTTCCCTGCTCAGTAATTAGAGGTACTACTGCAGCGGGCACAAAACTGGAAGCTGGTTAGAGGTCCATTGGAAGAGAAACCTTGTGTAGTTACTATTCAGGCTGCAAGAAATGTATCACGTCAGTCACTCAGCCTTGAGCAGTGTGTTTAATCCTTGGAATCTTAGTGGCCCTCTCTCTGGAACTTGCAACAGTAACTTCCCCATAGAATTGTTCTGAGAATTAAGTTAAAGCATTTAGTATTGTGCTGGGCATCTCATAGCTTCTCAACAGCTGGTTTACTGTAATGCAGTTACAATTCTCCTTTTTCTTGATTATCAACATGATTGGACTAAAAATTGGGAAGTCCCACCTCTGGTGCAAGCGTGGTGATGTTTCCAGGGGTAGTTAGATTGTGAGGGTTCTAGATCAATCCCTGGATGGACTCATACTCTGATGGCATTCTTGAGGAGCAATGGAAAGTAAGAAGAAGTGAGTCTTGGAGGAGGCGTGTCTCTGGGTGTGTGGTTTGGGGAGCTGTATTTTCCTCTGGCTTCATCTTGCTGTCTTTCGTCTTTGTCTTCTAGCCACCATATCACAACATAAACTGCTCTGGTCCACCACTCCCTCCCACCATCCATGAGGGACTGACCACTCTGAAACTATAAGGCAATAAAATATCTCTTCCTCCCTGAAGTTCTTTGTATAAGCTATTTTATTTTTGTCCCAGTGATTAAAAGGTCTAAGACAAGCAAGCCCTCATGAAATGATTAAATCTGAGGTGGGGAGGAGCTTCAAATCCTATAAGTTGACTCTTAGTTTCATTGTTGACCCTTCTAAAAGTTTTCTAGAATACTTTCCCAATACCTTTGAGTATTAGCTGGCATAACTCAGACTTGATCTTGTGAAGTTTGCATTGACTTCTTCACCAAGCAGAGACCTCAAGGGAATTTATTCATATTGAAAAAGGCAGTCATTGCTGTTAAAATATAAGTCTTCTTGTCATAAAGAGCTTTGTTACAGGGAAAATATTGGAACTAGAGATGGTTCTGTGGTTAAGAGCACTTGCTTCTCTTGCAGAGGACCAGGAAGTTTGGTTCCCAGCACCCTAACTGCAGCTTGAAACCACCAGTGACTACAGTTCCAAGGGATCTGACACTCTCTTCGAGTTTCCATGGGTCCTTACACACATGTGATGTGCATCAACTCATGCAGCCACACACACACACACACACACACACACACACACACACACACACACACACAAAATCATAAATGAGTCAACAAATCTTTCTTTTTAGAGGCCTGTGTGTATCTTAGATGCTGAACTAACAAGCATATTGCATATTGCTTTTAATGCTGGACACTCTCAGTAAAATAAATGCTTTGTTTTCATTCAATAGCACTTTGAACATCTTTCTACTTCTTTATAGCTTAATTTTGGGAAATTCCAGACTCCCCCACTCAACTTTCAAAATAATCCCTCCTAGTCTCCATTATTTAAATGTCACAAAGTTCAGAGGGAGGACATCTTTCCTTCTAGGAATTCCTCATGCAAACATATTAGATGCTCATTCCTTCTCAATCAGAAAGGTCAAAGCTTCTATTTATTCAGGGCTCCCTAAAATGTCAAGAGTAGTATTATAAGTACCACACTTAGAAGACATCAAAGCAAGCAGATGGGATTTTTGTGATTATGGGGTAAGCACTTTTTCTCTTTACCCCTTACTCTTCTTGAATGGGTAGGCATAGGGAATCATGATTAACTGAAATCACTTCTAACAGGCTGTTTTCCAAGAGTGAGTTACAGAGGATGTTCTGTGTCACAAAAGAAAAACTATCATAAATGTATTAAATTGCACACAAAACAAACTAATGTATTCCAATGTGGGCAATATACCTTCAGGCACAAGTTGATCAAATGGTTATTTGGTCCTTGACTTAGCATCCACCTGATCATGTTCTTACAGCCATTTGATGTTTTTCTCTGTTGCTCAAAGCCTTTCATAATTCTGACCACCTAAATATGTTCCTTCCATAAACACATTACAGATCTGATGTGGTACTTGCATAAAACTTACTTATCCTTGTTAAAGGGGTTTGTGTGCAATACAACCAAACATACATGTGGAAAGGTACGCACATCTTAAGTTTATATTTTTAATTAATAGTAAAAAGTCACATATATAAGTTAATTCATTCAAAAGTACAGACACACCTCATTATTTTGGAAGAAAAGTTTCTTAGCCAGAAATAATTTCAAGCTAGTGGAAATACCACTTTAAAACTAACCTGATATGTATATGTGTGTTGAATCACGGTGATAAAACACTCCTAACATGGGAGGCATATTTCCAATTATACTAGAACTGAAACTCTGCACTAGAAATGCTTACTTATAAGACAATAGACAAAGCAATTTCAGGAAATAGTTTAAACTTGACAGTATTATGATTTGGCCATAAAATACGTTATTAGCCCTTAATTTTCTAAAAAGAAGTTAGGGAAACGAAAAGGGTAACATCTTTGCTCAAACATTTCTCTCTATTATGCATAATAGTTCTTAGAGAGAGGCAAAATGTGGTAGGTTTGATCCAGGAGTCTCCATGTACACATGTAAACCTAATCCAGTGGTTTGGTAACACTGAGGTCAGTTTTCTTTTGGTATCCGGTCTACTTCCTGGGGCAGCCACTGTCAAAGCTGGCCTTGGTCATGTCCTTCAGTTAGCTTCCCTTGATCTCTGTCCTCTACACTCCAAATATATTTTGAAGACTTCATTTCATTCTCAGATGTCATTAATCTGACCCCTCCATCTATCATTATTAGCTGGAGCACAAGCCAAGATTTACAACACTCTTTGTAACATTCTGAAGGGCTTTCTAAGAAAAAAAAAAAACACTATAAACTTAGAAATAAGATAGATTTTTTTTAAATGAAAATCCCGAGTCCCTCAAATATAATAGACGGCAGCTTGCTGCAGCAGACAGATGCATGTCTACCACCTTGCACTCAAGTGAACTAACCATAGTATTTCCCCACTTTCCTTTCTTTCCCCTTAGACAAACAGCCTTTGAGAACATGGAGAAACAGACACACAGAGGTTGAAGAAACTGGATCAATGCAAGCCTATGATGAGCATGTACCATTTAGGCCAATCCTGAGGTTGTGGGTCCCTTGAGAGTGCAGTGTCACCCTGGGTCTCACTGAGTGTGCGGCTGACTCAAAGAGCCCAACCTTTCCTGCTTCCCTTCAAGAGCAGTGAGAGCGAAGCTCATGTCTTCCTGCCAAAATCACTGCCAGCGCTGCCTGCCTAGATGTAGAGGATCCCTTGAAATGTCTTGGCAAGAAGTGGATCTGGAGTGTTGGCCAAGGTGCTGAAGCCAGGAAGGCACCTGCGCCAGTGAAGCGCCCCTTTTCACTGCCCTTAAGGACTGTGCTCATTCACTGTGACAAGATCTCCCTAGGATTTCAAATGTAGGGTAATCTTGGAGAAAGGGGTGTGTGTGTGTGTGTGTGTGTGTGTGTGTGTGTGTGTGTGTGTGTATGTGTGTGTGTGTGTGTGTGTGTGTGTGTGTAGAAGGGCAGCTAGGATACATATTATTTATGGAAATTCCATTGCTACAGAAACATTATGAGAATCCACTTAAAAGCAAAACACAAAAGAGGCCACGCTGTTGAAGCTGGTTGGACGCCATCACTGGTAAAGTTGTCATATTATTACTAAGATTCCCTAAAATGAATTAACTGCAAAGCAAATTTACTCTAAAGCAAATGGGAGAATAACAACCCCGAGCAATCCTTTAAAACAGTGGTTCTCAACCTTCCTAATGCTGTGACCCTTTCAGACAGTCCCTCATGCTGTCAGGACCCCCAACCATAAAATTATTTTCCTTGCCACTTCATAACTACAGTTTTGCTACTGTTAGGAATCGCAATGCAAATATTTGTGTTTTCCGATGGTCTTAGGCGACCCCTGTGGAAGAGTCATTCAATCCCCAAGGGGTCGCGACCCAAAGTTTAAGAACCACTGCTTTAAAAGTAAAAATTACTGTCTTGTGTGTGTCTGATTTCCTAATAGCTCCACTGACTTTAGCCCGTTTTTGACAGTTTGTCTGTCTGTTCCTCCCTGAAAATATGCATGCTGATACCAAAACCACAGACTGGCATTGTCAAGGGATTGGCTAACAGTTGAATTGTTCCTGGTAGCTGCAGATTGCAGCCAGTGTCGAGGGAAGGGAAGGAGAAGGCAGCCTGGCCACCAGTTCTTTTCACACCCCAGGCTTTCCCCCCACCCCCTCCCCCGCCCTTAGGGCATCTGATGCTCTGGTCTTTCTGCCAGGCAATTTGCTTCCGCTCTGTTCAACTTCCCGACCTCTGGCTTTGGAGAAGGGGTTCTGGCTGTGGGAACTGGCTCTGACCAGCTTTGGCTCCCTCCTCTTCGGGGACTGGCCAAAGCAACACTTTCTCTTTGACACTCTTAAAAAGGGCTGTTTAATTCCTAATGGCAAAAGGGAAAATGAAACCCACAACAAGGAGGATTCCGGTCCAACAAAGTCAAGCCAAGAGCTCCATGATAGAGCCCCGCTCTTGCTGGAAGGCTGCTTCCCACTGCTTCCCTTTTCCAGCACAGTTGATATGCGCTCCCCGCTTGCTACTTCCATCCCATAGTGTGACACCTACTGGAATTTATGAATATCTGGAGATGCATGGCTATGATTTGGGCATCTGATGTTGGTTGCTTGCCTCAGGGACTTCCCGCGGAAATCACCCAACACTTAGAAGGCATTTCGACAAGGAAGTCACCAGTGGAGCCTTCTGGAGGGAGAACCCCGTGAAACCGCTTCAGAAAACACCAGAAGCCACCGGCTATTTAATAACCCACGTCCCCTCCATCCTGTCTCCCCCAGATCTTTCTGCAACAGTATAAAGTGGCTTGTGGGGTTTCAGCCTGTGGGGGGAGAGCTGTGCGAACTGCATTTATTTATTAAGCCCTAGATAGAAGGTGGGGGTTGCAGCTTTAGTCCGGCAGAGGAGCTCACTCTGTATCCTTTTCAGGTTCCCACAGGGATGAGAAGAGCGCGCAGACTTGTGGATCTACAGGTTCCATCCATGTAGATCTCCACCCCCAACCCCCACCTCAGGTTCCTGTCACCCCTGTCACCTTGAGCCAGAGTGGATGCATTCCCACCTCCTCCACCCTCCTTAAAACGTGGGCACATCCTCTTCCACGCAGCTGCTCATCTAAGCGTCCCATGCCCCTAAAGTCCCCAAATGCGCCTCTGGTCCTTAAATTTTTGGTGACATTGCCTGACAGAGGTGGCTCCTGGGTCGCTCTAGGAGGTGGCAGGGGAGAGAGTGCGGGGGCGGAGGACCCGCTAGCTCCCGAGGTGGGGCTCACAGGGTTGCAGGCGAGGCCTGCCTGGGGTCCCCTGGCAAACCCCGCCGTGGCGCGAGGGACGCGCCGCACTCACCCGCTGCTGCTGACGGCTGCTGACGGCCACCGCGGCGGCGGACGCGGCGCTGTGCCGGAGCTCGGCGGCCTGCCCGGGTCTCAGCAGGCTCCGGGTGAACCTGCGGGTCCGCTCGCCGGCCATGCCCGGCCGCGATGCTGGCTCCTCGGCCCCGGAGCGAGTGTGTCCCGCCGGTCCCCGGGCCGCGCCAGCCTGCTCTACCCACCCGCCGTTCAGGAAGCGGAACTCGGAGCCTTTCCCCCCCTCTTCCCCGCTCAACTCACAAGAGGCGGGTTTTTCTCGCGCGCACCCCCACTCTGCCCACCCCCTTCGCTCCCGCTCGAGCTCCGCGGCGACTTTGCAAACTCTGCTCCACTCCGGCCGCGCGGCCAACTCGGCCCGGCTAAGGCGCATCTGCAGCAGGAGCCGCGGGACGCGCGAGGGGTGGCTCCACCCGCGCCGCCCACCCGGGACTAGGTACCGAACCTGGGATGCGGCTGCAGGCTCCGGGCTGGACCTGCCCACCGCCCTACTCTCAATTCTGATGGGCTTGGAGGGCTAGGGATGTGGCATTTTGCGGGGCGGATCTGCATTCTGAGGCTGGAAAGTGGACAACAGTAGAACTCAGGTCCCCCATGCACCTTTGGAGGTTTATTAGGGATCTGTCTGGTGGCTGGGATCCTTGCTCTGAAGTCTGTCTAGACTTGGAGTCCTTACTTGGTCTTGGGACAGTCTGTATGAATTCATATCTGTCACTAATTTTTCCTAAACTGCTTTCCTATTCTATACCAGTTATACTGCTCTGGAAAATGAGACTAGAGAGGGTGATTTACCAAGAGCCTCCCTAACTTTGCGTACTAATTTGAATTAAAATCTGGCGTGTATCTGAGTAATGTAAGGGATTTCAGGACAGATTTAGGGTGAGTAAGTAACAACTGCTTTGTTGGGTTACTGGCTAGAGTGAGTCCCGCATGGTGGGTGGTTTTTCGTCTATTTTCCTGCCTTCTTACCAAGTGCCCACTTATCCTGACTCAAGCTATCTGATTAAAGTATTCTAAAATTTCTTATCTGGAGTCACATACAGGGTGGTTCTCTGCCCAGTGTGGGTGGATGAAAAAGCATGGCTCCTGGGAGTGCTATTTCGACACTCTGGATTTTTTTTTCAACCTTTTTTATTGTTGTTGTTTGTTTGTTTGTTTTTCTGTGGATCCGTGATCTCTGCGTTTTTCTGAAGTTAAAAAACGTTTTAGCTTGTGAAGTGGCTCATGCTTGTTACGTACTTAGTAGGCTGACAGGCTCACTCTGAGGAAAACCTGGGCTACACACAGTGTGACTCCGTCTTACATTTGACAAACTGTCCACAAGCATTTCCCCCAGTTTCAGAGTACTGCCTGGTATATAGTAGGGACTGAATAACTCATGATTATGAATTACTTGCAAAAGCTCAGAAAGTCTGGTCCAATCGGGGACTTGAGTGCTGAAGCAAGGGCATGAGAAGGAAAAGAGAAAAGTGTTCCGGAAGCAAAAGCTACAGACACAGAACAGGCATTGTAGTGTGTCTTCGGCATAGTTTTGAACTTACTTTGCTCTGTTGAAATACCTTGGCCAAAAGCAACTTGAGGAGGAAAGGATTGATTTTGCTTATACTTCCAGATCACAGTTACCCATGGAAGTTAGGGCAGGAACAGAAAGCAGAAACCTGGAAGCAGGAATCTAGATCAGAAACCACGGAGGAATGTTGCTCATTAGCGAGCCCTCTGACTTGCTTCCAGCTCCCTTTATCTTACACAGGCAAGGCCCATCTGCTTAGGGATAGTGCTGCCCACACTGGGCTGAGCCCTCCCGCGTCCATCATCAGTGAAGACAATCTCTCACAGATATGGACACAGGCCAGTCTGATAATGGCAGTTCAGCTGAGATTCCTTCTTGCCAGGTGGCTCTGGGTTGGGTCAGGTTGAAGATAAAAACTAAGCAGGACAATACATTGCATGGCACATGCAACCCAGTCTTCAACTGCATCATGCATCGGAACATCACTTGTGTTTTCACTGTGGGTGGCAATTTTGCCCTCTCCAGCTACGGGAGGCCACCACCATCCACTGGGGTGGAAGGATTTGCTCCACCTGTGTCCCCAGGATGTTCATGTTAGGAGTCAGCTGACAAGAAAGGTGGATGCAGTTGTGACATCATGAAGGGTGCATTACATGTAGGTGTGTGTCACCCAAACATAGTAGCATCAGACATCTCACCTTTAGATTTCTTTAATAATGTCCCACTTGGAGTCTCGGAGGCCTTCACTCAAGTAGGGTTTAGTGAAGGCGCGTTCTGGATCCTGGGGAGAGGGAGCATAGAGAACTGATTGCCCCTCAGCAGATGCATGCACTTTGTGGTGAGGACACACCCATTCTCTGCTGTAGAGATCTACTTTCAGACTGACTGACGGAGGCTCTCTGCGTTTTGCTGGCCCTCTATTTCTCAGTTTTCTGAAAATATTTGGCTATGATGCTTTGTAAAGGCAAGTCTATAGGTTAAGTTTTGGCTCATATTTCTGTCTTGAGCTTTATCCTGTTCCTGTCATTTTTCTAAAAAAAAAAAAAATAGTGAGAGAAAAGAAAAAAAAAACAACCAAACTCTGCTTCATTCTACATTCTACATCCCAACCTTTTTTCCTTTTACTAATTTGTTATTATTTTATCTTATGTTTGTGAGTGTTTTGCCTGCTGTATCTATATGTATTACATGTGTCCCTGGTGTTCTTGAAGGCCAGAAGATGGTGTCAGATGCCCTGGAACTGGAGTTACAGATGGTTGTGAGGTGTCATATGGGTGATAAGAAACAAACCCTGTCCTTGGAAAGAAGAGTCAGTATGCTCTCAACGGGTGAGCCATCTCTCCAGTCCCCCCACCCCCTTTTATTTTAAAAGATATCATTGTAGGAACATCACCATTACAGTTTCATATCTCTAAATAAGTGAATTTTTAAAGACCTAAGATGCCGAATGTCATGGTCAGTCTTGATCGTCAGTTTCATGGCATTTGGAATCACCATGGAAACAAATCTCCAGGCTTGTCTGTGAGGACTGGGCACAGCTCACACCATGCCTGAGGGTCTCAGACAGAATGTAAAAGACAAAATAAGCGGAGCACAGTCATTCATCTCTCTCTGCTTCTTGACTGCAGATTCGATGTGACTAGCTTCCTCAAGCTCTGCAGTGGCTTCCCTGCTGTGATGGATGATGCCTTTGAAATGTTAGCCAAAGCAAATAATTTCTTCAGTTTATTTTGTCAGGGTGTTTGGTCACAACAACCGGATAAGTAACTAATAGACTCTAGAATAGTGACAGAAAGTCCATGGTGTATAGTTGAACTCCCTGGGAACAAACCCCAGCTTCACTAAGCATATATGACTGCATAGGTTGTAATAATGTACTGTCGAGTCATAACTCATGTCTTCACTGGAGCTGGCGTAGACCAGGCTCTTCCATTGGAAAGAAGTCACCCCACTCAGCACCCACACATGGTATCCCAGTGGTACAGAGCTCACTCGAATTTCTGCTTCCAAAAAAACTCCATTTCAAACAGAGTAACTACCTTGGTTACTGTTGGAAATCTGTTGGTAAGAGAAGAGGGTAAGATTTTGGAGATGAATCTTTTAAGACCCATGGCAATATTTTACATTCCAGTAAAATTGTCTCAGTAGTAGTTTCTCTCTTCCTTCCCACCCTTTAGTTTCTTCCTTCTTTCTTCCTCTCCTCTCCCCTCCCCTCCCCTCCCTTCCCTTCCCTCCTCTCCCCTCCCCCTTCCCTTCTTCCTTCTCTCCCCTCCCCTCCCCTCCCCTCCCCTTCCCTTCCAGATACCCTCCCTCATTATCTGAAGGCTTCGTCGGCTTTCTTATGGATCAGGGAGCTCTTATTACCTGCTCTGATATAGACCAAAGCTCTATAAATTAGAAAAATATAATTATCAATAACTTTCTCTTACCATTTTACAAGACTTGGCATGGGGCCAATATTGCTGGTCACATGGGTAAGGAATGGATTTAAGATTTTTTTTTATTACAGTAATAAGTATAGAAATGAAAACTGTACTGTGTTTTCGCCACACTGTGGTGACATAACTGAACAAGCTGGGGACTGGGCAGGAAGCAGTACTCTTCCTTGGTCTCTGCTTCAGTTCCTGCCTCCAGGTTCCTGCCTGGCCTCCCGTCCTAGCTTCCTTCAGTGTAACCTGTAAGATGAAAAGCACCCTTTCATCCTCAGATGGCTTATGGTCATGGTCTTCATCAGAACAGCCTAAATCAAACTGAAAAGCTCTTCCCCTGTGCATAAAAGAAAGCTGAGAGGAAATTTAGTAGTATGACTGGCTCTTCAAGTAGAGCATTATATATGATAGCTATACAAATGTCACTTTACATGATTTTTTGATATTATATAAAGACTTTCTTTCAAACTCTCTATCAAGGGAAAAGTTCATATTTTCTATTTTACACTGCGTGTGTATGTGTGTCAGGGTTTCAAAGAAGCAGGTCATTTACCTTGATCACTGTCTAAAAGTATGGTAGATAAATTAACATAATTCATGTTCATTTGGTTATTAAAAGTTTACAGCTAACTCAGCAGTAACAAAATCATCAATCGGAATTGTAAGCCAAATGGAAAAAAGTGGTGCTCAGGATTGAGCCAGCCAGATGCAGCAGGAGTCAAACAGTATGAAGAAGAAGTAACCAGCCACATGGCAGAACATAGATTTAATATAAACGGTTTAATTTAAGTTATAAGAGCTAGTTGGGAACAAGCCTAAGCTAAGACCAAGGAGTCTGTCATTATTTGGGAAATGGCAATCGAAAGAAAGACCAACCATAAGAAAATACAGTTTAAAAGATATGATATCAATTTTGGTTCATTAGTTCTTGCCAGAGCTGGAGCCAACTGATAATCCCAAGCACCTCAAGGTTGCTTATGGGCAGATATATTAAGCCTGGTATGTATTCCTCACTGTATTTAGAAAACAGATCACTCCTTGGAAGAAAATTATACTAAAGTAGCATGGTTTGACAGTGCAGATCTGCCAGATCACGGTGTCCGTCCACACACCCATGCTTTGCACTGTTCTGTCACTATTAGTGCAGAAAGCAAAGCTCAGAGAGAGACCTAAGTGACAAAAAAGCGTTTTGTTTGTTCGTTTCTTTACTAGAAACGTATCTTGGAGTTCATTGTTCTACCTTGTTTTTAATTCACAGTCTGGCTTTGGGGAATTAATGTTCTGGGATCTTCACCTCTTCAGCAGTAAAAGTTATGCAGACACAGATTTTGGCTCAATATAAGGAGGAAGAAGAAGATGATGATGAGAAATCAGAGTGGGATGTTTCCATTCTTGCACGCATGAGGAAACTCTGCATGTCCACTTTCTTAGGCATTTTGGTTTTCTTCCCTGATGAGTTACTTATTCCCAATATTCATCATTCTTAAAGACATATACCTTGATACACAACAGAATTGTAATATAATCACGTATTTTATTTTTAAGAGAGAAACATAAGAATGAATCCATTTTTAAATATTTTCTTGAGAGATTTTACTCTGTACACATGAGTGAGATTGTCCTACCCTTTTTCCTTTGGAATTGGTATTCTTTCATGTTGCCAAGGACATTGCTAAATTGGTGGGAGAGCTTTCTGTCTCTTTCCATGGCTACAACAATTTTAATAACATCGGGGTTATTTGTTCTGTGCAGGTTGGATGGAATCCAGCTGCAGAGCCATCTGGTTTTGGTACCCTTTTTTAATGGGAGAAATGGTATCAGTTTTAAATCTCTTCTGTGGCAGTTGGTCTATGTTCAAGATTTCCACATCTACTATTTCGTAATCATTTATATTTTACTAAGAATAGCACTTACCTTTCTAGAATCCAGAAACACTTGCCTTAGAATATCAAGTAGCATAAATTGTGCATTTAAAAAAATATATATCATGTATTCTTTTGTTTTATTATGAAGAGATCAAACAGGCTTTAAGTATGAAAATGCAAAAATATTATAATATATACCCTTAAGGTGTTTAAAGTATTTTTTGAACTTTTACCTCTAAGTCAGTAAGAATTTATCTCTGAAAAGTAAGATGGGTGTCCTATGCAGCAGTATGACTTAACAGAGTGACCTTGAAAATACCTTACGCCATTTCTCACAGGTTGTGATCAAATGCTTTTTCATCATAGCTGCTTTGGTCAATCTAGTATTTTATCATAGATGCTGAATAGATTTGTCTGTCACACTTATTTCCTCAATGGAAAGTCGTCCGACTCACCTTGTGATAATGGTATAGGCCCATTCAGAGAACAAGCCAGTTGATCCAGCCCTATTATCTGTTTTTGACATTTTATTTGTCCCTTTTTATCTAAAGGCTTAAAAGAAATCTGTAGCACGAATCTTAAATGGTCTTATTAATAAGAACAAACCCAAGGCCAGGTATTGGGGTGAATGCTGGAAGATCAGAGAAGCAGAACAAGCCACAGGACCTCACTTTGCCATTTCCTCAGCTGATCCTGTTTCCTCAAACTGGAAGTCTCTGAGTCCTCATCCAAATGAGTCTCAGCTGGTTAAGCCTAAAAGCTTAACCAGGCTCTAGTTCCTCCTCCTCAAACCTTAAATACCTTTCTGCTTCCTGCCATCACTTCCTGGGATTAAAGGCTCTTGTTACCACAGCTGGCTGTTTCCAGTGTGGCCTTGAACTCACAGAGATCCCTGGATCTCTGCCTCTGGAATGCTAGGATTAAAGGTGTGAGTGCCACCATTTTCTGGCTTCTGTATCTAGTGGTTGTTCTGTTCTCTGACCCCAGATAAGTTTATTATGGTGCACAATATTTTGGGGAACACAATATCACCACAGAAATCTTTTATTAGTCAGTGATTATCACATATTTCTCTTTCTTAATCTGGGGCATCTTACTTCCTTGGTTCAGGACTCTGTTTCCAATGGTATTATCTAGTTAGTCATTAGTCTATTTAAGGAATTGGTTTTAGACTTATAAGTTTAACTTTACTTATTTATTTAGTTGTTAATAAGCTGAGTCTTTTTGTCTTAATTCTTGAGTCTTTTAATCAAGAGACAAACCCTAGATTTTGTACATGAAAAAGTAGTATGCTCAAATGCATAAAGCTTACATTTTCCTTATAGAAAATGTGTAATATATTATTTTAAATCAGCAAGTTGGCTGAGGAGAGAGCTCAATGGCTAAACCACTTGCCATCTGAGCATTTGCACCCAAGTTCATCTTCCCAGATCCTGTAGAAATGCTGGCTGGAGTAGTGTTGTCCACCTGAAATTCCAGCCTTGGAGCGGAGGAAGAGAGAGGGTGCCCAGCACAAGCTGGGCAGCCAGAATAGAAATATAGATGAGCTCTGGTTTCATCAAGAGCCTCTGTCTCAACAAGTAAGGAGGAAGAGCTATGGAAGATGGTTTCAGACATCAACCTCGGGCATCTACATGCACGAGCACACATTTTTATGTGCATCCCCTTCCCACATGTTCCCATACATGTCAACCAAACACACACACACACACACACACACACACACACACACACACAGAGAGAGAGAGAGAGAGAGAGAGAGAGAAAGAGAGAGAAAGAGAGAGAGAGAAGAGAGAGAGAGAGAGAGAGAGAGAGAGAGAGAGAGAGAGGAGAGAGAGAGAGGAGAGAGAGAGAATGGAAAAAGAATGAAAAAAGCCAAAAGCAAATAATATAATTGACTACATACTTGTAAAGAAAATAATCAAAAAAGAAAAATATTTTTAATATACGAAATTACAAAGATCTTTTTTTTTTAAACCAATTTCCTAAACAATTCAAAGTATAAAAATTCTTACAAGATAAAAAAAAAAATCAAACAATCCAGCGAAGTCTACTTAAACACACTCAAAATTCTACTCAGTTTCAAATGTGGTGGCAATGTTTCTATAACCGAATTTCTAGTGAAGGTAGTTCCAGTACAAATGCTTGTCAACATATATGTGTGTGTACCCGTGTGTGTCATTTGTTTGCAATAGAGCACATTGCTAACCAACCAGAAGCTATCATCTCCTTAGTAGTTTTCTTTATAGAGTGAGGAGTGTCACAACAAACATATTTAGCAACATCAAGTGATGTTTTTCCAAGAGATTGAGATAACGCATTTTCTCCTAATAGCCTCAGAAAGAAACATAATGTTCCTAACATTTCAGATGAATGGTTAAATAACCCGTTTAAAAAAGTTTATAACACAAGGTTTGCAAAGACTCAATGCCCCGGCTTTCTTAAATGGTAGGAGACAGATGGGACGAATGTATTTTTGGTAGGTCTGATTGATGCTTTACATCAATTATTTTCAGGAAATTTTTCTTAAACTAAAAAACCCGTGCGATTTCAGTGGTTGCAGCCCATTTCCTTGCCTGTGGTGTTGGGGTGTGCAGTATTTGCATGAACTCGTTTCCTGTGCCTTCCTGTGGTAGAGAGAGTGAATAGAAATTTCAGAACATTGCTCAGGACTCAGTCTGTGAAAGGAAGGGGAGGTGTCAGAGGCGGGAAGGCCAGTGCAATTGCATGCTGTTGTGAAGCGGTCTCCAAAATGTCAGATGGAGTGTTCTCGGGATGTTTATTCAAGCAAGACTAGTAGGTTTTGTTCTTCCACACAGGGCCATTAGAGTTTATTGATACAACTAGATTAGGGTTTTCACAGCTTTTATCTTGTAGCAATTTCTCATGTGTGGGCTAAGAAATGTGCTCTGTTCTGACTAATCATGGATATTGTCCTTTTCCTCCTTATCTTTGCTAAAAGGACAAAAAGAAGTTTAAAAAAAAAAGGTGACTATTTTCAAAGAAAAATGTAAAAGCAATAGGAGAGTTACTATGAAAATTGCCTAAAAATTCCTGAGAAAATTAGAGTATTTTTTGTAGTTTTTAAAAGAGGTCTATTAGCATCATCTCACTCATAAAGCACCAGGCTTGTGTTTAACAACAGGCCTTTCTGATGCTGCCACAAAGCTTGTATTCTGTT
Organism: Peromyscus maniculatus bairdii; assembly: GCF_049852395.1. Lineage (NCBI taxonomy): Eukaryota > Metazoa > Chordata > Mammalia > Rodentia > Cricetidae > Peromyscus > Peromyscus maniculatus. The sequence goes on along the minus strand of NC_134864.1, from coordinate 34,215,017 downwards.
AGAGAAATGATTACAACGGAGCTACTTGAAAGCACACGTGTACAACTTTCAGTGGAATATTCTGTAATGACATAATATCTTATAACCCCTCTTCTTTTCTTTCACTCACTTCAATGTTCACCTAACCACTGTCATTAGTCTGATGGCATTCACCCATAAAGGCCTAGCCTGCTGGTTAGTGTGTGAATCTGTTTAATAGATTTTAGTTCTATTGTCGGGCATGAATTCTCTTTCTGGATTCACATTCTGGGCAGTTTCAGGTAGTCTGATGAATAGAGCCTGGGTTTTCTGGTAAGAACTTCTAAAGCTATGTTTGGGTGTTAGTGGGCTATAGATGTAACCAACTGTTTTATTAAATAAGAAACACAGAAATAATGCAAAAGAGAAAGCCGAGAGGTCAGAGCTCAGAGCCAAAATCTCACCCTTCCGCCTGCGGTGTCCCAGCTTCCCGAATGAGGGCTCCTTTTCCTGTCTGTTAGTCTATTTAAAGAGACAGAACAAGCCACAGCTATCTCACCTCACCAGTTCCTCAGCTGGTCTTGTTTCCTCAGACTGGAAGCTTCTGTGTCCTCATCCCAATAGCTCTCAGCTGAACTGTGTTGCTCCAAAGCCTGAAAGCTTAACCAGCCAAATGCTTCTAGTTTCTGGTCCTCACGCCTTATATATCTTTTTGCTTTCTACCACCACTCCCTGGGATTAAAGGCTGGCTTTCTGGGATTAAAGGCGTGTGCCACCACCGCCACACTCTTGCTATGGCTCTAATAGCTCTGACCCCCGGACAACTTTATTTATTAACATACAATCAAAATCATATTTCAGTATAATTAGATTACCACCACAGTGGGCAAAGTCTTATAGCGGCTGACAGAGCTGAACTGGGCCTAGAATCACCTAAGTCCTTGTTGCTCCTGTGCTTCTGCGGTGCTTTGCTTGGATGTTTGGTGTTCTTGTTAAAGAAAGAAATGGAAACCCAGAAGCAAAGGGCTGCATCTCAGCTCTATTAGTCAGCGACCGCTTGACAAAGACTTTACTGTCAAACTAGAAAGATGCAGGGGAGGAAAGTCAAAGGTGAAAGGTATCTTCTAGAAAACCAGCAGAAAAACATCAGGGTCATGGGACCACCTACACATCATGAACAGAAACAAGGAGATAATGTTTGTAATTTGTGTTATTCTGTTTCTTTTTTATTTCCTCCCTCCCTCATCCCCTCTTTCTCTTCTTTCTTCCCTCATTCCTTTTTTCCTTCCTTCCTCTTCTTTCCTCCCTCCCTCCTTTTCTCCTTCTCTACCTTCCTGTCTTCTTGATGCTTCTCTTCATTTATTTTCTTTTTCTTTTTTCATTCGTCTGACCCTCTGCATATGCCAAGACTCCTCTTTCTTAGGATGTCTTTTGTAAAACCTTCTCATTCTCTTCACTCTGCCTCCTACACAATCAGTACGCTGTATTTTGTATGCCACAGTTTTGTTTTAGCTTTTCCATTAATCACAGAATGTTTTTTAAAAAGATCCTAAAATTCATGTGGAAGAACAAAAGATGTAATAGCCAAGACAATCCTGAGGGAAAAGAACAATGCTGGAGGGGTCACATGACCTGGTCTCAAATTACACTTCAAGACATCATAGTAAGATTGTCATTGTGACACTCACATAAAAAAGCCACATAGGTTAATGGAGTAGACAGGGCATCCTGCTACAATTGATGGAAGGTCAAAGATTCCAAGACAAAGATGCCAAGAATACAAATTGGAAAAAAAGATAGCCTCCTCAGAAACTATTCTAAGAAAGCTGGATATTAGCATGTAGACTTCTGAAGCCAATTTGGTTGCTCACCCAGTGCAAAAATCCATTCAAAGTGGATTAAAGACCTCAATGAACACATGAAATTTTGAACACAGAGAAATACTCTAAGAACTTGCTATGAGCAAGGACTCCAATAGGTCAGTAAATAACGACAAGTATTGATGTGTGGAATTAGGTCAAATTAAAAAGTTCTGCACAAAAACATATTAACAGAGCAAACAGCCAACCAAATGGGATAAAATATTTCTTAACTTTTTGTCTTTCAGAGGACCAATGTGTAGAATATATAAAGAACTCAAAATATTTATCAACAAGAGAATGAGTACAACAATCAAGAGATTAGTAAATGTTTTAGTAAGATAATCCTCTTTGGAAACAATTCTCTAATGAAATGTAATTTTTAACGTAATTACTTGAACTAAAGGAAACAAAGTCAATTTACATAAGAGATAACTGTGCAACGATGCTTATTTTGACAGTTTGCACAATAGCCAAATTATAGAAACTCAAAAAGAAGTGATAAACTCTAGCATCAGGCTAACACAAGTTTCATAGTGCACCTCAAATTTTAGCATGAGAAAAATAAAATCATAATCCATCTGACATATGAGCACAGATGTTTAAATTTCTATCCAAACACAGGTAGATATAAAAGAGCTGTGTCCAAGTAGAGTTCATCCTAAGATTACAGAGTTGGAAAAGTAATTGAAAATGAATTCACATTGTGTCACATAGTAAAGGAGGAAAAGGTGTGGTCCCCTCAGTGATGCATAATTGATAAAATCGCAGATTTTATGTGTTGGAGATTTTTTGCGAACTAGAAAAAAGTGGGTTTCTTAAACAATTGAAAGTTTATTTAAATAAATTTGAAAATTACTATAGCCATCATTTGTTATCCTTTGTGGGACAATAGGCAAATAACATCACAGAAGAAGTCTACAAGGATCATAAGGAAGGAATAGAAACTGCCATTATTGACAGGATGTAATCGGGAAATGATAGATTCAACAGGATGCTTCAATTATTAATTACCAAATATAATTAACAAGAGAATTTAGAAAGATCAGAAACAAATCTATACATGAATCATCAGAAGCAAAGAGGGATAAATGATAACATTTGAAATAGCACAAAACACTAAATCATTCATAGTAAATCTAATAAAATTCAGAAGTTGTTGAAAATTTTTAAAAAAAAATGTATAATGGGATATAAATATTTAGAAGGCTATGGAATATTTATTGATCAGAAAAATCAACATTTCAAAGACGTCTGTTATCCACAAATTGAGTAACTTATTCAAAGAAAACCTATTTATCAACTTAATAAAACCAATTTATCAACTTAACAAATTTAATTTCCCCAGTGAATTTTGTTTTGTTAGGTACCTATGAAGTTGTATTTCCTGTCCTGATAGTGGGACAATTCCAGTCTCATTCCTTGCTAGCATGAACTGGTATTGTCTTTGAGACCAACCCTAAAAGGATAATCCTTTGTATGCTCCCTTAGGCCTGACGGGAAAATACCGTTCAGTATCTAGGGCAGGGTAGTTCTCTCAGTAGCTCATACTGCTGCTCCATATATTATCTGATAGGCCTAGTGATTACCTTTATATGCTTGACACTTTTTGTTTTTTTGTTTTGTTTTGTTTTGTTTTTTCGAGACAGGGTTTCTCTGTGTAGCTTTGAGCCTTTCCTGGAACTCACTTGGTAGCCCATGCTGGCCTCGAACTCACAGAGATCCACCTGGCTCTGCCTCCCGAGTGCTGGGATTAAAGGCGTGCGCCACCACTGCCCGGCGACACTTTTTTTTTTTTTTTAATTTCTATAGCTTAGATCAAAGGTTTTTCCTGCCTTGGAATTTCTCCTTTTCTCATCTTACGTCTAACTATTACTTAAATTGCAATACAAGCCACCTTTTGCTTTAATGCCTTCCCTAAGCAGCCTAACAAATTTTACCTTTTTTTTTTCCATCAAGGAAGGTACCATTTCTACAGTTAAATGTGTGACCCACTCCTCACAGTGTTAGTTTCATGAAAAATTTTCTATTACCTCAACTATGTTTAATATCTTTGTGGATTAAATGATGCCATTTCTCTGTCTTGCAGTGTCCTTGTGGACTATTTTCACCTAATGACTTGTATAGAAGAAACAACAACATTAGAATCGACTATTGAAGTCTTTCTTTGAGGGTGGTGTCTCCCTAGGGTTTACATCTTTTTTTTTTTTTTTTTTTTTTTTTTTGTATATGAGACTTAGTGCTGTGTGAAGAAAATTCTGAGACGTTTTCAGAAAACTCCCAGCAAGTGCTAGGCAAGTTCATGAAACTGAATTCATCCCTTCTCCTGTCCTTTCCTGGCAAAACATGGTGGTTGTCTTGGCTGGTTGCTTCAGCAGACATGCAAAAAGCTCAAATAATTGCAAAGGAAAATTAAGTAGCTGATGGTTACCTAACCCTCTAGCCTATAATGCCTACAGAGTGGGAAGTGCGGATTCTGGGTGAGAAACTTGGATGGGATTATGGTCAGGGGTCCACAGGGAAGGAGTGAAGCACCTTATCACCCGCTAAATGAAAAGTCTGAGTAGATTAAGCCAGCAAGGTATGTCAGGGGGTGGAAGGTCATTTGGGAAGAGGATGAAAACCCTGGTTCGTATGTAAAGGAAGCTTTTAGAAAATGTACAGTGCAGTGGAAGGAAAGACCTTAATAAACATGTATTTCATTCCCCAAACAGTCCCCGACACCAGGAGAAAAAATATAAACTATAAAAGTATCTGGACCGGGGACACGAGACTCCAATGGCCGTTCAGGTTAAAGAGGCCTTTAAAGTTCCAGCAGTAGAGATGGCAGAGGCGGCCACTTCAGTTTAGTCTCCTCAAGGTGACCTTAGGAGAACTTAGCCCCAAAAGTCTGAAAGCTTTTAGAGCAGCCCTTGGCGTTCAATCAGTGTGCCTTCCACCTCAAAGAGAGACGTTGAGAATGGGAATGTCCTGGTCGTGTTGTCTTAGAATGACCAAATGGCACCATAAGAGGAAAGTGCCGCTTGGCTTCCTTCTACAGAATCACGGGGTTCAGTACCAGAACAGTGGCACAAACCCAGACTCAGATCACACTGGAGGGGCCTCAGATTCCTCAACCAGCGGAAAAGAAAACAGAATTCCTCCTCAGATACCCAGCTGATAACTTGGTTCTGACGAAACTCATAGGGTCTTTATCAAAGCAACGAATTCAATAGATAAGGAGGACGCACCAAACACAGGGCGGGGGTTGGGGCGATGGGGGTTGGGGTGGGAGTAAAATGCCTCATTTCCCCCCTCTGTGTGGGAGACAGTTTGGGATAGTATTTTGTATTACTTCCTTCATGTCATGTAACGTCCTATCCCACTTGGAGGAAGGTGCCTGCTGACCACATCTGAAGCAAGTGTCTCCGTAGCTATGAACTAAGTTCAGATGGAGGTAGCCCCCTCCCAGGGAGTTCATTTGTTAATCCTTTTAGATAAGGGTTGACTGACTGCCTTTCTCATAGCTCTTGAGGAACACTTGACTTGGAAAATTTCACTCTGGAGTGCTGCAGCCTCATAATGTACCGTCAATTCTATTTTTCAGTTTAGACTGGACCCGGACGGGGGATCACGTATCTTTGAAAGGATGAAATACAAGGATGAAAAATAAGCCCTCCAAAGGAGTACATTGATACTTTATAGCAAATCATTATTGTTGCCTACATCTATTTTAAGGCTTTAAATTTTTTTTTTTTACCTTACACAAGTATCCCCATTTTTCTATACATTTCTCAATTAGATGGGTTTTATTTTTATTCTCAGAAACATTAGAGAAAGAGAAACTAACGGTTTAAGGGGGGAAGTTGATACTTAGTATATTAGCTACCTATTATTTTATAACAAATTACTCCTCAAAGAGGTTAGACTTAAGTAACTCACGTTTATTATTTCATAGTGTCTGTGCGTCAATTATCCAGCCTTAGCTTAGCTGTGTGCCTCTGGTTCAGGGCTTCTCCCAGCATTTTAGTAGGGTGCTGCTGAACACTGGGGGCTTAGCTGAACCCTGTGGCTGCAGGAGCTGTTTCTAAGCTCTGGGGTGGTGGTAGGATCCAGTTCCAGGAAGGATTTTAGACGAATGGTATCAGTTCCTTGATCATTCACTATTGATTCAAAGCCACCCTAAGTTCCTTGTTCCTTGACTCATCAACTCCAAATAGTTTTTTGCTTATTTGTAGAGACTGTGTTAGAGATACAGAGAACCTGCTGTCAAGGTAGAACTCTCTAGGTATAGTAATATTGCATCATTATATCTAAATATTTGACTAAGGCTGTTTATGAAATAAAGATAAAATTATTTTGCCTTATAGTTCTAGAGAGTAAAGTCCATGGTGGGTCATCTTATGCATTTGGAACTCTACCGAGGGAATTTGTTATTTATTATTATTAAGGGAGATTTCAAAGTGAATGTTAACATCTCAAGCCAGAAAGAGGAGAGAAAGAGTTATATGAATAGATAGATAGATAGATAGATAGATAGATAGATAGATAGATAGATAGATAATACAAAACACAAATATCTCCAAATACCCCTCAATGATATGAGACCTCTCATTAGGCCCTGCCACCTCCAAGTCCGCAGTGTCTCCCAGTGTCAGAACTCTAGTGATCAACCTTTTACATATGTACCTTTGGGAAACTCTCTTCTAAACTATAGCACTAACTTGTGTTGCATAATCACAGGGACAACATCTCATCGTCTTCATTGTTTGGTGAGAAGCAATCACTGAGTCAGCTGACAGCCAAGAGGAAATGATTACAAAAGTATTGGTATGACAGTATGTCTCGTTTTTTATGAACAAACTTGCTTACTATTTTTATATAATGCATGGAAGTTTATAAACCTACAAACAATTAGATTTTTATAGCAAACATTTAATTAGATAAAACACTAGGAAAGAAAATAAAACTCAGAGATTTTTGCGTTTTGTTACATTTTTCAAAGGAGCATCTTTAAAATTCTTTAGTGGGAAAGAAATTAGGAATAGGCAGTGGTGAGCGCCATTCTGCAACTCTGCCAGGGGAGTTGGGTTGCCAGTTGTCTGTCTTCACCTTCCACAGCTGCGGAACAGCTGGGATCTGAAGCATGGTGTGTGTGTGTGTGTGTGTGTGTGTGTGTGTGTGTGTGTGTGTGTACACCCTGTCCTGACCCTCTCTTTGCCACTCACACATTCTCAGCTTCTCCTTCTGCTTGTCTCTCTCACAGAGGAGGAAGCTAGATTTTCTATTTCTTGGCACAAGCTCTGGAATTATCTGAAACCAAGACACTGGAAATTTATCCTGCTCTTGGAGCCTGTATTCCTTAGTAACAGTCAATTTATCCTAAAGAATTTTTTTGTGGAAAAAAAAATACAGCTTAGCAGTTTCTCTGCTTCCCCAAACATCTTTAAAATATGTTCAGCAACGAACCCAGAGAAACAGACTAGCAACATTACAAGTGTGCCATGGAATACAGCATGAAATTTATTCCTTGCATGTCTTTACAGGATTCACAAGGAAGACTTCAAAGGAGTCAAGATTAAACTATTTGATGAAAGACTCCGGGGTTTTGCAATTTCCTAAAGTATTTTTATGTTGTGTCTCATCCCAAACCATAACAGAAATTCTGCTACTTACTGTGACCTTGGAAAAAGGCATTGTGTTGTTCAGTGTCAAATTTCTTCCCTTATCCTATCTACAACAAGGAAAACTTTAGCTTTCTTTTAGAGTAATTGTGTGGTTTGAATGATTGTAAGTCTGTGAGCATGCATCTGAAGGTGCATCGTCTACAGTGTTGATTTTTCATTCCTATTGACTACAGTGAAATGCAAGGAGATCCATGTGACATGTGAAATTCTTTGATATCCCATTATTATTAATTTCTCTGTGTGCTACTAACTTTATTTCCCTTGAGGAAGGTTCGTGACTATCATGAAGGGCTCACAGAACATGTAGCAGGGAACATAAGGGTGTAGCCCAAGTGGTGGCTACAAGGAGAGATTTGAACTAGCAAAGTTCAACAAATGTTATTCCATAGCACGAAATAAACAATGTGCTCACGATGTGAAAGGAGTAGAGGAAAGAGAAATCCCCATTCAGCTTTTCTTTCCCATAGATTCTCAACCTACAAGCAAACAACCCTGAGGAGAGATCTGTCTAAAAGAGTGAAGGGATTTGAAGCCTGGTGTGTGTGTGTGTGTGTGTGTGTGTGTGTGTGTGTGTGTGTGTGTGTGTGTGTGTGTGTTCTTATGGTCTGCATATATCTTTTGGGATATATATTGTGAACTTTTAATTTCTTGTCTGTGTGTGAAAGGGTATGTTCAGATACACGTACATATGTGTACATAATCATGTAGAGGCCAAAGGTCAATGCTGAGTGTCTTCTGTCACTCTTCCCCTTATCTTTTAAGATAGAGTGCCTCACTGAATTCAGTACTCACAAATGGGCGAGGCTGGCTGGCCTGCATTCTCTGGCAATCTACTTGTCTCTATTCACGCTGCACTAGGGTTACAGATACAGGCCATGGTACTGAGCTCTCTCATGTGGATTCTGGGGAATCTAAACTCAGGTCCTCATGCTGTGTGGTAGGCACTCTACAGACTGAACCATTTCCCTAGCTCCAATATTATGCTTTTTCAAACGATGTTGCCTTTGGGAGCTTTGGATTTTTAGAACTGCTCCACGCTGAGGCTTCTGGTTTCCACATGAGTGCATCTTCACTTTTCCGTATGGGATGACAGCAACTCTTTTTTGCAAAGTGCTAGGAGAAAAGTGAGTGATGCAGAGGAATGCTAACCCTACCCGGGTCAGGTACTGAAAAGACATTGGGAGCTGAGTTATGAGGTTGCCTATTGGCTCAAGAAACAGTTGGAAGGATCTTCAGATTCTGCATGTAGTGTACTTTTCAAAGAGATCTGCAAGCAAGAAGGAGGTCAGGCAGACCTGCATTCAGAGAGCAGCCCACGCAGTTCTACAGGCAGGGAGGGCAGGCCACACAGTTCTGCAAACAGGGAGAAGGGGCCAGGCAGATCTTCAGGCAGGGAGAAGTGGCCAGGCTTTGAGCAGACTCTTGCTCAGGTGGAATATGAGCTTCTGTCTATTTGACTGGAGTTTCCATGGTAAGGACTTAGGAAGCCCCAGTGATCATTTATGTGTTAAATTCTAAATGAACATGTTGCAGTTAGTTATTTACTCAGCTTTGTTTCCCCATTATGATTAATTTTATGTCATGGTTTGTTAGCTTTTGGAGTATAGTGTGTGTTTCTTTTTAAAACCATTTAATCTTAGAAGCAGGAAAAGTAGATTTCGTGAGTAAATGGAATTCTATTGAGAATCTCCAGCCTAAAGCAAATTATGCCCGTGGATTTATTGAACACCTTCACATCCCTTAATGGAGATGTCTACTGTCATATTTCCATGTTATTATATATGGTGCAATTAGACTGAGAATTAGTATGGAATAGGTTTCTTTGAGAATTTAAAATATATCCTATCTGAGGAGTGAACAGCAGCACATTTCTTTACCGCCATTCAAGTTTAATATAGCTCTCCCAGTGATGAGGGTAACTTAGGGCTGGGCTGAGTCATGCTTAACATGCACCAGGTCTTATACTTAAACACACACAAAAGATCAATCAATCTATCAATCATCTGTATCTATCTATCTATCTATCTATCTATCTATCTATCTATCTATCTATCTATCTATCTACCTATCTGTCTATCTACTGTTGATCTATCTACCTATCTAGCATATATCTTCTAAATTTATACATGGTTCTTTCAAAATCTATCTACCTATCTAGTATATATCTTCTAAATTTATACATATTTCTTTCAAAATATGACGTTCTTGTGTACCTCTAAGTAGTTGCCTTTTTAACACACATTGGACAATGGTGACAATATGTCATCAGACTGGGAAGCACACAAGCACTAGTTTGGGGACCAGGTTCTTCTCAGGGTTCTGGTGTTGTTTTGCTGTGCAAAAGAGTGCTATCAGCTAAAATTAGACACACTATTTCAAATCAGGAGGGGCAGAATGAAAGGTGAATGAGTGACGTTAGCCTTGACTTGGGGATACACAAGGAGAGATTATACATGTCTATAAAGTAGGTAGAGTTGCTAATTTTTAATATTTGTATTATTTGTTGTTTTGTCTTGAGACACCATCTTAATATGTAGCCCAGACTTACCAGAAATTTATAATCCTCCTGCCTCAGCCTTCCAAGTGCTGGGACTAAAAATTTGTATCACTGTGTCTGACTTAATGGGTTATAATAATTTAACCTATGCCTAGACTTCCATGCTATTAACAATGTAAAGTTTCACCCACTAGGGCAGCTTATTCCTTGACTCCTGGCTTGGTTCAGTCATGAACTTGCTTTGTGCACTGGGTATGGTGTGCTGGTGATGGAACCCAGGCATCAGGGGGTTGGATCTTGCCATTACCCCTTTTCATTTCTGGCACTAGCCATGAGAAGAATCCACTGGGTGAATCTGTTGGTGCTAGGAGGAAAGTGAGCCATACAGAGTCAAATCATCCCTGGAGAAACCCAGCTGATTTCCAGATTGGGAGCAAACCACATTCTCATTGTTTTATGCACTGGGCTTCCGTGGCTTGCTCTGCAGCATTTGGGGCCATTGAGCTAATTTCTCTTATTTTTCTCAGCTAAATCTCCTTCTCTGTCCCATGAGTCTTAGGATAGTGCTAGTGCTCACAATTCAGGTTGCCTTCAGGGCAGAAAGGAAAAGATGAATGTGAAGACGGCATCCAGAGACACCACACCCCTCCTGAAATGTGTGGCGGCCATGCAGCTCCAGTCTAAGGTGATGGTGCAATTGGGTGTTCCCTCTGTTTAAAGGAAGCTATAGATCTGGATTTGATTTTTTACTTTTATATTCGCATTTCTGTACATGGCTGGGAGAGTGCCACTGCAAGACTGGGGAGGTCAGAGGATAGCTTTCAGGACTTTGTTCTTTCCTGCTGCCATGGGAGTTCCTGAGGTTAACTGTAGCTTGCCAGGCTTGGTGGCACATGTCATTACCAGCTGCTGAGTCATTTTCCCAGTCCCCAAAGCTAGATTATTATGCAGAATTTACAAGGTGTGATTTCAGGAACTAATTAGGAGTGTACATCTTTCTATTTGAAGACCGTGTATATATTCCAGGATTCTTCTTCAGCAATTTAAAAACTGGACTGTGTGTGCTCATATTTAATGCTCCATTATGATGAGCTCTGGCCCCAGTTCATTCTCTGCTACATTCACTTTACAGTCAATACAGCACAATTCCCATGTAAAAGTGTACATTAAATGTGTTTTTTCTAAATCCTAAAGAATATCTTACAAATGTGAACACACCGTTAAAAACTAAAATCAATAAGTAAAACAGACAAGACCAAATATCCCCAAATCCCTTACCTGCTTCAAACTTCTAAATCTAACAAGCAATCCTCCTTATAATACCCAGAAGCTGACTTTTCTTTTTCATGACCAGATGGAATGAGTGTTTCCATTTTAGAGGTTTTATTTTTTTTTTCATGGTATAAGAAACCTTAAGATGATTTATTAGTGTGACTTTGAGTGATTTGCAAGCTATATTCCGTTGAAGGAAGAGTTTTAATCCATTCCATTATTTTTCTTGATAAATTAGTTACAAGTTAGAATAATGACCTGGTACCTCTATTTCAGGAGAGGAAAGCAGGAAGTTTTTATTTTAAATCTTCATTAGCTGCAGCTGATTAGGCTGGTCAGAGGGCTTCAAACTCCAGATTTCCTCTGCCAAGGAGTATACAGCCAGGATAATTAAAGTGGGGGAGGGTTGGGACAGGATGGATGGGGCACGGGACATGAACTTCCTCACTAGGTTCTTGATTTGATTCATTCTGTGTGCCTTCTAAAATGGAGACCTCTGTAGGTAGGTATGTCAATTTAATTTAAATAAAATACAGCTAGCCTCATTCAACTGAGCTTTGGTTGTAGGATAAAAAAAAATGGCACAGACAGCAGAGGAGGTCATTCCTGCCCTGCAGTAATATAGACTAAATGAAGGCCAAAAGGAGGAGCCAGTACCTGGGGGATGTTTGTGCTTATATTTAGAGTAATAGGTTAAGGTACGTTGATGATGACTGTGTCATACTTTCTTAGATTGGGAGAGGCTCTGCCATTGTCTCTGTGTCTCTTTTCAGAATGCCTTCTGTGTCTTGACTCATTAATGGTTGCCAAAAAGGAAGTGGTCACTGTAGCTCTTGTCAAGAGCCAGTGGTGCGTTAGGGTAACTTGTTTCGTTTACACAAGGGTGCACAGCAATAAAAGTTGGCGTTCTCATTTTCTACAATGAGAAAACAGACTCAGGAGAGCCACAGATCAACTCAGACACTGCTTCCTTCCAGAGGACATTCTTCTCATTCTCCCTGCGTGTTTCTCCCCAAACTCTGTAAAATACACCCAGTATTTGCATTCTAGCATTATGGCACTTTTTTTTTTTTTTTTTTTTTTTTTTTTGCTGTTTTTGTTAATAAGATTTGTTCTTTGACAGTTTTATATATGTGTGAAGTGCATTCTTATTATCTCACCCAGCTCTCTCTTATATCTCTCTTACCCCTGTCAAACCCCTCTTCCTGAGAATCTCTTTACCATACTCCTGTCATTTTTACTGCTTTGGGAGCCACTGAGTTTAACCAGCACCATCCTTCGAGCCATGGCTGTGGAACTATCAGCTGGAAGCTGATGAGCTCATCAGTGGGTATACAACGGAAGACAATGACTCCCCTCCCCCCAGCCTCTATTAGCCAACAATTCAACAGGGAGGAGTAGGACACGTCTCCCGTCTATGACTGTGGACAGGCCCAGTCCTGTGCAGAACCAGTGCCGGCAACCGCAGCTGCGGTGAGTTCGTGATTGCAATGGCCGTGTCGTGTCCAGAGCACAGCTTTGCACATCCTGTCTCCCCATCACTGGGCTTGTACATCCTTTCATGATGTTTCTTGAGTCCCTGGTGGGAGAAGTGATTTAAAAACATGCCATGTTTAACTTGAAGCCCATTTACAGACAGTTGTTTATTTTTGTCTCTCTACTGCACCAGGAAAATTTGATGATTGGGGGTTGATCTAGATGATCCAGCAAATACACATGAAAAGTTTATATCTAGTCAAGGTTATTCGTCCTGAAAGTAGAAAAAAAAAAAAAAACAAAACCTGCAACTATAAGAGATATTTTCCCTAAATACAAACTAGTGGAAAACATTTCTAAAATTTCTCTTCGCTTAAAGGTCTTAAACTCATGATGGCGGTTCTTAAGTCCTCGTGTAATTATAAACTAGAAACCAGTACCTGACACGTGAGGGGCTGAGACCACGCCCCTTCCCCAGACTGATTGGTGAAGAGATCCACCTGAGGATTGGAAAACAGTCAGAATGTCTTTCTTTGTCCTACCCAGACTCCGGAAACTAAATTCTGAAAGGAAAGCGCCTGAGAATCTGTTTTCGAGTATTCTATGTGATCCTTACCAGTAAGCATATTTAGGAAACACTGGTTTAAGGAAATTTGGAAATTACTTAGGATACACATGGGGGTAGGTCTTGAAGCAGAAAATAAGTGCCTTACATGCTTGTAAATATGTCTGGAGATCTGGAGCCCAGTTCAGCTTGAAGGAGATTTGTTTGGAATGAAACTGTTGTTCCAAGTGACACCACACCCCCACCCCCACCCCCAACCCGTTCCAAAGGGTCAGAGAAACTGGCACTGAGTGTTTAGAACAGATCATAGGTTGTACTGCTGGTGTGGGATGTGGGGACCTCAGAGTCTGCTCAGGACACACAAAGATCAAGTTCTCAGCACAAAGGAGATTTATTTGCCCCAGAGGGACAGAGGGCAGGGATAAGGGACAAAGACAGAGATAGAGGAAGAGGGAGAAGGGGAAGGGAACAAAAGAAGGGAAACAAAAGAGGTAAGGAAGGGAGGAAGGGGTCTTTGTCCCAGAAGACAAAGGACTGCTTCTAGATAGAGAGGAGACAGATGTGGTACATCGGAAAATGTCCCTTTATAAAGGTAAAAGAGGAAACCAGTGTTAGCATGAGGTGTTTGATTTTAATTGGGCATGTTAATTATGTGAGCCAAAGGGGGCTTTTGATTGCTGGGCTTTTGATAGCTGAACATTGGCAGTCAGCTTCAGGAGGAAGAAGTGGCCAAATAAGGGAATAGACCTTGGAGGCTAGCGTTAGGAATGTAATCTCATGGTTTTTAGCAAGGCAGAGGGAATAGGGAGAAGGGCAAGGTCTGCCAGATCCATGTTTGCCATGCTGGGCTGGCTAGAGTTCTATCATGGTTCTGACATAAAAGGACCTAGGAGCCCAGGGTGAAGAGATAACCTTTGAAAGTCAAAGTGAAGAGTCTAAAAGTGATATCAATTAACTGAGATGAGTACATAGCATCTGGTGAAAGAGAATGTCACTGAGTTCTTAGAAACCTTCACACAGTCAAAAACAAGAGATCATTGGGCTGGCCCCTGCACTAACCCAAGGACCTGATCCCCAAACTCATGAGCATTGATTCTAGGACTTCAAAGGGGTGGACTTTTTCATCAGTGATGTGGTTGCTCAAAGGAACCCCCAGGGCTTGAGGGGAGCTCACACAACTTTTCAAACACTATTTCTATCTATCTATCTATCTATCTATCTATCTATCTATCTATCTATCTACTCATCTACCTATGTATTTATTTTTTAGATTCTAAAGTTTAGAAGGAAAGGGGTTAGTTGCACAGAGAAATGTGTGTTAGTATCCCCCACTGCCAAATATAACTCCAGCTCTAGCAAACTTGAGATGCACATTGTAAACAGTATTCCATCAACATGGCCAAGCATCCAGGAAAGAATAAGAGGTCAAAAGTGGGCAGGAATGAGATCCTCTCTTATAACAAAGCATAAGCTAGATCTTAGAATGTCTTGTTTAGACCAAACACAATACTGGTCAATGGACTCCAATGTCCCCAGAAGACTCATTCTCTGCAGAATTTGGGAACTCAAAATTCCTTCTTTTAGGAGCCATGAAATTAAGGTGTCCAGTTCCCAACTGTGCTTTTTATAGTATGGATTCCATGAAGCCAACAGATGCTCATTTCTCTATTCACTTATGTATCTCTTAAGCCTATGCTGCTGGCCATGTGAAAAGCTCTCAATATGTATCTATTCAATGAATGAATGAAGGTGCAAAACTCCTCTCTCTCTCTCTCTCTCTCTCTCTCTCTCTCTCTCTCTCTCTCTCTCTCTCTCTCTCTCTCTGTCTCTCTCTCTCTCTCTCTCTCTCTCTCTCTCTCTCTCTCTCTCTCTCTCTCTCTCTCTCTCTTCTCTCTCTCATATACACTCACACACACACTCTCTCTCCTCAAGGACCTCAGCCTGCCATGAAGACAGACCTATTAAGTAAAAATGTAACAACATGTCAAGTTTTTTTGGGTGCTCTGAAAAGAGCTATTTGGTTTTGAGTGCTGTGGGATGTGGGCATAAGGTATCAGATGAGATATGCTGTGGAGTCCAGGGATGGGTATATACATAGGGCATGACATGTGTGGAGAATTTAGAATGAACTCAGAATCCCAACATACTTTTCCTTGAAAGCATTTGTCTAATGGTTCATTCATGCTTTTCTACCTTTAACTCTCAATTTTAAACCTTAAAGGATAATCTAACAATATTTTTCTTGTTTGGGTTTTTCTCAGTAAAAATATGTCTTATTTTTCCAAAGTCCCCAAGTATTTATTTCAGAATAAAAGAACATAAATTAAAGCAACCAACCAAGAAAACCAACTCTGATCATCCCCAGTACTCAGAGTTAAGGGTCACAGGAGGGACTCTCAGCCCCTCCCGACAGACCATCCGTTCTCTGGGACCCACTTTCTCTTAACCTTTAGCTCACAGAGTTCCTCACACCCAGAGCAACAGCTTCTTGGTGCCATTCCCAGTGGCTGAGAAGGCCACTTTGCTCACAGGTGTGCTCTGTGTCTGCCGCCTGAAATGCTTCTCTGACCTGCTCAGTTTTTCTTTCTTCAACTGGCTACTCCTTTTCATCTCTCAGTGGGCAGTTTCCATTTCCTATCAGGGAAGCATCTTAGTGGTTCAGCTCAAGGCTGTGGTCCTTCCCACCCTGTGATGCTGTTCTGGCTTATCTGGATTTATTACACTGAATTTCCTCTAATCTGTAGGAAGGGAATTTTAATCTAACTCTTTCACTCCAGTGAGTCACATGTGTTTATTATGGGGTCCTGCAGGCCTAAGTGTTACGGAAGAAATGACTAAATTGGTGTCCTCTCTATTCCCATGCAATACACAGCATGATCTGGGGGTTGGGGCTGATATATCTGAATCTGGAAGGTTCAGATTCTTACCCAAGGGCCCTGCTGAATATGCAACATCTAAATGTGTTATGTTCAGAAACAACTATTAAAACAAACAAGGATGGAGAAGGGAGTCTTGTATAAGTAAGGAGGGAGTGTATGCTGCAGGAAGTACATATTTTTCTTCCTCTGTGGCCTGTTGAATATGTTTCCCTTGGGATTTTCTTTTCTGTCTCTCAGGAACAAATAAATCTGACAACTCATACATAAGAAATTCATTAACATTCAATAATTAAATCACATCTCAGGCCTTGCCTCCTTCTCTCATAAATATAATTTCCCAGAGATGTAACAGTACAATACAAAGAAGTAATATGTTTCTAGGCACCTGCCACGTTGAAACTTCAAATATTAGCGTTTCCAAGGAGTCCCTGTAAGACTACCTTTCCTGGCTTGCAATTTGATGAACTATTTAGTAGCTTGTGAAGCATGAATCACAGTAGCCCTTGTTTGTGCCCGGAGGTTCTCCTTGTGACAAAGAGATATAATCATTGCTCTGGGAGTGGCTTGTTTCCAGGCAGCAGGTTTGGGAAATGTTCAGTATACAGAATTAAAGGACCAGAGAAGCGGACTGTCCCATTCAGCTCAGCTGCAGGCATCTGGTAGAAATTAGAGACACCAGCAAGGGCATAGCCTTTTGAAGCCCAAGAAATGTCGGGGGCAGGAAGTAGAGAAGGGAGGACTTTGGGATGTGGGAGGTGATTGAAGATTATGTCTTTTAAAATTGTTTCTTGATTGCTGTCTTGGGCATTCAGTTCAGAGAAATAAAAATGTATCTTCACACAATAACATGTATACAAAATATACGTAGAAGTTTTATTCATTACGGCCTCAAATTGGAAGTGAAAGGACCAAGTAGATGCCATAACAGGCTGCTCAGTCTTCTCTCAGAAACCAGGCCTCAATTTCAGTTTCCTGAGACTTCAGCAAGCAGTTTCTGGGAGGACCGTGAACAAAAGACACAGTCCTTGCAGTAGCTACCTTTCTGCACGTGCTCTGACTGTTCAAGGTTCAGCCAGTTGTTTACTGTCTGAGACCCCTCACCAACTTAGAGCTACATGCATGGGTCAATATGAACGAGCTAGGCCAGTTAGCCTCCATGGCAGCTCAAGGCCAGAGCCTGGGACTTGTCCTGGCCTGCCCCAAAATGATAACTGTAACCCCCAACCAGTAAATTCAAAGGTTACACACCCTCACCCAATCATATGATGCTAAGGCTTGTACCACCCTGCTTGCAGTTTTCCCCTTTAAAAACCTCTAACTCTGAGAACTCAGGGCCTTCCTCCTCCTCCTGCTGTGTCGGAGTGTTGGACACAGACAAAGCCCTGGCTTGCTTGTTATTAATAAACCCTTGTGTGTTTTGCATTGGATATTGGCTCTGTGGTGGTCTTGCTGGGGGGGGGGGTCTCTCGACAAGAGCATAACAAAAGCAACCATGGTGGGGAATGAATGGCTTAGAAGCCATACATACTATGACATTCTGCTTAACATGGGGAAAAAACCTACTGGAACACGTGACAATGTGGTACGATCTAGGGAAGAACATAGAGTGAAAAAAATTGTCTATGTCAGATGGTTACAGACATTATGACTCCATTTGTCTGGCATTTTTTGATAAAACCATGGAGATAGAGAACAGATTGATAGTTACCAGGGATTGAGTGTGGGTGTGGCTGTGGCTGTGGCTGTGATTTTTGAAGCAGCACTAGGGAATCTTGGGATGAAAATGGTTCTGGGTCTTGTACCTTAGACAGGTGGGAAAGATACATGAATGTGCCCACACACAAGGACATTCAATGATGGCCCAAACTGAGTATTCTCTGTGGATTACCTATGGATCATTTTCTTACTTTGTGCTATAGGATATTTTCATTAGAAGAGGATTAGTGGAGAATGTTAGGTCATGTTCTTTGTTGTTACTGTTGGAGTACTGGGTATTGAACCAAGGTTTCATGCATGTTAGGCACATATCCCCAGCCTGATAGCACATACATACAAATGCATTGTGTATCATATTATATTTAAAATTTGAGACAGAGCCTCAGTAAGTTGCTCAGACTGGCCTTGAACTTCCTCTTGGCCTAAGTTGGCCTTGAATTTCTAATCCTCTTCTTTAGCTTCCAAAGTTGATAGCATTACTCAGGACCTTGGTCCTGTTTTCCAGCTTCTTTTTGATCTGTGATTATTTCAAAACAGAAAGTCTTTAAAAATTTCCTTAAACAGAATTAACACTCCAGTGCGATTGAGAGAAATGAAATCCAACTATCTGTCTGTCTGTCTATATACACACATTAGCTTTAGATCATTTTTAGATGTTTTAGGGAGATACAGATTTAGACTATAGTTTTATAGCATTATACAACTTTTGCAAATCAAAATATAAAAACAATAGCCGATTCATTTATTCATGAAGGACTACAAATAGCAGATGCAATGGGTTGGTTATACAGGATCATGCTACTGTTGGAGTTGGCCAGTCTTGGCATCTCTGAGAGTGGGGGAATGGGTGCCTCGCAGCCACGAGCTCCCCAGGCTTTACTTGTCTCCTAAGCTTCCCACATCAGAGGCGTTTATTTCTCTTAGGTGTTTCCTCACTTTGTCTGGCCTTGTTTATTCCATATGCATAGAGTCTATGGTCAAGGTCTGTGGCTGCCATATGTAATGTGCTATGTAAATGTGATACATAGGGTACTGTGAGAGGTTGCTTTACATTAGCTAAATGCTGTATCAGTCAAGAGGTAGAAAAGGGAAAACATAGACTCACGTCATTGAGCTCAGAATCATGCCTGGTTTCAGACTGGGTTTCATTCTCTCTCTCAGCTCCACTTTTTCCCATCTTGGATCCTTTAACAGCTGGATTCTGAACTTGGGTCACAGGAAGGCTACTGCTGCTCAAACATTGATCTTCTACAAAGCCAGAAGTCCATCTGAACAACCTTTTATTAAGTAGTGCTCATAAAATTGCTGGCATTCACTCCTTCTATGGCTGTCCTGGGTGATGTTCCCATCTCTCGACCAGACATTAGAACAATGGTTCTTAACCTTCCTAATGCTGTGAGCCTTTAATACAGTTCCTTGTGTTGTGGTGACCCCAAACATAAAATTATTTTTGTTGCTACTTCATAACTGTCGTTTTGCTACTGTTATGAATCATAATGTAAATATCTGTGTTTCCTGATGGTCTTAGGCAACACTGGAGAAAGGGTCATTTGGCCCCCAAAGGGGTCACAACCCACAAGTTGAGAACCTCTTGCAGTAGAAGTCTGTACTGAATAGTCTCACCCAAAGTATAAATTTTGCCCAGGCAGCTGATAGTAAGCCCGGGGAAAATGTGTACAAAAAGGAGATGCAAAATAATCCCATAAAGCACTAAAAAGTTAAAGATTTCTACTTCTCTTTTTTGATAGGCTAACGTTGGGAAGAGAAGTCATGTAAGTTTGGAAGGCTCTGAGAACCTGGTGGTGGCAGCTTGCTGCACAAACTAACAGAACACAAACATAAATAGGAGACTATTTGTTGCAAATATCAGATTACAATCTGACACGGCATAAATAAGATAACTTATTTGCCCTGTGATTGCCTTGTTTAAGTGCTAAGGAGCAACCTTAGTGCTTTTCCCTCCTTTCTGTTTTAAACCACATTAGTAGAATTTATCATCTGCTGCACTGTTGCAGAGTTAATTGGTTTTGGTTCATATTCAACACAGATTTCATTATTTTCATTCCTCTCTCGAGATGTCCTTAATTCAGCCTCCTAATTTCCTTTCTGTTCCTTGCTGATGATTTGAAGCATCTAAAATGTGTGATTACCAATGTTAATAGGGACTCTCGGCAGAGTTTCCCCATTAGCATCTCATTTTTAGCTATGGACTTGGAAACATTAACAGTGTTGTGGATGCTGTTAGGTCCTCTTCGGTATGGCAGATTGTTGCTCAGAGATTTCTGGGTGAGCCACGATTTATAGGTGATTCCTTCCCTAGTCAGAGTCATGTAAATTGACTCTCCCCTGAAGTAGGAACTAATATAGAGTGCTACAGACTTTATTCTATAGAGATGTTCCAGCTTCCACCTGACATCCCTTCTGTTGATCTGATGCATGTCTCAGTTTCTTAAGAAATACATCACATCTCTAGCTTCCAATCACCTAGCTCCTTGTTTGAATTCCTCTCTATAGATTATTGTTTTTTTGTATGTGTTCTTTCATAAGCTTTGCCTTTTTATTGTCCTGTCTTCCTAATTATTTGTTCACTGTATCCTGATTACTGTCATATTACTTTCCTTGATGTTGTGACCACTAACTGACAAAAACAATATGAAGAATGAAGACATACTTATTTTTGCTCAAAGCTTAGAAGGAACAGTTCATCACGTCAGGGGAGGTGTGAGTGCTTGCGTATCAGGGGCTTGTGTTATAGCATGTTCACATCTCAATGGCCCATGAAATAAAGAGTTAGACCAGAGCAGAGGCATTCTATAGACCATGGCCCTTTGCCAGCCAGTTAGATGGTCTTAAGTCACAAAAGTTCCATGACTTCTCTGTGATGGTTAATATTGTCAACTTGATGGGATCAAGGATTATCTCAGAGATAAGCCTCTGGGCACACCAGTGAGGGGCTATCTATATTTGTTTCTAGGCAAGCTGATGGGGGATTATATTGATAATGTTAATTAAATTAGGAAGATTCATCTTAATTGTGGGTACCAGCATCATCCTGTAGGCAGACATTTCTTTCCCACCTGCCTGTTCCTAAATAACCAACACAAAGACTTAATATTAATGCTTGGCTAATAGCTCAGGATTGTTATTAGCTAACTCTTACATTTATGCTAACCCACATTTCTTATTTATATTCTGCCATGAGGTGGTTCCTTTATTAGAATGGTATATTCATTTCCTGCTCCCTCTGCATCTGGCTGTCGACTTCAGATTCCACCCTTCTTCCCATCATTCTCAGTTTGGCTTTTCTGCCTAACTTTGTCCTATTCAGCTATTGATCAGTCAGCTTTTTTTATTAAACCAATGACAGTGACAAATCTTCACAGTGCACAATAGGATTATTCCACAGCACCATCATCTTTGGGGTTGAGGTCCTGGACTGAATGAGAGAGAGAGAGAGAGAGAGAGAGAGAGAGAGAGAGAGAGAGAGAGAGAGAGGGAGAGAGAGAGAGAGAGAGAGAGAGAGAGAGAGAGAGAGAGAGAGAATATGAGCCAAATACTACATTCATCTCCCTTTGCTTCATGCTCGCAGACACAATGTGACCAATCATACCAAATTCCTGCATCGTGACTTCCCCCCCACTATGGACTGAACCCTTGAATTGTGAGCCCCAATAAACCCTGTCCCCTTAAGTTGCTTTTGTCAGGGTCTTTCATCACATTCACAGGAAAAGTAGCCTCTACACTCCTAAACAGCACACTAGGGAGACTGAGTGTTCAAATGCATGGGCCTGAAGACACATCATATTCAAGCAATTAACAAATGTCCAGTTCTTGGGACTTTGATCGAACTCCTATGAAGCCTGCCTGCTTGAGAACAAGGTACTCTTTACCCTGTACCATTTCCTACCTATCTCCATCCATTGATTATGCTCTCTCTACTGACTAGGCTGAGACAACATTAAAACATATATCCAATAATCATAATAGCCTGTGCTTCTCTTGCTAATCACAACAAAGCTATCAGTGAATTCTCATGGTACCTAGGGAAAGATGACACATAGTGCCTCTCCAAGACTGCAGGACCCAGCATGCCAGAATCCCACTGATACTCTTCCAGCCAGTCTCCCATGTGTTTCTTTCAAATATATGCATTTCCACACTGCTGACTCTCAATTAGTGTTTTGGACTCACTTGCACATAAATTGCTTGCCCTTCCTGGAATCTGCTTGCTTTCCTCTGTGTCAATATGCAGCCCATCTCATTTGTGGTAAGTAGTTTCTTAGAAAATCTTCTCTCGTCCCTCTGACTGAGCCCTCTCCACATGCTGACTTCTTTGACTTCTTAGACACACGTGCAACCGTTTTTCCAATGTGCAGTTTAAAGTTTTAAATGTGTTCATTTGACATTGGAAGCTCTTTCAAGATAAAAGCCATTTCTACCTTATGTACTCTACACCCACTCTGGCCAGTCCCAAGGTCCCGTGGAACAGACAACTAGGATTTATTTGTTGGAACAGAGTAAATGAGGAATTCAGTGAATATATTGGTGGGCGGATGACTCAATGAAAACTTTGTTCTCTTCAGAGCCAATATCCCTGTGTACAGGCTTTGGCCTGTGCTGTCTTGTGACAAACACTTCCCTGAAGTTTAATCTTTTCTACTTCCAACAAGGCTGCCAGTCATCCTGTCTTCCTTAGCACAGGGCTGTTAAAATAGAGCTTGCGAGATCATGTACTGATAGGGCAAAACAGTGGCAGAAGCTGGGAACTGCTGGGTAGAGGTACACATACCCCACTGAGGGGCAACAAAAACCGAGTTTCAGTGACAGATGAATCATCGCTGTCTCAGGGTAGTGAGATTTCCTAGTTTTAAAAGAAAGACATATCCGATGCTTGTGGACATGGCTCCCTTGGTAAGGTGCTCACTGTGCAAGCATGAGCACCTGAGTTTGGTCCCTATAAACCATGTGCAAAAGCCTGGCATGTCATCAGGCACCTGTTCATCCCAGGATGAGGGAAACAGACAAAGGAGGAAGCCTGGGGTTTACGGCTAATACATTTTTCCGACTGGCAAGCTCCAGCTTCAATGAGAGACCTTGTTTAAAAAAATATGGTGGAGATTGACTGAGGAAGACACCCAGATTCAAGTCCTGGCCTCCATACACATATACACACATGTGCATACACACAACCCTGCACACACACGCACACACACACACACACACACACACACACACACACACACGGCTATGTTAAATCTCTCTTTTAAAACAAGTTCACAAAATTAACCTAAAAATCTTAACATTATATATATATATATACATATATATATATATATTAAACTTAATGTACAATGTACACTTGAAAGAAAAGGCCCTCACTAGCAGTGTCATGTATAGTGGATGCGCACAATGAAAATTTATAAAAAATCTATAAACAAAAATCCATCAATTAGCATATCAATAGGTTTGTATTAACTGAAATGTTACTTTACACAATGAGTAATAATATTTGCCAAGCATCTTAAATATATTTCATAACATTATATAATCTGTGCAAGCC
This sequence comes from Peromyscus maniculatus bairdii, assembly GCF_049852395.1. Taxonomy (NCBI): domain Eukaryota; kingdom Metazoa; phylum Chordata; class Mammalia; order Rodentia; family Cricetidae; genus Peromyscus; species Peromyscus maniculatus. The sequence continues at coordinate 34,191,569 of NC_134864.1, read as the reverse complement.
ATCAGGAGTCAAATGCAAGACATAATCTCTCAACTTTGGACATTTGTCTTAGATTTATTTTTGGTGACTACCTATATTTCATGTACTATCATTCATGATCCAGTGAGTCCTACTGGATCTTTTCTAAAAATATCTCTTTAATCTGTCTTTTCCTCTTCCCTCTAATATATATTTCTTGGTCTGTGACCTTCATGAGTATGTTTTCACCTTTGTTCCTTCAGAGACATAGATAGATGATAAATGTGCACATGTTAAGATGTTGGTGATATTTTTACAGCTGTACAGTAGTTCCATAAATGTCAGCCACTGGGTACAAATGGTACAGAATTTCTGCTTTTTAAGTTCAGAGCAGAACAGAGAGCAACCTTCAACTGGAGCCAGCCATATTCTTAATTTACTGAACTTTATTTATTCTTAATAAACTGGGTTTACTAAGAGAGACCCACTTTAATGACTGTGTGATTGATTGCTTTCATCCCCATACCAGATTTCCCCACACTAACATAAAGAAAGCAATAAGAACAGAGAAGTCTCTCATCCCAGATGAACCAGCCTTGGCTTAACTCCTTCTTTCCCATGGGAAGACGGAAGGATATACTTTCCTCTACGATAAAGGAAAGGTTCCAGGAGATTTGGGACAACCGAAAGATGGTTAAGGATTTCATCATTCTCTAACCAAAAGTCTGATTCAGGCTAATCTTTAGTAGTTGAGGACCCAGGGCAAGTTTTAAAGTGGAACTACCCAAGTCAGACATTTTCATGTACACTTCCTTCCGTCCAAACTCCAACTGGTCCCAGGCCTCTTTGGCTATTCTTTATGTCTGGATGTGAGCATATTGGTAATGATGCTTCTCTTGAGAGAGTAGATTAAGGAAACAAATCTTCACTGGACTAAGGGATGAGGACCATGGTTGAAAATGGAAGGAATATCGAATGGCCTCCAGGATGGCATATGCTGAAGACTCCTCCTGGAATGGGAAGGCATGGGTTCATTGGAAGAACAGATTTCTCCAAATAATATGATTTGAGTTTGGAGACAATATCATCTATTTATCCAAGATAATTGATTTTTACTTATGTTCTTTGTGTAGGGAAACAGACATGTGTTGAGGGTGAATGGGACTGGGGTAACAGCAATGTGATGGCTTTTTGCTCCCTATTTCACATTCCAAGAATACAGAAGTTTACCCCGAGGTAAATGCTCACTACCCAGATGGTGGACTGGGAGCTTTAATCAAGAGGGAACTTACTGAGTAGGAATAATGAACTAACCTTGCTTTTTGGGTTCTGTAGTTCTGCTTCTTGCTAACGGAAGTGTGACAACTAGGATGTGTGTGTGGGTTTATGTGTATGTACATAAAAGACAAAGGGTTGTAAGGCCCAGGGCTGCATGATTTGGGCAAGTGATCCATGCAGCCACTGGCTGGCAATAAAGACTTTCTTTTTGGCTTTATAAATGTCCATGTGTTGGTCTCTGGTGGGCTTACCCTGCAACATTATAGAATCATATGTAGTTTGCTTTTGCAAATTTTAGACTTGCATTTTACATAGTGGTTTATCTGATATTTTGAAAAATAAATAAATAAACATACATTGTGTATTCACAAAAGTGTTATATATTTGAAAATATTTACAGAAAACAATCATAAACACAAGTGAAGTCAAGGAAGCAGCTGTAGATAAAATCATTATGTAACAATAGAGGCTAATTGTTAGGTAGGTGGGGCTGTTTTACTGACTGTGCCCCTGGCTGTAAGGTTCCTGGAACCCTAACATAAAGTTTACAGCCAATGGTAGTATCTTATGGGACCATGTTCTTCCCAGAACTGCTCTAGTCACTCTGGGAAGAAAGCAAAACAAAGTTTCAGTGATAGGAACTTATAGTCTGACTGGGTGTAAGGGAAGATTCTAAAGCTGTTCTTATGAGGAAGGATGGGAGCTATTGATAATGCTTGGCGTGGCTCAGCAGGGCTTTGAGGTGGAGGGTCGAATGAATTGCAGTGAGCAGATGGATTTAGATAAGTTACTGTGTGGAGTTGAATCAAACGATGCCTCAAGAAGAGAAATAGAGAGGAAGAGGAGGAGGAGGCAGAGGAGGAGAACGAGGAAGAGGAAGAGTAGAAGGAGGAGAAGGAAGAGGAGGAGGTAGAGAAGGAAGAGAAGGAGGAGAAGGAGGAGGAGGAAGAGAGGCTGTCAAGTTGTATTCTGTGCTGCAGAAAGACCTAGGAACACAAGGCATCATATGAGGGATGGCTAACTGAATGCCTTGGGGAAGATGCTCAGGTACCTACCTCACATGAGGATGAGGGCAAGATGGAGAGATTAGAATTCTCAGGAAGCAGACCAGTGAGTTGAAGGGTGTCTTTGTGTTATTTCAACCTAATCATGGTGTTTTGTACATTATGAATATTCTTGTTTGTATCAGTTTAAATATAACCTCTATGTATTCTTAAGATACATATGAGTAAACAGGCTAAATATAACACAAGATCACTTCTCTGATGAAAAGTAATACTTTATAATTAATTCAGTAAATTCTACAAATATTTTTAAACATGCATATGGTTTAAAGTTTGAGTAGTTCTTGCATACAGAACAGCTTAATTAGGACCCCAGCTTTTCTCTGGAGATTTTAATCACTTCATTCCGGTTCCCCAATCCTCTAGTAATATGCTCTCTACCTACATAATTGCTTATTATTTTAATGATTACATTGGGAAAGTAGAAGACATTTAAAGATACTTTTTCAAGGTTAGAAAGAAAATAATTATAGCAAAAAGTAGAACCCATACTATATCACCACAGTATATATTAAAATGCCAGTTTAATTGTTTACCACACTTCATCAACTAATATTCAGAGAAAATAACCAATGAGTTAGGAGGGGTTAGTGAGGAAAAGCCACAATTTTATACTCTACCTTTCTCTACTTCATCCTCTAGCCAGTGGTAGCAACTTTCAATCTTTCCTATTTTTGTTCACTGGGGATGGGACTCCTTATTTTTCAGGAAACATGTTTGGTTGGCTGCTAACTTCAAAGTATCCTGGTTTACTGGCACTTGAAATTTCACCAGGTACAATGAATATAGCCTCGCCTTCCATCCAGCTGCTTTCATTTCTGCCTCTCCAATGTTGTTGCCCCACCTGGGAGTGGAAGGGTGATGATATGTAATGTATCTCAAGAGTAGCAGAGTGGTCTTCTCAGTTGGAGGGAGGATCTTCAGCTTAGTCCTCTGTGTTTCTCACCGATTCTCCCATTCCCTTCCCCAGGCTATTGCCATTTTGTTTCTGTCCTAGAAGTTGTCACACTTGTTATACTAGGAAGCACGAAGGTGAAGCTCGGGATGTAGAGGCTAAGAGCTTAGTCAGGTGGCACTTGCTAGTAGTTTTAAATCATTGTTATTGTCAAGTGAGGATCTGAGACTGAAACTTTGTCTATAGAGTCTATGTTTTTTTTAATTTATTGCTTAAGAATTTCAGTTATGAAATTGTTTTGATTAAATCTACCCAACCCCTGCCTCTCATCTTCTCCTGATCCCCTCTCAGTACTTTTTCCTTCCAACTTTGTGTACTCTTAAAAAAAAAAAAAACTACTGTGTCTACTTGGTGCTGCCACTGTGTTCATGGCAAAGGACCAAGCGTTGGAGCATGAGCAGCCTTTCAGGGACTGCATATGAAGAAAAAGGATTCTCCCACTTCCAGCAGCCATCAGTTGCCAATAGTGCCTTAGCTAGGGCTAAGGATCATTAGCTTTTCCATGACCTGTGCTGGAATTTTAAGACTTTTACGAGAGAGAGAGAGAGAGAGAGAGAGAGAGAGAGAGAGAGAGAGAGAGAGAGAGAGAGAGAGAGAGAGAGAATTTGAAATCTCAAAAGCTCTAGTAGCATGAACTTTCTTCTTCTTCTTCTTCTTCTTCTTCTTCTTCTTCTTCTTCTTCTTCTTCTTCTTCTTCTTCTTCTTCTTCTTCTCTTTCGGGGCAGACTCTCAATCTGCAACCCTGGTTGTCCTAGAACTCATGATGAAGACCTAGCTGGCCTCAAAGTTGTTACAATTCTCCTGCCTCAGTGTCCTAAGATCTGGGATTACAAGCATATGCCACCACACCTGCCACTGAAATGACACTACATCTGTCCTCATGTGACAGGTCACAGGCAAAACACAACTGCACTAAAAATATTGTATAAAATTACCTGTGGGTTATATGTAGAAGAATGCATGAGAACTTGTCTTTAGATTCAGGTCATATACCCAAGATACTTCATGGTGGAAATATCAATATTCAAAATCTGGAAAAATATCCTCCATCTGAAACTGTTGTGTTTCCAAGCAGTTCAGATAAAGGATATTCAATTAATAATATATAAGGACACATATAGTTATAGGTATCATATGTAACATATGCTTATATATGTAAATTAAATGCAATTAAGTGTCTTAAATATAGTCATACACTAAACAATGGTATCAGTCAGTGAAGACTGCACAAGTGACAACCCCAATATATTATGTCACTTAGCTGATGATGAAATTGAACAGGGATGATTTTTTTCAGAATGTGCCACTATACATATACATATATATATATATATATATATATATATATGGTTTAGTATGTGCACCTAGACATGTATTTGGTAGACTATTTTTGAATTCTGTACATATTGGCTTACAGACAGCCAGGCACTGTTTTGCAAGACCAAAGATAAGTGGGACATGGAACTAAAGGCTCTCTTCTAGGATGCCACACCTCAGTGCCAGCCCAGGTCTCTGTGTGGCTGACTTGCTGGGTTGAACAGTGGGTGGAGGTTAATAAGCAAAAGCGTTCTGTTAGCGAGGCTTCTGAGCCTATCGGGGCCCTTCGCAGGCAGGCAGGCCCCTTCCCTCTGCCCTCTGATAGGTCTTATCTTTGCATCCAGAGCAGAGAAGTAACCACATGCATGGCAGGCGCCTCAGACAACGATCTTATCTCCTTTCCAACTACCAAAATAAGTCACTGTACTTTCAGATGTCCCAATCTTACTGGCAGAACTCACTGACAGATATTCTTATTCCCTTATGGTCTGCTTTATGTTTCTTCTGAGAGATGAGGAGTTGAGTACTTTGCCTCTGTCCCCTAAGTTAGAGAATAATAAAGGAAAACTGTGTTGGCATAGCTGTGGAGTGAGCCAAACCATAGTATTTACCACCCAGAGATTGTTGGTGACATCTTAGGTTATTTAACTGTAGGTTTTGTCTGAGATCTGCAGCAAAGTTGTCTTGTCTTTTTTGATATCTCCCTACATCCTAGTTTCTCCTTATATTATGGTTTAGAGTGGCAGATATTTTTTCTTTATCTCTTTTTATACCTGCTGAGTGGCTAATTTCTTCATTCTTTATATTTTATAAGTGAACTATTACATTTGCTTTAGGGGCGTCTTGGACACAAGGAAGCATAAGCATATTTTTTTAGTGTGCCACCCAGAAACAGTGCTTTTCAAGGGAATTAAATTTTCACTTCAAGTGTTTTTTCATTTATATATAGCTTTCCTTCATGCAGGTCTGGATTGGAATACACTTCTAATAATCTATTTTCTTCTTTGAAAAAAAAAAGACATCCCGAAAAATGACAAACAACTTTCAAAGCTAGTGCAACTTTGTCCGGGGGTTGTTAACTTTAAGGTCCTGGAGAAATGCTGGGATTTTACTGTTGATATCCCAAGGCAGAAAATTCACTCTCACATCAAGAAGGATCAACAAGATGTGGTGGAGGGATGTTGCCCTGGGCTGTCAGCACAGGGCATTTTTGGTTAGTATTCATGCAATAGTTTATTGAAGACCTTGGAAAACGCATTTGAGTTTTCAGCCCCAGAAGGCAGCAGCAGCAGCAGCATCTCTTCAGATCACATGTTTCCAGTGGCTAGAACACTGTGATCGATTACAATGACACAATTGAATGTGCCCAGCTAAGCAGTGCAATTTCACTAATGGTTATTAAAACCCCACTCTTCATTGGGCAAGATGTCAGCCACAATTAAAAAAAAAAAGATTAAGGGCCTTGGGTTTGACTGTGTGTCTACCTGCTATCTGCTCAACACTCTCAGTACCATTTCCTACACTTCCCTTGTTTGCTCTGTATCGTAGGAAACTACTCTGCAAAAAAAAAAAAAAAAAAAAAAATGTGCATATTGCAACCTCAACCTCCTTTGTCAAGTAACTTGTGTTATGTTGGGCAAAGAAGGTGTTCTGGTTGAAAATTATGGAGGGAGAGAGCAAGCTTACTCCTACCTGCCATATTATTTCTACTCCGAATGCTTCCAAAGCAGCAGCTGACTCCTGTCAATAGTTACCACCTGCTGGGCAGCTCCTACTCTGTGAGTGCGATCTGATCTCTCCTGGACGCTGTTTGGACTCAGCACTGTCTCCTTCCTCGGTCCCTCCAGGCTCAGGACAAAGCAGCTATCTGCAGCTGCTCTGCTCTGGGCTGGCTTGCCTCCTCTGCTTGCTCAGCGCTCCACATGGCTACGGAATTAGTTTCACGTATTAATTTTGTCCTAGTGAACTAATAGCGCGAGTTCCTTCTTTTCCTGCTGGAACCTGATTCCTTCTTCAAACACTTCTATGTTCCAAAGCCAGCGAACCCAAGCTTTCCTTCCCAGTTACAATGCTTGGAAAGAGAAAATGCGACATTGCCGGCGCTCAGTAAGAACAACCTGAACAACAGTGAGCCCCTTATTTTTTTTTTTTTTCGTCTCTCACTGTTAGAATAGTAATAAAAATTGGCACGTGTGTGTAATCCTTGACTCTGTGAGATGTGATTATTCGATTACTTGGCAAAGTGGGTTCTACAACCCACTTTTAAAAAAAGACATGTATTAATTTCAGTTTCTGGTCATTTTCTCATACACGTGCCCTGTGTTGTGATCATCTGACACCGATTGTTATCTCTTATCTCCCTGACTTCTTCTGTCACCCCTTCCTTCTCCCAAACAACCCCTCTCCCGCTTCCTTGTCTTTCTGTGTATGCAGATCTTGTGCACTGTCCACAACTGGGGCAAGGATGACACAGGAGACCAACAGGACATTTCAGGCAAGGACGTTACTCTTGGTGAGCACGTAGTTCTTAGCTGTGTTGTTACTGACAGTAATTTATATTGTTTTTTAGCAAACATGTTTTATATACATTAAAAAAATAAAAGCAGTGAAGTTATGGAAGTCACATTTATGTATTCTTAGCATAATCAGTCAATATTCAGCAATCCTTGATTCTGTCTAGGAGAAACAGAATAAAAGACGTAGTGCATTTGTTGCCTAAGAGATTTGAGATTTTGAAATGCGTAAATTCACTATTCTAGTTCAATTACAGGGAAATACATACACCACCAAGTAATTTTAACTGCTAGTGAAGTTGTGGATTTATGTAGGCTATGAAGAGAACTGAAATGAAGAATCTATTTGAATTTTGTTTCATACTAGCTCAGTAGAAGCCATCTTCTACCTTCATTTTCTGTCCCCTGGAATAACTACAGATGATCAAATGTAGAAGCCTTAATTCACTACCTTTATTAAGTACAGCTTTAAAGGCATTTGTCTTGGTTCACCTCAGTTTGTAAACTTACCAGTATCCCTTCTCACTTGCATAGGCTTTCATAGACTCCAGTAACAAAAAAAACATTTTTTATTCAGTATCCCAGCTCATGGTGGTGTTTCAGAATCCCCCTGGGCAGTGAAATTTAATGCTGCATTTGCATGAAGACAGACAGCTGTTCAGGTTCCTCCTGCTTCCCAGATGTGAGCTGACAGTTCTCTGGAGCAGTGCAATGCCAGAGTGAAACCTCAGCATGCTGCTGTGGGCCACAGACATTTGCTGTGCCCATGTCAACCTCACTTCCTGTTGAGGAGAGAGTAAAGGTGGTTTGCATGACCAAAGCTGGCAAAGGAATGGAACCTACATGCTAGGGTACAAAACCTTAATGAAGAGGACAGTGGATGTTAGGATTGCCTTGTGGTTTCCTTGGAGATGTATGCAAGATCCACAAGAAAGCGTTCTCTGCTGCAAGTTCACATCCTACTTCAATATAGATAGTTTATGATCTCAGATTATAGAGTTATGTAATCTGAGGTTCAAGAGACTTGCATTATAAATTAACCTAAATATATACTTGCATGTTATTATTTATAAAACCTGCAAAGATAAAATAATAAGTGACCTTTAGTCTAAACAGTCATGGGCATTTTTGTCAATCTTATCTCACCTGCTTTATCTTTATTTAAAATTTGTGGTATATTTTAAGATAAATCTCTGGTGTTGTTTTGCATACTATACAATTAAGTACTTTTCTCCCACAGAAGTATCTTTTAAAATTACATAACTTTATTAAATTATTATGTCTAACTAATTAAAAATAGTTTAAGACATGCCTGTATTCTAGCATTTTGGAAGTTGACACAGGTTTACCCCAAGTTTAAATCTAGCCTGGGCTACAAAGCATAACCCTTTCTAGATATAGATGTTAATAAATAGAACTGTAGGACTAATAAGAATATTTGTTCTTTTGATTATCTTTTAATTCACAGTTTATAACAATTTTTTCATCTCAAAGTATCTTCTAATACTTGTTTATTTGAATCAAGATCTAATCAAGATTCATATAGTGCTTCTGCTTAATTAATCTTTGAAATCTTCTTTAGCATTTGACAAGAGCTCTCTCATCTTTCTTATTTATGAATGTTATTTATTTGTTGAAGAGTCACAGTTTGACTGAGATTCTGAATTTGTCCATTTACATCTTCCTGGTGACATGTACACATTTCATTGTTTCCGTATATTTAAAAAATGCATTGTTATCTATGCATTGAGCATAATGCTAGAATTTATAGTGACACTACTTTCAAATGTGTTATGTGCTTTGATCACGCTGATCTCCTATACTTTCAGCTTTCTTTTCTTCTTTCCCCTTTTTTTCTTTGCTACTAATCATCCTTCTGTCAGACTCCTGCTTTCTCATCTATGTGTCTGTGCATAGTACATGGTGTGTGTGCACATGTGTGCTTGTGTGACTTTATGTACCTATATGAAATCTAGAGTTTACAAATGAGCGAAAAAACGTTTGGTAATTGCTTTTCTGAGTCTGGCTTAATTTGCTTAACAGAATGACCTCAAGTTGAATCTATTTTCCAGCAAATGATGCAGTTTTACTCTTCTTTGTTGCTGAATAAAAAATTCCTAGTGTGGATAGATCACTTGCTGTTCATCTACCCATCTACTGTTGAGTCACCTTGGTTGACTCCATTACTTGAGTACTGTGAACCAACATGCATGTGCAGTTTTCTCTGTGGTATGCTGGATTCAATGTGACCAGCAGCAAGTATTCCATCTCCTATCACTGTGTCTGCCCTGCTTACTGACATTCTCCACCATGGTGGACTGTATTTCTCTTAAATGAAGCCAAAATAACCCTTTTTCCTTAAGACGATTTTGTCAGAATATTTATCACATTAATAAACAAACAAGCACTAAGAACACCCCCAATAAATCTCACTTAACTCTCTCCCCAAGTAGCCACTTTTCTCCCCCCAGATAAGTTTTTTGTATCTACAAAAAAATCTTAGGATCCACAAATGAATGATAGAAATAGTAATACTTGTCTTTCTGAGTCTGCCTGGCTCATTTGATTGTGATGGATGGCTTCTCCTGGAAAGACATGATGTGATGGCTATTCTTGGTTGTCAACTTGACTATAACTGAAATGAACTACAATCCAGAAATGGAGGGCACACTTGTGAGAGATTTTTGGCTTGGTTTGAAGTGGGTGAATCCACTTCTAGTTTGGACCTTTGGGACGCATACTTTTAATCCAGATCTTGGGGCAGGAAGACACACCTTTAATCTGGGCCACACTTTCTGCTGGAATAAGGACACAGAAGAAGGAAGTTCTTGTTTATTGTTGGTTTGCCCTTTCCTTGCTAGCACATCTATTCTTTCACTGGCAATGGAGCTTACTTTTTCTTTCTTTCTTTCTTTCTTTCTTTCTTTCTTTCTTTCTTTCTTTCTTTCTTTCTTTCTTTCTTTCTTCTTTCTTTCTTTCTTTCTTTCTTTCTTTCTTTCTTTCTTTCTTTCTTTCTTTCTTTCTTTCTTTCTTTTTTTTCTTTTTTGAGACAGGGTTTCTCTGTGTAGCTTTGCGCCTTTCCTGGACCAGGCTGGCCTCGAACTCACAAAGATCTGCCTGCCTCTGCCTCCCAAGTGCTGGGATTGAAGGCGTGCACCACCATCGTCTGGCTGGAGCTTACTTCTGTAGGACTCCACCATATACAGATGACCAACTGAGACATCCAGCCTTGTGGGACTCCACAACTACTACATTCTTTGATTTCTGCTAACAGCTAGCCTTTGTTGGATTAGCTGGACTGTACATCATTCCAATAAATTTCCTTTGTTTATATTTAGAGAGAGAGGGGAGAGAGAGAGAGAGAGAGAGAGAGAGAGAGAGAGAGAGAGAGAGAGAGAGAGGGAGAGAGAGAAAGAGAGATTCATTCCTTAAGTTCTGTGACTCTAGACTAATACACATGAAGAATCATCTAGGGAAGGAACCAGCTGAAGGGACTCCGGCCAGCTCGAACATGTCCAGCATGGCTCTTGCAGGCCCTGCTTTCTCCCCATTCCCTTTGCCTTGCCAAAAACCGTTCAATTACATTCCAAAAGCTAGGAACCAAGGTCTATTCCCCTGTTTTGGCTACTTCCTCCTCCTGAAGCTGACTACCAAGGTCCAGCTATCAAGGTATTAAAGTCCAGGAATCAAAAGTCCCCTTTGGTTCACATAGTTAACATGCCTAATCAAAACATACCACTGCATCCTAGCCCATTCTAACACAAACCGTCCCTTTTTTCTTTTCTTTTTATTAAAATTTTTTAAATTCATTTTACATACCAACCCAGATCCCCCCTCATACCTCCTCCTGTTCCCCCTACCCTTGACTAACCCCCTCACCCCTCCTCCCCTCCTCCAAAAGGGTAGGTTCTCCCATGGGGGCACAACAAAGCCTGGTATAGTTGAGGCAGGACCAAGCTCCCCGCCCCCACATTCCTTCCCTCTCCCCATCCCCACCACTTCCCATACCCCCCACCCCCCTACCCTCCAAACTCTCCACCCCAGTCTCAAGTCTCAAGGGTAATCAAGGTGCCTGATCATAGGTAATGGGATTTAGAAAGCCAGCTCATGCACCAGGGATAGATCCTGATCACACTGCCAGGGGCCCCTCAAACAGGCCCAACTACACAACTGTCTCCCGTATACAGAGGATCTAGTCCGGTCCCATGCAGATTCCTCAGCTGTCGGTCTAAAGTTCGTGAGTTCCTATGAGCTTGGTTCAATTGTCTCTGTAGAATTCCCCATTATGATCTTGAACCCCCCCTTACTCATTATAACCCCTCTTCCCTCTCTTCGACTGGACTCCCAGAGCTCAGCCTGGTGCTTGGCTGTGGATCTCTACATCTGCTTCGATCAGTTATTGGAAGAAGGCTCTATGATGACAGGGTATTCACCAATTCCCAGGAATCCACAAGGATGACCCCAGATTAGACTACTAGCAATAGTGGAGAGGGTGCCTGAACTGGCCTACCCTGGTAATCAGATTGGTGAATACCCTTTTTCTCTTCTTAAAAATTATACCTGTAAGGTCATTTGCTACTGTTTTTCTGCCTGAGTCAGAAGGCAGTCGCTTTAATTTTTCTTCCTCACTTAAAAAAGGATCTCTCTGTGAAAACAGGTGTTTGTGTGTGGTTTGTGCCCAATCAAGGGTTCAGGAGGGAAGCCTGGTAGTGTGTGGATGGTGGTGGGGGAGGGCTATTTTCTTCACCAACAACAAACCAAAGAAATCATGCCACCTGAGCCTAGCTAGGTCAGTATTTCTCAACCTGTGGGTCAAGGACTCCTTTGGGGGCCGAACAATTCTCTACAGGGGTTGCCTAAGATCATCAGAAAACATATCTTTATATTATGATTCATAACAGTTGTGAAATTACTGTTATGAAGTAGCAACAAAAAATAATTTTATGGTTGGAGGTCACCATAATGTAAGGAATTGTATTAAAGAGTTGTAGCATTAGGAAGGTTGAGAATCACTGAGCTAAGTGAACTAGTAAATTTATTAGCATTACAGACAAGTGTATCAGTAAGGGGTAGGGTCAAGGGTCACTCAAAAGCTCCAAGAAAAATGTTGATCCCAATTCATCATGCATGAGGACTCATGAAAGCTGTCCCTGGATCCCTGCATGACCTAAGGACAGCTCACCTAGTTAACAAATTTTCTTTCTCCAGCAATTGTTATTGCTTATATAATCTTTGGGGGAAGGGCCTTGTACATCTTATAGCTTTCAGGAGTTTCCTAAAACTTGAAAATGGACTTCCCGAGTCTTGTAAGTTTTGTTTACTTCCTTACTCTTCGTGAGTCTCTCTCTAGGATGGAATATGTCAATTGAGATGAAATAACTACGCAACAGCTAACTACGATGAACTCGTCATACCTGTGTTTCCTGCAGAGAATTACATTTCTTTCTCCTTTGTGGTGAAATAGAGCTCCAGTAAGTATGTATCACCTTATTCATCTCTGTGTTGACAGACACCCAAGCTGATCCCATTGCTTGTCTACTGTGGGGAGTGCTGCAGTGAGCATGGGAGTACAGACATCTCTAGATTTCTAGGTTTTCTTTTGCATCAGATCAATGAGGCAGTGGGTGCCTCTTGTCATGTTACCCTGTTACTGGGGCCATTGTTGGAAAACTGTTCCATGTATCATGAAGTTTATTGCCAAAATTTCCCCCAGAATTGTATTATTAGGAAATGTCTGAATCAAGATTCATCAGCTCATTCGCGGTGGAAAAAGGGTCAGGTTTCCAGTGTTGTCTCCCCTCCTCCAGCATTTTCAGGAGATTTTCTTGCATACTCAGATCTTACCTTCATTAACTGATTGATTATTAAAGAGTAGTTAATTAGTAAAAGCAGGGGATGTTGTTGACTCCTGATCAAAGGCCAGCAATTTCCAAATACAGCCGTTGGGGATTTTAATTTTACTTTCTGTATATCGATTAATTCGTAAGTTTTTATTTGATGGCTCCAGTTTATTGTAGATATTTTTCTTTTATATGCGTGGGCTGAACCATCACTGGCTAGAAGAAGCTGCTCTAAGGTGGATTATTTGTCCTCATGAAACAATACTTAATTTCAAAAAAAGTCTTTAATATCATTTTCCGTAAAATCCCCCAATCTCACCTTTTATGCTTTTCATATCACACTCTTGGAACCATTTGCTAATTAAAGGAACCAACATTTATTGATTTACTTTTTTTTTTTTCCTGAACGGCATTTGCAGAATGAATCTGAGCACTAAGTAGTCTTAATAAATGAGCTGTGGTTGCTCCAGGTTCATCAATAGACAAGCAGGATATGGGTTTATTTATTTATTTAGTAATTTTTTTATTAAAAAAAGATTTTCTTTCCTTTTTCATACCAACCCGTTCCTCCTCCCTCCTCTTCATCCATTCCCCCCCTCTACCTACCACTATCCCACCCCATGCCCTCCTCATAGAGAATAAGGCCTTTCTTGGGAAGTTCACACAGGCTATTATACCATATTGGGGCTTGACCTAGCCCCTCTCTCCTGTATCAAGGCTGAGTAAGGCATTGCACCATAGGGAATGGGGTCTAAAAAGCCAGTTTGTGTTCCCGGGGTAAGTCCTGATCCCATTGTTAGAGGACCCACAAACACATCAAGCCACACAACTTGCACCCATATTCAGAGGGCTTAGTTCGGTCCTATGCAGGCTCCCCAGCTGTCAGTCCAGTCCAGAGTACATGAGCTCCCATTAGCTTGGGTCAGCCATTTCTGCAGTTCTTCTCATGATGATTCTCTGACCCCCCCTTCCTCTCTCTCTTCAACTGAATTCCAGGAAGTTGGCCAAGTGCTTGGCTGTGGGTCTCTGCATCTGCTTCCATCAGTCACTGGATGTAGGTTCTATGATGACAATTAGGGCAGGTACCAATCTGAGTGTAGGGGAAGGCTAATTCAAGCACCCTCTCCACCATTGCTATAAGTCTTAGCTGGGGACAATTTTGTGAGTTTCTGGGGTTTTCTGTAGCTGCAGATTTCTCCCCATCCCCTTAATGGTAGACTCTGTCAAGATAACTCTTTCATTGCTCTTCCTCCCTATCTCTCTCCCATGTTCCCACCTCCCATTCCTCCCTCCCCTCCCTCCCCTCTATTTCCCCCTCTCAGTTTGCCCAGGAGATCTTAACCCTTTCTCCTTTCTGGGGCAATCCATGTGTGTTCCTCACCCGGATATGGGTATACTTAAAAGAGGACAATAATCAGTGTGTGGTGGCAAATGCCTTTAATCCCAGCATTTGGGTGGCAGAGGCAGGCAGATCTCTGAGTTCAAGACCAGCCTGGTGTAGAGAGCAAGTTTCAGAACAGTCTTGGCTACACAGAGAAACCCTGCTTCAAAATAATCTAGAGAGAGGGAGAGACAGGGAAAGGAAGAGGGAGAGGAAGGGAGAGGGAGAGAACTTATAAACCATAGCAATTCATTCATCATCTTTGATTTCATCAGTATCTTTTCTTTCTTTGGCTGAGAACTGTAGAGTTGACTGGCATCAGAATAACTGCATTGGTTCTGGTGTGTGGACTTGTGGCACTGAAGTTCATTTCCCTTGATCTTTGCCTGGAGTGGTGCTATGAACTATTTCAACTCTTGCTGTGGTTCTGAGAGCAGCTCTGTGATGCTCTCACTGATACTGACAGCCTACAGCCCCATACTGAGCTGCATGAGTGTGTTCTCTTATATAAAGGGATCTCCTGTGGATGTTTTGTCTGTCCCAGTCTTTGTTTCTCTACCTTCCTGTCCCAGGGCTTCCCATAGTGGCCAAATCATAACAGATTCTGTAGGATCTACTAATCTGGATTAAGGGAGGACTGGTTAGTTCCCATGAGTAATTTTGATCAATGAAAGATGGGGAACAAATCTGACTCCCTCTTCTACTTCACAAATAACTTCTTTCTTTTGGGGGGGTGCTTTTTGAGACAGGGTTTCTCTGTGTAGCTTTGAGCCTTTCCTGGAACTCACTTGGTAGCCCAGGCTGGCCTCGAACTCACAGAGATCTGCCTGGTTCTGCCTCCTGAGTGCTGGGATTAAAGGAGTGTGCCACCACTGCCCAGCCACTAATAACTTCTTGATGCTTTCCTCCAAATGCCCTGCAAAGCCAGGGAAACAAGATGTTCTGAAGTCCTGGTCAGCTTTGCAAAATCTCTCATGCACTGATCTTCTTTACCTTCAAATTACACCTCTGCATCCCTTTATTCTTGCTCTCCTTGTACTTCATTCCCCAAATAAAATGTTTGCAGGGACTTTGATTTTACTCCAAAGTGAACCCATTTTAAAGTCATTTTCCCATTGTTTTATCTGTAAACTATCACAATACAAACTCAAATCACTTTCGACAAAACTACCAAAAGTCATTCCTTCCTCAAGATATAGTCAGTATTATTGAATTAAAATACCCATCTGGTCATACAAACAATTTGGTACTTAGTTGGTTGATTTCTTAACTCCACATTTTAATGTGTTAAACATATTTATGTTCTTACCAAGTCAGACTATAAAGTATAAGACAGAATGTATTCATGGAAGTCATATTTTCTTCTAAACTTCACATTTCCTCTTCCTTCTTTACCTTCAGAAGGATTATTTGTCTGTTTTGATTTAATTTATGCTTTCACTTTTTTTAACCTTTTACTCTTAGAAATATGAACTTCAATGAACATTTGCTGAGAATTTTATATCCATCGACTGTGTGGCAAATATAACAGAGGGATCAGCTACAATGAATAGTTGGCTAGACATTTTTAGCTACTTAGACACATGATGTGATTTACGGAAGGTAAATATGAAGATAAATGAGCATCTCCCCAAAATACAGTGAAGGGAGATAAACAAGTTGCAGAAGCATGTATAGGAGGAATAATTAACTAGTGAAATACTGAATATGATGCAGACACTAGCTATAGATGTGGATCCTCGCGCCTGTCCCATGTTCTGAAGGATGCTCTTCATCATATCATTACAGAGTGACATCTGAATTGAGGAAAGAGCACTGAGATGGTTGAAAGTAACTTAGAGAATGTGTGCCATATATATATATATATATATATATATATATATACATATATATATGTATATATATATATGTGCACATATATATTTGTCAGAAAATCATTAAAATAAGGAGCTTAGAGTCACTGACAGAAATTCCAATTTTTGTCATCAGAGTACTGTAGGAAAGGGAGATATTAATGACTAAATGTGCAAATGGGAGTCCTGTTGATTTGCTGAGTGGCTCTTCAACAATCAGTGGTGCATTCTGATGCAATGTTAAGTTACAAAAGGCACAGCAAAATTAGGCCTTTATTGCTGTGTATTAATTCTTGTAGCTTTAAATAGAGAGTAGCAGAGACACCTGAAGGGAACTAGTGGTTAAGAGTTCATCATATGGGTTCATCGAGGCACCCAAATATTTGGACCACAGCAGGTATATTCCTGCCCCCGAAGAAGCAACAATTACCCACCCATCGCTGCGTGCGTATAGTGTATCAGGGCTCTTTAGCGGATCAGAATTGTTAGAATCTATACATAGTGAAAAGGGATTTACTTCATTGGCTTATACAATAGGGGTTGGACAGTCCAGCAATGACTACCTGCACTCTGGAGAATCTGAGAGAGCAGTAGCTGCTAAGTCTACAGAGCTGGGCATCTAAGCATTTCTAACTTAGTGCTGCTGTAAGCCTAGAAGATTCTGGGAGAGTTGCTTGTCTTCAGTCTACCTTGGAAGGCCAGAGAAGCTGGAGTCTGATGTCAGTGGAGGACAGAAAGACTATTGCTGAGCAGCAAGAGCAGTCGTAGACTTCCCAGCAAGAAGTGAAGACAGACAAGTAGCAACACTACTTTTCCTTTTCCTTCAGACTTGTCTACAAGTGGGCCACCCTTGGAGGATGCTCTCTACTTGGATAGGGTAATCTCACTTAATCTTTCTAGAAACATCATCACAGATCAGTGCAAATCTCAAATTGACCATCAAAATTAAACCATCACAGCATGGGTATTTCCCTCAACTTCTTGACCTGCTGATCTGGCAGGGGGCATCTGGAGAGAGGCATGGCTTACTTCTGAGTCTAAAGTTCTTTTATATTTTTCTTTCTCACCTTTCCTTCTTTTATTTATTTTTTAATTTATTAGTTCTCTGGGAGTTTTGTATAACATATTTAATCCTATCCAGCCATCTCTTCCAACTCTTTCTAGATCTACCTCCTCTTCCATACTTATTCAAATTGTGTCCTTTTCTTGTTCTTTAAACCCCATCAAGACGAATTTGAGATGCTCAAATATTCTTGCATGTGTGGTCTTCCACTGACGTATCTTCCACTGGCTTATGCTCTTATAGAAAGTCTCTCTCTCTGTCTCTCTCTCTCTCTGTCTCTCTGTCTCTGTCTCTCTCTGTCTCTCTGTCTCTCTGTCTCTCTCTCTCTCTCTCTCTCTCTCTCTCTCTCTCTCTCTCTCTCTCTCTCTCTCTTTCTCTCATGCACACATACACAGCAGCTAACAATTGCCAAAAGCTTCCTGACCAGGGATGAAATTTCATCCCCAGTTCCCATCGCCGAGCTGGGATTTGTTCTGCCTTGGACTTGTGTGGTCTTGTGTGCATGCTGTAGCAACTGCTGTTAGCTCATATGTGCAGCTACCCCACTGTCTGTAAGACACTGTTTCCTTGTAGTCGTTAACTGCCTCTGATTTTTATGCTCTTTCCACCCGTGTTCTGCAATGGTGCCTGAGCCTTGAGATGAGGGGTGCAATATACATATGTATATTCCATTTAGGGCAGAGAATTCTGCAGTTGTTTTTTTTTTTTTTTTTTAATTTTTTTTACCTTGTCAGTTGTGGGTATCTGCTAGTCACCACATACTGCAATTAGAAGTTTCTTAGATGAGAGTTGAGAGATGCGCTGTTCTCTATCGGTGTTTGTGAATGTAAGCTTTGGAACCCTTAGCTATTTTTAACTGCCTCAGTAACTCACACTCAGACCTTTGAAATGTATTAAAATTTCCGTTGTTTTGTCCTTAGCCACTTTGTGGTTGCCCTCCAGCTCTTCTGCTCCAAGGTGGAACAATTCCTTCTTCCATCTCTTCTCGGGAGGGCCTGGACCCATTTGTGTCCTACATGGCACAGGACATCATCTCTAAGGGCTTATAAAATGGGCTCTGTTCTGTGCATTACTTAGGGTCTTGTCATTAGGATGGGAGTGACATTCTTTTGGCATTTTTGATGCCATATGGATTCCATGTAGCATGTTCATAGGGAAAACTGAAATGCCTTGCTTTAAAGCTTTTCAGGATGTTTTTTTCCCAATATTTTAATTTAATTAGCTGAATGCTTACTGCGTAGGACCCATAGGTAGGTAGGTAGGTAAGTAGGTAGGGCTATACAGAACTAAAAAAAAAAAAAGGTCATATCTGATAATAATTCTTTTAAAATCAATTCACACAAATACAACCAGAAGCAGTTAGAATAAAATATTGTATGCTATAACATACTGTAACGCATTAAAATTTTCTTTATATTATGCATATTTTCCCCTTTAAACCTATCTATAATTTTATAAAACATTGAATGGAAATTTTATGAATTCCATGGTTCAGTTAATGATTAGACAGATATCAGATATTAAGCATTCTACTAGAAGGGCTGAAAAAAATGTCCCCCAAACCAAAGGTTAATTTATGACAGAATGTGAGGTCTAGAATTCAGTTTTTGACATTCAGTTCTGCTTATTTCAGCTCATGAGGCTGTTTATTATCTTAATTCCAGATATTTTTTGCTTTACAGCAAGAATTTATAATAGTTTTTTATTAGAGTTGTGCAACTTATATTTTCTTAGACTGTATCTGGTCTCATCACCTAATTAACCTTTAGCAATATTGCAGTTTTGAGGTTACAGGGGAAATCTTAATGTATCAAGGATCAAATAGAATGGGTATTTAAAGGTCAAAGCATTATCATGAGTGCAGAGACTGTGACTAGATGATTTGGAAGTAAAGAAGCTAAGAGTGATCTCAAACATGCCAGATTCAAACTCATGTTTATTCATAAATCTTAACATTGACTTTGGCAAATATGTGTCTGCAGAATTTTCAAATTAGTGACTATCAGTTGGGGGGAACCTTTCAAAAACAATTAAAATTTAAATATTATTTAAAAATATGTAGAAAGTCCCTGTCAAGTATCTCTGTAATTAAGGTGATTATCTAAGTCACAATCAGTATAACCTCATGAATATTTCCCAAAAGAACAGAATTGAAAATGTCCCCTTTCTTCCATTTTCTCTTATTTTTAAACTTCTATTAAAATATATTTATAATTAATAATAAAAGTTCCATTCCATATTCAATTTTAAAGTGTTTAATGCATGAATTGATTCAGGTAAATATGGATTATTAACTTATTGTTTGCCATTATTTTGAAGTGATCGTATATCATTCAGAAAAAAAAATCAAGAAAATCCCATAGTGCATTTATGCAGTTGCCAGAACTCACCAGAGATGTGAGAAGTTTCTTTCTGCAGTAGATGTTGGTTAACATAGAAGTCATAGCTGGTCAGAGTTGTAGAGTGTTCTGCCACAAATGTATATGACACCTACATCCCAACGCTCAGGGACCATCTTAGAGGAGGGAAAGAATGCAAAAGCCAGTGTGTGTGTGTGTGTGTGTGTGTGTGTGTGTGTGTGTGTGTGTGTGTGTGTGTGTGTTGGGGGGCTACAGTGAAATAGTATCTACTGAGTATGACAGGACTACACACTCACAGTATCTGCAGTTGCCTACAAAAGTCCCACAGAAGATGAAACCAGTGAACATTCTGGTATGGAGTAGAAATGGGATTATGAGCTCCTCACCCTAAGTCTGTAATCAAGTCCAACACATTTCCAAATTCTCCCCACATTTGATATTTTATTCTCTTTTTATAAATGTCAAATATTTTCTGACAAATTTTCCTATTCTCTGACTGTGTCTCACACACTGATATGCTGTGGACAATACAGTACAAGAGAGTTAATTCTTTCTTTGGGTGGGTTGGAGAACCAACCATTTAAGATAAACATGGTCAGCTCCATGTAGAAGTCTAACTAGTGTCAGTTTGATCAAGACTGTCTTGCTTTTAAGATTGAAAGTTGTGCATGGCTGGAGCACATCCATTCCCTGGCAAGCTGTGATATGTTGGTCTGTATACTGCTTAGAACAGTGGTTCTCAACCTTGCTAATGCTATGACCCCTTAATATAGTTCCTCATGTTGTGGTGACCCCCAACCATAAAGTTATCTTTGTTGCTATTTTATAACTGTAATTTTGCCAATGCTATGAATCATAATGTAAATATCTATGTTTTCCAATGGTCTTAGGTGACCCCTGTGAAGGAGCTGTTTAACTCCTAAAGGGTCGTGGCCCACAGATTGAGAACCACTGGCTTAAATGAACAGGAGCTAAAGTTTATGTGAGGTAATATACATTATTAGCAGTATAATAAGCAGCAGTAACTTGGAGCTTTGTTAAAGATGTATTTCACAAACCTCGCTTTGCTTGTATGCTTAGCAACTTTATGAATGGATCTTTCTTTAAAACATCACTTCTCCTATACACAGCCTGACGATACTTATTTTGTTATATAGAGACATTTCAAAATACTTCAGTTTTGCTGCCATGTATTTATTGTAAAGAATGAGGCTCAGGTGGTTACTTAGGGACACATGACAGGAAATGGGAGGTACCATACGAGCCTTCTGTCCCTGTAACAAAATACATCACACCTACTTATGAAGAAAAAGAGTTCAATTTAGCTTGCACTTCTAGAAGTTGGGAGTCTAAATGGCATAGAACAGGTTCTATGGTGAAGATCGGTTCCTAGGTACAGATAGTAATGATGGCAGCTTATGAGAATGTAAAAAGTGTTATCCTGGCTCATAACTAGAGAGCTGGATGAAACAGCCTCGCTCCTTTTAAGTAAATCATCTTTTGAGGACTTTCGAATTATTCCCCAAGGATGAACTGATAGCTTTTAGTTACTGCTACCATCTCCTTCAGAATCAAGGGATATGTGGAGACCAAACTGTGAGTCAACAATGAACCACCCATACCACATTCAAACCATAGTAGCCTCAACAAACAGCTAGCACCAAGTAAACATGTATCTCTTTCTCCTCCAACAAACTGGTGCAGCCATATGAATAACTGTTTTAGAAGACTGAAATCTGGTGTTTTGACTAAAATATTTTATTTTTCTTAAACTTACAGGTAGTATCTATATTTTTCTCTGAAGAATCTGAGGAATTATAGTGCCATTTTTTAAATTTCTAATCCATAATTATAACAATCTACTAAAATAAAATTCACATTCTTGGTAAAAGGATCAATATCATATGATTCATTTTTCAGGTGATTTGTCCATTGTCTTCACATTCTACTATTTATCCACTACTTTCTACTTTACCTGACACATCACATAATCATGATTTGTTCTTAAATCAAGTTTTTTTTTTTTAGTTGCTACCTATAGATTACTGACTCATCTGTCAGAAGGGATCACAAATATAAACAAATGATAAGAAAATCTTAAAACATAGGTTAAGAGATCTCTGATGTTACTTATTACTTGAAGCTATCAGAACTGGTACCATGGCCATGAGTTTCTACAAAGCTTTGTACTTTCTAATTTGTTCTTTTCCTTTATGACTTGTATTTCTAGTTTTATTAAATACATGCTGAGATCTCTGCTCCTCCTAAAATGTACACTCATTTCCTTTCCAATACACAGAAACGGTCAATTCTGTGGAGGAGAATTAGCACTGGATTTTGGATCCTCATCCTTTCCACTCTGTCCTAATTATAAATTCCCCAAACCTGCTCAGAGATTATGGAGAATTCAAATGATTTTACCATTCTCTTTCCTTATTTCTGGCTTACACACTTGAGTTTTCCTCACGGAAATATCTTACATTCCCATGCCTCCGTGTAAATGTGTAGGTACTTGCTTGACTAATTTGTTTATTGTTGTCAAGGCTCAGGTGAGGATACTACATCTTACTTCACAGAGAAAATAGGTACACAGGCAAAAGTGCCTTAAACATCAGCCTTTCTATTCTCATATTAATTAGCATTTACATCATTGCTTCTTATACTATTTCATATTTTTAAAAAAATGTACTCCCCCAGCACCATCTCTCACGTCTATGAGAACAAAGCTCTATTACTATATTAATTAGCATTTACATCATTGCTTCTTTACTATTTCATATTTTTTAAAAATGTACTCCCCCATCTCTCATGTCTATGAGAACAGAGCTTTTGTCAACACATCCTGGGACACTTTAGGTCAAATTTTGTTGAACACAGAGATGAATGTTAGACAGGTTAGAAGGCATAGTAGTGTTGATTGAAATGCCTATTATTTCAACTTCTACACAGGTAAATTAAGGAAGCAGTGCTTGGATAGGATATTGCAGGTATCTATATCAAGGAGGCAGATTATGATTGATATTGAAATCTTAAATCCTCAAGCATCTCTCTGACAAAAACCCTGAACTCCAGTAAATGTAATTTCTATGCTTTCAAATCAATTATAAATAAATGTAGGTCATTGAATTCTTTTACAAGACTATAAGATTAATTACAATTATTACTCAAGAAACTATGGCCTCAGAGCTACTTTTAAATGTAATCGATGCACTCTTTTCATGTTGATATTCCTATGAATTTCCTTTGAATATAAATTGATCACATTAAATGATCAATTATATATATATGTATATATACATATAATATGTTGCAACTTATTTCTCATGTTGAGAAAGAAAGAGAGTAGAATTTTGGTTGTTAAGATGAATCTGTAATTTATTTCACTATTTTTAGTGAACTAAGATATTTTCTGCACTGCATCTACACTTTCAAGATGAATAAGGCTTAATAAATGGTTATTTTTAAAGATAACGTGTTTATGGCAGGAAATACAACTCTGTGAGGAAGAGCACTTGCTGTGAAATCATAAAGACCCAGGATCAGACCCCCTGGCATCCATACACAAACTTGGGCATGGCTGCATGTGTCTATATCCCTAGCACTGAGGGGCCAGAGACAGGCTGATGCTGGGACTTGCGGACTGCCAGCCTAGCTCCACATTCAGTGGGAGATCCTGTCTCAAGGGAGCAAGGTGAGGAATAAGAGAAAAGACCAGATGTTCTGGCCTCCACATACATTCCTGTGAGTATACACATTCACTATGCACAATATATACATACAACACACACACACACACACACACACACACACACACACACACACACACAATCAAGTGTGAAAGGTGGGTTCCCAAAGCCTTTTTTGTTTACATTTCTTATTATATTCATTTATTGGGTTACATAAATAGTTCTCAGATGTTGATTTATCTAATTTGAACAATAATTTTCAAATGATTCTACTTCAATAAAAAATCTTAAACTTGTATTTTCAAAGCAGACACCGACAATATATTTTTTAACCAAAATAACTATTTAACTTACACATAAAAATTAATTTCATTTGCTGAGAACTATTTTTTAAAATTTCTTCTTGTTATAGTAATTTAAAGAAATTAGTTGACAGTAAAAGTAATAGCATGGCTTGAAAAATGATTTTATAATGTCATGTGCTTTAAATAGCTTGCTCAGCTCACAGCTAGTCCCTAACAAATGTAGGAAGTATAGTTATTTAATAATGCCAGGCACAACAAAAATCTCACACAAACATTTTTAATTATTTTGAATAATAAAAACAGTGAAGCTGGTATATGCCTCATTAATATTTAGCCTTATATCAATGAATGCAGCTAACCCAAGTTCATTTAACAATGGCCTGCCAATACACAAAACAGGTGAATGTTCTGGATCAGGAGGGTGCCTTTTCTCTCTGCCCAGCTTCCTGCACCTGGCTGCTTTTCATTCTTAAGGCATCATGCTCCTCTCTACGAGACTGGCTCACATGGTCTATTCTAAGCATGAAGATAAAGAGAGGCTCCGTGACTGTAGGCTTGTGTTTTAACTTGAAGATCTCTTTGACCTTGTAAACAGTACTGACATTTAATCTGATTATTTTAACACTCATGGGTTTACACTTCTAACCTTAGGGTCCTTGAGAAACAGTCTCGACATGGGCAGCTGTGTGTGAGCCTCATGTATATTGATATGACCTAATTTGTGTGACCATGACTGGGGGACAAGTGTTTGGGTTACCCCAGGTCCCATTGTTCCAATGTGGAAGCAACTTCATGGAATCTTTGTGGTAATAGATCAAATGAAGTTATAAACCAAGGCCATTATAAAATGCATTTATGGAAATATCATATGTGGATTGCAGTCAGGCAGAGAAATCTCAACTATAGACCTTCAATGTTATATGATAATATTTTCAATATTTTGATTGGTAGAGAATAGGGTTGTTAAGTTATACATTCTGAAGGTTTTTACCTGTTTATCTGGTTGTTAGGTATGACAGCGTGGTGGGCTAGGAATGTCTCTTTAGGAGCTAAAGATTGTCTGAGGGAACTTGAAATTAGACTCTAGAGCTGCAACATTCCAACCTCCCCACAGGCATAGAAGTTTTAACCAGTAGCTCAGCCTGTGTTGACAGCTTTGTTCTGGAAATTCTCATTCACACATACCATTAGTAATGGAGGATACTGTATGGTTTTCCTTTACCTAGGCTTTCAGAAAGCCAAGGAGTACCACTGATTCTTTCTCTCTCTGTGTGGGTTATGATATATGCTAAGAAACCTGTGAGATCCCAAGAGCTCCGGAGGGTCATTATGTTTGGAAGGTTGGCTAGTGATGTTGGCTTCAGCATTCTCATCCACAGCCACCTCCATTGTTCTTGTTTTATACCATGCTCAGAACCTCTGCAGACAGAAAATGCATTAACAATGCTGATGAATCCTTAATTGAAAGAGGCTGGCTCCTTGACCCATAAGACCCTGGATGATGAACTCTTTTCCTTTGATTTATGTCTTTAATGTAGAAAACTGTGTTTGTAACAAAACGCAGTGCCAACTTGTTAAATATCACAGGGAGATTTGATAATAATAAACCTTGTACAAAAGGGCATTCCAGTTAGAGGTGAACGTGTGGCTTCATAGGGAATTTTCTCTATCTTGAAACAATTACATCATTTATAGCTTTGACAATATTGATAGTAGACTCAGGAGTCATATAATTAAGCCTCTGTGAGGAAAAAGAAATGAAACTTTCTATCACTTTCATAAGCAGGTCAATATCAAGAATTAACATTGTTGTCATATCAAGGTATGTAGAATTATGATCCTACTGGTAAATCAACAACTTCATTGATAAATTTTTCTGAGAGTTTTCTAAAAACAAACAAAACAAAACAAAGACATCTTTCAACACAGACAATTCTGAAGGCATAATGTGTTGTTTGCATTTCTGCAGCGATGTAGATTGACTTCTGTGCAGGATTGAGGCTTGCAGCTTTAGTTCCTTTAACCTGCAAATCAGAAGCTGTGACTGAGTAGGTGACCAAGAGTGAGACTTGCTGGTCCCCTGGTCCTCATCTGCAATCCTGGTAACCAGGGAGCTGGAGTGAGAATGAGGTGGAAAACGAAGTCAGGGTTCCTTAGAGTCCCTCTCTCTGCTTCTTATTTGTCTGTTTATTTTGTGACAAATAATGACAAAATACGTTTTTTCTTCTGCTTGGGGTAGATTGGGCCCCAGTGAAAAAAATGATTGGTTTTCTACTATTTGTTCAGCACCTAGGTAAGTTTTTGTGGTTTTAATGCACTTCCCAAGGAAGAGTAAATGCTTCCTTTGAGTGAACTGGATAGAATTTTCATCTTTATTAGCTTCATGACTTTGGGCATTTACACAACACTCTAAGCCTCAGTGTCCTCAAATGGACACCATGAGCATATTGACCTTATGGGGATTATTGAGTTTTAAATGCGTAATCTCTGTAAAGATTTGGTACCAGTATGCAGTGTTTAATCAGTAGCCAATTAATCATCTCTTTATTATGTGCGATTCAGATGTGAAATATTTTCTTTTTTTATATTTTATTTTTTTTTATTTTACATTACTATTCAGTTCTACATAATAGCCACAGATTCCCTTGTTCTCTCCCTTCCTGCCCCCCTCCCCTTCCCCCCAGCCCACCCCCCATTCCTACCTCCTCCAGATCAAGGTCTCCCCCGAGGACTGGGATCGACCTGATAGACTCAGTCCAGGCAGGTCCAGTCCCCTCCTCCCAGATTGAGCCAAGCGTCCCTGCATAAGTCCCAGGTTTCAAACAGCCAGCTCATGCAACGAGCCCAGGACCTGTTACCACTGCCTAGATGCCTCCCAAACAGATCAAGCCAATCGACTGTCTCACCTATTCAGAGGGCCTGATCCAGTTGGGGGCCCCTCAGCCTTTGGTTCATATGGTGATGGGATGGCCAAACACCCTAATAGTTGTGCCATAAACCCCATCCAAGGACTGAGGAATCTGGATGCAGACATCCACGGCTAGGCCCCGGGTGGAGCGCTGGGAGTCTAATTAGTGAGAAAGAGGAGGGTTTATATGAGCGAGAATTGTTGAAACCAAGGTTGGATAAAGCACAGGGACAAATAACCAAATGAATGGAAACACATGAACTATGAACCAGATGTGAAATATTTTCTAATGCTTCCGATAATGGTGAAGCACTGTAGTGAAGCTGGAGGATTTATAACACGTCATAAATCTTTGATGTTGGTGGCTTCTGGATAAGTTGTTCTGCATGGATGAGATTTAACTCTCATTCTCCTCTGGAGCAACTGTCCTGGATGGGAAGTGTCTGTGTATTTTTTGAGTATTAGACACAACTAAAAAAATTGTGTCTGAAGCCCAGCAGCCTAAATCAGGAAGTCTGTTAATTTCAACTGTTTCCATCATTTACCTGCCACTCTCCTTACAATTGTGGAATTAATCCTGATTACAGGTGCTTCCCTTTTCGGTCCCATTGAGACAGCATGTTCAGAGCTCAAACTCTGGTCTTCCAGGCCATGCCCAGGGAAGACTCCAAAATATTTTAAATATTAAATTAAGATCTTATACTTTAAAGGATTTCCTTTCCCTTTTCTTGAAAGTTAACTCTGCAGAGACATTTGAATACCTCTGTGTTCACATATGCATTACGTTTATGTCACAGCCACTACCTTTTATAGCACTTATGCCATTTCCAAGGTATGAAAGGTGTGCCATTTCCATTTCCCATGGCAGCCCTCTCTTCTTCTCCAAACAGGAATACTTACTGTCAGGGTATTCTCTCTGTCTCTCTGTCTTTGTCTCTGTCTCTGTCTCTCTGTCTCTCTCTCTCTCTGTGTTTACATGGGTATGTATACACTACTTATTTAGATTATTTAGATTCCCTTTCTTCACAGTTAATGTATTATATGCTTTCAGTACACTGATTTACATAGTAATATCCAATGATCCTCTTAAACCTGTTATTCATTAAAAACAGATAAATAAAATGAAAGGACTTACACTTTCTGAAAGGTTAAGCATCTTGCCCTAAGAAGAAAGCCTCTATGTATAAAAACTCCTATCCAACACGAAAGCTCCTACCCAAACATTGCTAGGTTGATGGCAAGCTTGCTCAAGGCTGTCCCACTAAACTGCATCCAATGGCTTAGTGTTCTAGAATGGCACAGAGTAATTCCAAACACTGTCTTACGTATTGATGCACTGAACAAAATCAAATCCTTGCTATTTCCCTTAAAAGATGTGAATACAGAAATGTAGACATATGTGTTAGCAACTTGCATGCAAGTAAACGAACATTTTGGCTTGTAAGGAAGGCTGTTGGAATCTGATTTCTGCCACATCTGTGATCCAGAAGTCCCCAAGGCCTGAGTTTATCCAACAGATTTTTTGTTGTCATTGTTTTTGTTTATTTGTTTGAGACGGAGTCTCACTATGCATCCCTGGCTATTTTAGAACTTTATGTAGACCAGACTGGCTTCAAACTCACAGAGATCCACCTGCCTTTTCCTCCCAAGTGCTAAGATTAAAGTCCACCATGTCTGGCAGAGTTTATGTCCAGTAGAGAGACAAGTGAAATGGATGCGGCTTTGTTTATGAAATACTCTGCATAATGTTGGCTGTTGTTGCCAGACAAGGAGACTGTATTTCCGGATGCTTCTCCCCAGCTGCCCAAACCATGACAACTATTAATTTTCAATCCCCTGAGAGGACAGTAATTTCTAGCACAGAGTTAAACTCACAAGGAAATTGTTTAGACTCTACAAACGGATTAACTACAACTGAAGTCTGTTAGGTAAAGTGAGTTTAATGTTCAACTGCTGTTCATATCAGGAATTTTTTTCTGTGTAATCCTCTGGAATTCCATACTATGCCCTGTGTCATGCTTGCAGTGAATTTGTGGAACAGTGTGTCATCTTTCACAGGACAATAATGCTGAATTCTTAATCATTTACCACTGATGTGTTTAGCATATTAGCTGTAATTGGGTTGCATCCAGTGAGCTTCAACATAAATTGCAGTATTTCAGATAACAAATTATGTGCTCACACAGGTCCATGCACGGTCTGAACAATATAATGCAATTATAGAAGAATAAATGTACAATGTTTTCAAGGTTTTTGAAGTACATTTCCAGGCAATTTTGCTCTAGCTTGAAATCATTTTATCTGGTCCACCCAGAAGAGAGAATGCATGGGAAAAAGTTGTATAAAATAATTTAGAATTCATTAAAATTCTCTGCACACTCCCACTTTTTCTCAGAAGCAACTTTTCATGGCATAATTGTGAAACCAGCACTTCCTAAAGTAATCCCACAGTCACTCAATTAGTATTTCAGCCCAGAATTTTCATATTGAACATCTGCCAGAAAATGTAAAACAAACAAAATTTAGTAACTGCCCTGAGTTCCGCCGCATGCACTGAGTTGCATGTATAATCCTTTTTGCATTTTGTGTGGGTAAGGATGGGATGGCAAATTGAATCACAAAGCAATAACAAGAATTGCTTTCTCATCTGGCCTGGCATGGGTGTGTGTGTGTGGAGCAACAATAACAACAAAACCAAGACAATGCATGCACTGACCCTGCAGGTGTGCAGCCACACTACAACAAAGAAACATTATTCCTCAGCCTCTTTCTAGTGGCATCGTCATTTGTACTGAAACACAAAGACATAAACAAGTGCCCAGTGCTGGCTAGGCTTCTGTGCCTTCCCCGCTAGGGAGCCTGAATTAGGTCAGAGAGGAGTCAGGTGGGAGGAGCCTGTAGTCCAATTTTAGCTGTCAGCTGATATATTGAATACAGATAACTAGAAAAAAAGCTTCAAGCCCAGGCTGAGTCCATGGCTGGACATTTCTGTTACTATCCTTTTATGCCTAGTTTTTCAAAAACGTTGAACTGTTTTATTGATGAGAAGGAAACCAAGACATTGTGTATATAATGAGAAGGAAACCAAGGCAAGGCTAGGTCTTAGTTCTTGTAAGAAAAAAGCATTGTTTTCATTTCTCCTGCTTGTAGCCATGGATGCTTCAGGTGTGGTTGGTAATCTCATGGGCTTCAGTGTTCCCTTTGAAAAGCTGTAAGACGGCAGCTGCATTTCTCCCAAGGCCAAGTCTTCCTACAGTCTGGAAGCCAACACAAGTAACTTGACATTGCTAAATTTACTGATTTAATTTAACTTTATATCAAGCCTGTTAGCTTATCAAAATGAAATTTTTGTTTCTGAGAAGCCAAGGAATTCTGAGGGCCACTGTCTAATATTTGATTACAGTTTTGCAACTACATTGGTTGGTTCTCTTGATTGGCTTCTATCGCCCATTCTCTTTACAGAATTTGGGAGATTACAAAACATCAACAATTTTCTGTTAACTCAACCGTATTTCTTGATATTTATCAGTGTTTTCAAATAAAACTTTGTTTCCAATAGTTTTAAAACCACAGTGTTTGGAGACCAAATATGATGTCAGTAAATCTTAGTTCTTTTCATAGTGTCAGCTAGATGCTTCTACTCATTTCTGGGAAGCATGTTACATTTGTTCAGTCACCTGAGGCTGTTTCTCCATAATACTCCCTTGTCACATTGTTAATCTTCCACTAGTTCCTCCCCAGGTGAGCATAACCAACTCCACTGCTTGAAAAGGTAGCCAAAACATAGCCTTTGGCTTAGCTGGCTTGTTCATTTCTCAGTCTGGTATTTTACAAATCCCTCTCATATGTCCGACATGACATCTCAGCCATTCAGTGTACTAGAGCCAATGCCAGCAGCTGGGTTCTGTTTTCTTTAAGTCCAAGGGCTTCTACTGGTTTCCAAGATGGCTTCTCTGTTCACACTGTTCACATACGGTTGGAAGTCCTAGGTATTTAAATCCTAGTTTCCCCTCATTCTCAATCATTGGTCCCCAGGAACTGTTGTATTAGCACTCTAGAGTAATTCTGAAATACATTTACCATTGAGAGAAAATTCTGATTGTCTCCTGCAGTAGTTGACTTAATAAAAATATGTTATTGACATGTCTTTTTTCTGTATCTTACATCTCAATGATACCTCCCCAATAAAATGCTGATGCTTGAATATATCTTTAGATCAAACTTCACACATTGAAGAAATACCCCAAACTCGTCCCAGTCTATCTTTTTTTTAAATGAGTTATTACTCTTTTGGCAACAGCAAGACTCCCCAAAAGGATATCAGCTGAAATATCTGATCATAGATAATGGGATCCAGAAAGCCAGCTCCTGTACCAGAGATAGATCCTGATCACCCTGCCCCTCAAACAAACCCAGCTACTCAACTGTCTCCCGTATATAGAGGATCTAGTCTGGTCCCATGCAGATTCCACAGCTGTCAGTCTAAAGTTCTCAGGTTTAAAACTGACACTGTCAAGCTTTCATGGTGTATGCCGTGCTCACTGAGCCCTCTCCCAGCCCACTAACCTTGTTTTCTAACTAAAGTTCTCCACATTAGTTAATGTCAAATAGCCTTCAGTTGCTCCTGATGATGACAGAAAGGCTTGCTCTAGTTCAAATTTTAGGTTGTACTGGTCTTTTGTAATATGGTGTTATGACTATAGAATGTGATGAAAATCACCACAAAGGTGAATCCAGCCTTTTAGGTTCTACTATAGAATGGTGCTAAGTTTTAATTCCTTTTATGACATCCATGCCTATGGTAAGATGAATTAATTTGTCTTCTATGTGAACAATCATGCATTTTGAAATGAATCCCATTTGGTCTTTTTTTTTTTAACATTTAATTATGCATGTAGCCAATTGGTTCTCAGAGTACTTTGCAAGCCAAGTATAGAGTTAAATAGGGGTACCTCAGCATAGGCTTTGGTAAGGGAAAAAATACGTGGAGAATATGAAACTGTTCATAATTTCATTTAATAAAAGTTTATTCCATGTGTTTGCGTATGATGATGATGTATATGTTTGTATATGATGATGATGTTTGTATATGATGATGACGCAGCTAAGTAAGTGTAACCTCGAACTCAAGATTCTCCTCACTCCACCTGCTGAGTGTTGGGATTTCAGACATGCATCACCTGACTAATTTTAGGTTCTATGATTTGCATCATAGAACAGTTTTCATTGATGAATCAACAAATAACAATAAAATAGGAAATGGTGATGGAAGTAGTAACCCCAAGCACTTATTATGAAAGAATAGCCAGAACTCTAGGAAACACAGTAGCTGTAGCTAAGGAACAAGCCACTTTACAAGTGTGAGGCTCTTGAATCGGCAACCATTTGAACTCCTCTCTATTCTCATTGTTCTCACTCCTATGATCTTGGTTGGAATGGAATGAGTTCTTTTCTCATGATTCCTTTCCACAAAACAACAAAATAAGCTTTTTTGGCAAATTCATCAAAACTGTGTAGATGAAGCAGATGAAAAAAGCAAAGCTCTGACTTATGTTTCCCACAAGAGGGAAAGCAATGAAAGCTACTAAGGGCGTTATCTAAAGTTGCACTTCTCCCTGCTGATCCAGGCACAAGATACAGCATTGTCAAGAAGTTTACAAGATTACCTTCCAACCTAAGGAGAAGGAGCCGGCGGTGACCTCCCTTGTCTAATGACATTGTGGATATTGTGTGGCATCACTGGTACAGGGTGTGTAAAGACAAGCACTACCATTGTGCATGCGTTGATTGGATGCATCGCTTGTAAGACGGCCCAAGTTAAAAACAAAACCCAGCATTTCATTTAGCATACGGGTGTTGCGTAAAGAAGGGAGAAGTTACATGATATTTTGCTAAAGTAATTTTTTTTTTTTCGAGACAGGATAGCTCAGCTGTTAAAGGCTAGACTCACAACCAAAAATATAAGTAATTATGTTTTTTTTTTTTTGTTGTTGTTGTTGTTTTTCGAGACAGGGTTTCTCTGTGTAGCTTTGCGCCTTTCCTGGAACTCACTTGGTAGCCCAGGCTGGCCTCGAACTCACAGAGATCTGCCTGGCTCTGCCTTCCGAGTGCTGGGATTAAAGGCATGCGCCACGACCGCCCGGCTATAAGTAATTATGTTTTTAGTTTAGCTATTCTGGACTGACCTCATTCCCAATTATTGACAAACACCAGTCTTTACATACTTTATTTGTAGACCCCTCCCCCACCCTCACCTCAGCAGTCAACACTGATTCCCTAATCTTAAATCAGTGTGTGGAAGAACTAGATTGTAGCTTTAGTGTGCTGTGTGACAAATTCATCTTTTGCCAAAATACAATTCACTGTGAGCAGAGACAAAGCATAAGAGGAATTTATGATATTGTAGGAAGAGAACTCTTCTCAAAATTTTATAATAGTAAAAATACAAGTAAAATCTATTTCTATGACTTCAAGGGGAATATTTTTTTCCTACAGCAGTCATGTTGGATAGTTTGAAAAGTGTCTGGGAAGCATGTAGGAACTACATGTTGTTTTTAATAGCATGGATTTGAATTAGGATGCCAATGGGTTAGGGTCTTGTATAAGGATGGATTTTTTTACTTGCTAGAGGAAGTATCAGTGATACTTTGATACATAAAAATCACATGCAAACATTATAAAAATGTTCCACAGAATGAAATTCAAACAAAGAAGGGTTGAGGAATCCATCCTTGATGTCCCTAAGTCAACACGTTCATCACTTAGGGGCATGCTCCTTTCACAATACAGCTTGTGGCAAAGCATGTTCAGTAAAAGGCTTCATAGTTGATGATCTGTATCAACTGTATCATAACAAGCACTGAGAACCTTCCCCAGATCATGGAAACCAGCTATTACATCTTCACACAAGAAGAGAATATGGTGGGTCTTCAGCAAGAAGCTGCCTTTTTATGTAGAGGCTTCATCCCAGGTAACCTTTCAAAGCTATTTTGCTGCATGTTTGGAAGACCTTTAATTAAGAGCCTAGGTCTTCCACTGATGTAGAACTAAGTAAAAGAAGGAGCAAAAGGCAGATGAACCTGTGACTGATGCTACATGATTGAGACACATTCTAGCCCTTGGAAATTCACAGGTCACTTGGCTCTGAAGTACTTTGTTCTCTGCATTCCTTTACTTGTTCTTAGAACCTGGATATTTTACTTTGACATTTTCATGACATGTAGACCTGCAGAGCCTGTAAGTTTTATTTTTCTTTATTCAGTATAATGCAACTTAAGTGTGGAGAAAAGAAAAAAGTCAAAACAAAACTCATTTTTCAACTACCCATGAAGATTATATTTGATGGTATGTTTCTTCCAGTGGGGGGAAAACATATATACACACAGGGTCTCACTCTGCAGCCTGGAATGTTCCGGAATTCATAGAAATCCCCCTGACTCAGCCTTCCAAGCACTAGTATTACATGAGTGAGCCCATGCTCAGCTCCAAGTGAATAATTGAAAGGAGAAACTGATAACTTTTGGTTTCCCAATCATCATTTTAAAGCCCATAAGATGTTTCAAAGATAAGTTCTATGTGAATAGCCTTGGTAGGTTCAACTGTCCATGATGGATGATGCCCATTTGAGTGTCTGTGAACAAAACGGATGAGTGGCCTTATCAGATACATGGATTTGAAGCATGTAGCACTATTCCGTTTATGTGGTGCTAAGGTTGAAACCCAGGGCATTGTGCATGCTAGGCAAGCATGCTGCAAACTCAACTACATTCCCAACCACTAACAATAAGATCAATGAGAAAGAAATCACAAGAGAAATCCTATTAATGGTAGCTTCAGAAAGGAAAATAAAGAAATCCCCCTAGGGACAAATTTAATCAATGAAGTTAAAGATTTCTACAGCAAAAATACAAAACACTAAGAGAGTAGTTGAAGGCACAAGAAGATAGAGGAACCTCTCACAGTGTCTTCCCTTCAACATTTTTCTTTCCTCTTTTCTATAAACATGGTGCTCTATTCTTCAGCCTCATAGACAACACTAGGATTTATTTAAAAAAAAAATACAGCCCAATATATGTAGAGCATTTCACAGAATATAATGGTTGATACACACACATATACATACAAACACACACAGACAAACACACACACACAGATACACAGACACAGACACAGACACACACACACACACAAACAGAAACCCTTTTTGCATTGCATTGAAATGATTCTTATATTGTTAAATATATATAAATATATAAATATAAATATATTTAACTTCCTATGGCTTCCTCACAATGTCAACTAGTAGATTCTGGTCTCTGACAGATAGAAACCACAAGCTCAACTTTTGAAAAGCCCAAGAAGCTTGCCCTGAGATATGTTACTGCTTCCATACAAAATGCAATGAAATAAGTTTTGGTCATTTTATAGTAATGTTTTGCTCTTTTTTACACACAGTTTCTGGCTATTTAAAATATCCAATGTGGCCTCAGAGCTTCTGGTCATATTTAGATTCCCAGGAATATGCAGAGCCCAGGGAATGGCTACAGAGGATCCTGTCTCTGCTCCATCCCTGCTGATGTCCTGTCTTTGGCATGAGCTTCCCTGGAGCATCTTCAACTGACTGCTGGTAGGGTTGGAACCAGGTCATGGCTTGCTAATTGGAAATACCAGTCTCTACTCCACATGAGGTAACGTGGTACAGTCTTTACAGAATATATTGCTCATTTATTTATTTATTCATTCTCCTTCCTAGCAGGGAAATAACATGGCCATTTTTCTTCAGAAATACCTCAGTCTGATTATTTTTTAGTAAAATTACAAACAATGCTGCATTTAAAATGAACAGTAACTACAAAATCCTTGCTGTGAGTACCATTTTCTCAGTTGTAATTCTCCAGTCTGCCAGCAGGTTGCAGCAGAAGGCTAGCTATCGTTTTAAATTAGCAAAGGAAAGGCGATCAGAATCTTTCTTTCCTGCTGTGATCTCTCCCTCTTTCCTTCCTTCCCTTCCTCCCCTCTCCCCACTTCTGTCCTTTTCTCCTTCCCCACCTTTCTTTGATTCTTCTTTGTCTTCACACCCTTTCCTTTCTCCATCTCTTCTTTCCTTCACAGCTCTCTTTCTTCTGATACACACACACACACACACACACACACACACACACACACACACACACGAGACTTACTGTATTTTGCAGACGGAGGAATCAATTCATCAGTAAAGTTTATACGCATATTGAAAATAAGATGTCAGTGATGTCTATTTTCTACTCTTTAAGCGTGGCATTATGGAGACAATGTATAAAATTGAGTTTCAATCAAATCAGGGATTGATGGATTTACAGTTTGATTAAGAAAGGTAACAGCAAACCCAGTTTAAATATTATTAAGGCTGCATTCTATTTGTATAACATAGGCAAAGGACCTCGTTTTGACCACTTCATTTGGAGATGTAGAAGAGAAAAAAGGCGTTTCAACCGCAGCTCTCATCAGTTATTCAGTATATCCAGGCTTCCCAATTGTGTTCTTTTCTTTAACGTAATAGTAAGCAGCAATCTCACAGCTGTGCTTGGGAGAGGGAACTATATACGCATCTATATTGAGATTTCATACATAACATAAAAGCGAGGGAAAAGCCTCAAGAATGCTTGCCCCATTGCAAAGCCACACAAAAGAACTAATGAATCTCTCTCCAAATAGCTCTGTAGTGACCAGCTGTAAGGCTTGATTTGTATTCCATAATGGGATCGCTATCCAGGAAGTGATTACTTCAAGGTACAACCCAACTTTCCCTTTCAAGCATCAGTCTCTTTAATCATACCTAATCAGAATCTGTTGCTGGGATGAACTAAGACGGATTCCTAAGTTAAAAACTTGCCTTCCCATCTTATCTTTACTTATTTACTTCATTTATGCAAGAGCATCTATCCAAAGTGTCCAAAACAAGAAACAATATTGCTCAAGTATGAAATATGGTAGATGCTGATTTTTTATTTTGATGCTTGTGGTTGGGGCTTGTTCTTAAGTAGGACATGTTTTGATTTAATTCACAAAGTATTGTCCATAGATTGCTCTAGTAAAGGAGATTTTTATTTTGTATTTTTTGCAGTAATTTGGGGATATATTGTGGAATATTCCTTTACACTGTGTGAAGATGTGTCATTTGATTGGGTTAATAAGGAGCTGGATGGCCAATACCTAGGCAGAAAGAGGTATAGGCGGGATTTCAGGGCAGAGAGAGAACGCTGAGAAGAAGGTGGTGTCACCAGTGGATGCAGATCAAACATGCAGGGGGAAAGGTAAAAGCCAAGAGTTGCATACAACACGTAGATGAATAGAAATGGGGTTTATTTAAGTTATAAGAGCTAATGGGACAAGCCTAAGTTATAGGCTGAAATTTCATAATTAATAATAAGTCTCTTGTCCTTTTTTGTGAGTTGGCAGCCCCCCCCCAAAAAAAATCCATCTATAGGTAATGTAACGTTGAACTACATTCCACATTCATTCAACAAATAGACATGGAGTTGCAATGACTGTTCTTAGCATGTGCTAACAAGTGTAGGTCTATATATACTCATGGTGGACTTTAAGATGGAGCAGGGGGAAGCCAGTCCTCAGCTGATAATGACATCCATCTTTAAAATAATTACCACCATGTGAAGTGCTGTGAAGGAATAAGACACTATATTATGAAAACACACAAGCAAAGCACTTGACCTGGCCTGGGGTAGGAAAATGGATTAGAGAGACGTCTCTGTGTGATAGAAAGGGAAGTCATTAGTCTCAGACAGTAGTTCAGAGTGAGGTTTGCTTAGGGTCCTTAATTTGTAATTAAATGGGAGAAGCTATAATTAAGCATGAATCAAAACCTTAAGTGATATAGCATGTTAATTTATTGTATGGGATAATCATTGTGGTAAGTGGTAATGCTTTGATAGCTTAGTGTTGCTTCATTTGAATAGCAATATCTTGAATCACATGAAAAAAGGTTTGTCTTTAATTATGGCAAACTCATAAAAGTGTTGATTACTGTTTGCACAATTTGCATACCTTAAATATTGTGGCTACTTAAGGGTTAGGATTTTGTCTTTTTTAGTCTCCTTAGACTATGTGGAGTACAAAAATAGGCACACAACATTCACCACTTACATTTTGCAAGTGTATATGAGGAGTATATTTCAACTGACTTCCTCATGCACATCTTCCCCCCTACCTCGATAAATTATTTTTATTTTTTCAGTGCTTTAAAAGTCCATTTATGACATCAGTTTTGGATGGAGATTCGGTGATACATAAAACAATAGATTAATTGGTTCCAATTCATTGTTTTGATACATTGATACACGGTGTAACGTTCAAACCAAGTGAAAGCCGTTAACATCCTCAAACCCTTGTCACCTCTTTATAGCAAAATCTTGCAAAATCCCATCTCCAGTTTCAAAAAATACATGGTGCACTGTTATTATCTATAATTACTCTGCTATGCGATGGCGCCTCGGCACTGCAAGCACTTCCTAGTTGTAAATTTCCACCCATTGATAACCTCGCCCCACGCTCTTCCATGTTTTCCTTTTCTCATCTTCCGGTAACCACCATTCTACTCTCAACTTCCTGGAGATCAACTCTTTTAGATTCTACATGTGAATGAGACTGTGTGGTAGATGCCTTTCTGTCACATTTGTATACTTCATGGGGTTATATGTTTCCATGTTCGTCATTCAGAAGCAGAATGAGTGAATATGCTGGCTTGAATTGAAGCTGTCTGGATGTTGATGAAGCAATCACGATCAGGAGATCGTAGAGATACACAGTTCAAATACCTTTGTTAATAGAAAAAGAGTCAGAAAGAATAGTCTGACCTAAGCAGAGGGCAGTGAACTAGGATACTGCAAAAATAAGAATGAAGAGAACGTTGCATGCAACAAAGTGAAGGGGGATATTGATCATTCTACCAAGTGAGTCTGTGGGAAATGAGGAAAACTGTAGGAAATGATAAATTGTTAAATTGGACTTGAACATAGCCCCCAGAGAAATGCCGGAAACAGAAAAACAAAAGAAAATAATTGGAACAGAAATTTGCTTGTGCCAAAGTAGAAAACCAAAATAGACCTCCTTTGTGTAACTTTCCATGAAGCTAAGGTAGAGAGGATGAGAATATAACATAATGTCGAAAAACATGAAGTTTAGAGACGAAGAAATCAAAGGAGGAAGGGAAATGAGCTGAGAATATGAACTACAAACTTACAGCACAGATCAATTCTAAGGTGTATAAACAGTTTAAAATTAAAAATATTTATTTTTCTTATTTTTAAAAATATTTCTCTCATTTTTAAGACTATAATTACATAATTTTCCCTTTCCTTTCTTCCCTTCAAACCCTCTCACGTGTGTATGGGTGTGTGTATGTGTGTATCGGTGTGTGTGTGTATGTACTATGTGTATGAGTGATTACTATGTGTGTGTGAGTAAATACTACATGTGTATATATGTGTGTGTGAGTGAATTCCGTGTGTGTGTGTGCGTGTGTGTGTGTGTGTGTGTGTGTGTATAAGTGAATACGACATGTGTATGGGTGCCTTCAGAGACCAGAAGAGACTGTAGATTCCCCTGGAATTGGAGTTAGAGATAGTTGTGACCTAAGAACCAAACTCTGGTCCTATGGAAGAGCAGCAAGTGCTGTTAACTACTGAGCTATCTCTAAGCCCAGACTTTAAAAGTTTTGAAATAATTGTGTGTTGGCTAGTTTTTATGTCAACTTGATACAATCAAGGGTCATCTGGGAAGAAAAATGTTAATTGATAAAAATGCCTCCAGAAGATTGGCCTATAGGTAAGTCTGTAGGGTATTTTCTTGATTTATGACTGATGTGGAAGGGCCTTGATCACTGTGGGCATTGCCACTGCTGGGTCAGTGGTCCTGGGTAGTAGAAAGAGGCATGCTGAGTGTGAGGATGTATTGTGTCTCCCAAAATACTGTGTCCTCCACTAAAATTTACCTGAGTATCAGAGGAAAAAAACATCCACTATATTAAACATAGAAGTCAGGCAATGGTAGCACATGCCTTTAATCCTATCACTTGGGAGGCAAGGATCTCTGTGAGTTCAAGGCCACACTGGGAACAGAGCCAGGCATGGTAATACATGCCTTTAATCCCAGCACTAACCATGGTAGTCTAGAGGTCTGTACAGACAGATAGGAAATGACAGAGCTGGGCAGGAAGATGTAGCTGGGTTGAGAGAGCAAATGAGAGAACAGAACAGAAAGGCATATAGGTGTGGGTAGACAAGAAGTAGCTCTTTGGAAGCTACGGAGTTGGTGAGGTGAGGTTAGCTGTGACTTTTCCTATTCCTCTGATCGCTCTCAGGTTTTAACCCCAATTTTTGGCTCCAAGTTTTTTTTTTTTTTTTTTTTTTGTTTTGTTTTGTTTAATAGGACTGTTTAGCAATTCGTCGACAGCTAAGAAAGCTGTGGGAGCAAGCCAAGGAGCAGCACCCCCCCCCCCATTGCTTCACCTCAATTCCTGCCTTTAAGTTTCTGACCTCCCTTGGGTTCCTGCCCTGATTTTCCTCGATGATGAACTACAAGCTGGAAGTTCAAATAAATCCTTTCTCCCCAAGTTGCTTTTGGTTTCCGTGTTTTATCATGGCAATAATAATGCCAACACTGGTGAAGTGGAGACGGATGGATGTCTGGGGCTTGCTGGCCAGTCAGGCTTGCCTGCTCGGTGAGATATAAGACAGTGAAAGATTGTCTTAAAATAGAAAACATAGAAATGACTCGAAGAACAATGCGCAAGCTCATCTTTTGACCTCCATACACACACACACATACACACACGCACGCACGCACGCACATACACACACGAAGTTGATCAGATCGTAAGAGCAGTACTTATTGACGACTGAGTGATTACATCATATTTAAATACTTGCGCTTGAGATCTGTGCATAATCCATTTGAATACTAAAAACTCAGAATAATTTTCTCCAATAAAATCCTCTGATATTCCACCCAGCACTTCCCCCTGACATACTGTGAAGGACTGGAACTGTATCAACCCTTTCAGAAAATGTATAGTGGTAAATGTCACTTTTGACCCTTATGCTTGTAATTCCAACTACCTTGTAATAAAACTTATTTACTTCTTATGCCAAGCTTCTGAACCTTAAATGCTAGAACTTGTGCACCAAATAATGGAAAAGAAGCATTTCTTTACTTTGTTACAAGTCTTATTTTGTCAAAGGTTATGATTTGGGTCTAAAGGCCTTTCTAAAAGAGGATTTGTTTAACAGAGATATTCTAACTCAATTATCTGGAAATAAAAGGAACAAAGGAAAGCCATTATGCCAATGTCAGCAAATGAAGGAGACATAAAGTTTTGAGTTTTCAGTCCAATTAAAATTTAATGTCAGGTCTCTTCTCCTCGCCATTAATATTCTAACCTCTAAAAGGTAGAACCAACTGGAAAAATATGAGCTATAATAGAGTATTCAAAAAGGTCAGACTTCCAGGCTATAGTCTTCATTACAGTTTAGCTGCAATGGCTCAGACTGATAGTGGCAACTAGTTGTAAGTATAGTGTATAATTTAATAAACCTCAGCTTTACCGAACAGATAAAAATGATAAAAACAGGACCTGAGGAGAGGTGCTAGTCTGTGAAGTGCTTGTCCCATAAAGATAATGACCTGGGTGATTCCCTTGAAACACAAGAGTCTGTGTCCCATTCCCAGCACCTGCATTAAAAGCTGGGCATGGCTGCAGTTTCTTGTAATTACAGGATTGGAGGACAGAGATGGGAATATCATCCCTGGGGTTTGCTGGCTTCCTGCCTAGAACATCAGGTTCAGTGAGATATTCTGCCTCATTAAAAAAAAATTGGTGAATGATAGATGATGACATGTGACATTGACATCTAGCCTCCACTCAAGAACTCACACATGTACATGCACACCTGCACACACATGTACATACCAACACACACGCCAAATAAGAAAAGCATGGATGAAACACATACAGAACATGTTTTCTCTTTGTAAAATTCACTGACATCACTTCTCAAGTGCATTTTTTTCTCTATGTTGTGAGAAAGAATGAAAACTGTCCCCATGATTTTAGATATTGTAGTCATGGATGAAGGCTAAAGTATGTTCCAGTTGAGACAGAATTGAACATTCTAGAGTTCAGTATTAAATCCCTGCTGAAACACATTGGTTATCATTCATCAACAACCCCAAAAGCTGAAAAAGTAAAATACTCTATTTAAGTCTGCTTATCTGTCTATCTATCTATCTATCTATCTATCTATCTATCTATCTATCTATCTATCATCTTTTATCTATTTATCTATAATCTGTATTATAAATACATATGTGTATATGCATACAGATGCATACACATATCCATGTATGAAACACATTATGAACTCAATGCAAATTATTATATATTTCCTATATTAATATGAGTTTATATTTTTCTTATAACTTTAACAAATATAAATCACATTTTCATACATTTAATCTATGCATAGAAATTTCTTTCTTAGTTTTCTAGGTCTGCTACAACAAACCCTCTCAAAGTGCCAAGTCAGAACAATAGAATTCTTTTTTTAGTTTATAGAAATTGAAGTTTATTTTATTTTTGGTAGGAAAGGGGTTTATTTCATTTTGTAGTCTGTAGTTCATCAAAAAATCAGGGCAGGAACCTGAGGTAGGAACTGATACAGAGGCCATGAAGAAGTACTGCTTACTGGCTTGCTCCCTATGGCTTATTTAGCCTGCTTTTTTCCTTCTGTATTTTATTTATTCTTTGTGTCTTTCACATCATGCATCTCCATCCCATTCATTTCCCCATCCCTTCATATCCACCCTCTACTCTTGCAAACCCCATCAAATAAAATAAAATAAAACTTAAGAGAAAAAAGAAAAAAAGGAGAAGGAAAAAATCATGGAAGCTCCAGTGTAATACACTAAGTCACACAGTAAACACTTTTATCTATATATCTTTCCTTGTAAGTGTTCATTGCAAAGAGTCATTGGTCTGGTTCAAGACCTCTCATTTCTGCTACACTATTAATGCTGGACCCTCTCTGGGACTCTTCTTGGCTAGCCTGTTGTTGCCCTGTGTTGTGGAGATCCTGCAACTTTGAGTCTGCAGAACCAGTCCCTTCACATGCTCCAGCAGATCACAGATAGGGTGGGCCAACTCAAAAACCTGGTTCTGCACCTGGTAGTTACAGATTTGGTCAAACCTGACAGCTTCCCCTTGTCCTCACCAGCTCGGTGAGTTCTCCTGCCTTGTTCTGGTGAGTGGGTTCAACGCTTGTAGCAATGAGCAAGGGGCAGGTCCAGTTCTGCTTTCATGTCCTCAGGGTCAGATCTCCCACATTTCTTTCTTGCCCATGTTGCCACATGACAGATGAGTAATGGGGACAGCTCTCCCATGATCACAACTATAGGGCTGGCTCGCCACAACTCTGCCAACAGGATTGGCTCTATTGTGCTGTACAGGCAAGGTGCAGAGCCCACTCTCCTGAGTGTTGCAGCTAGTGGTGGGCAGGGGCAGCCCTCTCAAGCTTAGGACCTCAATGCCAGTTCTCCCACCCGCCTCAGGAGTTGATAGACAGGGGCAGGAGGGCATCTCTCCCCAATCTATGCTGCCACACGACAGATGAATAATTGGGACATCTTTCCCAGGCTCACAACTTCAGGGCTGGCCTACCCACACCTTAACCAACAGGTTTGGCTCTATTGTGCAGCCCACACAGGGTGCAGGGCCTGCTCTCCCAAGTGTTAGAGCTGGTAGTGGGCAGGGGCAGCTCTCCCTCCCTTATGACCTCGGGACCAGCTCTTCCACCTGCCTCAGGCATTATTGGATGCAGGTGATGGTGGTGGTGATGATGGTGGTGCAGGGGTGAGGTGGTGGGATCGGGGCCATTGCTCCCCCACCCATGCTGCTGCTACATGATAGATGAGTAATGGGGATGGCTTTCTATGCTCCACCAATGAGGTTGCCTCTATGTTGTGTGGCCCATGTGAGGTGCAGGGCCTGTTCTCCTGAGTGTTGCATCTGGTGGTGGGCAGAGGCTGCTCTCCCACCAGAGACTGAAGCTTAAAGTCAAAGCCATTTTAATGTCAGGATGAGTTTCTTCCAAAGGTGCTGGGGAAGTTTGCTTTTTTTTTTTTCACTCTTCCTGTGTCTGGTGATTGCCAGTGACTCTCTGTTCCTGGACTTGGGGCATCATAGCTCCTGCCTTTGCCTTGTTGTGTATCTTTGACTGGATCAGATTTAAGGCTCAACTTAATGCCACTTCAAAACTCCATTTTAGCTTCTTGACATCAACATAGACTCATTTCCACTGATGTCAACATAGTTCTCATTAGCAGCAATTGCAGGTTAAGACACACACACACACACACACACACACACACACACACACACACACATATATATATATATTACATTATATCATTATATACATATATCTCATTAGCAGCAATTGCAGGTTAAGATATATATATATGACTGGGACAAATCAACACATAGTAGAGAAGATTGGAAAATGGATGTATGTTTTCATCTATACAGATATTCCTGTAGATTACTTGTTCAGTGTTAAGCAAACAGCAGGCATACCTTCCTACAACAAAACAAAGCAAAACAAAAACAAAACCAAAAACAAAATCAAAAACTGAGAAATCAAGTCTTCCAGCTGAGGTTTTATTGCAAAGACTGAAAATGAGTAGTTTGTTATCAGTGTGCCATGTG
Source organism: Peromyscus maniculatus bairdii (assembly GCF_049852395.1). Classification (NCBI taxonomy): domain Eukaryota; kingdom Metazoa; phylum Chordata; class Mammalia; order Rodentia; family Cricetidae; genus Peromyscus; species Peromyscus maniculatus. The sequence continues at coordinate 34,147,327 of NC_134864.1, read as the reverse complement.
CTATGATTCACCTCTCAGGTTTAACAGAATCTGCCCAGGATCTGTGACATTCTTTGTGAAGTTAAATGACTATCTCAATGAAAGCCACTTCTTTAGGGAAAGTTATGTCAGTCCACATTGTTTAAGGTAAAAAAGGAAGGAGGCAGATCTATCCGTGTCAGCTTCAGCATAAGGTTTTTTCCCCCATCTATCCAAGAGTATGTAATATAGAGGCTGGAACACATTCATTTTCCTTTTATGATTGAACAAGCCATAAAATGGGATTTGAAGCTTTCTTGGTATTTCCTGGAGAGTCATTCCCTGTCAATTTCACTTAATCATAATTGGCAGAATCAGCAATCTTACCGAGAGGAAATGCTTGTAATTTTATATTTTCTCCAAGGTCAAGGGAAATTAATCATCCACTTTCTTCACTTTTGGGTTCTGTCTGCAGCTTTAAGGTGTGCACACTAATCTGCTGGGGTAGGGAGAGCTACTGTGATAACCTAGTTTCTCAAGAAAAATTTAATGCAGAATTACACACACACACACACACACACACACACACACACACACACACACACACACACGGGGGGGGGAGAGAGAGAGAGAGAGAGAGAGAGAGAGAGAGAGAGAGAGAGAGAGAGAGAACCAAGTTCTTATAACCACCACCATTGTAGTTAAATACTCCAATTACTGAAACATCATTATTAAAATTCTCTTTCTCCCCAATGCTTGTTTTTTTTGAGGTACAGCAGAAAATATGAACCAAGAACCAAGAGAAGACACATTGCATTGGTCACATGACTCCATCTTGTTACTCTGAAAGATTTCCAAATATACCTAGTACATGATAATTAGCAAAGATCAGGGTGGAAGCCAGTATCATGAATTAAAAATGCTTGCAAGTGTTCTTAGCTGTTACTGCGTTTCCTAAAGCCGAAGAGGATATTCCTGATCAATGCTCATAAATAAATAAATAGCTTTTTGGAGAACCTGGCATTCTTATTTAACAACTTAGCCAGGAATGGTGTTGAGCATATTTCATTGTTCTCTCTCATACATATACATATACATATACACATACACATACATATACATACAAACACACACACACACGTATATATGAGAAACCTCTTGGTTCTCCAATTGGTTTTAGTCAACTAAGCACATGTAAAATGAAATTCGTTTTTATCTGATTTCTTGTGTTTAGTCATTGGTATCACTACACAGAAGGGAGTCCTGACATTCGAGAATTCCATACTGGGAAGAGGCGGGGACTCTTCTTTCTTCTTAAATGAGCATACAGAATATTCTAGACAACCTGACTTTAGTATGGCTGCACAGTACAGCAGTTGACACAATAGTGATATTGCGCAATATTTCAGTTCTGTGGTTGACTCTGAGACACCAATTGTGTCTCATCTCTTTAGCAACTTTCTTAGATTTTAGCCAAGGAGACTGTGAATTCCACAGGGGTATGCAGAATAACACAGGGGGTAGCTTTAATTGTAAACTATTTGCTGTTTTAAGGCTAAATGCTGTTTTTCATATCCTTTTTCACAAATGCCTTTATATAGTGTCAGGTTGCAAGAGGCCTTTATGCAGGGAGTGCAGCCATTTCTTTGTGAAGAAACAGATTATGATTTCAATTTCAAATGATGAGGAAAATGATGGGAATCAGTGGTCAATGGTGTGTTGCAGCATCTTAGATATGCATCATGCAACATGCTGCTTCACTGGGTATTTATCGGACCATGTTAGATGGTCTTATGTTTGCAGATTTAGATACAGCTTTGAAAACTATAACCTGTTCAGGGAGCAAATATAAATTATACAAAAAAGATAAAGAAGGCCCTCAATAAATGTATTCTGCTCATGTTCCTGGGAACACTAGAGAAAAAGCTTCTAGAAATGGGGTTGGGTATTGAGGAGATAATGAAGTTATTTGGCTGTTTTAATGCAAAGGTTTCAAATCTTAATTCACTTACTGTGAGATAACTAAGTGCTCATATCAGAAAAGTGTTCTCCTGCAGTCAGCAAAAAGATACCATTACCTACAACCTTTTCTGTAAAGGGCTCGAGTTGTCTATGGAGACAAATTCCTTCTCATCCTTAAGGTGATTAACGTGAAGTCTAACATCAGGGCGACTGAGGCAAAGTGTTCTCTCCTCCAGCCTGAGGCCCATTTCTCCAGAGAATAAGCGATGAGAGTGTGTTAGAGTTGGGAGGGCAGAAAGTATTGTCTGCAGGGTCAAGTAGATTGCTGTGTTCATTAGGGGGCAGAGGATGTGCACATCTGAAGCTGTGCACAACATTGTCACTGTAGCCTTTGCTGATTTCAGCGTAGGTATAACTTTGATCCAGAAGAATAATTTTTACACTCCTTTCCCTGTCACTCACAAACTGACATTTTTTTTAAAGCTTTTTTTCCATTCAGGTCGTAAGCCTCCTCTCCCCATCATTCCTTTTGAAGCTATAATTCATACATCTTCAAAATACTTACAGAATCTCTTGTAGTATGAAACCTGATGTAGTTACTAACAATCAGATTCATTTGCAGAAGGCAGACAACCCAGGAATCAGTCTCCCATGCATCTTCCTCCCCTGGAGACTAATGTGACTAATTGTCTAGGTATTTTCCATGGATGGAGAGTGGCTTATAGAGTGCAAAACATCTAAAAAAATGACAATTAACATCGTGAGTGCTTGAGTTCTGTTTATAATGCAGTGCTTGTTAGTAAAACCACTTGCTTTCTCTCCTACCTTCACCAACCCAAATATTTACAGGGCTATTAAGAGCTATTAGAACAAAAATAAAGAAATATCAAATATTTTGGAGTTAATACATCAAACTAAAATGTAGTTAAATATATTACAGTTAATTATATTTCAACAAGTAAAATTTTATAGCAATAAATTATTTGTAATATGAAGATGTAATTTATACTTTTTTTTCTTTTATTGAAAACAGATTCTTGTCTCATACTATACATCCTGGCCACAGTTACCTTTCCTTCCACTTCCCCCAGCTTCCCATGACCTCCCCTCTCCTCCAGATCCACTCTCACTCTGTTTCCTCTTCAGAAAAGAGCAGGCCTCCAAGAGACCACAGCCAAACAGGACAAAACAAGATATAAGACAAAGCAAAAGCCCTTACATGGAGGCTGGAAAAGGCAACCCAGTGCAGGCAGAAAAGAGTCCCAAGAGAAGGCAAAAGTGTCAGAGACACACCTACTTCTGCTGTTAGTAGTCCCACAAAAACACCAAGCTAACAGCCATAACATATATGCAGCGGACTTGGTGCAGACCCATGCAGGCCCCTTTCTTGCCACTTTAGGCTCTGTGAGCCCTTGTGAGCCCTGTTTAGTTGATTCAGTGGACCATGTTCTCCTGGTATCCTCCATCCCCTCTGACTCCTATAGTCTTTCCTCCCCGTCTTCAAGGGAAGTTCCCCAACCTCCAAGGGGAGGAACCCAGTGGAGACCTCCAATTTACAATCTCTCTGCATAATGTCTGGTTGTGGGTCTCTGCAGTCACTCCTGCTGAGAAAGGAAGTCTTTCTGAAGATGACTGGACAAGGCACCAATGTCCTCACACAAAAAGAAGGCTCGAATGTAGGGGTGAAGTTTCCATGCAGGCACTAGCTCAACCTCTCTGTGTTCGATCACCTGTGTGAGTGTTGTCCTTGGCAATGAGACCCCACTTTCAGTTTTCAGAGAGTGACTTTCTGTCCTAGCATAAGCCTGGATTGTTTAGAGATCTCCACAGGAACTTCTTGGTCAACAACTCAGCTGAATGCAGCCCAGTTCCACCACTGGGGGCCTTGCCTGGCTACAAAAGGAAGCCTGTTCAGACTATGAATCCTCCAATGACTAGGAGTCCTTATTAGGTCACCCTCACAGACTCTTGGAAGTTGTCATTGCGTTAGGTTTCTACCCCCCAATGCTCCCCAGTTTCAGCTTTCTTTCCACCTACCCTCTTCCCTCCATCCTCTTCACCCTTCCTACATAATCCCTCCTGCTCTGTCCCTGCTGTTCCCTAATACTTCATAGACCAGGTTGACAGTGTCTTGTGGTGAGCCGCAAGAATATATAAGGAGTCCAGCTGTGTATTAAAGCTATACCTTGACCAGGCCAAGGGTCAGTCAAATGGGAAGCCATTTGCCTGGACTATTTGGTGTTACACAGCTTATTATTTAGCTGTGCCTTGTTATGAATTTCTTGTGCTCACAATTCCAGTAGAATGTGTGTGTGTGAACTTCCTGCTGAGGCCAGTACTTGGATAAGTTCCTGTAGGCAAAGACAAGCTGGCAGGTTTGATGCATAGCTTTGTTTCTTGTGCTAATGAAGCTCATCCCTTTGCCTTGTGGCCTAGTGAGTGGCTCTCCAGAGCAATTGGCTGAAAACAAAGAGGTTTTTACACATCAAGGTGGAAGGTAGGGCAGAGCAACATTCCTGAGGAGGCAGAGAGTGGCCAAGGGAAGAAGGAACAGGTGTTTTCTGTAGAGGCAGACAGAATGGCTTGAGCAAGGAGAAGGAAAGAATACAGAGGTTCTGTATACCATAAGATAAGGCATAACTCTTGTAGAGTTCATCAGAGCCAGGAGTAGAGAGCAAGTAGAGATGGAGGGTGAAGAAACAGAGGATGAAGATGAGGCTGGAAGCATAAGAGCTTAGTTGTTATCAAGACTATGAGAGGGCAGTAATGAGGGGACAAAGAGGAACTAAATGTCAGGACAGAACTGAAGCTATGTAGACAGGATTTCATACCAGAGAAATAAAGTAGACAGATAAGGAGCTTGGTGTATCTAGATTTATTCCTGCCCTGAATGCCTGGTGAATCTGTAGCTGTAAAGATAGAATTTTGTCTTAGAGGAATAAAGTTAACAGACATAATAGCATAGTGTACATAGATTTTTTTTTCTTCAGATATCCCACGCCGGACATAGCATCTTCCCTGGACTCTGGGCAATCCATAGTGTGTGATCTTGTGATACCTCAGTAAAACCCCCCACTCTATCCCCTACAGACAAAGAGAAGCTTAAACCAGGATTCCTAAGTGTAGATAAGAACTTAGACCCCTTTTCCCCAGGTGGCTGTATCTGCTACAGGGACTTTGGAAAACAGTCAGGATATTCGACCAAAAGACTAAAAAGGGAGGCTGGTTAAAATAAATTATATGGTCTGTGTCTTTAAGAACTAGCCTCACAAAGAAAGGGGAGAGCTCCTTCCCACCTCCCTGCTGTGAGTGAGAGGTTTGGAAGAGCCTCCCTGGAGACTTGTAAACTTAGAAAACACCTTACTTTTGCATTCTGTACCTAAAGTCTTCAGTGGGGGCTTTGGGGACTGTGATTTAGGCCAGGCCAGTTTCAAGTCCCCAGAAATGATGGCGCCAGCCCCAGGAACAAAAGAACAGAGTCAGGATGTCTGATGGTAACCAATTAACCATGAGATGCCCCTCTCCAGAGATAACAAGACCAGACCCCGGAGATGAGTTGTAAAACTCCTGACAGGGCAAACAGATAAGATAAAATAAGATCGAGTCCAGGCCCGGGGGAAAAACTTGACCAATCAAGGATGGACCCGTACTAACCCCCTCCCCTCTAAGAAATTTTATGGGTTTTGCCTCTAAAAACTAACTTCCCCAAGAAAGAGGCACTCCTCCCTGCCTCACTGTATTGGGTGTAGGAATGAGTCCCTGTCTAGACTTGTATCTGCAGAATAAACCTTGCTGTTGCATTCTGGACATCCAAAGGTCTACGGTGGTCTCTTTGGGGGGTCACAATCTGGGCATAACAATCTCTTTGAGTTTCAGGCCATTTTGGTGTTTAGGACATCCAGAGATACACAGTGAGACCATCAAAGAAAATCAAGCTGCTGAGCCTAAGAGACCGAGAAAGCACACAAGTAAGAAGAACTTCTTCATGGCCCTGACTTTTGTTCTTGCCTCCAGGCTCTTTCCCCAACTTCTCTTAATGATGGATTTACCTGGAAGAGTAAAATAAACTAAATATTTTCCTTCTCATGAGGCTTTTGGTTATGGTGTTTTTCAAAGCAATGAACTGGAACAACTGTGGTGATATTTTATTTGTGCTCTAATAAATAAAGCTTGCCTGGAGATCAGAGGAAAAAGCCAGCCATTATAAGTAAACACAACAGGGAAAAAGCCAGCCATTATAAGTAAACACAAAAGTCATGCAATGTTAGCACATGGCTTTAATTCTATCACTGGGAAGGCAGGAATCTGTCTGGATCTATGTGAGCTCAAGGTCGCACTGGGAACTGAGCCAGGCATGGTGGCACACGCCTTAAATTCCAACACTAGTTAATCATGGAGGTCTGGAAGTCTGTACAGACAGACAGGAAGTGACAGAGCTGGGCAGGAAGAGGAAGTGATGTTGCTAGACAGAGAGAGCAAGTCAGATGGCAGAACATCAAGGCATATAGGTGTGGGTAGACAGGAAGTAACTCGTTTTTTTTTTTGGAATCTGCGGAGTTGGTGAGGTGAGGTACAGCATGTGGCTGTTCCAATTCCTCTGATCTCTCTCAGGTTGTCACCCCTATTTCTGACTCCATGTTGTCTATTAATAAGACCGGTTAGAAATTCGTCTACAAACAACCCTAGTGTTCTGTGCATGGGTTGGTGTACTGGATTGACTTCAAAAGCAGAACTCAATGTGGGCTATGAATTCAGGAAGTTTATTGTGGAGCGACACATGGGAAGGTTATTGGTGCTGTGATTAGAACTGAGAGGTCAAGTCTTCAGTAAGCAACTTAGTGCCTTGTCTATGAAATGAAAGTGAGGAGGGAACAGTGTTGGGGAACAGAGCCCCAAGCCTACCCCTTACACCTCAGTGCAGAAAGAGCCAAAGACCACCTAACTGAAACCCCAATACCAGACATGAGAAATCCTCTTTTGAGTTGTTGGTTAGGACTACCCAAGAGATTCTCAAATATACACTCTATTTCTATTGACCTTGGTGAACCTCCAAGAGGTGAAAAGTAGATTCCTATTGCTGAAGACAAAATACAAGCAAGAAACAGGGCCCAGAGATCCTGAAGCTGGAAGTGATTGATCTGAATGTTCTCCCCACTGCTCCCCCTCCCCTGGACTAGCTTTCATGGTGTCTTACAACTCAAGCTTACAAGGGCAAGTCAGGGCAGGAACTCAAGCATGTAGTCATGTCACATCCTCAGCCATGAACAGAGAGAAATGAGTGAACACATGCTACCTGCTTGCTTCACTCACAGAATTCAGGTCCCACAGTAGGAAATGGTCCAGCTCACATTAAGAGAATCACCTCAGACATGTCTACAGGCCAGTTTGATCTAGGCAATCCCTCTACTGAGACTCCTTTCTCAGGTGGTTTTAGCTTGTGCTATTTTGTCTGTTAAACTAACCAGCTCAGACATAAACTAAAGTCAGGTAAAGATATGAGTCACAATTGAGCATTTGCCCAGTTGCTTTTAGTAATTCCAACCAGGTGAACAACATTGGCTATTCTGATAAATGATGGAACACGTGCTGTCCAGATGGCCCTATCTTCTAATTTTACAGCACACTAATCTGCAGAAACCACTGACCATAGTCACGTGAACAAACCAAGGAGATCAATGGAGTCATGAAATAGTTCAGCCCATTCCAGGTCAAGTTGTGATGATCAGATTCATGATCTAAGTAAACACTTCTTGTTTTAAGTCTCTAAGTTTGGAATAGCTTCATGTGTTTGAAATGCTAGATAAAACACTGTCCAAGTAGGCAATGGAAACTGTTTTAAGTTTTATGATGTTTATGTCACTCTCCCGCTCAAAACTAAAGCCAGCATCCCTCAGGTAGTCTTCAAGTCTATACGTGTTCTGGGGCCCTCTGACCTCACTTCTAGTCACTCTTCCCCTTGCTCAGGTCTTCCAAATGCACCAGTGTCCTGCTGTTTATCAAACCCAGGAGTCATATTTCACATCAAGCCTTTCATTAGCTCTTCCCCCTGAGTTGGACATTCTACAGCATATCCCACTGCCCACATTTCTTACTTTCATCAATTCTTTGTTCACCTCCTACCTATCCCATTAAAAGTTGACTCTCCACTCAGCACTTCAATATACTTACTGGTTCACTTTTCATTCTTGGAGGTGACACAGTACAGCCTTCATTTATCAATGATGCTTATAATACACTTTCCCACACTGAACTATACAATGTCATGTCTCAGGATCTCCCTGAATTCTTCAGCACTGATTTTGTACCCATATAATAATTCATGATACAGATTAGATCTAAAATAAATATTTATTGAGTGAATGAATTATGGGAGGCAGAAGGAGTAAGATATTAGTACATTTCCAAGGTGTTTTGGTTCTAAGAGAAGCATCTTGCTGTGATTTTCGTTGAGAGAATTAAAACTTAAAGAAAGAAGAAAAGATTAAAATCCCATGGTAATTCCCCCTTCCCGTGTGTGTGTGTGTGTGTGTGTGTGTGTGTGTGTGTGTGTGTGTGTGTGTGCGCGCATACACTTGTACTGAATAATTAGAAGAATTCTCGAATAAGCCTGTGGATACCGAAAATAATAGGAATTATGTCCCCTAGTCTACTCATTAGAAAGAATGAAAACAGAAGTAAGTGTATATTGATGCTTTTAAACTGTACAATGAGTAGGTGATTCAAAAGGTCAAACTGACTGTTTATCTTCTAAATATTCCTTTCTCTTTAAAATATGCCATATTTATGTGATATTGTCCTTTACAGTGTGTGACCTCTCTGTTCATCACAGACAGCCACAGTATTCTATAATTGGATGCTCCGTGAGCCAGGGTGAAATGGCCTCTTTACAAAACAAAGTTTAAAAGTAAAATGATGCTTTGCCACTCCTCTTAATTCTTAGTAAACACACCTTTCATCTTTTTGATACCTTGAGTACATTATCTTTTATGGAATTTGTAAAGGTCAGAGAAGACAATTTCCTTTCTAAATAGATGCCATGTGAACTTCTCATATTTGATTTGTCTGAAGATGAACCTTTTAATGCTATTTTCCCCACCTCTGTCTTCACTGTTAATGAAAAGTGAAAGTTATAAGCGATGCAGCCTGTCCTTAGATGCTTGGCATGGTTTGTTTGCTTTTCATAACATTCATGATCTGAATCACTTTAAAATGAGCACAATAATCTGTTAGTATGTTGATTTCTGCGAAGAATGCCATGTTACAAAAATCTTAAACTGAAACTCCCCATAAACACAAAGGTTTATGACAGCAGCATTCAAGTGTGCTTCCTTCCATTCATTCATATATGTAATGGAAAATTCCAGCGTATTCAATGTTTACTAGGCTCCTAGTTGAGTATTTCTGGGCAACATAATATTAATACAATATTAATGCAGCATATAGATATTTTTTCTTGAAATGCCAGTTAAAAAATGAAACCAGGCACTTAAACATTATATGTGGTATGGAAGAGGTCCCTGAGGAAGTGTTCTTCTCTATTTTCCAATACCTAACGAACAATTCGAACAAGTCCTTCATTACTTCATTTTATCAGTTATCTTAAATTCTGTAGACTAACCTCAGTTGCATTTAACATCAGAGATTAAAGATACTTTCTTTTTTTCCAATCTCTCTTTCCTTTTTACTTAAATGTAGCATGAGGGATCTTTGATTAAAAGTGTGGGATGCATAAATGATCTGTGGTCTCATTTTTGTTTGTTTCTGCAGGGATAAATGTCATGAACTGTGGAGGGATGGAGATGTGACTTCTCTGCATGCATGCTTAAGTAAAACATAAATTCGTATAATAAGACTATCACAATGTTCTTATAACAATGCAGGCTGCTGTCAGGATGTCTGAGATCTGAGCTATTATGTGGTTCTGACTTACAAAATAGTTTGAAAATTCTTTCCTTTATTGGGCTTTGCCTTTGTATGTGACATTGTGGGATTTTATTCATTATATTAGCATCGTGTCATACATTTAACATTGGTGGCTAATCATTTTCTTTAAGCTTGAAAATCTGAGTACTGAGCATTGATGAGATGAGGCACTGACAGACTACTGTCCATCTTCCAAGTTGAACAAAATGGCTCTTAGGAGACAGAGTAGAACTCTATTGTGTACATGTACCACATTTTTTTTTTTTATCCATTCTTCGGTTGAGGGGCATCTAAGTTGTTTTCAGGTTCTGGCTATTACAAATAATGCTGCTATGAACATAGTTGAGCATGTGTCTCTGTGGTATGATTGAGTATTCCTTGGGCATATGCCAAAGAGTGGTATTAGCTGGGTCTTAAGGAAGATTGATTCCCAATTTTCTGGGAAACCACCAGCCATACTGATTTCCAAAGTGGCTGTATAAGTTTGTACTCCCATCAACAGTGGAGAAGTGTTCCCTTAGCTTCACATCCTCTCCAACATAAGTTGTCTTCAGTGGCTTTTTGTTGTTGTTGTTGTTTGAGACAGGGTTTCTCTGTAGTTTGGGTGCCTGTCCTGGATCTTACTCTGTAGACCAGGCTGGCCTTAAACTCACAGAGATCCACCTGGCTCTGCCTCCTGAGTGCTGGGATTAAAGGCGTGCACTACTGCCCAGTGTCTTCAGTGTTTTTGATCTTAGTCATTCTGACAGGTGTAAGATGGTATCTCAGAGTCATTTTGATTTGCATTTTCCTGATGACTAAGGATGTCATTTGCTTAAATGTCTTTCAGCCATTTGAGATTCTTCTTTTGAGGATTTTCTGTTTAGCTCTGTAGCCCTATGAGCAAAGGCATCAAGACCATGATGGGGAAACCTAGAGACAACTAAACCAAACTAGTGGGAACTCATGAAATTTAGATCAACAGCTGTGGAGCTTGCATGGAACTGGACTAGGCCCTCTGCTTAGCAAGACAGTTGTGTAGCTTGATCTGCTTAAGGGCCCCCACTGGCAGTAGTATCAGGATCCATCCCTGGTGCATGAGCAGGCTTTTTGGAGCCCACTACCTATGATGGGACACCTAGCACAGCCTTGAGGCAGGGGGAGGGGCTTGGATCTGCCTCTACTAAATGCACTTCATGGGAGGCATTACCTTCTTGTAGGAGGAAATGGGGAGTGGATTGGGAGGGGGAGGCTGGAGAGGCAGGAGGAGAGAAGAGGGGTATCTTTGGTATATAAAATGAATTTTTAAAAAAATTTCTTAATTAAAAAAAAGGAGACAGAGATGTGCTAGAAATACATTTATACCTGCATGTGGGTTGGAGAGGAAAGTACATTGGGTTACTTCAGGGTAGTGTTTATCTTTATGGGCAAAGATCATATCAGATTTCCCTAACAGAGAAAGAGAAGAGTTTGTGGAGATGCATGCTAATACATTCTCGAGAAGGTTTAAGTTGTGTTAATCAGGCATAGAGCATGAAGACCTATAGATGACTTTACATGAAGGTTGAATCACAGAATTCATATTGAATAACTTGGAAATTGAAAATTAGGGTTAAATAATGCAATTTTTTTACTTAATTTAATTTACTTAAAACATACAGAGTTCTCATATGCAAAGTTAAGGTGTAAAAGAAATATTTGAGAGAATAACCACATCTTTGTTTAAAATGATCACATGTGACATAAGACACTGTGTGTAAAAAATGTGTTTTTATCTTGTGGTTAAAGATGTAAAGATACCACATATCTGCACAAATGTATAAAAGTCACACAGAAGGTAAACCATTTGACAAATTTTGCATTATTTTCAATATAAAAAATACAAAGAGGAGACTTAATTCAGAAAGAGAAAGCAAGAGTCACTTCATAAAAAGTTTATCTGGACTGATGGGTTAATATCTCACTTCATGGGCTGTATTAATTTTTCTGGTTTGTGGCAGAGAGTGATAAACAAATTATTGGAATGTATTTCAAACAGAACAACAGAGAAAAACTTATTAGCTTCTTTTGGCCTTAAGCTATCAATATTTCTACCTGTGATTAATGATCCTTCTATTTGTCCTCAGCCTTAGAAACAGGTGGAACTTCATAGAGGAAACTTTATATCTTTTTTTATTTTGGGCCTTGAAAAAATTTTTGTTGTTTAAAGGTTAATTTCTCAACTGATGAGATTTCTTTGTCAGCATACTTAATGAAAAATTGTTTTCAACTAGAAACTTTTAAATTGGAAAGCTTATATTGTTTTGGCAATTCTAAACCAAATATTAGCTGGGTGTGGTGGCATGTACCTTCAATCTCAGCATTCAGGAGGCAGAGGCAAGTAGATTTCTGTGAATTCAAGGTCTGCTTGGTCAACATAGCAAGTTGTAGTCTTTCTTAGATTTTGTCTCAAAAAATACTTGTATTGTGTTCCAAATGCATATAAATACATTTTCTATATAATGTCCATTATATATTAAATATGTATTTTATTATTAATTTACATATATTAATATAAATAGTTATGTATCAGCATAGATGTATAATTATATAAATACCAGTTCACATACATTTATATAAATACGGAAATACACATATATAACATATAAGCATATGTGAATAAACATAAAATTATAGACATAAACTGTAAATGCATATGAACACATTAAACAATGACCAGTAACAGAATCAGATTCTAGGTCACAGAGTAAGAACCTGGGGCTTTAATCTGACAATCCTGCTCTCCAGTCTCTCTGTCATACTAACTTTGTAACCTTAGGGAAATGACTCAATCTTTCTTTGAGTCTCAGCCCCACTTAGGCTAATGAAATTGACAATGAATTACTCAATGTGATGTTGTAGGTAGCAAGCCTAGAACAGAGCTGCCAATCAGTCATGAGGACACACAATGGCTGGGCTCTCAGTTGTTACTGACTCTGTGTTCTGTGTTCTTTCTGATATATTACTCAAGGCTTTAGTTGGTGTAGCATGCAGTACTTTCTAACACAACTATATCCCCTGAGAAACACTGTTCCCCCTTCTGCTGCTTCCTAAGCAGCAACAGGACCCCAGCATGAAAGCAGGAAAAATGAGATAGCTAAGTCAGAGAGAAATCTAAAGGTGAATTCTAAGTTTGCTTGCATGAACACTTCATAGATCTGAGGTACTGAGGTCTGCAAATTTTATCCTTCTTGGAGATGTGTTTTCTTGTGAAGTGTCAGTGAATGAAAATGTGTAAGGTTTCAGAGACTATGGGATGGACACAATGACTAATTAAAGGCTATACATCATTATATATATGTATATATATATATATATTTTTTTTTTTTTTTTACAAAGCACTTTCACATTTACAAATGTCTTTGGTTTCTCAAGTTCCTATTAAGAGGCTTTAAAAATTAGTTTTTCTATTAAGATAGTTTTGGTTCTAAAGACCTTAGACAAAATCATCCCTGAATCTTTTTTTTTTTTTTAATAAATGACTTTTAAAGGAACTGCATTATCATCTTGCCAGAGCACTATTCATTTAAAAGTGATATTTTCTTTCGGTCTATTTATATGATTTATTATATGTATGTGCACATATACTATGCATTTTAAGTAAGCGTATAAAATAGTAAGTTTTCCTATGGCCTTTTAAAGCATTCTCACTGTTATTTCCTCTCCTCTCTCCTCCTTTTGCGTGATCCTCCCCTCTCCCTGGTTAAATTCCCCTTCCCATCTCCCTTTTCTCCCTCCGCAGCACCCAAGTCCTACTGTCACCTTCTCTTGGGTTCCTTCTCTCCTTCTCCTCCTCAAGTGGTCCCATTTTACTCTCCTGGATCCCATGGTTTTTCTAAGTTACATTCTCAAACCTGAGGATTCAGAGACCGGCTGGTCATCTAGTGAGTCTGAGAGATCCACGTCTCCACCTCCTCAGGGCTGGGATTATAAGCATGCAAGGCCACACCCATTTCAGCTTTTAGCGTTGAGTGTCCTGCACATTGAACCCTGGTCCTTGTGTTTGTAAACCTTTTACTGATTGGGTTATTTTCCTCATTCCTCTCTCTCTCTCTTTTTTTTTCAAGTGAATTTTCCAACACTACGCCCTCCTGCTCTAATATTCTTCCCATGATGTGATCCCAGTAATGCAAAGCCAGCTGACCGTAGATAGCTTTCTCCACCTCTTTAAATCTGAATAAATAAAAGATACTGCTGAAATAAAATTTCTTGAATTATCTTTGAATTAATAATATAATTTAAATATTATAATCCATTATTGTGTACTATTTCCAAATTTCTCTTTGTAAGTTTTGATGTGGCCCTTGGTGAACACCTCACTTGTGCTTCTTTACTATTTGTTTGTCATACAGATGCTGGACATTAATGAAAAAGTCAAAGCTGCCAGAAAGGTTTAGAAGTTAGTGTCCAAGTTTCTAGGTTTTGCTTGATTCCATTTGAGACAAACAAAGAAATAAACAAAGGCTTGTTTGAGTTCTGCCTTTCTCTCTCTGCGTAATCACAGGCAGTTAGCTTCTTTGGGACTAAATTTCCATGAAATAGGAGGATTAAATGAGATAATCTTCAGCTTCCTTCTTGCTAGACTCTAACCTCAAAATTGCCACTCTGGTCTAGGTAGGTGGTAGAGAAAAAAATTCTTCGAGAAGTTTTAAATTATGCAATTTGTGCCATCCCTTCCTATTTCATACCTACTTCAGTGAAGTAATTATTTTATGGTGATATTTTATTTGTGCTGAAATGTGGTTTTATTTGTATGTTAGTAAATAAAGTTGCCTGGAGATCAGAGGTCAAAGTGAGCCATTAAGCAGAAGTCTGGTAGTGGTAGCACATGCCTTTAATCTGATCACATGGTAGGCAGAGTCTCTGTGTGGTCAAAGACACAGCCAAGCGTGTTGACATAAACCTTTAATCCCAGTACCAACCATAGAGATCTGGAGGTCTGTATAGACAGGCAGTGATGAGGAAGTTATGTGGTTGGGTTTAGAGCCAATGAGAAGGCAGAAAAGAAAGACAATAAAAACAGAAGTCAGGCAGGAAGAAACTCTCTCTCTGGGGAAGCAACGATGACATCCAGGTGATAAGATAAGGTAGCCATGACTCTCTGATCTCTTTGGCTATTTACCTCTTTATATGGCTCTGTGTTTCTTATTTACTAAGACTGTTTAGAATTTCGTCTACATTATTTTAATTGGAATTTTTGATAAGTAATTAGAGAAAATATATCTGGAGGAATTAAAAAACGTTAGCTATTTTTTTCTGAGTTCCCTTGAATCTATAAACCAGTTTATGAGTTTCTTTCAGTCCACATTCTTTCCCCCTTTAAAAGCTCTCCACTCAAGCACATAGAGATGGCTCCATGGATAAAGTATTGGCCATGTAAGTGTGAGGACTGGAGGTCAGATCCACAGAATCCACACTTAAAAAATAGAAAAGCCCCTGTAGGCATGGCAACTTGCCTGTAAAACAGGCACTCTGGAGGCAGAGACAAGGATTTCCAAAGCAAGATGACTATGTAGACAGATGAATCAGTGAGCTTTGGGATCAGCAAGAAATCCTGGTTTGAATAAACAAATAAAGTGGTTAGCAGTCAAGGAAGACACCCAACATTGTGTCATTACACCTTGGGGCATTACACAAGGCAAACACATGCATATGCTCCTGCACACACATTCACACATGTGTGCACATCCTATACTCATGTTGTAGAATTCTTTATCTCTAGTTATTTCCCTAATTTTTCCTTGATATCTTGAGAAACCTGAATCTTTGTTTACTCTTTCTTGATGAATTAAAATTTTCCTGAGGTGTTTTGCTATTGTTGATTGAAAACATCAAATACATTTATTTAAAATATAGTCTTACAAAATTAACTTCTTTCCTATTGTCCCTTAGTCTGCCTATATCTTCTCCATACATTTGTCCTTTTGTAAATTGACAAAAAATTACTTGGCCATTGCTTTGTAGCTCCTCTTGATTCTGAATCTGTCTTTTTGTTTCCCTCCCATTAAGTGGGTAACACTCTATATTCCATTAAGTCCTAAGTAGATTGAAAATTTTTATAGAATGAGAAAACAAAACTTAAACTATAGAATGTACATGTAAAGCTATATAGAAAACATTAAGCAATTTCAAAATAATCTCAGTATATAAATGAATGCATTTGACAATTTAATTCTACATTGCATTCAAGGCAAGTGAAGACCTCATCTTAAACTTAAAGGGGACAGATGGTTTCTATGTGTCAACATGAGGGACTAAAAACTTCCCTTGCTTAGTTTAAAAGTGTCTCTGTCTTTTTTGTGTAATGCTTTGAATAATTGAGTTCATTAACACATAAAAAGTGAAGATTTGACTGAGAACTCAACTCCCTCATGGAGGAGAGATGTTAAAGGGATGCCATAACCAATCATTGTAATTTAGAAGGAATGAGAAGACAGAAATACTCTTAAGAAGAGAGAGTGGTGGTGGTCAACCTTGATTGTGGGGAGTTGGGAAGATATAGTCATGATGCCTGAAGCATTAATCTAATTAATCTTTATCAAGAAAAAATCGGAGTGAAATATTGGGGTAAGAACCTGAAAGATGAAAGATCAGAGAACAGGGAGCAGCCACAGTATCTTTCTACCTCTACCATTCCTCTGTCCAAAAAGGTCAAGATCCTCTCTCTGCTCTGCCTTACTACTTCCTGTCTCTTGTCTACAATCCTCCAAACATGTATGGTTAATTTAGGTCAGCTGGTGGCTAGCTAACTCAGACTCCAAGCAAGCTTTATTTGTCAGAACTCGATCAAAATGTCACACAACAGATGCAAGGTGGGACCTTCAAGAAAAGCTTGATTGGGACAGGAATTCAGGCCACCTGAAGACACTAGAAGGATGGTGAGCCACAGTCAGAATGTGTTATCCATTGCATATAGAGGTTTCCCTTTTCTCTCTTCTTTTAATCTTTGAGGTCAAGAAAAATGTTAGACTATCGGTATTCAATCGTCCAACTCTCCCCTTTGTGTCCACACTAGAGAAGCATGGCACCCACATGAGTATTTTGTTTAGGGACAGGTACAGTAGGATTGATGTGTTGAGATACTCTTTCTTTTGATTAATACAACCCCACAACACTTAATTACTGCATTGTTAAGTTTGAATAGTGAGGCTGTTGAAGAGACAAATTCTAAAAGGTCATTTTTATGCATAGACACACTTTTCTGGGGAAACTCCCCCAGGATCTAGTTTATCAAATTTTTTATCCTGTTGTATTAACTAAATCATGTAGTTTCACATTTAGACAAAATGAAAGGCACATTAGTCAGCGGCTGTTAGACTCTACTGCAAATAACCACACAAAGCCTCATTTTATTGAGCACAAAAAACACATGGTGGTGTCCTCTCTCACATGTATCTTTAAATAATTAATATTCCCCAAACATCCTTGTTCTATTCACTTTCCACTTAGGATATTGGGTTTCTTTTTGGATAAGAACTAGGATTTGTTTTTCAAGGATCTCTTTTATTTTATTTTTTCAAATGTATTATATCAGATGTTGTTTTAGTTGATGTTTGGATGGATATATGAGTTTAAAAGTAATATTAGTACAAATCTAGATTTACTACCAATCTACCTGTGTTGTATTGAAAGGTAATGGAAAAATTACATTGCAGACAAACTTGAATTCATCTTTTGCAGCCTGGCCAATGGCCCTATATTCCATATGGGCATATCATGCAAGGCTGTTTTTGCTGCGTTTCTCAAAATGGTCCTGTTAAATGAGCCCTTAATTTTGTTTAGAAGCTAATATTAATTGTCTCAGAAAATGTGGATTACGTGCTTAAATAAAAGTTCATTTGCTAAATTTAACATGAAAAAAAATTGCAAAACATTGCACTTGGTTAACATGCACTTGTTCAAAGTAATTGAAATTTGAATTGTTTTGCGACTGATTATGAAATAAAATGCTTTTCTATACTTGGATCAAAGATTTGTGCCCTGCATATGCTTGGAATCTGCTGAAGTAGATGCTTAGTCAACCAGCCTTCCTAACCAAATGACTCATTTGTTTGCTTCATTTCTTCTTAAGACCTGTGAGAGGTTTTCCAAGCTGTCCCTCTTGTAGCAGATGGAATACTCACAGGAGTCCATCCCTATAGCAACAACAGCTGCACCGGCAGCCAGTGCTCTATGGATTTCTGAATAGCTTGTAAGGCCATTGTAATCTGAAAACCTCTCCTTCTATCACCGGGATCCCTGCTGATGCCATTTGGATAATGTCTACTCTGACCTGAATCTCAGAGGAGATTGCTATCTCGCACATAACTTAAGTGGGTATAAAATTAGAGTTATATGTGGGGATTAGGCATGGTTTTTCTGGATTTCTTCCTTTCAGTCATATGATCTAAGCATTCGACTTATATAGTACAAAGTTATCTGCCATAGATAGGTGTACACCTCAGACCTCATGATTGAGGGAGATTAAAGTTATGTGGCTTATTAAATTAGACCTTCTATAAAATCATGGGCCATGATAGAAGTTTTCCATGAAGTAAGTTCCTTAGTGAGTACAAGGTAGGTGCTAAAACAATCCTGCAACGTATCTTCTCATCTCCCATGTATCTGGCCAAAGGTTTCACAATGCTTTCTAGATGCTTTTTGGTAAATCCATCCGTAGCCTTCCTGTTTTCAAAAATAGGAATGCAGTCATAGCATTGATCATGCATTGCATAAACATGGGTGACAATTTAAATACTACTTGGCAACCGGTTTAAAGAGGTTTAGCCGGGGTCTTGTTTTAGGTTTAGTCTACTGAGAGTTTCAATATGAAGTTTAAAGTTTGGAGGGTATACTGATGAGAATAGCCTCACCATATTAAAATATTTGCCAGGTATTAGCCTGGTGATGAATTCAGTGTGTGGAGCAGTCCTGACTTAGTACTGAGATATGGTTTCATTTTTGCTCATACCACCATTGCCCAGGTCTTATGACCCTTTCCTCATTCTCTCAAACTTTTCTGAGCTAGTCTCGTCTAAACAGTGCTCACTGAAACTCAGCAGAGGAGCAGGGTGTGGTTTTAGGATCGAATATTCATATTTATGGCCACCATTGTCTCATGGGGACTAGATGTATGGAAGAAAATAGGTCAGGTGGAAGCTTAGCTAAACTTACCGCTTCTGTTGCTAGAAAGCTTTTGCTCACCTAGACCAGTAAATTATATATTTAGAGATTTTTCAAGAGTAAACCCTGTCTGAAAGCTAATTTGTATGTCTTAGTTTAGGTTCACATCCAGGCTACAATAGTGTTCTGCAGTGAAAAAGGGGTCTATCAATCAGAGTCTGCATGTTATTCTAAACACATACTTGCCTTGTATTCTACAGTCTGCATGTCCAGGCTGTCAAAGGGATCATCATTTTCCCTACGTTTTGTGTCAGATAAACACAGCTTTCATGTCACACACTCAGTACGATGTGATTGCGTGTGGCTGCATTGAGAATTCCTTATTTATAGAGTGGGACTACAGCATAACATGATATCCAAAAGGCTATAAATGAGCATCAGGGCTACCTTGGACTCCCTCCAAGGAGGTTTGGAGTTCTTGGAAGTGTTCACAAAGGTACTCATTATAACAGGGTCTTGTTTGTAGCATAGCTCATGAATGTGGAGCTTGTGGATAACATTACAGGGAAGCTCTGTTTTGCAGGGATGCATTCCCCTGCCAGAGAACTGTGCCTGCTCCCCATACGTACATTCGTCATGCCGCCAGCTGTTCTGTCATTATCATTTGCAGTCTGCAGGCTGGTGCTGGTTCCACTCTCGGATGGCTTCCTCTGGAGTGAAGGAAAAGTAAGGACACCTGCCGCAGACCTCAGGTCTTTCCTTCTCGCTGAGGCTCTTTCCATTTGCTGTTTTCTCCTCATTCCTGGGCTTTCAATTTGGTTTCGGTCTATTTGTACTTATTTTCTTTCATTTTTCACATTGGTTTGGAGAGTTGAGTGCATGACTGTTGTATTTACATTATTTTGACCCTACTCTCTCTATTAACTCTGCCTACATCCCCCAGTCCTTCTCAAACTCAGAATAACCTCCTTTAACTGTTACTGTTTTTCTCTCTCTCTCTCTCTCTCTCTCTCTCTCTCTCTCTCTCTCTCTCTCTCTCTCTCTCACACACACACACACACACATACACAGAGAGAGATACTGTACACACATACATGTATATCTATGTACATATAAGTACAATCCACTGAAAGCACTTGGTGCTGTTCATATGTATATTCAGAGCTGACTCCTTGGGATTTGATAACCTACCTGGGAGGAACTACTTTTCTCATCTCTCCTTTCTCCTGTTCTTACTTTCTCATCTCCCCCCATGTTTGGAGAGTGTGCTGTTGGCCAATAGTTCCTGCTTGCTTCTGCTTTTTCTCAGTGTCTGTGGCCTTCTGCTTTCCTCTACTTTATGTGGCTTCTTATCCAGCTTTGTCTTGGAACAGAGATTGACTCACGCACTTTTCCACCAAGATGTACCCTCGCTGTCCCGTTAGCAAGACACTTAATTCTGTTCCCACATATCATGGAGAACATTTAGACTTTGAGTAATGGAAACAATGAATACCAACTGGGCTATAGCACTTGGGATTCCTGAGCGTTGGAGTCCAATTACCATGTGTGCTTACTGTATCATTAGAGCTTGTTTCCCTCAATGAGGGCTTCATGAGCTGGTGACTAAATTCATTATTTAGAGTCTCTCTCACTATCATCAACACATTAGTCACTTAAAACTTTTCGGTGAATCAGAAGAAAATAACTGGTAGCTGAGGATTTATAATTATGTCTTTTCAAAGGTCCTTGAGAGTAAATGGATAGGAATCTTTTCCTTCTTCCTGACTATATTTGTAGATTATAATGTAATGACTCAGCTTCTCAGTTTTGTAGAGAACATACATTTTTGAGAATTAGACTTTTTAGGAACCTAAGATTTGAGTCTGATTGTTCATAGGTATTTAGTTTCATATGTGTGATTTGATATGTGATTAAATTAGGAACACTTCATTTATTCTTAACTTAGAAAGGATTTTGTGTTGGAAAATCTCTGTCAGGTTTGGAAAATGAGCACTAAAAATTATTTAGAGTGAGTGTAAGAACGGGGAAACAATCTCTCTCTCTCTCTCTCTCTCTCTCTCTCTCTCTCTTTCTCTCTCTATCTGGGAAATAACACCTTTATGTGCTTCATTTCCTTTGGGCTAGGAAATTAGGTGGTTATGATTACACTCATGTAATGGAGTGACCCAGGTTCCTTTTAAAGATTCCCTGTCGTTAGCCATCTTGCTTCTATAGAGTTCCATGGCTTTCCATTTCCACTCCCTGTAGAATTCACTGGTTTCCATATACATTTTTACATGCCTAGGCTCCTCACATCTTCAGCATTCAGGATCAATCACCCATTCCAATATAATAGATTATGTCCCAACTTGCAACTCAGCGGTACAAGAAGTATCAGTTACAATTGTGTGAACTTTTTTTTCCTGGACCACCAAACAGGTGCCATTTAAGGTCACGGTAAGAAGATGAACCAATATGGCTACCAGATTATTGGGATTACCACTGGGAGGAACTATTCTTACTGCAGTTTCTTGCTTTCTAATCCATCCATTGTGACTATGTTTAAGTATCATTTTGTAGATCAGCTTCATGAATTTGCAAGGAGCATAAGTTATGAGTATTCTTTCAGGTGCCCTCTATTGGTTTGAGAGTGTGTGTAGCAGCAAGAGGGAATTTAAATATAATGGGGTCATTCTTTGCCAAGTCTCATTTATTTTTGTGCAAGGGATTCTTTGATTGGAATTCATACCATATTGAAAGCCATACCATCTTCTTATGCTCACAGATGTGATGCTAAAAGAAGCTTTGTGGCCAAGGAGCAAAAATCCATAAACACAATAACTGTACATTTCAGAAAAAATAACTTGTAGTCCCTTTCATAAAGGAAGGAAGTGATATGACATTGTCCTCCAACTCTCTAGAACCCCTACCAAATGAGAGTAACACACACACACACACACACAGAGACAGAGACAGAGACAGAAATAAAGTGTGTGTGTGTGTGTGTGTGTGTGTGTGTGTGTGTGTGAGAGAGAGAGAGAGAGAGAGAGAGAGAGAGAGAGAGAGAGAGAGAGAGAGAGAGAGAGAGAGAGAGATTAGTGTTCCTCACAGACTTTGTTATCTAATATTGGGAGGAATAACTGAGTAGGGTCTATAGGTATAGCCTTGGTGTATAGAGAACTGTGGAGTTCCCGTAGGAGTGGTTGCCATGGAAGCCTGAGCCTTTTGCTTATGCAATTTAATTATACCCCAGAACCTCTTTGAGCCTGATATTTTATATAATTCCTCCATGTCATGATGTAATGCTATTGCTCATGTCCAAATTTATAGCATGATATGTCAAATGATTCCAGTTTACGATGAGTGCCTAATGACCCTTGCTAACTTGATATACTTTGGTTTAGCATTCATTTCTGTGAAGATAAGGTAATATACCTACCATTATTCTTAAATGATGTGAGTCATCTGCAGCAGGGGACGTAACTTTGGTTTACATTCCTAACTGGTTTCTACAAGGGTCTCTGTGATGGTTAATATTGATTGTCAACTTGAAAGGATTCGGAATCACCAAGGAGGCAGACCTCTGGTCATGACTGGGAGCCATTATCTAGATTAAGGTGACACCTACAGTGACTGGTATTAAATAAAAGAAAGACAGTGCACTGAGTACCAGCACTTACCACCTTTGATCCTCAATGCGCACAAACGAAGACTAGGTTCTCCTCTCTTACTGCCATGACTTCCCTACCATGATGGACTGTACCTACAGACTGCAGCTCTGTGTATCTTTTGTTCTAGTCATTTTAGACTCTACCATGCATCGGATCTTTTGCAACATATGAATCAAATATAAGGAGAACTTTACAGAGCCTGAGCCTGATGATAAATTTCTCTAACTAGGTGCAGTACTTACAACCTTTAGATGTATAAGTTGCTAGGAAGTACATTCAAGCAGCATAATAACCAAATGGGTTCTATATTACACATACTCAAGAGGGTTTTATATGTCTCATCCCCAAACTAAAGAACTTCGCCTCTTCCTTAATGGTAGACTGGGTGTATTTCACAATGTATAGAAATTTATTTTGCCTGTTGGTGGGCATATTGCTCCCTATCTATTGAACTGTAGAAGATTCAACAAGGTACCAGCATTCGAGTTTCACTATTTCAACATATAAGAAGAAGAAATATGTATTTGGCAGTGAAGACTTGCTAAAATGGCTTTTATGGTAGTTTGAATGTAATTAACCCCACATAAGCTCATATGGAGTGGCACTATTAGGAAGTGTTGTTTTGTTGGAGTATGTATGACCTTGTTGGAGGAAGTGTGTCACTGTGGTGGTGGGCTTTAAGGTATTATATATGCTCTAGTCATTCCCAGTGTCTCAGTTCACTTCCTGTTGCCTGTGCATCACAATGCAGAACTCTTGGCTCCTTCTCCAGCACCATGTCTGCCTGCATGCCACCATGTCCTGCCATGATGATAATAGACTAAACTATAAGCCACCCCAATGTTTTCCTTTGTAAGAATTGTCATGGTCATGATGTCTCTTCACAGCAATAGAAACCCTAAGACAGCCTTATTACCAATTTATTTAGGAGGTGATATCTCAAATCTGAAAGTTGAGTGAAATGTTGACTATCATAACAAGTGAAGTCACAAAAGATCATGAGATTTTGGGTCACCTTGCTTATTCATATGAAGTTCAATTTGAGTACACATCATTTGGTCTTATGACTTCACAGTGAGTTAATATCCCTAATAAACTTTGTGGGTTTAATACTTCGGGGTGTTTCTGTTTCTCTGGCTCTGTTAGTATATGGTATCACCTGCCTGGTCATTGGTGAAAGGCACTTTCTTTTTTTCTCAGTTTTATTTTTTTTAAATTTTTTATTTTTTTGGTTTTTTTTTTTATTATTATTATTATTATTATTATTATTATTATTATTATTATTATTTTACAACACCATTCAGTTCAACATAATAGCCACAGAATCCCCTGTTCTCCCCCTCTCGCCCACCCCTCCCCCCAGCCCACCCCCCATTCCCACCTCCTCCAGATCAAGGTCTCCCCCGAGGACCGGGGTTGACCTGGTAGACTCAGTCCAGGCAGGTCCATTCCCCCCTCCCAGACCCTGTCTTAAAAAACCAAAAAAAAATAAGTCCCAAAAATGAGTTGGCTGTTTGAATCCTGGGACTTATTTTTTTGGTTTTTTAAGACAGGGTTTCTCTGTGTAGCTTTGCGCCTTTCCTGGAACTCACTTGGTAGCCCAGGCTAGCCTCGAACTTACAGAGATCTGACTGGCTCTGCCTCCCGAGTGCTGGGATTAAAAGGCATATGCCACCACCACCCGACCGAAAGGCACTTTCTTGCATATGTAGTGCTCTGTAGAAATTTAAATATGAAATGCTTATAAAGAAGCATGATATTACCAAACTAGCTAGTCTTAGCATGATAAAATTTTTCAGATGCTAAAAAGAAAGGCAAAATATGTGTTACTTGATTTCTCTTACTCTGGAATTATAGTGCCCTGTTAAATTCAAGGAAATACTTTGGATGGTGTAATTTCCTACTGTAATCTCTGGCCTGCTCAAAACAGCCATTCCAGTGCTCTCCAGAATGCTAGCAGTCTCTGATGCTTTTTTCCTCAAAGCCTTTGTGAAAGGAAAGTTTTCTGGGTCCTCTTGAGTGAATAATGACACATGAGAACTATTCCAGGAAGAGACAATATCTTCAAGAAATGGTTCTGGGTAATACTGGATGTCTCCAAGTAGAAAGAGTGAAGTTACACCTTTATCAACTCACCCTGCACTAAAATCATCTCCAAGTGGACCAAATACCTCAATCTAAGATCTGAAACTGCTTAAGGAAAAAGTAGGGAGTATCCTTTAAAACATAAGCTTGGGGCTGGCAAGATGGTTCAGCAGGTGGAGGCACTTATACCACCAAACCCCCAAAGCTGAATTTTATCTCTAGGACAGGGCAGAAGGAGAGAACCAATACCCCCAAGTTGTTATTTGACCTCCACATGTATACCTTGGCATACACCTTTTTGAATTCCTGTACACACACACACACACACACACACACACACACACACACACACACACACACACACACCACAGAGACACACACACAGGCACATACACACAGGCACACAAACACACACATACACACACATCACACATACATACATACATACATACACACACACACCACACACACACACACACACAGAGAGAGAGAGAGAGAGAGAGAGAGAGAGAGAGAGAGAGAGAGAGAGAGAGAGAGGAAAATAAAAGGATATAGGATATAGACATAGGTAGGCGTTTTTGACAAGGATTCCAGGCTCAGGATATAAGGCTAGCAACTGATGAATGAGAAAATGTAATTTAAAACCTTCTGAATAGCAAAGGAAATTGATAATTGAGTAAAGAGATGGCCTAAATAAAGCACATAAGAAAAATTTTGCTGACTACACAGCTGACAAAGAACTGATATCTAACATATATAAAGAACTAAAACCAAACCAAATCAAAACAATAAACACCTAGAAAATAAATAACCCAAATAAAAAAAATGGGCTATGACACTAAACAGTCTGCTCTCAAAGCAGAAATAAAAACACATAGTAAATGCTTTTTATAAAACAGTGTTCAATGCTCTTTCCATTAGGGGAATAAGGATTGAAACTACACTGAGATCCCATTCCATTCAAGTCACAATGACTATTATAAACAAGCAAACAGACAAACAGCAAACACTAATGAGCATGTGAGGAGAGGATATTCTAAAATTGTTGGTGGAGTGTAGATTAGTGTAGCCACATTGGAAACCACTCTGGAGGTTTCTCAAAAAGCTAGTCAATCTGCCATGTGACCCAGCTATTCCCACTCCTGAGCATATGCCCAGAGGACTGTGTTTACTTTTGGATGCTTGGAGGAAATGAGGGTTTGCATCAAATGATGGACAGCAGCTAGAACCACTATGCCAACAATGGAAGAAAAAATTCAATGTCTGGAAAGTGGCATAGGAATAGAAAGAATATTGACTACATTCTATGGGAAGTAGTCGGAATGCCTCAGTGGAGAACTTAAGAACACTCTGGAGGAAGGGTCCCTACCATCTGAGAACCCCAATGGTCCCTGTCTTCTGTAAGCGCAGGGAATAGTATGAGATGCTGTAACAAAACTGGATCCCTGATAAAATGTACAGCATGGCCTCAGATCATAGAAGCAGGCAATCAGCAGTTAATTCTCAGAGATTAGATATATACCTTTATCAAATAAGAACCCAAATCAAAGTGTTAGCCAATCTGATCTTTCTTGTAGACAACTCTAGAGATACTAAATAAAACAGCTTTGCTAAAGGTACACCAGAGTAGAGGTCTGTATATAGAGTTAATAGATGCTGAGGGTGGATGAGGATGATGAGGACAAAAGAAATAAATAAAAGTCACAATGGCCTGCTTGATCTGGAAAATCAGCTTCAGACTTACAGCCCATTGATGGAGAGGAGCTGGGTCATCTCTCATCAAAGATGACTTAGCTGCTACCTTTTCTGAAGGCTCAGCAGATGTATGGTTGCTGTAGACTACAATCAAGCCTCCAGATGTAGCCCTATTCTTCTAAGAGACAAATGGAACACATGACATTTCAATTGTATTGACCCCATTCATTTCTGGAGTGAGCAGTGTCTGGACTGGAAAGGATACACACTCCTGGAAAAGATGTGCCTGCTTGAACCCATAGGCAGTGCCAACATTTGAAGGTTCACAATATCTGACTTATGGACAGTACTTGACTTTGAATAAAATATGTGTTATGTCAGGCCAGGCCAGCCGGACCACAGCAAATGAGGTGCAGTTACGGCACAGGTCCTGGTATATAACACACAGCCCAGAAATTGTCGGCCTAGCTAGAGGGTCTAATTGAACTCCTTCAAAGTACCATATTGCATAAAGAAGGGCATCACTCTATCAAAGTGATTCTCCTGTCCTGCCCTGCCCTGTCCTGTCCTGTCCTCTACTCATCTTTTCTTCTCTATTCTTCCACTCCCGTCCTCTCCCCTCCCTCCCCCTCTCTCTTTCTTTTAGAATTGAAGATTGAATCTCGAGCCTCCTTGTGGATGCTAAGCAAATGCTTTACCACTGAGCTATATCCCCAAACTCATTTTCACGTGACAAACACAATCATTGCTTTGCTTTAAAATGTATAATATTTTATTCATATATTTTTACTACAAATCCCAGCACTCGGGAGGCAGACCCAGGTGGATCTCTGTGAGTTTGAGGCCAGCCTGGTCTACAAAGCGAGTTCCAGGAAAGGCACAAAGCTACACAGAGAAACAGTCTGGAAAAAAACAAACAAACAAAAAACAAAAAACAAACAAACAAAAAAACAAAACAAAAAAACCAAAAAAAACCCCCCACAAATACAAGGAATTATTTCACTGAACATGAAGTAGCTCTCTTGGTAGGCCTACAGATGAAAAGCAAGAAAACAAATGGAAGTGTCAGAAAGTAGTATTATTAATAATAAACAGCATATTTCAACATAGGAATCTTCTCATACAACAGTGGTAGTAGCTTTACTGGGGGACTTAACTCTTGCTATTTTTATTGTATTAATCATTGTGTTCAAATTTTAAAATGGGTGGTCAGGGTTGCCAATTGCCATTGCTTACTTAGTGTTTCTATGTCATGGCATTTATTAATTAGGAAGAGGCTTGTTTTGCTTGAGTCCTTGGGGGTGCTTTCTTAGTTATCCTGTGGGAAAGTCCCCTGATCAACAATGCATACTACAATAGTACACTGTGGGAAAGTTGTAACTCCCCAAAGAGAGTCATGCTCTCATTGGTTCATGGAGACATGAATGTGAGGAAGCTTGAAAGACATCAGTTGCTCCCTCATTTGGTGCTCCAACACAGCCATATATTGACCAGTTATTATTGGACAATAAATACTAGATATTGTTCATTCTTTGATGAGTAAATTCCACCTGCTTCCCCAGACAATGTTTTTATCCTTCTATGTGTTATAAAGAAGTTGGAATAAGGCCCTCCATTACTGTCTCTGGTGAGAGTTTGGTGGCAGTTCTTTGTCATCCTGGACAAGGCTGGCTTCTTCTGAGAGTAGTCCAACATTGTGTTGCATGCCAATGGATGCTCTGTCTTCTGACTACAGGATGGAATTTATCATATAGTTTCATTAAGGAAAACTTAAGTAACAATGTGTGTAGTTTTTAACCACCTTTCTCTTGGGCCCTTTTCCGTGATTTTAATATCTTATTTTCCTTGGAATAGATAGAAAAGTTTAGACTTGGACACTGAAAATATACTGCTTGTCAACTAGGGAGTGAAAATAACTCCAGTGGTCCCTGGAGGATGAGAGCAGGGTGATAGGTGCTGGACAGTCAACAGAAAACTCTTCCCAAATACTTTGATTCTTGATTCCAACATCCACTGCAACTCCTTTAGACACCTCTCTTTCCCCATTTCATCACTTGCTTTTTTTTTTACAGCAGTCATCAATCAGTTCCTTTTACCTGTGTTTCTCTGTTTCCCCTAAGTTTACAGCAAACAAATCAAGTGCAGTAGATAACTCACATTACAAAAAAAAAAAAAAAAATCCTTCCTTGCACTAGAAAATTTAATAAGGTCCTAGAAGTTGTTCATTGCTGGCCACAATTCAGTTCATAAACACCTTTCAAACACTGAGCACTCAGCACTTGAAGGAAGAGCAAGTCTACTTGGATGGAATAATCTCAAAACCAAAGGAAATAAAACAGAAGACCCCTGGCAAGGAATTGTCCCAGCTACCCCAATTTTCTGAGGAACTGCCATATTAATTTCCATAGTGGCTGAAAATGTTTGCACTCCCACCAGCAATGGAAGAGTGTTCCCTTGTTTCACATCCTTGCCAGAGTGAGCTGTCACTTGTGTTATTGTTCTTAGCCATTCTGACAGGTGTAAGATGGGAATCTCAAAGTGGTTTTGATTTGCATTTCCCTTATGGAGACAAACATGTTGAGTTTTTAAGACTCACTCATAAGTGGATATTAGCTATTAAGTAACGGATAATCACGATATAATCCACAGACCCAGAGAAGTTAAGCAACAAGGAGGGATCTAGAGGGGACACATGGATATTTCTGGAAGGGGAAACAGAATAGATCATGCCAGTGGTCTGCGGGCAGATGGGGATGGGAACAAGAGAGATCAGGTAGGGGAGGGAGAGAGTACAGGGAGAGACAACTGGAATTGGGGGACCATGTGGACACCTAGCACAGTGGAAACTTCCTGGAACCTATGAGCATGACCCTAGTGAGGACTCCTAGTAATGGAGGATATGGAGTGTGAATGGTCCATCTTCGGTAACCAGGCAAGTCATCCAGTGGTGGAACTGAGACACCAACCCAGCCACAAAACCTTCAATTCACAACCTGTCCTGCTTGCAAGATGTTCTGGGGTAATATCGGCTTAGAGCTTCTTGGAGTGGCCAACCAATGACTGGTCTAACCACAAGAGGTAGCCTACAACTGATATTGCCTGGATGGCCAGGAACCTGTATGTCCCAGGGACCTAGGTTAGATCTGAACACAATTGAAAAAAAAAGTCAGTGAAATGATTCCTAATGATAGTCTACTATACTCATAGATCAGTGCTAAGCCCAATTGTCATCAGAGAGGCTTCCTACTGCCGCTGATGGGAGCAGATGCAGAGATTCACAGCTAAACATTAGGTGGAACTCAAAAGAGGGAAAGATGGTAGGAGCCAGAGGGGCCAAGAACACCAGGAAAACAAGACACATAGAATCAACTAAGCAGGGCCCACAGTGGCTAATAGAGACTGAAGTGGCAATCACAGAGCCTGGGTCTACACTAGGTTCTCAGCATATATGTTGTGATTGTTTAGCTTGGGGTTTTTGTGGGACTCCTAACAGTGGGAGTCCAGTATCTCTGACTCCTTTGCCTTCTCTTGGGACCCTTTCCCCTCCTAATGGTTTGCCTTGTCCAACTTTGATGTGGGGGTTTGTGTTTAATCTTATTGCATCTTGTTATGTTGTGTTCAGTTGATATCCTTGGAAGGTCTAATTTTCTGAAGGGAAACAGAGGAGTAGTGGATCTGGGGGAGAAGAAAGGTACAGGGAGAATTGGGAGGAGTGGAGAGAGGGGAGGATACAGTCAGGTTGTATTGTATGAGAGAGGAATAAATGAAAAGCAATAAGATAATGAGAATGATTATACTGTATGCACCTGATTTGGTATTTATGAAAATCCTATAGGCAATATAAGCACAAGCTTGTTTGTGATCCACTTGTCTGTTTTTATCTGAGACAAGGTTCTGCATGTCACCCATACCTCTCTGAACTTGGGATCCTGTGCCTCAACCTCCTGAATGCCAAGCTACAGTATGTACCACCATATTTGCTATTTAAATATTATGTTTTTTTTAAATCAAGGAAACAATAGCTTAGTAAATTCATTAGATTAAATATTTTTATTAGCCTGTATTCATTAAGTTACAGTTTTGTACGCCTTTTTTTTTCTGGTTGCATTTGTGATTGTAAGTCAAGCCAACTATTACCTTCTAAGGTGACTAGTTGGGGTCAAAAATACAGCTCATAGTTTTTGGAATAAACTGAGTGAGCTAGGAGATGAAAGAGTCAAGTCTAAAGCTCTGAAATTATTGATGTATCTCGTGCAGAACACTGGGCGTGATGAGCATTTCTCAGTTGCAGAATTTCAGGCCCTGTTCTCTGAGACTCAGCAGTTCTTGGATTCTCACAGGTTCATGCTCACTGAGTCTGCTCACTTTGTAAAAGGATCACTACCTGAATTTATAACTAACATCTACTCTTTTATGCATTTCTTTTACAAATTTGAAATACATCATACAATTTTCTTGCTAGGTAAAATGGCAACGAATTTAAGAGGAAAGACTAAACTCCTCACTGTGTGTGCACAATAGTCTAAAGATGAGGGAGACAAAATTCTCTGTCATCAAAAGTACCATCTCTTTTCCATATACTTGATCCTGGGCTATTCTTGTGATTTGTTTGACCTATAAATGTGCCAGAAGGATACTACATTTGTACCAATTTTAGACATTAGGAAACAGTGTACCATGTGAAGTGGGCCACCAAAGACCACCTGCTTTACTGTCCAAAGTTTTCATGGAGAGAGAAAGGCATTGGTGGTGGAGATATTTTAAAGAGAAGGAGGTAGGGAGAATGGGGCGGGGGTGGGGGGGTGGGGTGGATCTGGGTCTTGTGTACTGAGGCAGTGAGAATACATTCTACAGTACATGGAGAGGGAAATGCTGATGGGGCCTTGTAAAGGAATATCAGAATACAAGAAAGGGCTGGGGGGATGATGGTTCAGTCATTAAGTGCTGTCCATGCAATCAGGAGGATCTGAATCTGATCTCCAGAACCCATGTAACAATCCAGGTGTCACGCGCTCACTAGCCAGCTTAGCAGCCAGTGAGTAGCAGGTCAGTGAGACATCCTGCCTCACAAAACAAAGTAAATTACACTTGAAGAATGGTGTTTGAGGTTGACCTCTGGTCTCCACACCAACCTGCACACACACATACTAACATTCACGCGCACGCGCGTGCGTGTGCGCACACACACACACACACACACACAATGAGAGAGAGAGAGAGAGAGAGAGAGAGAGAGAGAGAGAGAGAGAGAGAGAGAGAGAGAGAGGGAGAGAGAGAGAGAGACAGACAAGCAGACAGGCAGACAGGCAGACAGATAGACGCAGAAACCGACAGAGAGTACAAGGAGTGATATTAACTAAATTACAAAAGAAAAAATGTTCTGGTTTTTTTTGGGTAAAAATAGAAAAAGAAAGATGACACTCTTCTCTATGAAGAACTTTAGGTTATAATGTAGACAAGATGTGGGATCTAATTGAGGAAGCAGGTTGAACTTTATAAAGCTTTGCTGAGATCTGCAAAGAGGAGATGGGGCCGTTAGAAAGGGAACTGAAATGGAAACTGGAGGTATGGAGGCTTCTCCATCTGCTCCAGGGAAGGTATGGTAGAGAGGAGTTTCTGCTGGTGGGAAGCAAGTCTTGATTTATCCACATTCTAGCAGAAGACAAGTTCTGAATAAAGGAAAAACTTTGGAGAGTTGCATATGACCAAAGCATAAGGCTGTGAAGGTCACATGGAGAGGTTCCAGTACTACCTCTGGTTACCACCAGATCATAATTGAAAGGAAAAGAACAATACGTTATTTTCAATATACAAGATTAGCACCAAGAGAAGAGAAGAAACAAATCACACTTGGGCTTTTTGGATATAAGTGGATAAAGGAAGGAGAAATTTAGTGTGATGACTGCTAGACTACACACTACTCATTTATGTATTTCTAAGATACAGGATGTTTTTTTTCAGACAAAAGCAAGTGGACTTCCCTCTGGTATGTGGAAAGTGGGACTGTGTAGCTCTCTTGCCAGAACATGTTTACATGACTTCAAAAGTATTAAAATGTGGATTTTGTTTCCAACTCTTCCCACTACATTTTCAATGGTAGAATAATTTAAAAAATACTAATGTGGGAATTGATCACATAGTTCTACATAATGAGAAGTTATAATTATTATTTTTGACTTAATGCCTTCATGCAAATATTTAGAGTTGGAGATGGGATTCTGTAGGAGCTATCCCAATATACTGAGCTGGACAAGTAGAAAGCCAGTAAGACCTCTGAAAAGAAGACTGGTGAAATTCCTTCCTGTAGAAAAGCCTCAGATCAAATGAGAAAACAGTTTGTTATCCTGTAATACTTGTTCTCTTGTTGAGACAGTGGGAGCCTCTTGCCCGGTAGGTCAGTAGTGCCTGTAGGGCCCGACACTGGGTGAGACCCATTAATGTCTTCTCTCCCCCTGCCCTCAATAGCCCATATGGAGCCCCTGGCACTATGAAAGCTACTAAGGCAAATCTCAGGATGCTAACAAGTGGGGCGTTGTAGTCACCTATGAAGTGTCTGGTCATATGATGTGAAAACAAAACCAAAACATCATTGGAGCTTGAGAACAGAAATCACAATAAAAATTAAACCAAGGTATCTAGGAGTATGTAATTCTTATTGTGGGATATTTGGGGAAATTCAGGATTTAAATCAAAAGGGTCAGGAGAATAGAGATGCTGCCTGACAGCTTGCTCAAATTTGGTTCAGCACCATGTGCCAGTTCAACTTCCTGGTCTCAGCTGGTAGCTTTTCATTCCTATTTAATATGAACCTCTGTGAGGCTATCGTGTTATCGCCTCATCTGTCTATCAGTACCAGTTACAGAGTTTTGCAACTTATGTAAATTTAGTCTCTTTCCTCAACTAAGTTCATGTTGGTTCATAGGGTAGCATCCCAAAACAGACATTGCTTGGATATTGTCATAAAAGATTCTAATGTTCTAGCCAGGCTACACAGACCACTCACTGAGGGACAAGTTTGTAAAGTCAGAATATAAATGCAAGACTTTAGCAATCTGGAAAATAACTACGTAAATGCATCCTATCTCAGTAGCTTCCCATTATGTCCTTAACACAGATACTACTTCTAGATTCTTCCTCCTGGGAAACTCTTGGTAGATGGAAGGACAAGGACATTATAGCTATTCTACACAGTCCTCTTTCCTCTTTTGCTGAACACATCCTAAATAACAGAGCAACAACTACCACCAAATTCCCTCTTCCATCACTGGCAATTGTTTCATCAGTTACAACCTAAAGAAACTGGCTGCATCAGTATTTTCTGAAGAAACAAAGACCTATGTAAACTTGACCTGGTAAGCAATTGCTTCAGTACTCCAGCATCCTTGAGACTGGATTTTAGAAAAAATCTTGTCTCTCATCTTGCTTGTCTCACTCTCAGAAATAGGAGAGTGTGTTCTAGGATAACCTGGGTGATGCTAATGATGTTCTGATTGCTTCTGTAAACAATGGATGCCTTAAGGCAAAGACTTGCTGTCACAGCTTCGAAGAATATAAAAATCACCAACAGAGACAGAGGATACTAAGGAAAAATTCTTTGTTTCTGTCTTGAGTGACAGAGACAAGAGTAACTGCTCTTGTGAGAAGTGGTCCCTGTCCATATGTTCAC
This sequence comes from Peromyscus maniculatus bairdii, assembly GCF_049852395.1. NCBI lineage: Eukaryota > Metazoa > Chordata > Mammalia > Rodentia > Cricetidae > Peromyscus > Peromyscus maniculatus. Next base: position 34,113,265 of record NC_134864.1, on the reverse strand, counting down.
TCCTTACAAGAGAGTCAAAAATTACAAGAGCCAGCTTCACAGAAACCAGGATGATGGTGACAATTGTGTATAAGTACAGCATTTTCAAGAAAAATACAAGGAGATTTGTACAAAGAGTATTTCTGGAGTTCATAGAAACTCTGTCGAGCCAATCTGTAAAATGATTTAATGTGCTTTATTTTTTAAAAATATTTTACTACATTTTATTCAATGTGTGCGTGTGTGTATGTATGTGTGAGTGTGTGTGTGTGTGCATGCACACACATTCATAGCATAGTTTGTGTGTGTGAAGATCAGAGGACAACTTATAGGAGCTATTTCTCTTTCTATCATATAAGTTTCAGGATCAAACTCAGGTCATCAGGCTTGATGACAAGTACTCACTGAGCCAGCCACCTTGCTAGCCCTACTTGATGTCTTCTTTTTTTAACACCATCTCAATGTCAATTCAAAGGTAGTGGCAGAAACTCCAAAACTTAAAGAAAGTATTATTCTACTGATAACTATAGTTAACATTGGATTGAGAAACATATGGCTTATGATAGTGTTCATTTTCAACTTGAAGAAATCTACAATCACATAAGAGATGGGTCTCTGAGCATGCCTGTGAGGGTTCTTCTTACCGGGCTAATTGAGGTTGGCAGACTCACCCTGAATGTCAGCGGCACCATCTCACAGGTGGGGCCCTGAACAGAATGAAAATGAGGAAAGGAGTTGAGCAGCATGCATGCACACATTGCTCCCTTCTGACACCAACACAATGCAACTAGATGCTTCAAGCTCCTGCTGCCTCACCTTTCCCACCAAGGTAGAGTGTACACTGAATTGTGAGCTAAAATAAACCCTTCCTCCTTGTTGTTTTCATCAGAGTATTTTGTTGCAGCAGCAGAAAGCGAACAAAGGCATGCTATTGAAAAAAAAATCACTAATAAGAGGACACAAGACTATAGGCACACTGCTCCAGACCAGAGGCAGCTGTCTTCCCATTTTCCCTGGGGATTACCTTAGTGACTGTTCTGTTGCTCTGAAGAGACAGCATGACCAAAGCAACTCATAAGAGAAAGCGTTTAACTGGGGGCTTGTTTACAGCTTCAGTGGGTTAGGCCATTATTATCAGGGTAGGGAGCAGACAGGCATATAACTGGAGTTTAGTGGAGAGCTTTGTATCCTGCTCCACAGGCAGAGAAAGAGAGAGACAGTGGGCATGTCTGGCATGGGCTTTTGAAACCCCAAAGCCCATCATCAGGGTCATATCTCCTCCAGCGAGGCCACACCTCTTATTCCTTCCTAAATAGTACGTCAACTGGGAACAAGTCATTCAAATATACAAGCCTATGGGGGTCACTCTCATTTAAACTGCAGGAATAAACACGAGAGAATGTCAGATAAATGGTAGACAGACAGACAACAGATAAGCAAGCAAACAAATACCTCTTTGTATCTCATGATGTCAGGAATGGTGAGCTGGATGACTTGACCAAGGCTAAAGAACTCCTTGTATCTTAAGGTCAAATCTGAATATCAGACTCCATCACACTCTAAACGACAGCTGTGTGAAGACAGGAGCAGGAGAAGGAAATGAGTGTCTATTTGGACAGTTTGGGTCAACTTGAACTGCTGAGGGAGAAGTATACCAGGCAGTGACTTTACTAATGGTTTTCCATCTTGAGATAGCTGCCGGTTCTCATAAAGTTACAAGAAAAAATAGAAAGAGATACTAATAACACCCAATTTCCTTCAAATACAATATCGTACGGAGCAATATCCAAACCAGGATATGAACACTGCTGATGCAGCCCACTGATGGACTTGTGTGTGGTGCACACATTGAGCCCTATACAGTGTTTGTCTTGTTTATTTCTTGTACCATCAATACAGTGAAGATACCAAATTTCAATTACTTCAAACATAAATCTTTGCAGGTAATCCTATGTGTATAAGAAAGCAAATGGAGTGAACTATGAGGAACAACCTAGTAAGCAGCAACTTTCCAAGATCTCCCTGCTTCAGTTCTTGCCTCCAGATTCCTGCCTTAGTTTCCCTCGATGGTGCACTGTGACATAAAATTATAAACCAAATAAATCCATTCCTCCCCAGGTTTCTTTTAGAAATGGTGTTTATTACAGTAATAAAAAGCAAACCAAGACAAAAATCAATTAAAAGCAAGGACAAGATGGTATTCATAATTTCTAGAAGACAAATTCAGTGGGAACTTCTTAGAAATTTAGACATCAATAAAAGTTTTCATTTCCTTTGAAATGTAAATAAATTGACTTGATTCCTGTCTTTGCTAAGTCTTGGGACTCAGCACTGGCTTCGAGATGTAGGCAAATCCCGGAGTTTGAAGCCATCAGGTACCCTCTCCTAACTTGTCCCGTCCCCTGCAATGATAAATTCCTCTGCCATTCATCTGTCTACTTCTGTAGTTTTGATAAGTCCTCAACCTCACACTTACCCTATGCAACAGAGTCCAGTGTGTTGGACAATAGACATGGCCCGTGTCCAGGAGACAGCACTTCACAGTACTGCTTCTCATACTTTCACTCTTAAATTCTTTCCACCTCCCCTTCTGAAGTGTCCCTTGAGCCTTGCAGGGAGGCTGTTGACAAAGATGTCTCACTTAGGGCTGAGCACTTCATCTCATCTTTTACTCTAAGCACTTTGAGCAACTGTTAATCTCTGCACTGTCTGCTGTCCACTGCAAAAATAAGATTCCCCGACCAAGGTATGGAATTGTCTAAGTCCATTGATACAAACACAAATATTTAGATGACAATTGACATCCTGAGCATTTAGCAAAATAACAACAGCGGGTTCTGTCCTAGAGCCTATGTCCTCCTCAGTTATGGACTTTTAATTGCACTATCTTGGAGTGTTCAAAGTTGTGAATAAAGCAATTTTTTTTCTAGATCAAAGTGGGCTTCTTCAATAAAACACCAAAATATCACATTAAGAAAATGATACCTGTGATCATTTATATTTCCTGTTATTGTAGCTATAGAAGTTGGATTAAAGGAAATGAAACTGAATTTATAGAATGAACATAAGCTTCTAAACTATTTATTTAATTTATTTATTATTTTATTTATTTTAAAAAGTTTTTTTTTCATTTTTCATACCAATCCCAGTTCTCTCTTCTTCCCCTTCTCCTCCTCTCTGCCTCCTCCCATCCCATTCCCCCTCAGAGAGGGTAAGGCCTCCCTTGGGAAGTCAACATAGTCTGGCATACTAAGTTGAGGCAGGACCAAGCCCCTCCCCATTGTGTCAAGGCTGAACAAGGTATCCTACCATAGGGAATGTGTTCCAAAAAGCTATTTCACGCACCTGATCCCACAGCCAGATCTAGCCACATAACTGTCACCCACATTCAGAGAACCTAGTTTGGTCTCATGTGTGTTCCCCAGCTGACATGCCAGAGTCTATGAGCTCCCACCAGCTGGGATCAGCTGTCTGTGGTTTTCTCCATCATAATCTTGAATTCACTTGCTCCTGTGATCCTTCCTCACTCTTGTCAAGTGAAGTCTAGGAGCTCATCCCAGTGCTTGGTTATGGATCACTGCATCTGCTTCCATCAGTTTCTGGATATAGGTTCTATAATGACAATCAGGGTAGTCACTAATCTGATTATAGGAGAAGATAAGTTCAGACACCCTCTCCATTATTGCTAGGAGTCTTAACTGGTGTCATCTTTGTGGATTCCTGAGGATTTCCCTAGCACTAGGTTTCTCCCTAACCCCCAATGGTTCCCTCTACCAAGGTATCTCTTTCATTGCTCTCTCTGTCTGTCCCTCCCTCCACTTGACCACCTCTGTTCCCATGCCCCATCTCTTCCCTTTTACCCCCTCCCAGTTTACCTAGGAGATCTGAACTGTTTTCCATTCCTAGGACCCTCCATGTGTGTCACTCTTAGGGTCCTTCTTTTTACCTTGCTTCTCTGGGTTTTTAGACTGTAGCTTGGTTATCCTTTGCTTTGTGTCTAGTATCTGTGTAAGAGTAAGTATATTTGTCCTTCTGAGTCTGGATTATCTCACTCAGGATGATTCTTTCTAGTTCCATCCATTTGCCTACAAATTTCATGATATCATTTTTTTTAACCTCTGAATAATGCTCCATTGTGTAAATGTACTACATTTTCCTTATACATTCTTTGGTTGAAGGGCATCTAGGTTGTTTTCAGGTTCTGGCTATTATGAATAATGCTGCTATGAACATGGTTGAGCAAGTGATCTTGTGATATGATTGAGCATCTTTTGGGTATATGCCTAATAGTGATATTGCTGCGTCTTGAGGTAGGTTGATTCAAAACTTTTAAATACTAAAAACTGTCCATTTTAAACAGAAATCTAAAGAATGTAGTTGTTAACATACAAGTTTCATATAAGAATCAAACACAACAGTTAATATTATTTGAATTTATAAAATTATGCTACAGTTAAATTTTACATAAAAACAATTTAACTAAGTTATTGATCTTCATTCTTATCATGACCCATTTTTTAGGGATAGCTTCACTGAGGTACTTAATACTTAGTTCAATGTTCTAGCTTTAAATGGGGTTGTAACCATATAGGAGAATAAGAAGAAATGATTTCATTTTATACTTTGAAATGCATTTCTTCTCCCCAGTGTTTCCTATTTCTAATAATGCAATGAAAAACTATCACTTGAAGGAAGATATATTGTTACATTTACTCACAAAAGGACACTAAAGTTCATTAAATTTAAATAAATCCAATGGCCAAAACACTGTGAAAGAAAAAATGAAATAAAGGAAGAAATACTTGAGTGAGACCCCAGGCCACTCAATGAGCTTGTGGAGGTTACATATTTCTCTCTTGAATCTTGCATCCAATTTAAAGTTTTAAAAGGATCCCTTCTTCCTAAAGTTACCATGTTCTTATTTCTCCTTCATGTTGCCTGCCCGAGTTCCACATACAGTCATAAGTGGAGAACAGTAGCCATACATGATGAAAACTACATTTTTGTTTTGGTTTTGGTTTTAGAGTTCTGCAGAAAGTTCACATTAGTGTCTGGTCATTCCCAACTGTTTATTTCACATCATTTTCACTAAGTTCTTTCTGTCTGTATTACTGGGTTAATGGGATTGACTGAGCTATAGTATTTTGATTAATTCAAGTCTTTTTAGAGCAGATAACTTTTGACTCTGTTGATGCCAGACCATATTGAGTTTTGATATCAGAACATAGTGAGCTAATCTACATTGAGAAATGCACATGTAATTACTGGTCATCTGGGAAATACTGAATCTTATGTTGACCAAACATTGGTTTTTCTAGAAGGTTTTAGTTTTGTGTCTACCAGAATTGCATTCCAAAATTTGGTGCAGAGGAAACAATCTGTACTGCGGCTTCCTGCTTTGTGATCATAAAGACATGCATTTGGCAAAGCTCCCAGGCTTTGCTTTGCAGCCTGATTCTGCCATGTTGATGAATACCATTTCACTCTTCCTTTGGCTGCCAGGTAATGATTGACTTTCTTTTTGGACTGAAATGATGACGAAGTTCCAATATTAAGTTCTTTCTATAAAATGAACAATTAATTCTGTGTGTTTGATAAATTTGCACAGATGCAGCAGTTGTCAGGAATTTTGGTTTAACTCTATTTCTATTTTATGCAAACACACAGTATTTCAACATATTCATCAAAATTCCTTTGCATATATATTTTAAATATTCGTGGAATTTTGCCAACAAACACCTTAATTGTGTTAAGTGTATAATCGAATGCTAGATTCTCTTCAAGTTCAAAGTTGGTATCTTAAGTTAGTGAACAATTTACCCTTTCTCATCACAGGAAGTCTTTCCATCTATAGTCTTTTTTTTTTTTTTTTGGTTTTTCGAGACAGGGTTTCTCTGTGTAGCTTTGCGCCTTTCCTGGAACTCACTTGGTAGACCAGGCTGGCCTCGAACTCACAGAGATCCGCCTGGCTCTGCCTCCCGAGTGCTGGGATTAAAGGCGTGCGCCACCACCGCCCGGCTCCATCTATAGTCTTGAAAGTGTCTCTTGAATAGAAGAAACAGACATTTGGAAGTATTTTTCACCAAGTGTAGTCAATGCATGACCTTCTGAAATAAAGAGCTGCATTGAGATCAATGCCAACGTAACACATTTTCCCATTGCCCAAATTATAATGGTTTACAAATTACCTGCCTCTGACTTCCTGCTTTCTATTGTGTTGATAGTTTTAAATGTAGGACTTTAATAAAAAGAATTGCATAAACATGCTTTATTACTTAAGTATTCTTCATGATTTTGTCTTAGAATGTGTATGAAATTAAATATCATTTAAAAATAATAAATTAAGATGTTATCACATATGGAAAAACAAACAAACAAACAAACAAACAAACAAACAAACAAACAAACACACTCAACCAGGTAGTTTTGTGGATTCTCAGGCAGCCATGGAAAATGAGTAAGAGGGAAACAACTGAAAACTTGCTTCTTGCGGTTTCAGAATGATAACTTGGATAGGACACTCAAAGCATCATCGAAAATTATCGTGGCAGGACAGAGAAGTACCCTGCAGATCCCTGTAGAAAAGATGATACATGTGTAGCTTTCTCAGTAAGTAGGGATACTTTTTCAGTAAATGTTCTGGATAACCAAGCCTTGATATATTACCAGAGTTGATTTAAAAATAATGTGTCTGCTTTTTGGTGTTTACCCAATATTGATAACTTAAGCCAATTACTTTTGACTTAATAGCTCAGGATCACTGTGATGATGAATTCTGGGAAATTCAAGGGTGGCCCTCAATAATCCATACGACCTTGTACTGCATTTCAAAATTACATAAAATTTACTCATAGCAAACTTCTTTAATTAATGTATTTCTCTGCAATAATATTATATCAAAGATAAATTCTTAAGACATTTAATACATGAGGTACAGATATAAAACTAATCATTTTTAATGTTTTATAATCCATTACATAAGGTGACGAGGAAGAGATTCTGATATATCCAAATAACTCAAAGAACAGATATATACCTAATCAGCTAGGAATGCTGAAATGCATTTATGCTTGTTTTTAAAATTTATTTATATCCACTACACAATCATGGTTTTACTTAATAAATATATGTTGTATCACCACTACTTTTCTAAAATTTTGAAATACTCAAAGATATTAAAGGATGAGAACACATAAGAGGGTTGACCAGAAGTACACAGAAATCTTATCGCCCACTTGCATCTTTCATGAGTTTTCAAAAAATAAAATAAAGCTGTTCATTAATCTTATTACTGTCATTGTATTAAGAACTTTGCACATATTCACTTCATCTTGTAAGGTTATTTCATTACTATTAACAATAAAAATCACTTCTAATAATATGAGGATGTATTATAACCTCCCCATTTTGTGGAACCTCTTACTCTTAAAGGTAGCTCAAGGTAGAGTTTGACCCTAAGTCACTTGGTTCTATCTTTGGTCTTATGATTTACTGTAATGAGCACACCTGCAAGGCTCAGGAAGTACATTTAGACATAGATAATTCTGTAATTCTGTAAAGCCAACTTTTGTTTTGCTATTTACAGCAAATGAACTGGTTTCCACACAGTCATTGAAAAGCACATGTCTACAACTCTAAACCCACTCATCTTAGTTACACTTGTTCACTTTGACAGGTTTAGAATGATGCTTACTCAGTGATTCTTGCCGTTGCTTCTAAGGCAACAGTTATGACTCTATTTTCACTCTTGCTTTTTAATTTAATTACATCATGCTCTTGAAAAGGATATGATTTGCCGGGCGGTGGTGGCACACGCCTTTAATCCCAGCACTCGGGAGGCAGAGGCAGGCGGATCTCTGTGAGTTCCAGGCCAGCCTGGGCTACCAAGTGAGTTCCAGGAAAAGGCACAAAGCTACACAGAGAAACCCTGTCTCGAAAAACCAAAAAAAAAAAAAAAAAAAAAGAAAAATAAAAAGAAAAGAAAAGGATATGATTTAATTTTTGGATAGGTAATGTCTATGTAAAATATACATTTCATAAAATGCTAGTACTCTAGAGTGGGACAAGCATAGTATCTACACGAGCTGGCAGTGGTTGACACATCTCAAATCATATTTATATGCATGTATGTCAAGAATAACAGAAACTGGAGTGGAATAATACACCAGCCTTCATAGGAACTGAATGTGTTCAGATGAATTTATAAAAACAATATCATTAAGCCATTTACATACCTCAAAGAAAAGCTTTTGAGCTTTTTAGGGGATTGTGTTGATCAATGAAAACAAATTACCATTTTAATACTAATACTAATATAGTATTTACCCTTTTCACTGGGTTGGCTTGTGTAGATGACACAAAATCCATGTAGATAGTTTTTTTTTTTTTTTTAGCAAAAGCAAGATGATACTTGGAAAGTAGGGAAGGCAGAATCTTAATCAAGAGTAGCCTTAAAGAAGCCATGAAACTATATATTTTATTAAATTTCCCTATCTTAAAATCTCTTAAACATTTTTTATGATAAAATGGGATGTGGACCTGAAGCATTTCTACTTCATACAACATGACTGATGACAACGTGGGCACAGTGGCCATGCCATTTTTCATTTGAAGGGTAAGTAACAAACTATGCATATTGTGATGGCAGTAGTTGTTACAATATTTTCTTTGAAAAAACAAAAACAAAACAAAATGAGCTTTCCATTTAAGGAAAACATTTGACTGAGTGTTCCTAATGACAAAATTCAGACTTCCTCATAAAGGATAATTCTGAGCTTCTTTTTTTGATGTGCTTTTGAAATGGTATCATACAATAAAGGATGCTACAATAAATGTGTGAACATTTGGAAGAGGTGGTAGCCAATACTTTAATAATATTTGAATGTTCAATGTAAGACATAAAATCCATCTAAGTACATGATCAGCTAGTAGGTATTTATATGGATTACTAAAATATAATATGAATAAAAATGTAGATTCTACATTAAAATGATTCCTTGGAATATAACAGCTGTTGGGATTTGGTGTAAGGTCAAAAGAAAATATCTATAAATACTTGAAAAGACTTTCAAAACACTTCTTTCCAATAAACAGTCTACAAATTCAAAAGTGGATATCCAAGTCCAGCTGTCTTGTTTTAAGACAGAATTAAAGAAATATAAAATGACATTATTTTTATAACTAAGTTTTTTCCTAAAACTGTAGGGTATTTAAAGTATAAATTGTAGCAGGAATCTTAAAAGTTCTTATTAATAAAATCAAACCTGAGGCCAGTTATTGGGGTGAACACTGGAAGATCAGAGCCAGAACAAGCCACAGCTATCTCACCTCGCCAGATCCTCAGCTGGTCTTGTTTTCTCAGACTGGAAGCCTCTGTGTCCTCATATCCGAATGGTTCTCAGATGAACTGTGCTCCAAAGCCTGAAAGCTTAACCAGCCAAATGCTTAACCAGCCAAATGCTTCTAGTTTCTGGTCCTCACGACTTATATACCTTTCTGCTTTCTACCACCACTCCCTGGGATTAAAGACTTGCTTTCTGGGATTAAAGGCGTCATGAGTCACCATGCCTGTCTGTATCCCTGAACACATGGGTTTCTGCCTCTGGAATGCTAGGATTAAAGGCATGTGCTACCACTGCCTATCCTTTATGTTTAATATTGTGGCTGCTCTGTCTCTGACCCCAGATAAGTTTATTAGCATGCACAATATTTGGGGGAATACAATATCACAATAGATTTTTTTTTATTTTAACCTGTTATGAATTTATTACTAAGTTTAAATGCAGTAATATATATTTTAAATTTTAACTTATGAAAGTATTAATACATATGACCTACATACACAAAGACTCTGGAGAATTCTTATAAAAATGTAAAAGATCAAGAATATACAATTTAATACCCACAGTACCTCATTTTGAGTGATTTGATAATCACTTTGTGAATATCAAGTGATTTGATGTTTATTTACCTCCATGTCCTCTTTGAAATAAAACTTGCTGAGTCCAATTAGTTCTGTCTGGGAGTCCATGGATATAGGGCCAGCCATTGGAACATAGTTTATCTAACAGTGACTACAAATAGGAAAAAAAATAGATTCTCCCTTCCTGGGCACCCATTAACTACCAATAGCTCGCATCTAGAGGTGGAGTCTGGTGAACTCCTTCCCAACCCATGCTAGAATTGTGACTAGCTTGTTTCTGGGCATATCATGCTATGAGTTCATGAATGCAGGGTCTACAGCCATATTCAGAAGACAGGATTTCATATCTGTCTTCCCTATCTTACAGCTTTTAGATTCTTTCTACCTTTTCTCCCATGATGTCCCCTGACCCTTGGGTATTGATAATAGGCATTCCATCCCTGACCCTTGGAGACTGGGGCAGGTGTTGATACAGGCATCCCATTCAGGACTGAGAATTCAACAGCCAGTTGTTCTGAGCTCTTTGATGAGCTATGAATCTCTGCATTAATGCTTGTCCACTACAAAAAGAAGTTTCTCTGATCAGGATTGAGAGCAGTGTTAATCTATGGGCATAAATATAAAGATATTTTGGCAGCATGTCCATTCAGCAAAACAGCAGGAGTAGGTTCTCTACTAGAACCTGTGACTTCCCCATCCATGGTATGTTTCACCAATCTTATCGTATCATATTTGAGCTTCCTCATATGGAACAGGCCTTAAATTCAGTCAGAAAGTGATGGATTTTCCCTATAAGAGTCACATGACTCCATATCAGTGGGCACACATTGTCTGGTAGGTTGGTATTGTAACATGTATGGTCTGATGCTGAGTAGGACCATCGATATCTCTCTGCCCTCAGAACCTTCTGAAAGATAGTGAACAAGGAGGAAGTTTCCAGGTCAATTCAAGATTGATTTTGCTATGTCCTGTAACCAAACTGTGTGGTGTTCTAAGAAATATGGTCCTGCCATTCAGTTATGATGGGCAACCAAAATCATTGGCAAGGGCCTGTGCTGTTTAGAAGGCCTTTGGGAGCCTCCCCAACCAATAAATTGTAGGAAGAAATCCTATGCCTGGCATTGAGGTTTGTTTATTAACCCATATCTTCTGGGAGCAGCTTTGTGAAGGGTATCTGCCAGGAGGGATTCTTTACATAATATGACACTCTGGGTAGAGAGTTTGGTACATAAAAAGAGTGGGAATATTCTCTGAACTAAAAATAAAAGGTCCATTTAATTCTGGGACAACTATGCTTAGTATCTTTGAAATAATTTATAATGGTCCAAGTCAAGGCAAGAATCATTACAGGTAATAATGATGTCATGCCCTCTTTCCACTACATTAGTTATCACTTCACTTCTGGACACAAGGGGCATCAGTGGGGGAGTTTTCAACAGGGGTGTGGTCTCTGGAAACAAAAAACTAGATCAAGAGTTACCATTCTTTGCTGATGTGATGGAATTGTCACTACTGTATTAACAGACTTAAGAGCAGTTGTGCCCATCCATCTTTATTTTATTTAAGTCATTCACATATGCACACACAATAGAAGATTATTATATTTAAAATAATGTATTTAGGATCCCTGTGAAAAGAATAGGTGTGAACTTGGAGACATTGTTAACTAGAGCTGATCTTCATTCTGTATTCCTTGAAGGTGCTAGATTAGGAATGAGGCTAAGGCATTTTTGTTTTCATCCTGATCTCTTTCTCTGTTACTCCCAATGAATGGAGAAGCACTGGGTAAAAATCATGGGAAAACATCTGAACTAGCTATATTCCTGTATCATATTGATGATTCTAAAACATTATGTTTAATATATACACGAAAATGACTTAAGATGTTAAAGGTGATACACTATTGTATATTATTAATTACATATAATAATAAGGATTTTAATCCTTATATTTTAACTAGTTATTAGTGGATATCAAGTATGTTTTATTATGATGCTGTGACTTGTGAAGAGGATATAATTCCCAGTTTGTCCAAGATTTGTTTGGATTGAGTTTGCCAAAGGAAAGAGCAGATAACGATCATGATAAAAAACACAGTGGTGAGAAGTCTAAAGTTGGTCACATTTTCAGCTTTAATTCTAGGGCAGAACATCGTTTGCTTGGCTTGCTTACTGTGAATAACCTAAATACAATTATTCACTCTCAGTGCAGTGGGCAGTCAGCCATGGGCTAACTGCTTGTGTTACTGTTACAGCTATATCACCCCCCACCAAAATCAGACATTAGTAAAAACTGATCTATATTTCTGAGTTCCTGGGGTTTTGTATCAGTAGTTCATATTGTCATTAGGGGAAGCCAGTGCATACTGTTAATCTAATAGCTAAAATCAAACTAATCAGATAGTGCAATGAAAGCAGTCATTTACAGGGAGCATCACAGACGAGCTTTAACTGTTCCTGCTGACAGTTATTACACTTCTTTCCAGATGTTTTTCTCTGCTTTCTTTTTCAGTCAATTAGAAATAGCTACCACCATGTTTACAGAATTCTCATTAGTTCAGTGTGAGCTTTAAAAATTGACACATTGAGCTTCTAGTAGCTCACATGATGAACTCTTACCTCCTGTTTCTCTCCACCAATCATAACTATATGGAACACCGACTTTCCACCAGTTCAGGGTTTTTCTTACTTCTTTTGCATAAAATGATCTGCTTTTATCTGAATATTAAGTAGTTCCAAACTCTTCTAATCAGATTAGGTGATATTTTCATTTGTCACAGCAGGACTAGGTAGGACATGAAGAATGAATGGTACTAAGTACAGAAAATAACTCATCTGTACTGCTTAATTTCGTGCACGTGTGTATGTGTGTGTGTGTGTGTGTGTGTGTGTGTGTGTGTGTGTGAGAGAGAGAGAGAGAGAGAGAGAGAGAGAGAGAGAGAGAGAGAGAGGCAGAGACAGAGAGAGACAGAAAGAGAGAAGGGGGCAAGGAGAGGGAGAGAGAGAAAGAGACAGAGACAGAGAGAGATGAAGAGACAAACAGAAATAAAGGAGATACACACACAGAGTGTGTGTGTGTGTGTGTGTGTGTGTGTGTGAGAGAGAGAGAGAGAGAGAGAGAGAGAGAGAGAGAGAGAGAGAGAGAGAGAGAGAGAGAGAGAATGCACATGCTTGCAAATATATGTCAGTGCAGTAGCAAAGATTAAGATAGATAAATGGATAAAGGGGCCAGGCAACTGGCATAGGGGTGAAACTTGGGTGAACACATCAAAACTTCATCCATGTTAACAGCACAAACTTGCTTAAAGATTTCTTTTGCGAGTCAGTCATAGGTCTGTATTAACTGCCATTCCTGCACCCACCAGAAGGGATTACTAAGACTATTAAACCACAGTGGTATGCCTTTGCATGTCTGCGAGAAGAGCAGACCAAGAAGGGCAAAGGAGAGAAAGCGAGTTCATGATGCTTGCCTTTCAAATATTCTGATGAATGATTGCTTGTGCTCTTTGTGTTTGCCCAGCAATGGATAAATATTGTTTGTGCTAATACAATGTTGTTGATTCCACCGATAATTCCAAGGATGGGCATCAACTGTGAAAGGAAACACACTTGAGAAATATTATGATGATATCAAATGTAATTCATAGCTTAGATCAATACCTGTATCTGTCAAAGGGCAAATAGGCATCTAATGCTGTATGTTTAATATAATAAAAAGGAAATCCATTCAGGCAACATTTAAACAATGAAGGGATTCTTTTATATTATAATAAAGGATATGGGGAGGGAAGCTCCTAGGGTGGGTTAATTGAGTCCTTCAGTGATACTTCTTGAATCTAGTTGGGTGTCCCTACTCTGCCACCTTTAGCAGGCAGACAAGACACCCGCTCTTGTCATGACAACAGTCCAATTTCATTTTCAGGTTGTTAATACCTGGAGGTCAAAATAGTTATGTTCTTTGTGGTGCACTGTTGGTTAACATTTAATTATGGGAACAATGATTCTGGGGCTTCTCAGCTTTTTTCTCATGTTTATTAATCACAAGTGGGTTCTTAATAAAAGAACATATGATAAAGGTCAGGTAATGATCCACTAGGAAATGGCCGTGTCAAACCACCTTCAAGTTCTGGTCCATCCCCTTGTAATTCATCCTTTGCTTCCTAACCATCCTCAGACACACACTGGTCTGGTCTCTGTTACCATGGATTAGACTGTGAAAATTTTTTGTAAAGGTAAGGAAGACTACCCTTGTTCTACATTTAGTATTTTGCCCTGTTATTTTTGAGATGTATATAGTAGTTATTGGTAGCAACTAAATGTGGCCATTTAATTGCTGAGCAGTTTTACACTAAAGGAATACCACATATATCTTATCATTTCACAATTAGATGGGCATTAAAATGATTCTCACACATCAACTAACACCAGCAAAGTTAACGTGGATGTTTATGTGAGCATATATGCTCTCGCTTCTGCTAGGTAAATACCTAAGAGTGAAAATGGTTAGATCACATAATTAATACTAAGAAAAAAACTCTCCCAAGCATTTGTAGTGTCTTCTATTCTCATTACCAGCTGCCAGACATTTTACTTTCAGCCACTACACCAGATATGTATGGATACTAACTTAAGATAATAATTTGTTGCACTGTCATCCCTAATGATACCACTAATGCTTAGTGTGACTTTCCTTGCTTTTCTTGTATGATATGTTGCTTCAACCTTTCTTCCTTAGAAGATCTGCGCTGCAACTATGTTCACTGAAGCATTATTCATAATAGCCAGAATCTGGAAACAACGTAGAAGCCCCTCAACCGAAGAATGGATAAAGAAAATGTGGTACATATACATAATGGAGTACTACTCAGCAGTAAAAAACAATGATATCATGAAATTTGCAGGCAAATAGATGGAACTAGAAAATATCCTGAGTGAAGTAACTCAGACTCTGAAGGACAAACGTGGTATGTACTCACTCATAAGTGGATACTAGATGTAAAGCAAAGGATAACCAGACTACAACCCATAGTTCCAGAGAAGCTAGCTAACAAGGAGGACCCAAAGAGTGATACAGGGATTGTCTTAGGGAGGGGAAATAGATGAGATCTCCATGAGTAAACTGGGGATTAGGGGGGTAATGGAGGGTAGGGGTTAGGGGATGAGAGCATAAGGAAATGGGATGGTGAAGCTGAAACAAGGATGGAGTAGGAGAGCAATGAAAAAGATACCACGATAGAGGGAGACATGGGGATAGGGAGAAACAAGGTACTAGGGAAGTTCCCAGGAATCTGTAAGGATGACTCCAGCTTAGACTACTAGCAATAGCAGAGAGGGTTCCTAAACTGGCTTACCCCAGTAATCAGGTTGGTGAATACCCTGTCATCATAGAACCTTTCTCCAGTAACTGATGGAAACAGATGTAGAGATCCACAGTCAAACACCAGGCCAAGCTCCAGGAGTCCAGTTGAAGAGAGAAGAGGGATTCTATGAGCAAGGGGCATCAAGGTCATGATGGGAAAACCTACAGAGACAATCAAACCAAACTAGTGGGAACTCATGAAATTTAGACCAACACTTCTGGAGCTTACACAGGACTGAACTAGGCCCTCTGTATAAGGGAGGCAGTTGTGTAGCTTGATCTGCTTAAGGGGTCCCTTGGCAGTAGGATCAGGATCCATCCCTGGTTCATGAGCTGACTTTTTAGAGGCAACTGCCTATAGTGGGACACCTTGCACAGCCTTGAGGCAGGGGGAGGGGTTTGGACATGCCTCTACTAAATGTACCAGGCTCTGCTGACTCCCCATGGGAGGCATTACCTTCTTGTAGGAGGGAATGGGGGTTGGGGGGGAAGGCTGGAAGGGTGGGAGGAGGGAAGAGGGGCATCTGTGATTGGTATGTAAAATGAATAAAATGTTTCTTAATTAAAATAAAAAGATCTGAGTTTTTTCTTTTATTACTGAGTTATTTGAAGTTCCTATGTATTCTATATACAAAACCTTAGTCAAACGTGTTTCAGTGGTATTTCTATCTGTCAAGGTTTGCCATTTTGTCTGAAGATTATCTTTTGGGAAACAGAAATTTTCATTTGGATGGAGTACAAGTTATAAACATACTCAGACTTCACAATTATAACATAATATA
The DNA here is from genome assembly GCF_049852395.1 of Peromyscus maniculatus bairdii. Classification (NCBI taxonomy): domain Eukaryota; kingdom Metazoa; phylum Chordata; class Mammalia; order Rodentia; family Cricetidae; genus Peromyscus; species Peromyscus maniculatus. Next base: position 34,097,224 of record NC_134864.1, on the reverse strand, counting down.
TTTCTATTTTTAAAGCCACCTACTCTGTGGTCCTTTATCATGTTATTTCTACAAAAGGAATCCTACCCCATTATCATTTAGTGATGAGACTATCTTTCACCATTAATTACCCTTGTTCCTCAGAGCAAAATCAACAGACCATATTTGTATGGGATTCTTTCTGACTGTTCTGTCCTCTTCAATGGATGTATCTTGCTCAATTTTTGTAAAAACAATATGCCTTAAAATAAGATTAAAAATTTTAAATTTATATTTTTGAGACTTTCATATATAAATTCTGTATGTAGCTCACTATAGCCCATCTCCATCCAACCCCTCCCCTCCTCCCACTCCATTTCAAATTCACAACCTCTTCTTCTTTAATTATTGCTGTTATACACACACACACACACACACATGCACACACACAGAGCGTACTGATATATATATACGTATATATATGTATATGTATATATAACATTGCTTATATATACATGCTTTAGGACTGAACCTAAAGCATGTATATATGAGTTCAGTGGCTGTTGAGAGGGAAAATATAGAGCTATAATTCCTCTTAACGTCGCTTTGTTGAACTGTATAATTGAATTCCTTCTCAAGGATGTTTTACTAGTCTTTGCATTTCCAAGTGCATTTCAGAAATGCTCGGGGAAATAAAAGCTTCCAAATGTTTTGATTGATCTATAGATGGATGAAATATCTTCAAAGATAGCCAATAGTGAGTCTTTTAAATTAGGAACATGGGCCTTTGATTTCTCTTAGGAGCGTTTTGTCATTTTTAGGACTGGAGGAGATTTGGTTTACATCCTTGTGAGTTTTCCCACTGTATTCCTTGTGTCTTGATGCTATTGAAGTGGTCCTACATTGCATTTTTCCGAAACAGTCATAAAGTTTCCTTCTGTGACTTACATTCTACAACTTGGATAAACTCTCTCTAGACTCTTAAAAGTAGGTTGCATCGGATCATCTTCCTAAGTAATAATTTAATCTATAAATAAATTATGTCTTTTTCCTGATTTCCTGTCAATAAATGGAATGGCTAATCTTGGTTGTCAACGTGACTGAATCTGGAATCCATCTCTGGGTGAGTGTATTAAGGCATCTCCAAACAGAATGAACTGAAGGGGAAGACCCTTCTCCAGAGTGGGCAGCTCAAACACTGAAAGCCCCTGGGAAGGCAGAGTTCCCGCCTTTGCTCCTTGCTGGTGATTGCATCTCTGTCGCTCCCACATCAATCCTTCTTCTACATTAAAATCCAGCATTCCCTTCATGTAGTTTGTAAGTATTATTCACATCATATTTATTATGAAAAGCTCATATTTTAGCATAGAGTTTTAATATACATTTCATATATTTGAAGTGCTCTGCAACCAGGAACATTATCTGATTTTAGGTCTTGTCTGTCACCTCTAAAAATAATTCTTGAATGAACTGGTCCCAGTTCTCATCCCCCATCACTTCCCTATCTATCTATTTGGTCTCTGCCTTTTGGTTTGCTTTTTATGGACAAGGATGCTAAAGATTCAAGGATACATCCAATCCCTAATACTTCACCTTGGCTTGTAATGTAATGGATTGAATGCAATGAGAATCTTAGTGATGAAGAAGGTCCAACATGTTAGACTACATTAAATTAAGAACACACGATACTCCCACATTATATTTTTGGTTGCAAAGATTCCAACTTTGAAAAGATTTTTTTAAGCTTCATATAAATGTGATCGCACATTTTATATTTACCACAAGCAGTGGATTAAATTCTATATGCATCTGGCAACCAATATATTGAATTAAAAACTGAAAAGAATGTTTTGGATTTAAAGTCAGCCTCAAATGAAAAGGGTTTCAGTCCAATGTCTGTATTTTAATATTCTCAGCAGGAAATTTAGACCAGTTCCTATTATTTACTTTCTTCCAGATGCGGTGACACTGTGACACCAAAATTCAAACAAAATTATCAGGAAGGATTCACTGCTTCAGAATGTTGAACACAGGACTAATGTCTCTTAATAATCCACTCAAAACAATTATAGAAATGGACAAACAAGTACAAAAGCAAGTACCAAGTTACAGTAGAAAAGGTTCTGGCACTGTGTATAAGACAATATGTAAATAAAGACACATTTAAGAAAATGTTTAGTTTCATTATCAAAAATGCAGAGAATTGCAAAGAATTATCAAAATATTTTTGTATGTGACTTTCTTTTTAACATGCTGTATATTTTCTCTATTTGTCTTCTACAAAGTTTTATGACAACTTTAGCAGTCATTTCAAATTATTAAACCGATACTTCCTGTTATAAAAACTAAAAAATTCTAGAATTTGAAACAATTCAGAATATGAAAATTTGAAGCATAGATATAAGCTACATCTTGTTAACATTTAAAAATTTTAAAGAGGAAATAGTAATAAGTCAATTGGCAATTCACAGATGCTGGGTGTTGGCCAATAGTTTCTTCAAGGATGTGGCCCCTTAGAGTCTACCTGTGCTTCAGTAGATGGTTCAACACCCATGCCAATATAGGCAGCATTAAGTAGACTCCAATGCCAATACAGGCAGCATTAAGTAGACTCCATGGGTTTAAAAAGAACACATGAAGTTGGAAAGGTTAAGTGTTGGGGTAAGGGGAGGGATCAGAGGGGAGGCAATGGAGGTGGATTTGATCAAAACACATTACATGCATGTATGACGATATCAAACAATAGAATAACTGAACAGGAAGAGTTAAGCGGCTACATTTAAAAACCTCTATTTGAAGGTGGTTCATTGTTTTCATCTGTCATAAAGAGACCCATTGTGGTGTATAAGCAGTGTTGGCTACTACATCATCCTGTCAGCATCATGTCTATGGTGTAAGTTAATGGATAAGACTTTCTAAATGATTTCCCAACGTACATTTTAGTTATCATATTTCATAGTCATATACAGCTCTGAGTTTTGGGAAATTTAATTAAAATTATTGTTTGACAGTTTTGTAAGATTTACATTTATACTAACAACACCGCCCCCCCATCCCCTTCTACCTCTCCCATTGGAACTATCCTTCTCAACACATCTCTCTCCTACATCCTTCTTCATATGTGTGAAGCCCACTAAATCCAATGAGACTTTCTTTCCTGAGAGGTGGGAGCTGATTTAATCTAGAGCACATGCAGGGATGGGGGGTGGTGGTGCTAACTTTTCAAACAACCTATTCTGATGGGAATGAACCAGTTAATCAGGTTAATTAAATGTATATCAGAGGAAGTGTTACCAATGACCTAACTCCCTTCTCGAAGTTCCATCACTCCTTAATACCACTCGGTAGGGGACTACGCAAGCCATATACTAATCATAGCTGGCTGACAAAAGTGATTTATATATTTATTGTAGTGGCCACACAACTGCATATATCTTCAGAACTCTCCAACTTTTACTCTGTAGGGCCTATCCCTATACAGAGTTGACAAAACAAAAGAAGGAAAAAACATTTTTTTTTAGAAAAACAGCCAGTTATCACTACTGACATATTGTTTATTATTTTTTCTAAGGTTTGCTATTCTAATTACTACTAACACTACAGATGGTGGAGTTTCCTCATCCAGAAAAGTGTATTGATCAGTTATGGTGGTGCACTGGGTGAAGTGGAGGGTCAGAAATGTTTGGTAACTTAGGGAACTCAGGGCCAGCCTAGACTACACATATTCTATCTAAATCCCACTGTACCTATCCCTATCAAAGGCACTGGATGGATATAAAAAAATTACAATTTGTTTTATTCCATATTTTCTGCCATAAGTAGATACATACATTATACAATTCGAATACTATTTTTATAGATTGTGTATAAAATGTCAGGAGATTTAACAAGAATCTTGCTTCAATAAAGTAATTCATTTAATACCTTTCCCTATATTTTATATAGATCCCAATTAACATTAGAAAATATTCAGTATGAATTGTGTGATGGTCATTCAGAGTTCTCTTAAAGTATTCTCCATAGATCCTTTGGTTTGACTTTTATTTGGAAGCTGAGCTAAAATTTGTTCTCAGTGAAAACCTCTAATATTTTGTCAGTAATATTTTTGAAGACATTCTCAAGTACATAGACAACATGACCTTTGCAAAACATACTATTGTTCTAGAAAGTTCTTGGTGGAATTGGTTTAATACAGGATGACCAGCTGCCATTTAAACATCTTAGGAAAAAAAGGTCATGTACTCATTGTAATTCATGTGAATGATGGGAGTAAATCATGAGAAAATGCATCTCTCTCTGCCAGTTGCCAACCTTGTTTTCTATTTATGGAAAACTGCATAAAAATGATTTTAGTCCCATTTGTGTTTATGTGACAATTTTATTTTATCCTTCTTTCTTCCTTCCTTCGTTCCTGTGAAAAAGTTGTAGTCTATTATCATTTACCAAGTAGTTCTCTGTGGATGTAAAAATCCAGATGGCCCCAGCAGATGGAGCCTTGGAAGCCTGGTTGAAATGTCCCAGACACATCCATCATGTAAAAACTCCATAGGAAATTTGAATAAAGCTGAAGGTCTGAAATTCTATGGACTGTAGAGGGTAGTCAGCTGTAAAGTTCATGTGCAAACACACGGTTATGACTTCTTAAAGAAACTTATTGTAATGTGCTCTTTATGCATTATTTAATCACTTGACATTTAAAACACTCCACCAGATCATGATGGCAGGGAAACCTTGTTCAGGTTTCCCAATTCTGTCATTGGGAGGAGTTGTAAAGAAATGAAGGACATTCTTGAAAACTAGTTCAAAGCTTTGGAGTTGCTCTGTTCTTGGACAGAGACAGGAAATATTTTCATTTTATTTGGCAGTGATTAATTGGGCAGACCAGTTCATAATGTTATTTTGAATATAATTCAGTTAGTTTTTCTTAAACTATCATAAACACAGTGACATAGTAAGTTTCATTGCCCACTAAGTAGCAATTGAGTTCTCATATTAAGAGATAAGATATTGATACTGTGTTTTTACATAGTAGATGTCTTATAAATATTCTCTCATTCTTCTGTATTTATTTTAAGTGTTAAAATTCAGGCTGACAGTAGACAATGACTAAAAATTTCAGTGGTCCTGTGAAAGGTCCCTGAGTAAATTTAAAATTAAACTTGAACACCCCTCCCCCCAAATAAAAAAGTCAATGACACTAGTGAATTTAAAACTCACTCATCCTTATGTTACTCTGTCTTCATATCCAAGTAGGATTTGGGGAAGAGGAATGAAAAGCTGAATAACCTTGTATCGTATTTATTACACACAAATGAAGTAGAGGTTCCTGGACAGTGCTTAAAAACATTGCTTTGTGCTTAACAAGATTCTGATGGTCACAATTTGGCCTTCCTATCATTTGGGGGCACATCTGGTTCTGATTCACATATAATATATTTGAACTAGATGTGGAATGTGGAATTATGAATGGTATAAAAAATGCTTTTAAGAGTGGTGCTGAAGGACAAGCTTAGCCAGAAGCAGCCTGACTAGCAGGAAACAATGCTTGACCCAGAACATACGTCAAAAGCCACCTTTCAGTGTATACACAGTCTACAGGGGAAATGACACTGGACATCATGAGAGACCAGGAATGTGTTTTAGGTGACTGTCCATCAAGGCCTGGGATGTAAGTTTTATTACATGTATATTTTGTGTGCTTTTTTCTTTATGAAATATGATGTTTTTCAATTCATTTTAGTGTCACAATGTCTCTTTTCCGGTATTTTTGAAATTAAACAGCAAGGTATAGTATAGTATACGAAATGAGCAGGTAGTAATGGCGAAGGTAGAACTGTGGAGGTAGCATGAACAAAATTTGGAGTTCAGGACTCTGGTAAAATAAGGTTTGGCCATCACTGGATCCTCACTCTCCCGTTCCCAGATGCTACTCAGTGTGGATGGAATGACTGGGTTACATACTTAATGAACTTCTTTCAGGTTCGTTGTGAAATATTTCAGGACTTTCCTAGAGACATTTTCCAATCCATGAGCTGTTTTAATAAACCCTTCCTGCTTATCAATAATTCATTTTTCCCTTTCTTGCCATTTTACTTGAAAAATAAAATTAATAAAAATAAATTTAAATATATAAATTAACTTGCCCCATTCTAGTGTTTGTATTCCTTTCCATATATTGTCACCATCCTAGTTTATCTTGTATGATGTTCAGTTCGAGACCAGTTTTCTGCCATCCTGAGATTGAGACATCTCATAGGCTAGTGTTGGAGGAACCTGACCATGTCTCCTGTGGTCCTGATTGTAGAACCACTGGATAAATTAATATTGTTCTGACTTAGATAGTCATACATAAAACGATAATAGCTTCCATCCTGGTGACAATTATTTTTCATGCTATTTCTGTGACTTACTCTTTTTATTCTGGCCCTTAAAAAAGAAACTCATCTACTTGCACATTTTGTTTCTGATCTGAAGTCTGATTGAAGGTTGAGATTATTAGTCTGAGGGGAAGGAGAATACAAATTTTATCCCCCCTCCCAAGAATTTAAATAAGTCTTGATTGTATTGGTCCTTCATTGCTGAGAACAGATAGAAACTCACTGAGCATCCTCAGCAGATCCATGATTTTAGGCGATTTAAACATATTAAAAATGGCTGCGATATGAGGGGGTGAATCTCAAGAAGCAGTCCAGGAACCTGAGGAAATGGAAATCTTTGTGAATTAGCTATCATGCATTTACTATCAGTGTAGAATAAATTTTAACTGTGATAGTGATTGTATACCAAATATTGGATGGGGGTAATTGTGATGTCTGTGAACTTCCAGATCCTCATTTGTAAAGAAAAGAAATAAGCCGGGCAGTGGTGGTCCAGGCCTTTAATCCCAGCACTCGGGAGGCAGAGGCAGGCAGAACTCTGTGAGTTTGAGGCTGGTCTCCAAAGCGAGTTCCAGGAAAGGCGCAAAGCTACACAGAGAAACCCTGTCTCGGAAAAAAAAAAAAAAAAAAAAAGAAAGAAAAAAAAAAAAGAAATAGAGTTTCAGAGCCTTAAAAATAAGTTAAAAAAATTTAATGTAGAGAAAGGGATCACCATGCAAATTAAATGGTCAGAACTTTATTTACAGATGAACACTTATTACATTTTTATGTATTTGTCATTTTGATGACACACAGATCTTTCTCAGTGTCAGGGTGGTTTACAGTATGTGATAACGCCAATGTTCTGTGTCATTTTGCCACAGTAGCCAACCATCAGCTGTGGTGTGAAATATGTGCTGGGAACTTGACTAATTGGCACAGGTGCCAGGTGGAAATGAAATTACTGTCTCTTTAAATATGTTTTCCCAAGACAGTGTCTATGGCATGGGAATTGTGAGAGCAGCAATCCTCAGCACCCATTACAGTCCCTCCGATATCGGTCCTTACCAGTGCAGACCCTTACACAACCCTAAAGAACTAGAAACTCTGGAAGTGAAGCCTAGAAAATAGATAACTTTTATATAAAACAGATACTTAAGATATATGCAAAGTTAGAGAACTGTCGATTGCAACTTGTCTTATTAAGGGTAAGGACACAAATCAGCACACTGTTATGTAGCACTCTTCTCTATGGGTGTGATAGATACAAATACTTACAAAAACAGCTTTTAGTAAGACATAATTAAATGACCAATAATTTAAGTTAAATGGAGCACGTGCCATTTTTGTTTTTAATGTAACTTACTTTCAAATAGCTATCTAATTTTTAATAATGTTTGTTTTACCAAATAGTATTCATTATACCAAATAGTATTCCTGGATATCTAGCAGTCAATTCTTTTAAATGAACTAATTTCAAAACAGTGCTTGGGTAGAAATACTCCCTTGTCTTTATTGTCTCGAAGTCTGCTTCTTTATTGCTGGTGGAGTACCAGGCACACAGACATACTGCAGGGTAGTTATAGCATTCTGAAACCTGCTGTGCCAGTCCATTATGCCAGAGTGGCAGGTAAGAGTTTATGGAGACCATGGCTTGGAAGATGTGACGTGTTGGTAAATCCAGACAAATAACTACTGTTTAATTTTTAGTATATTTTACCCAATCAGATAAATTATGCTTTAAGATTTTGTTACAGATACATAAGAACTCATCTCTACCATTAACTATGGGATGTGCTCTATGTCTTTAATGATAACTGTCTTACAATTCTGCTTTTGTTGGGTTGGAGATTGAGTCAAGCCCTCACATATGACAGGCAAGTTTGTCCCACTGAGTTGCACACCTAACCCTTAGTCCTTGCAGCTATCACCACCCATACAGAGACATTGACAGTCCATTTGGAAAGACACTGAATGGACACATGGACACTCAGAAGATCCAATAGATCCAGAGTTGAAAGAGATCTACTAGTGGAAAATTTGCAAACCTATGAAGATCCCTAGGGGGAAAATCTCATTACATTATAAGTCAAAAGACTGACAAAGCAGGCAGACCACAGGCTACCTCCAGGACATAAGCTTGTTTTCACACTGAAAGTTAGTTTAGATTACATCCTCTCAACCTCAGTATATTACTTGCTAGAAATAGTAAATTAAAACAAAATAAAGACACGTAGCACCAACTAGTTAGCCTGTTGTGAGAAGTGTTTAAGCTTTATAGGTTAAGAGGGGCCGTGACAGGAAATGTTAGCAAAAAGAAGAAAATTCCCAGGGAAGAATGTCTTGGGTTTCATTGTATTTATTTTTTTTTCTTCCTGTTGCCTTTTGCTCTCTTCTTGTGCTTATTATAAGAATGAACTTGGTGTCTTTTCATTGCCTAATTCTTTGAAAGAAAACATGCACATAGTAAGACCCCATTTAAATGGGCATACTGGGGACATACTGAGCTCATCAGGCATCCTCTGTATGTGCACATAATTGTGTCAGTGTGAGTAGTTTGAGGGGAACAGGGACTCAGAGGAGAGGTGGGAGGGAAAGATATTATATCACATGTCAAAAGCAGCCATCCACGAAATGTGGCCGAACACCATCAGCTGCCTTTCTTATCTCCAGGCCAAGGACCATCTGGGCAGAGAAGATGAAGTAATGAGAGAGGGGGAGGGACTGAGGAAGAAAAAAGGGGGATCAAAGGATGGGAGTGCATAGGAGCTCTATGAAAGTCCAGCAAGGAGCACTTTAAGTGAAGGCAAGTGTTTATTGAAGGAAGCTGTGGACCACTGGACACCCTACCCATCCTGTGGATGCTTTCTGTTTCCCTTAGTAAAAACCTACTTTCCCTTAAAAAATAAATGGGCTAGAGATACGAGTCAGCAGTTAAGAGCAGTTGCTGCTCTTGCAGAGGACCTGGGTTCAATTCCCAGCACCCACATGATAGCTCAACACCATCTGCAACTCCAGTTCTGGGGGGATACGATGCCCTTTTCTTACCTGCATGGATGCTGCACACATATTGTGTACAGACATGGATGCAGGAAAACACACACACACACACACACACACACACACACACACACACACACATATATATATATATATATACATATATATATATATAATAAAACTGAGACAAAATAAGACAAAAACAATGAGAGGTCAGTGTATACAATGTAATCAGGTTATTGGGCAAGCTACATAGAATGAAAAAAAAATCCATTTTTTTCAGTCTTTGTTGCTCCTTGTCTGGAACTTAATGGAGAGAAGAAAATATGTATCAAGGAAACAGCACTCTTTCTTAATATTAGGGTGTCATTCAGACACAGAAGAAGTTAAGATGGAGGCTTTCTCTTCCCTGGTCTTCAGCAAGCTCAAGTAACTTCACACTAGGCAACATTCATCCCCTGCCACAAGAATAAAACTACATCATGGGGTTGCTATGAAACCAACTGCAAAGATGCAAATAAAACATTTAGCCTGGAGTCCTAAGGCCTGCCGCACAGTGATAGCTCGGTATCAGTAGACAGTTAGAGGGGATGAGCATGTTTACCAAAATGTCCACACCACAGGTGGCCGAGGTCACCCAGACCTTCACAGACAAACATGGTGCATAGGAGCTTCAGCACAGCAGAGCAGCAGACAGACCCTTTAAAAATAGTGCAGAGGGAAAAAAAAAATAATCCTGGAGCATATGAATGAGCCGAAGCCTCTTTTGTACCATGGCAGAAAACATGTAGAAGAGGAAGCCAGAGGAGAAATAGGAGGAAGAGAGGAAACTAAGAGAACTGGCAGGCTATGGTCAGTCATTCCTTTGAAGGGAGAGAAATACAGACCGCACCAAATTAAGCTAAGCTTTAATTCTTTAAAGGTTTCACCCTTATAAATAAAAAATGGCCATGTGTCTGTCCTCCAAAGTGGCCATTTGTGCTTGGTCCTCCCCTTGGCTACAGACAGACAAGGGCAGAGGTAAAGAGGAAGTGGAAAAGAGGGCAATCTAGAGATACAAAGAATCCTTAGCTTCCCTGAGAGGCCATCCTGTTGATTGGTGATGTTCTCTTGAAGAACGTAATAGAGAGGTGCAGCCATTAACATCAGAAAAGTCCTAGTCTCCATTTTCAGTATGGCAGAGCATTAAGGTTGCCAGCAGGGCAATTCCCACTAGTCGGGTAGGCAGGGTACAGTTGAATTAAGAAAATTAGAAGACCAGAGTTTCGCAGAAAGGCACCTCCACTCTGCATGGGGCTGCTTATGGCTCTGGAGTGTCTTCTCTTCTGTATTCTTTTGTATTTAAAACGCTTGCTGGGGCACAAGCTGAAGGTGTTGTTTAGTGGTGACATGTTCTCTCATTTTTCTCTGTCTATGATAGCTAGTGGTGGCATCCTCATTTCTCCATCATCATCATTCAATAGCTTCTCCCCCACCCCATTCTTTGTGAGGATGATTTATACATGGGATAGGGGTATAATTTATTAATGACTTTAAAAAAAGCCAAAACACTATGAATAGTTACAGTGAGATGATAGGACTGTGTCGGCCAGAGAAAACAGTCAAGTTCTATGGAAATAACCATAGTGGACCACTCAGAGAGAATAAGATTCAGAGACATAGCCATTGGCTTATTCATTGGCATTGCAGAAATTCTTGGAGGAAACTGAGAAACTTGATTGACAGGGTCTTTGTGAGGGCACTCGAGGCTGGAGATTGCCTGGTAATTTTCAGTATCCATATGCAGTCTTCATGCTCCCTGGCAGTGGGTTCTATATATAGTAGCTTCTGTTCATTAAACTTCTTAATTCAAGTCTGTGCTAGAGTAATTGGGAAGAGCAGTCTACGGGGTAAGATGAGTACTATTTGTGTTAATGTAGTCACTATTCCCAAGTGTACCATTTAGCAAATAAAGTGTGAACTTTATAAAAAAAAATGAATAGGTCTTTTATCACAGCTGCAGGCTGCTAGGAAGACACCAATTTAAAAAATGTTTAAAATTTTTTTATATTGTTACTCTGACTCAGCCATTCTAACTATACATTTCTTTCCACTTTTAAAGAGATAAGGAGAGAATGAATTATAAGGAACATTTTTTTTTTTGTTTTTTTGAGACAGGGTTTCTCTGTGTAGTTTTGGCGCCTGTCCTGGATCTCGCTGTATAGATCAGGCTGGCCTTGAACTCACAGAGATCCACCTGGCTCTGCCTCCCGAATGCTGGGATTAAAGGCATGTGCCACCACTGCCTGGCCCAGGAGCATTTTTAAATGTCATCTTCCAATTGGCTTATTTATGTGTAACACAAGAAACTTCACAAAGAAATTTTAGGCGGAGAAAATGACACTGGCTCATGTCCTGTCAAGTTACAATGGAAGGAAAATCAGATGCTGTGATCATCACACAGGATTTGGAGGTGGGAGGACCATATAGATGATAGCATTCTGTATGACCTTAATTAGTCTATCTGACTATGCATAATCAACTGAGGCTTTGAGAAAGTTCTTGCTTTTTATGGTCAGCATACCTTTTCCTGCTTCCCTGTTGCTGAAGCTGGTCTTCTAGGTCATTTTCAGCATCTTGTATTGCCAATGACTATCAGTAAGATCTGTGTTCCTGGCTCTAAAAGATGCAGTCATTTCCAACACTTATAATATGGCTTTATCCACTTGGACAGAATGAAACAATTTTGTGCAAAGAGGGAATCATTCTGAGATCTAAACCCTAAGGTAGAATCATTAACAAACACAAGCACACTTCTTATAAAGCCTCAGATCAGGACAAAAATAATGTACATGTTTTACTATTCCTCTTATCCTACAACCCAAACTGACACCAAGCAAGTCATCAGTTTGGAATGATACCCACCATCAGGGTGACCTTCATTCCAGTTCAGCTTTGATGAGATCACACCAGGAGTTAGTGTCAGTTTCCATAGGTTAGTAACTCTGTCCCCAAGACTGACTCTCTCACTTCAATACCAGTCACAAGTCCTAGAATATTTTTATCTGTGCTTTAAATGTTCCCCAATGTCCTCTTCAGATTTGATTCATTTGCTTTGAGTGGCTTGCAGAACTTGGAAAGCATTTGATTCTTTTTTAAAATTAGGATTGGGTTACATCTAATTGAGCTGCTAGCCAAAGAGGCCCCCACAGGAATTCCTAAACAACCTAGGCTCTTGCCAAGACTCCAGGTTGCTCTCTACAAATTGAGAGCAAGGCCCCATTGCTGAAGACAACACCTACAGAACTCAATAAACACATTTCCACTCATGGAGATGTTGAACTGGTGCCTACAGAGAGCCTTCATCCCTCTATTCTGGCATCTTTGATACATGTAAGTACTTTGTACACTATCAAAAGAGAAATGTAAAAACCAAGCTAGCCACAAACGCTTTATCTACAATGGTGTACTACCTGCAAGGTATGCTAGGACAATGGTTGCACAGAGTTTGTGAGAGTAACTAACCGATAACTGATTTGATTTAAGCCCACTCCATGAGATAGAACCCATACTCAACACAGAACCCAAGGGGACCAGGGACCTAAGGTAAAAACCAAATAATACTGGTCTAAAAACAGAAAGAAAAAATTTAGTGATCAAATGACTACTAATGATATCCTGCTATACTCATAAATCAGTGCCTGCTTCAGACTTCATCAGAGGAGCTTTGTCCTGCAGCAGATGGGAACAAATACATAGACCCACATCCAGACATTATGCAGAGAGTGAAAGACTTTGGATCACCCATCTCCAAATAGAATACATTAAGTCTCTCCCCTCAGAGCTCAGGGAACCCATACAAAAGGAGGTGGAAAGAGTGTGAAAACCAGAAAGGATGGAGGGCATGAAGGAAACAAAACCCTCTAAATCAATTTAGCAAAGCTCAAATGAATTTAGTAAGTCTGAAAAAGGATGCACAGGACCTGCATGGGTCTGCTCCAGGTTCTCTGCATATAAATTATGGCTTCCAGTTTAGTGATTTTATGGGATTCATGAGTGTGTAAATGAACTGAACTGTCATTTACACCTGTTGGGAAAATCAGTTTTCTCCAATAGAATGATACTGGATATATCAACCACTCCAGGACAGGCCTCATGTTCAGGAGTAGTTGACCAATAAATAATGGATTCCATAGCTCTTTGTGTGCTTTTGTTTGATTACAGTTGGTGGATTTTGGGGGTGGTTGTGGTGTTCTATTTTGTTTTCTTGGTTTTAAGGGGTTTTATTGTATTGGGTTTTTGCTTTTTTTTTAAACCAACTTAAAGATGGGTAGGTAGGTAGAGAGAGAGTATCTAGAAGGACTTGGGGGAGGGGAAGAATATGCTCAAAACGCATTTAAAGTTAAATTTGTTTTAAATAATAAAAATTTAAAAGAAAAAATAATTAAATAATTACAATATTTTAATGGCTTGTAAATCACAATCAAAAATATTAATGGATTTAAAGTGATTTCAAATAATTTGTATACACACACACACACACACACACACACACAAGCAAACAAATTGAAGTTATGCCACTTGAGGGGATAATACTTTCTCCAAGACACATCGACTAATCAAAACCCCAGTACCAGCCACTTTGGAAGTCAGTGTGGCAGTTTCTCAGAAAACTGGTAATCAATCTACCATAAGACCCAGCTATAACACTCTTGGGCATATACCCAAAGGATTCTCAATCATACCACAAGAACATTTTCTCAACTATATTCATAGCAGCTTTATTTGTAATAGACAGAACCTGGAAAAAAAAACTAACTAGATGTCCTTCAACTGAGGAGTGGATAAAGAAAATGTGGTACATTTACACAGTGGAAAGTATTACTCAGCTGTTAAAAGCAAGGACACCAGAAAATTTGCAATGGATGGAACTAGAAAAAGTCATCCCGAGTGAGATAACACACACTGAGAAAGAGTAACATGGTATATACTCACTCATAGGTGGATATTAGCTACAAAACAAAGGATAACTATGCTACAATCCACAGAACCAGAGAGACAAGGTAAGAAGGAGGATTCATGCAGGGATGCCCCAAGCTCCCTGGGAAGAAGAAATAGAAGAGATTTCATGAGTGGACTGAGGACAGGTGCAGATGGGAACATGAGTGATCAGGTTGCAGGGGATGGGGAGAATACCAGAAGAGACTACTGGAAATGGGGAGCATTTTAAAGTCAAGTAAAAATCTGGCTCAAGGGAGTCTCCCATGAATCTACAAGGATGACCCCAGTGAAGACTCCTAGCAATAGAGGATACTTAGTCTGAACTGGCCATCTCTTGTAACCAGATTGGTGCCTAGCCCAGTTGTCATCAGAGAGGCTTCATGTAGCAACTTATGGAAACAGATGCAGACCCACAGCCAAACATTAGGCAGGGTTCAGAGAATCTGGCAGAAGAGGAAGATAAAGGATTGTAGAAGCCAGAGGGGTCAAGAACACCAACAGAAAACTCACAGAATCAACTAACCAGGGCTCACCGAGACTGAACCAACAACCAGGGAGCCTGAATGGGACTGACATAGGCACTCTACATATCTGTTACATTTGTGTAGCTTGGTCCTCTTATCACACTCCTAAGAGTGTGAACAGGGGCTGTCTCTGACTCTTTTACTGTTTTTTTGGGACCCTGCTCATACCGGGTCTTCTTGCCCCTTCTTAGTACATGGGTAGGTGGCTTAGTCTTACTGAAACTTGATATGCTATGTTTTGTTGATACTCATAGGAGACCTGCCCTTTCCTAAACAGAAATGGAGGAGGAATGAATTGAGGCTAGGAATAGCGGGGGTGGCTGGGGGTGGGGACTAGGAGGAAATGAGGGAGGGGAAAAACAAAACAAAAACAAAAAGCACCAGTACCTGGCATGAGAAATCTCCTTTGGTCAGGGGAATCCAGGAGATTCTCAAAACAATATAGTCTATTGCAGTTGTCCTTGATTGCCTCCCTGAATATGAAGGTAAGTCCATACTTCTGAGGATGTCATGTACTTTGGAAACAGGACTTAGAGGAAGTGAGGTGAGAGTGAACTGGAAGCCTTGTCCATGATGTCTAGCTCTCATAGTACCAGAAGCTGATATAGAAGCTATCAATGATGGGAAGCAGTCAATAATCTTATGCAGTTGTGACATCTACGAACCACAGCAATGATCAGCATGGTAAGATATTGCCAAAGGTACAGGTGTAACCAACAACTGCCCAATTGGACTTACGATCCACTCAGTAGGACGAATTTTATGGTTTGTACCACAAACCAAGCCAAATACCTATTACACAGGAGGCGAAGTTACTACTGTTACTTTCCCAAACAAGTATAATTTCTAACTGCATTAGCCCGCACTCTTCATCAAAGAAGCTTGCTTTCGCGGCAGATGTAGCCCCTTACATAAATACAGAAATCTGCAAAGGGTAGAGAGAAACTTGAGCGTGAGGTGCTCAGCCCTGATGAATGCACCCACATTTAATATATTTAATAATGTTTATCAGTATATTTAAAGATATTACAAAGACTAGTTAAGAGATACATGGAGATTGATTTGGAAATTTCCCGTAAGTTTTTGGCATGCTATCTGACATACATAGACTGTTCATTGTAACAAAAAAGTTTCTACTCAAAAAAACCCCATGATGCTTATGAAGCTAATAAATGGGAAATTTACTTTGGCACAGTTTTATTTTGGGGCAAGGTCTCTTTATTGAACCAGGGCTCTGAGTTCAGTACAATGGAAAGTGATAAAGAACTTATAACCACTGCATATGCATCCCTCCAAAAGTGTGGCCACATATATGCAAACATGCATCCATCCATCCATCCACACCCTTCCACAGGTGTGATCACATACATTCAAACATGCATTCACACATGCACTGACGTACTTTCATACACAATTCTCAAATAAATGAATGAATGTGGAATAAAGTCTAAAGAAGGTCTTCTTGCTCAATCTTTCCATTCTCCAATTGCTCATGCTACAGATACATCTTATGCAAATAATTATCCCTGTATTATAATTACAACATATTTACTTACAAAATTATGGATAAAAGTTAGTAGTGAAAATTTTACAATACACAGTTACCTCAGGTTTCTGAAATTCATTCTTATTCAAAAGTTATAATACTTAGAACATATTGAAATATGTTAAAAGATTGAAGTAGTGGTAACAACCTGGATCCAGCATTTGGGAGTTGAAGGAGGATAATAAGTTCAAGACTAGCCTTGGCTACATAGTGAGTTTTAGGCCAGCTTGGACTACATGAGATTTCAAAAAACCAAAACACAATAAAATATAAAATTTTGTAAAGTACATAAAGGTTGAAATGTATAGTTTTTTAAAAATTCAATAGCTATTTTAAATCTGTACTTTTAGAAGTTCTTAAAAAGTAATTAACTACTAATAAAACAGTTACTGTTATACATCCTATAAAATATATTTTAAATTAAGCATGTCTTAGTGATCTTTTGGTATGTTTACTTTTTTTTTAGGAAGGCTCAGGTTAATATTTATCTATATGGAGAATGGAGGTGGACTCACAGGTTAAGGCTGATAGTTCATATGTTGACAAAACCTTTTTGAGGTCTCAAATATGTTCCATTTTACATTTGAAGATGACTTATCATTTTTATAGGTGAAGCTTTTCCATAAGACATAATTCTATCACCTGTTCTTTGTCCTCATAGCTATTTAATGCTTTAAAATATATCCTACCCCTCCATACACGCTATGAATATTGGATTGTGGATATTAGGCCAACAGAAGCAACAGTGTCTGTGCAGAAATCAGTTCCTCTTAAATATGGTCTTTGGAGACAAGTATATTTACTTAGGTACAGAAGGGCTGTTCCATGAGAAGCACGCTCAGACAGATGATAAAGTGTTGGACAGACTGCCTGATGAGTAAGTATGCTGCTGTGCATGCGTGGCGATGTCCCAGGGCACACATGAAAAGCCAGCACGATGCTACATGCTTCGTGTTCACTGAAAGCTCCTTTCTAAAACTGAACAGGGCTGAAAGCAGAAAGGCAGAACACTTGACACCCTCCTGTGACCTTCTTAAGTGTGCCTCATGTAATTTATTAGAGTACACAATATTTTGGGGAACACACTACCACCACATTTCCTCTCTTTTTGTCTAAAATTAAAAAAAGCTTATAACTAATACAAGAAAAACTATCTTCAATAAGTATATGCAATATACAGTCAAGATTACATTGACAATGTCTAGTCCATTAACATTTGACAGATCCAGACAAAAAACTTCATTATATATATTAACAATGTCCAGTCCAGTAATATCTGATAAACTCAGACCAAAAAATTTTCATTACTTTCATTACTCACATACTGATATGGACATGTAAACAACACACAAATATTCTTTTATATGAATGCACACACACAGTATAAATGAGAGGGAAATCTTAAAGATACTATAGTCCAATCTTTAAAATATAAGCAGTGAGCATGGTGTCAGGCTTCATTAAACAAGACATTGTCCTCCAGTAGATCATTTGTTCCAAGGTTCAGGGTTGTAGAAAGAGGTTATCCATAGTTTTTAGTTTAAAAAGGCCAGACTTCTCTGTTTGCTCACAGTAAGTGCATATTCAGTAGATTGGGTCCTGCCCACCTCTCAAGTAATTTCATATATTTATTTGTGGTGCATGTGCATGCGTGTGTGTGTGTGTGTGTGTGTGTGTGTGTGTGTGTGTGTGTGTGTGTGTTTGTGTGTGCGCGCCTATCTGTGGCCATTTGCACGCCATGTCCCATGTATCGAGGTCAAAGGACAACTTGGGTGAGTTAGTTCTGGTTCTCTCATTTACCATAGGTTCCAGGGGTTAATCTCAGGTTGTCTGGTTTAGCAGTGAACACCCTCCCTTGCTAAGCCATTTTGCTAGTTCTCACAGCCACTTTTTAGCAATTAATTGCCACTAGGAATCATGTTGTCTTGGATCAATAAGTGTGGTTGTTTTAAACTGAATATAACCAGAAGGACTGACTTTGTAGAAATTTAAAGGCCCTAAATAATATAATAATGTTGCACTTTCTTAAAGAATTAAAGAAATGCAGCAATTAATACAAAATATGCCTTTAAGAATAACTGATCTTATTTGAACAACAGGCATCATTTCTGATGGGATGGAACAGTCCAAAACATTCAAATGTTCCAATACCCATTCAGTTGTTCTGTGAACATGGCTAGGCTTCACCATGTAAATTTTCTTTATGGGTTTTGAACTCTTGCTCCAATAGTTCTATAACTTATCTAAATTTATCTTACCATGGAATGACAAGTAATGAGTCGATCAAATGTAGACATTTCTGTAGGAAAACAGGAAGTTCTGAGAACTTACACCACACAAGTGTCAGCTCTGTCCAGTTGCTAAAAATGTGACTATGTTTCTTTGTGTTACTTGAGGTCCTACTATTTACTGCATTTCTCCTTTTCTGTAAGATTGACAATGCAACTTTGATTAAGAGAATGCAGATAGCCTGTACAAAGAGATCAGAATCACATCAGACATTTGCTGTAATAATATTGAAGGCACAATAAAAACCAGCTTATTTATGCGATCTCTGAGGGGAAAATATTAAATCTCTTCATCTATCGGCTTGTTAATTTGAAAATGAAATTTCTTATAAGGCAGAGTGTTTTAGGGAAACTTAGATGAAAATATTCTAGAGATGTATCATGATCTCTGAATAATGTAAAATGAAAAATGTTCTATTTCAAAGCAAATATGATGTTTCATTTGATGAAGGAAGAATCACATTCATTTTACAGTCAAATAATCTCATAACTTTTTAAATCTCAGTATATTATGAAAGGTTTTAATATAGCCGGCAATTTTCCTTTTTTAATTACTGTGTCAGTCATTGTTGGTGGGTGTAACTTTACTCTTTCTCTGAGTTGTGATTGCGACTTGAGTGATTGTTTAGAATATAGCCTCGAAATTGTCCCTACATTCATAAAAATGACCCAATATTTTAGTCAGAAAGTAAAATTCAGAAATGCATCCTGTGTCTTGATGTTTTCAGTCCTCACCTTAGGAAATGAGATGTGAAGAGTTTAGTGGTAAGATTTTCAGGTAATGTATAATTTTACTTGTCTTTCTATTAACCCTTACCATTTCCTAGAGCTTTGATTCTTGCAGTAGACAGTTAATTATTTTAGAACTTTGTAATGTAGGAAATTAAGATCACTTAAAGAGAGCCAAAATGGGAAATGTTTGGAATTAAAGAGTCTTTGTCTCGTAGAAGCAGAGAAGAGTAAGTTAAATGAACCAATACCCACTGTATGGTACCAACATTACAAATCCTCAGAGCTTATTTTCTACAGAATATATCTAAAGTTAGGTGGAATTGTGACTTAGACAGATGTGGTTTGTGGAGACACAAATTCTGATACCAGCCCTATATATGTTTGCGTGTGTTAGTGTATACAATAGCATCTATAGGCTGAGATAAGACAAACACTCCTGGACCAGAACTCCCAAGCAAGTCCTAGAGTTCACAGAGAGACAGACATAAACACACACACAGATACACACACACACACACACACACACACACACACAGAGAGAGAGAGAGAGAGAGAGACAGAGACAGAGAGACAGAGAGAGAGCTATGGCTTTCCTTCTAGCCTTCTTGAGATGTTACGTCAAACTGAAACCAGATCATCACGTTGATTTTTTAATGTGAGAGCTGCTGTAATTTGTGCAACCCATTCGTGGCAAAGTAGATTCAGTAATCAAGTCTTGCTGTTTGAAGGAAACTGCATCTGTGATCAAAGAAAGAGAGATGATGCCTCAATCCATCCCATCTCCATATTCATGATGGTGTGAATAAATGTGAAAAATTAACTTTCTGACAACGGTGGGACAAAACAATTGTGCATCGATGCTCCCAAAGATGTATGTTTTGTAAAGTGAGATCCAAACCCCTGTCTCTGTTTGTGGAAGCCTGTAAAGCTAAAATGGTGACATGTGGCCTGAGACCCAGCTCTGAGTCTGCAGGGACAGAGCACAGAGACAAAGGGTCTGGGGAGCCCAGTGCATCTGGGAGCTGCAGAGGCTGTACTTATGGCTGAGTGGACTTAACACCGCCTTGCGAGATCCAGGGAGCTCTTGGACTAGGCCAAAGGTTCTGGGAACTGGAAATCAGGGAACATGGTCCCAGGCAAGAGGAAATTTGCTCTTAATTGTTTTGTCCTGTACTTTATCAGCAAACTCTTGGGAGGTGGAGAAAAATTCAGGGTACACACATGCTCCTGGAGATGTTTATTTTAAATTCTCTGTCTAGTTCCAAAACATTGAGAAAAAAAAAGAAATTGTTTTTAATGTATTGTCTATAAATCATAAGATGAGAAAAACCAAAATTTACTTAAGAAAGGAGTAGGATGCAGTCACATAAAGTGGACCAGGGGAATGACTGCATAATTTAAGTACTTGCTTTTGTAAACACCAGCACCTGCCTTCACTTAAAAAATAGAGAGCACTTATATTCTCAGAGCTAGGGATATGAGGGCAGAGGGAGGTGGATTCATGGGGTTCTCTAGCCAGCCAGACTAGCCTAATGGGTGAGCTTTGGACCAACGAGAGACCTTACCACAAAGAATATGGACAGTGTTCCCGAGGATAACACCTGAAGTTGTCCTTTGGCCTCTGTGCATGCACCACCCCCAGATTTTGTGTGTACACACAACCCACACACATGCACACATACACACCTGTGCTAAAAATACAGTGTACCAAAACATCAGTGTACAAAATTAAAAAATTTTGTTATTTAAATAAATGATGTCTAACTTCAAAAATCCAAGCCATAATATGAATGGGAATTTCAGAATTAACTTGCTTAAAGCTATTTCTCTATTAAGAAAGGTGCACAAAATGAAGCAGGGTCTATGTGCATTGCTAAGGTCCTTGGCTGAGGATTGTGAAATTTTTCTGATTTCTTTTTCTTTTTTTTTCTTTTCTTTCTTTCTTTTTTTTTTTTTTTTGGTTTTTTTTCCGAGACAGGGTTTCTTTGTGTAGCTTTGCGCCTTTCCTGGAACTCACTTGGTAGACCAGGCTGGCCTCGAACTCACAGAGATCTGCCTGCCTCTGCCTGCCTCTGCCTCCCGAGTGCTGGGATTAAAGGCGTGTGCCACCACCGCCCGGCTTCTGATTTCTATACATACTTATTTTCAAACTTTAAGTTCTTTTATCCATCCCTCTTCTCCTCCTCTACCCCCATTTCCTCTTTCCCTACCTCTCCTTTCTCTGCATGGGATTGAACTCAGAGCCTCTGTCACTACAACTATATACCCTATCACTGTATCTCCCAATAGTTCGTAAGCCTATTACCTTATCCAAGAGTTATGTCCAACTCTATGATTAAGGTTTTTTAATAACAACTGTTTGTAATGGGATATATATAATTCTAAGATTTTGATTCATTTTAGACACATTGTTTCTCAATTCAAACTGTGTTACACTGAAATGCAAAGCAATTACCTAATTTAGTATATATGGGTTTGATATATTAATATGTATTTGTGGTTTTTACATTGCTATAGTTAAGATACACAAAGCAAATAAGTGAAAAAAATCTGGATATTTTCTTCTGTTATAAGTAGATGCTAATCTATTGGTTATTACAAGATTATTTTTAGACAGAAATATAAAACTAGGTCATGTAGTACCAAGAATCAAGATAATATAGAAAAGAAGAAATATATTTACAATCTAATTTTTATAATAAACTGGAAAGAATTGATATGTGATTATTACAATATTGGAGATAGAATTTTGACCATAAAATGGACAGCCCAATAAATTATGTCAGAAGGTTGTGTTTATAAATGTATGTACATATGGGTAACAATTATAATTAAAGAATAAGAGGCCATGAATTTGAGGAGTGTGAGAAACAAAGGAGGTACTAGAGGGGTGAGAAAGACAAAAACGAAGTAAATACAGCACTCAGGTATGAAAAAGTCAAACTAAATAAAAAAATTAAAGCCCACATATATAATTATTAAGGAAAGTATTTGGATTATATTCAAAATTGTAGCTAAGAATGTAATGAAAATGGCATGGCCCAAGTTTGCAGAGTTGTATGTCTGACTTTGGTGTTTGTTAGTTACCAGCTGTGGTATCAGTTTTGTTTGGACTCTTTGCCTTCCAGGTTTATCATTAGTGAAATGAGTAGAATGGTCATTGTTAGACTGTAGAAGCCTGGAAATGAGAAGACACACAGAGCAGCCATTCCACAGTATGACATACAGCAGAAATCCAGCACTTCGCAGGAATATTTTCAAAAATTAATCTTTCTGTGACAGATGTAATTTTCTTCCTTCCTGCCTATTCCTAGCTGTTCATAGTGATGAACCTCATTATACTGAGAAAAAGAGTTCACACACAAAGGAGACATGATTTATGATTCCTTTTCCATAAAACATTGGAAAAACCCAATATGTAGTGATAGAGAAAGAGATTAATAGAAATTCTGATCTGAGAGAGATGCTAACAGGGTTCTACAGGATGATGGTGTGAGTGTGCATGTGTTTCTTTCTCTGTATGTGTTACTCTCTGTGTGTGGGCCTGTGCATGCATGTGTGTGCATGCAAAGGAATGTGTGCATGTATGTACTTGTGTGTGTGCATGTATTTGCATGTTTGTGTGTGTGCATACACACTGTTTGTGGTCTTAATTGCTGTAGTATTTATGGTGTTATAAATGAGTAGTACTTAAACAATTTATCTACTGTGTAAAAATTATATGTTCACAAAATAATCATGAAAATATCAATCAACTGTTAATGAGGTATGAGATGGCTGGTGAAGGTATAGCTAGAAGATAATCAGAGGTATGTTTGGGAGCAGTGCGTGTGGTTGATATATTGTGCACCTCAATAAACTTATCTGGTGGTCAGAGAACAGAACAGCCACTATATTAAATATAGAGGTTAGGCAGTGGTAGCACATACCTTTATTCCTAGCGTTCCAGAGGCAGAGATCCATGTGGATCTCTGTGAGTTCAAGGCCACACTGGAAACAGCCAGGCATGACAACACACACCTTTAATCCCAGCACTTGAGATCTCATGTCTTGCTTGGGAAAGACACATACCTTTAATTCCAGGAAGTGATGGCAGGAAGCAGAAAGGTATATAAGGTGTGAGGATCAGGAACTAGGGCTTTTTAAGCTTTTAGGCTTTTAGCATGTTCAGCTGAGATCCTTTCAGGTGAGGACTCAGAAGTTTCCAGTTTGAGGAAACAAGATCAGCTGAGAAGTTGGCAAGGTGAGGTTAGCTTTGGCTTGTTCTGTTTCTCTGATCTTTCAGAATTTACCCCAATATCTGGCACTGAGTTTTTCATTTAATAAGACCTTTTAAGATTTGTGTTACAAGTGTGCAGTTGGCAGAGATTTTGGTTATGAATTTGGTGGTTGGAACTCATGTTTAGCTGAAATATTCTGAGGAAAATGTATTTGTAAATGTTAAAATGAAACCAAGATGACATGCAAGCCACAAAAACAGACACATTCAGGAAGAATGTAAGACATACAACTGAAGTACATTGGAAAATTGACAAAGCTAAAACACATTTCAGGATAACAGTTGGAAAGCACCCACAGGAAATACTGGTTGTGTTTACAACATTGAGAAGTCAGGGAAATGTCCAGCAGTAAGTCAGTTACCTGTGTAACATGAATTGCTAAGCGGTCTTATTAATAAAAAAAAAAACCCCAGAGCCAGATATTGGGGTGAAAACTGAGAGATCAGAGGAATAGAACAAGCCACAGCCAACCTTGCCTTACCAATTCCTCACCCTCTGGAGAGAGCTACTTCCTGTATAATCACACCCATATACTTTCCTGTGCCCTGCCATCTTACTTCCTTTCTCTGCCCAGCTACATCACTTTCTTTTTCTGCCCAGCTCTATCACTTCCTGTCTGTTTGTACAGACCTCCAGACCTTTATGGTTAACTAGTGCTGGCATTAAAGGTGTGTGCCACCATGCCTGGCTCTGTTCCCAGTGTGGCCTTGAACTCACAGAAATCCAGATGAATCTCTGCCTCCTGAAGTGCTAGGATTAAAGGCATGTGCTACCATTGCTTGGCTCTATGTTTACTATAGTGTCTGGCTTTTTCTTCTGATCCCCAGATAAGCTTTATTTGGCTTCACAAATAAAAGATCACCACAAACCTGTTTGTGAATAGATCTTGAGAGATGTTACTGAGCACTGAACTACCACTACCTACTGATAGTGCAAGTGCTGGGTCACCAGCTCCGTGCACATCTATTAAGAGAATTTGTGTTGCTTGTCAAAGAGAAAAAAGGGACAAAAAAAAAAAACTTTTTATGATCTTAAGGTTAGATTGAACTGTTCTTTTTCTCTTGTACAATAAACAGTAAGCAGAAATAGTTCTAAATTATAACCTAGATTATTACTTAAAGGGTTATCAAGAATTACAGCCTGGGGGGAGGCAGAGTACTGCCTTGAAGAGTGGGTAATGGCTTTCATGGCAGGCACTGGTAAGTCAGAGGGACTTTCATTGCTATAGAACATTGGACGAGTTCCTTACAGATCCAACTCATCTCACATTACTAAACACAGAGTGAGGTTATAAGCAACTGCACCTGAGGAGAATGTGTGGACTGGAGCTTCAGATCTTACACTGAGGAGTGAGCTTGTTTAAAATATCATATCATGACTCTGCAATTTGTGGCTGTGTGAAGTCTAGTGACTCATCATGGCAGAGACCCCAAAAATGGACCATTCTGAGAGACGGGTTGATGTGTATCCTTCTGCAATCAGGGCATTATGGGTCACAGACTCCTCCAGAATCTTGATACAGTTTCCATGAACCTGTTCTACTGATACTTCCACTTAAACTTCCATTTTCCTTTTCTGTCATTCACTCGGACACAGAAATGCTTTGGATCTGATGGGTCTTCTGAATCTCTCAGTATTGTTCCTGTTTTCTTCCACATGGGGATTCCCAGAAGAATTTCTAGCACATTGGATTCAATCTTGATAATCTCTTCTTAGAAGTCCTGGACTATGCAGTTACATGCTATTATCATCGATATTTCTATGCTGTTTCTGTCCTAAATATTTGTTTATCATAGAAGATATCATTGGGAGTTCTAGTGAGATATTTAATGAAATAGAGATTTTTTTTAACAGACAGATGGTGGTCTATACCAGGATACCCTTGAGTAAGATGGTTCCAGGACAGTAAAACATATTCCAAGTGATCACAGGCAAAAGAATGTAATTGAGGAACTCAATATACAATTCCTTTGTCCATTTTTTCTACTTAATTTTTTATGATGTTTTTAATGAACTTTTAATTTTAGCTTTTTTTAAAAATTTATCAAGTAAACAACATAAGCATTTTAGAAAGTGAGATGGGTGAGGGAGGAAGAGGAAGGGAACAGAAGGGAGGAAAAGAGAGAGAATATGAACCCAAGTCCTTATAGAATCCTAGAGTGGCTGGGCAGTGGTGTTACACGCCTTTAATCCCAGCACTCGAGTGGCAGAGCCAGGTGGATCTCTGTGAGTTCAAGGCCAGCCTGGGCTACAGAGAAAGATCCAAGACAGGCACCAAAACTACCCTGAGAAACACTGTCTCGAAAAACAAAACAGAACTAAAGAATCTTAGAGTGGGCAAATTTGAGAACTGCCATAGTTAATATGTCTTCCTGACTCCCCACCCTCTTTTTTTTTAATTGCATGGTTCTAAATCAGATTTTATCATTGTACCCCGAGAAGCAGAGATGTAGATGCTCACAGTGGGACTTATAATCTAGATCTATTCATTTTGACCTCAAACTCCAAATTATTTATAGCAAATCATTTCCTATTATTTTCTTCATCATTCAGGAACATCTGTCCACCACTTACATGATCATTTATTTCAGTATTGTGTCATTTTGATGAAAAAGAAATTATTCTAAATATCTAATACAAGGCCCATATTAACGGTGCTTTTTAAATCCCCACAGATGTGGGGAATGACCCCTTTTCATCCCTGAAGATTGCAATTGGGTCAGTCTTTAGTACACTTTGTTCCAATAGAGAGGAACAATTTCATTCATTAATTTGTGTATTCATTTAGCAAATAATTTTAGAGTCTTATTATATCAAGTTTTTTTTGCCACTTTCATTATTTCTGTTTGCATTTCTTGGACACTCTCCAACTATTCTAGACTCTTTTAATGGTTGATGATCAATATTAGACATTATTATAATAAGAACCTTACTTGCTAAAAGGGTTAGGTGTTAATTATTTCATTTTAATGTTATATCAGCATTTTAAATATTAAATTACATCTGTTTCTTAAACCTTCTGTGACAACCTTGCCCTCTTCCAACCCCAGAGAACTATGTGTGACATTAAGTGTTCAGACACCACCCAGGTCTTTCATATTTCCTATTCATTACACTTGGAAATCTTTTTTAGTGGTTTGTTAATATGTATTCTATTTTGCAGTCTTAACACTAGTATCTAGATAGTTTACCCATAAGAATTTTCTTTAATTACCTGTTTTTGTTTAATTGTGATCATTTTGGTATTCACTCTCATACTTCCTCTCTTTGCTCTTCCACATCATGCCTAGCTTCTGGTAAACTCTTTTCCTATCCTCTGGTAACCATTTTTTCCTAGCCTTTTCTGGTAAGACTTTTCCTAGCCTCTGGTAACCACTTTTCCTAGCCTTTGGTAACCACTTTTCCTAGCCTCTAGTGGCCACTTTCCTACTTTCAATTCCACTTCTTTTGCAGCTTCTCTGTGTGTGAGAGAACGTGCAGCAATTTTTCTGTTCCTGGAATACTTAATCAACATGATATTTTACAAATTCTCTCCTTTTTGCTGCAAATGACAAAATTTCATTCTTTTTATCATGGAAAGATACTCCATTATATTCATATAATTTTAAAAAATTCATTCTACAATGTGAAAAGATGCAATAATTATATTCATATAATTTTAAAAAATTCATTCTACAATGTGAAAAGATGCAATAAATACTCCATGTCACAGTGTAGTGACTGTAACACAATAACCTTCATGTTTTTTTTAAGCATTGGCATCTTCAAACACAAAGACATCATATGAAATGATACGCTACTTACTGTTCTTCTATCAGTGTGTTAATTTGAATATAGCACAACTACATCTCATAATGATGTTCAAACAAAATTTAAAAGCAACCCAGATAGAAAAACCAAGATGAAGTTGACAGGTGTGTTGTTGAACATCTTCTAGTCTAGCATTAGAGAGCATGGGACAAGAAGATTGTGAATTTGAAGCCAGTCGAATACAACCAGAAACGTTCTATCTGAAACAACAGCAACAACAAAGATATAAACCTAAGCACTATTACCTTCCAAGTTTAGACAAGCTTTTCAGCTCCTCCATCATCTTATGTTGAAAACAAGAATAATAATGTCCAGATGACAGTTATGACTTAAAGATCATGTTCAATTATGGGTCTCCTTCATGTAGATGTAGGAAGTTATTTAGTTTAGGTGCACTCAACTAGAGCAAAACAAGGCTTAGTTTGAAAGAATTCAGCTTAAGGAAACAAGAAAGCTTGAAAAGAGAATATCCTGTTAGCTCTTGAGGAAAATATTCATTTGACTTCCTTAATAACAAAGAGGTATATATTTTTAAATTTAGTTTTAATGTATAGCAGACCCAACAGAAGGTACCTTCTTAGCTTGTATACAGAAACTATTCTGGTATAGAAGAAACCGGCATTTGAGTTTCTTTTTCCATTGTCATTGTTTGATAATTTCACATATATGTCCATTGAATTGACATCATATACACCCCCTTTTCAACACTCCAACTCCCCCAAGGTCTAACCTACTTGCCTTCCTATTGTTTTAATTTCCTCCTCTGCCCCTTCTTCTTCTACTTCTTCTAATCCACAAATTCTAATTAGTGCTAAAAAGTTAAAAGACAAAGAAGAATTTTTCATTAGGTAAAAGAAGAATAAAAGTTCCTTAGACATGTAGAACACTGTCATATAGATGAGGGGTTAAATTAGTTCCGAATGGACCAAGAACTGTGGTTGGTAAGACAAATGAAAGAGAGAAGAGGGAAAGATCATTCTGATTGTGGAAGACACTTGGGATGGGTCACCTCAGTCATATTGGGCAGTCATTTTTTTTTATGTAAGAATTCAATCATGGAGTATTGGCTATCTAAGATCTGGATTTGTCAAGTTAAACAATAATGTAGGGTAAAAAATTTTATGAATTAGAATATGGAGATCATTCTAGTAAAAGGCTCCTTCCAACTACTGAGCTATTAAAGGGCTGAGAAATGATGGAGAGTCATAAACATTTATCTTGTTCATTTTTTCATGGCAGCACTGATACAATTATTTGATACACAGGTATTTGAGTTTGTCATGTATATCAAAGAATGGCATACAGTATTCAAATACAGTCATTTATGGTGATATTTTATTTGTACTGAAATGTGATTTTATTTGTATGTTAATAAATAAAGTTGCCTGGGGGTCAGAGCTAATAGCAAGCCATAGGAGAAACTGGGTGGTGGTGGTGGTGGTGGTGGTGGTGGTGCACACCTTTAATCCTAGCACTTGGGAGGCAGAGCTAGGCAGATCTCTGTGTGTTCAAGGATACAGCCAGCATGGAGACACACGCCTTTAATCTCAATACCAACCATAGAAGACCTGGAGGTCTGTATAGATTGGCAGTGATGAAGAGGTCATGTGTTTGGGTTTACAACCAATGAGAAGGCAGAACAGAAAGTCAATATAAAGACAAACACACAGGAAGTAGTTCTCTTGCTGAAGAGGACAACAGCAGCAGTGAAGGGTGAGGTTTTTAGCTCTGACCTCTTGGACTTTCATCACTACATTGGCTCTGTGTTTCTTATTTAACAAGACCATTCATCTACACTCATTCTTTTAGGGGGGTCCTACTCTGATGAGGGCACTGGGGCAAGAATAAGACAGTGAATAAGTCATTCATGATTCCCAACATTCAGTAAATGTAAATTCAAATGAACATGATTGATAAACAAGCAAAGAGATAACTAAGTAGGGTAATCATTGATGTAGAAAGTGCTGTGAAAGAAGCAGGTGAGACTTGGAAAGAGAAAACTAGGGATGGTGATGGAAAAATGTTCTCCAACATTTCCCTGTGGAACTGGCATTCATTAAGCTCACAGCTTCATCAAAAGTAAAACAAAAAGAAAATAAGAAACAGAGATAAAAGACAGACATAAAATCAGCTCAGCAAACAGAACAGGGAAAACACCAAGATACTATTGCTATTCCTGAAAAAAAATTAGGATACAAAATATTGTGGTCATATGACTTTCTTTTTCACAAGGCCAGAATAGGTTATCTTACAAATTTAATTTTATTCTAAAAGAAACAGAGAAGTATCGAAGGGGTTGAAGACAACAGAAACAAACAAACAAAATACACATTTTAAGAAAATTGATTTAACTTTCTTTTTCTTTTGAAGGTAAATAAAATGTTTAGGAATACTATAATGAAGAGCTGACCAGATGGTTCAGAGGGTAAAGGCACTTGATGCTTCTGCAGAGGACAGGGGTTCAGTTTCCAGCATTACCATCAGCAACTTACAATGTCCTGTAATTCCAGTTCCAGGGGATCCAACATCCTCAACTGGTTTCCAAGGGCATCTGCACACACATGATACACACACACATACTCAGGCCCACATGTATACAAAATATAAAAATAAATAAATCATAAAAATACATAATGATTTTTAAATATCCTTTATACCCTTGACATAGGCTTGGGAGTCATCATAAATTCTCTTTTTATAGACAAACTTTTTAGTAACAGAATTGTTGTTTTTTCTGAACCATCTGAGTATGAGTAATGCACATCAAGGCCATTTTTTAGGGTAGAGGACAGGTGAAGTTCAGTCTCAAAGCCCGTCTCTTTGGAATTGTCTAATGTTTCATCATGATGATGAGATTCAAATAATGCATTTTTGATAAGAATGCTATGGAAGTGATGTTTATTTGTAGGAAAAATACAGAAATTATGACCTCTGTGCATTACCTCAGGAGTCCTAGATAGCTTTGTCCAATTAATTCTGAATATTTCTTAAGTTTGTTTGAGGAGAATGTGCTAGTTCTGATCATGACACTATGGTCCTTACCCACTGTTCTTGCTTGACGTCTTTTGGTCACACTCAATAAATGGTGCTTAGCCCAACTTTACAAATGCCTGGCTGGATTTTATCCTTTAAAACATTTAGGTCACACTGATTATTATTTTGTCATAGAGAGGTATCTTAAGGGAGGGTTAACACTTGAAATGGGTAAGATTAATGTAGAAAGGAGAAAAAGTGGGGCCAGAAAGGTTGCGGCAGGGCTGGGAGGGTAGGGCAAACAAACAGGTTGGGGGTTGGGGGGTTAGGATTTATCAAATTTCTTCTTGATCAGCCTTTCCATATAGTGTTTTTGTATTTTTAATTTTTACTTTATGTGTAGAGGTGTTTTGCCTGCTTGTATGTCTGTACACCCTTTGTATGCCTTGTGCCCCCAGAGACCAGAAAAGAGTATCAGATTTCTCGGAACTGGAATTCCATATGTCTGTGAACCACCAAATGGGTGCTGGGAATTGAACCTGTTTCATCTGGAAGAGCAGCCAATGTTCTTAAGCCCTGAGCCATCTCTCCAACCCCTAATTTAATTTATACAATTATTTATCTACTTATGTTCTGGAGCAAATTCCACCACTCTGTTTTCCTTTTAATATTTCTCAATTTAAGTGATATTATCATTGAATCATTTTTGTGGATTTAAATTCTTCTACTATAGTGTAAGTTTTATAGAGACAGTCAACTACCTTTTTGTTATCTGTTGTGTCCTCTAAATTTAAGACAGTGCCTGGAATGGAGAACATTTCCATAAATAGTGAATGAAGGAATAATGTATGCAAAAGCGATGTTCATGATGAATAATGAAGAGAGGATCATGCTGGCAGACCTATTTAAGGGAAGCGATTCAGGTTTGAAATAGTGAGAACTTGGTCTGAAGAAGATAGTGTTTAAGCAGAGGTTTTAAAGATGGGAAGTAAATCAATCACAATGGAAGGATAAATATTCGGGTAAATAGAGTAGCTTGTGATAAGTCCATAAGCCTAGACATAGCACAGTGTATTCAGTGGGCTTTAGACATCTACAGACGCTAAAAACTCTACAGACAATTTGAAGATATCCCAGAGACCATTGCAGCTCACATTGTAATTGATAGTTTCCACATCCTTAAAAGTTTAGTTTAAGTATCTTCCTCAAATCTAGTCCTCATTATATAGCCCAGATTCCTGGAATATTCCTGATAACACGATCGCTTCTCCACATTCACTATGAGCTTCACTCATGAATGTATTCATTTCCTCATCCAGGCTCTCACTGTGAGGGAGGACACTAAAACACTGGTCCTCAGCAGGGTCTGTACTTAGATGCTAGCTGTTACAGATTAAATGTGAAATGTTCCCCACAACTTGAGAAGTCTGAACATTTGCTCCTCAGCCGGCAGCAGTGTTTTGGGAGTTTGCTGAACCTTTGGGGCTGGAGCCTTGGCTGGTGAAGGCAAGCCGTGGAGGGCACATCTTTGAGGACTATAACCTGGTCTGTTCTAGCTGATCTCATTGTTTCCTGGTTTGTACCATATACAAAGTAACATTGCATCTCAAGCCGCTGACAGAGCCACCAAGGCCACTGCTGCTGTGACTGTCATGATGGACTTGTTCTGCTTAACAAGCCTTTCTGTCCAAAGCTGCTTCTGTTGGGTATTGTCAAAGCCAGGAGACGATGTATTTACTATTTGTAATAACAGCAGGATCTTGGAATACGTGATTCATTTTATAGTTGTTGAAAATAACATTTTTTGGTGTAACAATATTATGAACACTAACATTAATTAAGGAGTACATCAAACAAAATATCTTGAGTTAGAGATTTAATTCTCATATTTTCCTGAATTTTTTTTGAATAATTATATTGAGACAATCTTAGGTAAATCTGATATCTCATTTAGAGATTTCTTGATTAGATGTAACATAGGATTTGCTTAAATCTTGGAAAATCATAAAACAGACATTATTAATAGTTAATACCTTTTCCATCATCAATATATTTATAAAAATATTTAGTGTGGTCGAATTCTATATTACTTTTAGAAGATACCCCTTATTTGTATCAGTGAATTTTATATTTTATCTACTTTCCCAATGATTATAACCACAGTCCCAACATTTGGCTCTCTGTGTGAACATGGATCATCCCAGAAATTTAGGGTAATCTTTTTCTACTTGCAAAGAGGAGGCCAATATTAGAACACCTGCCTCACATAAATAGCTAGTGTGGCAATCCATGATTTAATATATGGAATGTTTTCTAAGCACATGGACAGAACATGCTGTGTTGTTATAAATTTGGGTGAAATTTCCAGATAAAACCTGCTCTACATTAATGACCCTGATTAAGCATTGCCACCTCCATACACCATTTTATATGAAAAGTGTAGCCTGAACCATTTATTCAAGTTGGGAAAATGGGACTTGTGTACCTAAAATTAATCTATTATATAGGAAGTTGTATTAATGTTATAAAAGAGATATGGTCTAAGGAAGACAACATTGGCTGGTTTTCAATGTGATTTCTACAGTAATAGATTATATATTCTATTATGAATGATGGCGGGTAAATATAATAGTTAAATACATACAATCCTAATTTAAAAAAAAAGTGTGGGTAATAAGTTAAACCTGTTTGTTGAATCAGTCTAGCATTGACTAGATCTCCAAGATTTTTTTGTACATTTTTCTCAAATTATGCTTGGCTATCTTTTCCATGGGGATTGACCATGGACTAGTGCCTTCTCAATGCTAATTCTGTTGTAAAACACTTGGATCTTACTTTCCAGATCAGATTTCAGGATTTGTGGTAATGGGAACCCGGCCATCTGTCTATTTGTGTTCCTCAAAGTGAACCAATGTCTTATGATTTGCTATGGATTGAGAGAATTGATCATCTTATCTAGTGAAATGAATAATAGAAGTTGGATACATTTGGGTATTTTTTGTCTCATGTATAGTTCAATATGTTGGCAGAGAAGACATCTTGGAGATAAGTTTATCTTGGCTGGGCATGTTCATCAGTGGTGAGCTAAAGATGACATTGGTCATACTTTTTCATTTTGGTTTATTGCAGTTATTCTTGGAATATCTTCACTCCCAAGATACTAATTTTCAGGCATATAATAACAGAATTTCTCCTATCTCCACATTGCCAGATGGGAAGTGAGTTGTCACAAAGAACATACATTTATTTTCAAAATGAATTTCATAGAAAAGCCTTTATTTTGAAAATGCATACAGTTTCATTCCAACTTGTCCCTGATACTATGGAAAATACCATTTCACATAACTTTATTAGAAAAATATATTCAGGCAAATGATGGAGTAGGTGATTTGAAAAAAAAATATACATTTGCTATGAAGCAACTTGGTATTCTTTTAAGGCAATTTGATTTCCTTCTAGATTGAGAAACGAACACAAACAACAGCTATTAGGTTTATTATACAAGTTTTCATTTCAAACTGTAGAATGGTTTATATTAATTTTGTAAAAGTTTGAAATTATAAAGAAGAAACTTGTTATAGCTTGTAAGTCTTCCTCATTATTCTATCTGAAAACTGATAGTATTTGGGGTTTAGGCACTTTTGCTATGATAATGTAAGTAAGTAAAACAAATGATGTTCATAGTTAACACAGCTCCATAATCCATTTTCTTTATGTGTCATCAGATCACATCCTAACATAAGACCTCTTGTGTCTCGAGAATTATTGTGTACTTCTTGTATCTGCTTATGTATGTATGTGTTTGTCAGTACCATAATTCCCATTTTCAGAAGACTAAACTGAGGCACAGATACATATC
Organism: Peromyscus maniculatus bairdii; assembly: GCF_049852395.1. NCBI lineage: Eukaryota > Metazoa > Chordata > Mammalia > Rodentia > Cricetidae > Peromyscus > Peromyscus maniculatus. The sequence goes on along the minus strand of NC_134864.1, from coordinate 34,062,918 downwards.
TGCAGTTAAAACTCATTTCTGTCACTGGAAGATTGCAATTAAATCTAGGTAGATGAAGGATCTTTTAAGACCTTTAGTGAGGCAGGGAAAGGATGTGATAAAAATAGTTAATAATTATGAGTCCAACAGATAAGTTACTATTTTTATTGACATTATTATTGTGATGATGATACGACTACTTATAATTCTATCTCTAGTGTTTCACACAATTCTTAACACATTGTAGTGTCTAGAAATTGCCTATCACATGTATGGCTCATAATATCATCTTTTGAACCTCTTGAAATATGAATATATGATCTGTAGTTGATTACTAATACAGCATGGTTGGATCTCAGTTCATTTTTTGTAAGTGACATTTGTTTTAGTTTTGTACTGAGCTGGACAGAATCCTATAGAAAAACACCAGGGAAGATATTACTGAAGTCATATACACCATACTGTGATTGGTATAAGAAGGTAGTGAAGCCATGAGGATACTCCGTGGAAACCTTATTGCTACTATCTCATTTTTATATTCCATCTCTTCAACACCATTCTTTCCATATAAACATTGATTTTAAGGAACTGAGTAGGGACTATTGAAAGTGGGTCACTTTTTTTTTATATATCAGGTAATGGTTTCTTAACCTATTAGATGACTTCTGTTTAAGCAAATGTGTCACGTTGAGAGATGGCAAATAGGATTGTGACTGAAGGCTCATAAAAATACAAATACCCAGAGCATGGCCACCATTCTCATTAGTGAGTATATTAATTAAGAGTCTTGAAACTGTGGTTGATTTTTTTTGCCAGTGTATTCATGCATAATAGAAATAATCCATATGAAAGTAGGCAGAATAAAGCCATCAAAGGATATCATTCAGAGGAACTAAATTTGATCATTGCTCAGAAAATAGGCTTCTAAGCTTATCGCCTGTATAAATACCAATTTTAGCCAATAGGCTGCTTCATAATGGAGTATTTGTGGCTGAATAGGGTCTTAAAATGGAATGGCTAAATCCTGGAAAAGAAGAACATGAATGATGATGAATCTTAGAAATAAATCTAACAGAAATATCACATTATACTGAAAAGTGCACATTTCCTTCAAAGTCGCCATTATCCATCCCACTACTTATCAGATCAATCATTTGCACATGTGAAGATAAACAGAAATTCTTCTCAGTATCATGATTTTGTCATTGTTTTAGGACAGATATTTCAACTGAATATCCTAGAATAAATTGATCTTGTCCCCAGTTGTAAATAGTATAAAACCCACACAATATTCCTCTATCACAAAGTACTTATTTCAGATTTTATTACATTCTTTAGCATAGCTATTCTAGTTAACTCTACCACAACTAGGAACTAAGGCTTTAATGTAATCCTCAACATGACCATTTTGTGCATAAATGTTTAATTTAATATGAAAAAATTACAAATTTATTTGAATATCAAAAATCATTTTGAAAGCATGAACAATGTTAATTACCCACTTTGCAAATGGGTTATTATAGTTTGATGACTTTGTTTGGAAAGCATACATGGGATTTAAAAATAAAATAAAACAGGCAAGCTATTTTCCATTGAGAAAAAGAAATCATTTTAATTAAAGGAAAATGGGATAAAATGTGAATTGTAAGAAATTATGTTTTTGACATATTAAAATATTTCTAATTAAGAAAAAGTGAAGATAATAAATATTTACCGATGAAAACACTCCATTTTCAGTGTTATGAACTATAATATATGTATAACACTATTTCATTTGAATTTATTTATACACAAAAAAGTGTTATATTTAGAATGTTTTAGAATTATTTTGTCCTCAAAATATAAAACCACAGTGAAGCACTGAGAATTTAATACTTTATTTTAACTAATTCAGTGAATTTGTTAAATGGAGAGAGAGAGAGAGAGAGAGAGAGAGAGAGAGAGAGAGAGAGAGAGAGAGAGACTTTAGGAGATTTATCTAAACAACAATACACTGTATGATACCAACTTGAACTTACATTTTTAGAGTAGAATTCATCCATGTTGATACATAGTTTCTCTGTTTAACTGTGGTGTGGCATGATTTTGTGCAGCTAGAGTTTTCCTGCCTTGCCCACAGTCAGGACAAATCTTTGTCACCCGCCAGTCCCACAGCTGCTCAGACCCAACCAAGTAAACACAGAGACTTATATTGCTTACAAACTGTATGGCCATGGTAGGCTTCTTGCTAACTGTTCTTACAGCTTAAATTAATCCATTTCCATAAATCTATACCTTACCACGTGGCTCATGGCTTACCGGCATCTTCACATGCTGCTTGTCATGGTGGCGGCTGGCAGTGTCTCTGACTCAGCTTTCCACTTCCCAGAATTCTTCTCCTCCTTGTCCCACCTATACTTCCTCCTGCCTGACTTCTGGCCAATCAGCATTTTATTTACTAACCAATCAGAGCAACACATTTGCCATACAGAACATCCCACAGCAATTTTGCATATTCTCAGTAAACAAATTAAGGAACTGATAAAGTACTGTATAGGCAGAATTCAAAGATGAATTGTCAGGTTCTATGTGAGTCTCCAGAATGTGAAACTTGAGACTGAGCCATTTCTTCAACACCTTTCTTTCTTTTAAGTAGATTTTCTCTGGTGTTGTCACAGTGAAGGAAATATGGGAAAACAGTTGATCCTCAGAAGGACAAGAAGCATTGGTCGGCTACAAGACAGGAAATAGAGGCAAGTCCAGGAAATAACAGCAGATACCGGTTGGCAGCCACCATGGAAACAGAAATTTCAATCCTGTGACCACAAAGAACAAACATCTTCCACAATAAAAATGAGCTTGGGACTACATCTTGAACACCAAGGACCCCAAATAAGAATGGAGGGCACACCTTGAGCAGCCTGGGAAGCCATACTGCACCAGACTATGAAAAAAATGATGAACTAACACATTTCTGCAGTTTTATGCCACTCTGTTGGCAGGAATTGGTTGAGTAGCAATAGGGAATGAATGCAAGCAGCATTGTGAAAATGCTAGCTTTTGTTATACTAGGAAACACATATATTGATTTTCTATACTTGCCTGTTTTCTAGTAGTTTATGATTTTTATAGGTGGTGTGGAGGTAGCATTGTGTTTCTATTAACCTCATTAGCAGAACACTCCAGTGCACCAGGGCATCTTGGGTGAAGAAACCGTGTATCGATGGAAACTGATGGTAGGTTTTCCTATCTTCCTTATCCTGCTCTGCCTCCATATTAAGGAAGATCTCCCAAGGGTGCATTTACTTGAAAATCCTTCAAGTTAAAATTTAGATTTCTGTTTGTTTTTCTTTGTGGTGTTTAAAGAATATAGCATACATCTTTTGTGTGTGTGTGTGTGTGTGTGTGTGTGTGTGTGGGAAAACCTAGTATCTTTTTGGAAAGGGTACAATAAAGTCATGGGTAATTCTGCTCAGATATTAACATGTGGCAAATGTGTCACTGGGGAAAGAATTGTGAAGTGGGAATGCAATGGTGGAGATCCAGAAGAGGAGCTCTGGCAGCAGCAGTATAATGATAATGAGAAAGACTGACTGAGGAAGGAATAGGGCAATTGGGAAATAATTAGCCATTCAGAAATAATTTCAGAGGTCCACGAATGAAGAACTCTGAATGGATAAACACACAGTGGCTTAAAAAACTATAAAAGTTAATGATGTGAAAATGATCATAAACAAATTGTGGGACTAATTTCAAAAGAAAAGCCAGGTCAACAAGCGGCTATAATTCTTGAATTTATCCTAAATTTAATTTTAAAATGGAGTGATATGCTTTTTCTTCTATCTGTGTGCACTATAAACTCAATTAAAGTTAATGGGAGTTATGAACAGGACAGTATTTCTAAATCACAGCCTCTTTGAGGCTAATTATTTTGAATTAATTTGTTAAAATGCAACTTTTACCAGCTTTGGTAATAAGCAAGATACCATTTTTCACATTATAGTAGATTTCACAAAAACATTCATGAAGATATTTCTTAAATTGATCTAAAGTAAGAAAAGATGTGAATTAACTCATATGCTTAATAAATATTTTCATTATGACAAAATCAGTGACGACTTTTTAAAGCTATAAAATGACTCTTCTGAGGTATCTTTAGTAATGGCCATTTTTCAATTGAAAAGGTTGGGCAAATCATCTTGTTTCCAACTACTTCTCTTGTTTAAATATTTAAGCCTCTCCCCCCTACCTCGTGTGTGTGTGTGTGTGTGTGTGTGTGTGTGTGAGAGAGAGAGAGAGAGAGAGAGAGAGAGAGAGACACACACAGAGACACAGAGACACAGAGACACAGAGAGACAGAGACAGAGAGATGCCTTAATATATATGTTTGTGTGGGGGAGCAGGTTTATGTGCAGGGATGCATGTGTTTGGTGGCCTGAGGTTGACTTCTGGCGCCTCCTTCAACCTCTCCCCATTTTGTATGTTGAGACATGGTTTCACACTGAACCAAGAGCTCAATGATTCAACTAGTCTAGCTAGTTAGCTTGCACTGGTGATGTGTCCCTGCCTGCCTCCCATATGCTGGGATTTCAGGCAGGTGGTCCTGCCCACTTGGTATTTATGGAGATTGTGAGGCTCTGAACTCTGGTCCTCAGGCTTGTCCAGTAATAATTTCACCAACTAAGACATCTCACTAGTCTCAAGATTTTGATTTTTTGATCCTATTTTACACCAATACATATTAGATAATCTTATCATGTGTTAAGAAGAGGTAAATACAGACTTGTGCTTGCTGGTGGTGTTTTATTGCACCTAAGTGTGAAGATTAGGAGCTAGGAAGGTCTTGGTAGACAGAGTCACTTTGAGTTTCAGTTTCTTTAAGACTGGATAATGGAGCAAGTCACTTTCAGAACACCAGTCTTAGAAATGTTTTAGAATAAGATATAACATGTAGATGTACATCATTTTTTAAATGCCTTAAAGGGGAAGCTCTAATTAATTTACTGTCATAAAACAGAGAACACAATTGTCAGTACGTTTTGAGATAAGGAACTTCATAAAGGCCTGCACTCTGTATGACTTTTGCTTGTATGTACATGTGTATATGTTTGAGTGGTTGTGTGTGGAGTATGCACATGCATGTGTGTATGTGTGTGAGGGTGGTGTGAGTGGGTGGGTATATTGTGTTTGCTCATGCATGCGAGAGTGGAGGCCAATATTTAATGCCAGGATATCTTTCTATGCTACTTCTTCACCTTAGTTTTTGAGACAAGGTAATCTACAGAACCTCAGACTTGATGCTTCAGTGGTACGAAGTGTTTAATTATTCTTTACCAATAAAAATCGGGAGTTGGCTATAAGGGTAAGAACCTGAAAGATCAGAGAAGCAGGAGAGCAGCCACCAGGGACTTCCTCACTGCTCTGTTCCTTCCTCCAAAAGGAATTTGGTCAGCTAGTGACTAGCTCTACCTTCTGACTAAAAGCGAACTTTGTTTTCAGAATGAAATAAAAATATTACACAACAGGTATACTTGTGGGCAAGCTCACCCCAGGTATCCACCTGTCTCTGCCTTTCCCTCCTGAGGCTACAGACGTGCAATGTTGCATGTGGCTTTTTTACATGGGTGTTGGGAATCCAAGCTTAGTCACTTAACCTCTTGCGGCATTTTATTTGATCTCTCTGGCTCCATCCTCAGGTATGTTTAAGGCATCACCTAAAGCACCAAGCTACAGAAAAACACATCAGGTCCTTACCCAACCCAGTCAGCAAGTGTTCAACCATGCATGAACTTACCCTTGATGTGCTAATAAGGTGATCCTCACTCCATGCACCAAGTGCTGCAGCTGGAGATGCTGTGTAGCAGAGGTCCAAGTTGGTGGTGGTGCTCAGTGTTTTCTGTGTTCTGCAAAGTAAACAGTGTGTGCAGGCCTACCAATCACTTAAGAACAGCAAATGACAGGACATTTAATTTGTTAACAACTGGGTCAATGACAGTTACAAGCTGGAGGAAAAACTTAGGAAAAAAATGAAAATACTTCTCCTAAAATATGATAGTTAAATGAATTGCCTGCAGAGATTTTGGAATTTCTCTCTCTCTCTCTCTCTCTCTCTCTCTCTCTCTCTCTCTCTCTCTCTCTCTCTCTCTCTCTCTCTCTCTCTCTCTCTCCTCTCTCTCTCTCCTCTCTCTCTCATTCTAAACTTCGGGTTTTTTAAAACAGTAGAGTGAGTGTCCTAGGAAAAGACACTTATTTAAAATTTTTAAAAATTTTAAAGGAAACCAAATTCTGTGGGTCATTTTTAATTTGACTTAATCCACTGGCTGTCATTCTCCATGCATGGTCCTGAATGTTCCAAGGGAAACAGAAGGGAAGGCTGATACAGGGATGTCTATGCCATCATTTCCCAGGTGGCTCCAAGTTCCTAGAAAGTTTCTTTCTTTTTTTTTTTTTTTAAATGGAAGATGATTTTATTTATTTATTTATTATGAATACAGCATGTATGACTGCAGGCTAGAAGAGGGCACCAGATCTCATTACAGATGGTTGTGAGCCACCATGTGGATGCTGGGAATTGAACTCAGGACCTCTGGAAGAGCAGTCAGTGTTCTTAACCTCTGAGCCATCTCTCCAGCCCCTAGAAAGTTTCTTAGGCAGTCTCCGTTCTTTCTTACCTATTCCCCATTTTTCTTGATTTGATTAGGTTTGTAAATGCAGAGATTGTCTACACTTTCATTTCTGGTAGATCTATTCATTCAGCTAGCTTTCCTGCTTGCTTAGGGCTATGGTATTTTCCTGGGCTATGGGTATTTTTCCTGGGCTATGGTATTTTCCATCTGCTTTAGGATACAATGTGGGCTATGAGGAGGTGCCTAGGGGCTCCATTCTGTGACAACTACCCCATGCCCACCTTGGAGCCTTAGTCTTTCTCAGATAATACCATTCTACTTTTCTGCATGATTCCCAGAAGCACCAGATGGAAGCCTCAGCATTCAGTCGAGTAAAAATATCACCAATAGCTCAGTGTGAAATACCCTTCTATGACTACTGGATTCTCTAAGTAAGGACATTCAGAGTTACAGGTAGTTAAAAACACTCAGAGCAGGTCATAACTGGACAGCACAGGCACTGTCCCACTCTTTTCTTTTCGTGTTTGGCTTTTTCTCTGGATACAAAGGCAAGGATTTTATACCCGGTCCTGGAGATAAGATCAGTATTCACACATGGGGCAGAGTTGGATGTGACCATGATTTTGTTCAAGTTATTGCTGTAAAATACTGTTAGCGAAGTTGAAAAGCTGTTTACAGTGAACATTTGTAAATTCATCTCCTAGATTCTATGTTTTCCATAGAGCTTCCACATGTATGTATTCCTCGATCTAGCAATATGCCAACCTCACCTACCCTGTTTTTGATACAGTTTGTAAATGACAAATAGCAGTATACTTTCCTTACCTCTGTCAATGTGCATACAGAGCACAGCTAATGCTTGTTTACACCCCCCCTTTTGCCTTAATACATGGTTCAAGTGCAATGAGATGTTAAATTTGTATTGGCTGAGTTGACCAATGCATTTATCTCTGTACCTTATTCTGTATCATTACTTCAGAACCCACAACACCAGTAGATCATCTACTTTGACTATATTCAACCACTACTGTCTCTTTACTCTCTAATTCCATTCATTACCCCATCATCTTTTTTCACTTTTCTGTCCTCTATATGAAATTATGTATTGATATAAAAGCTTGGAGAAAAATACAGTATTTGTCTTTCTGAGGCTGACTTAATTTGTGAAAAGTAAAATAAGTCCCAGTTTTGTCCATTTTCCTGTGGACATCATCATTTTACTTTGTTCTATAACAACGCAAACTTCATTGTGCATGTATGCTATTTTCTTTACTATAACTCTGTTGATGGATTCCTAGGCTGATTCCATAATGTGGCTGCTGTGAGGAGGCAAAAATTAATACAGGTGTGTGAAATATCTCTGATACAAGGACTAAGAGTCCTTCAAGTATATTCTCAGCAGTAGTATAGCTGGGTCATATGATCATTCTACCTTTAGATTTTGAGGACCATGTCTCTGAACTAATTTACGTTCCTACAGTAGTGTATAAGGGGTTTCTTTTCTTCTCCACATCTTCCCCAGTATTTACTCTTTTTTGTTTCCTTAGTGATGGTTGTTCTGTTTGGGGTGATAAAATCTCAATGTTGTTTTAATTTGCACCTCCCGATCACTAAAGGCATTGAGTATTTTTCATGTTTATTGGCTGTTTGTAATTCTTTTCAGAACTATGTGTTCACTTCATTAGTCTATTTGTTGATTGGATGGTTTGATATTTTGTTATTTAATCTTCATCCCGAACACTGGTCCCTTTCCAGGAATGTGTGATTGAAGCTAATCATTTCAGGAGAGGGAGAGCGAGGCATTCTCTAAATCTAGTCATTTGTAAATTGGGAGGCTTTTACCAGAAAAAGAAAGCAAAACAAGCCATGTCATTAACCTGCTGTCTCACTTATTTTGGCGGATACTGAATTCCTTTGTGCTTAAGAACACACACACAGCTTTGTGGATTCCTGCTTAAGTGTGGCACGTGACACTTTGGGGAAATCTTTGTCACAAGCTGCTAGAGTTTGTGTTAATGGAATCACTTATTTCAAAATTAAAAGAAACTTGTTCTTTGATAACCAGACTCTATATTCATCTGTATTCATTACTTTGACTGTATTAATGGCTTCATGAATGTACACATATATTCAATTAGATTCATTGGCTTTATACACTGTGTGCAGTTTTAATAAACCATATGTAATAAATATGTTGGAGAGCAAAATGAGATAAAATGGATGATGAAGATTATATTCAGAACAAATTTATTTTTAGGACTTACAGTTCTAAAATATAAACTTACAAATCAAATTCATTATCTCATTAAGTACTTACTCATAATTCTTCAAGTGAAATTGTTATCATCACTTCCCAGGGACACAAATTAGGTCTTAGTGAGGACAGGTCCCTTTCTGAAGATCAGATTCAGCATCACTGATTCTCCTCTCTCAGTTGCAGAATGGGCTCACATCTTGGTAGTTCTAGACTAGGTCTAGAGTGTCAGCATATTGTCAAATTACTGATGAATGGTCGTTGTGTAACTAAAACATGTCCTTTTGTTTCATGGGATAAACAAAACATATAAAGCTTAGGAAGGAAAAAAAAAAGAACTTAGAAGGTTCACAAGGCTATATAACCTTGTCCAAGGTTATATAAGCAGTGATGCTCTCTGAGAAGGAGAAACTCCATCTGTCCCAAGCTACCTGCAAGTCATGCAGGGGACGCTAGGCCTGTAGTTTTCTTGAGTTATTGTGTGTGCTGAGGTGTGCTTTTTAGTGATGCAGCTGCTTTTGTGGTCTGTGTCTATGTAAGTAACTGCTCACCCATATTCTTGTATGCAGCACCATGAAACTCATGGGTTCAACAAGATGAACTTGAGTGGAATCATGTCTTTGATCTGTCAGCAGTGCACTGTCTGAGATGTGCTCATGTCTCCCTAGGAAATGTCATACAACAATGGAGATTCCAAAGCTGAGTTCTGCTAATGAGCTATTGGCTCTTTATTTCCAGGTCTTCCTAAACGTACTTACTTGGTGCCCTATTCTGTGAATACAAGGTCTGATTTTGGAAATGAATGGCAACTTACATTACAAAAAAAAAAAAAAAAAAGGTCAAATGCAAGCTGCTGGCCAGTTTTTCTCTTTGGTTTTAATATGCCAAGGACTTCTGCATGTTAAAAGTCGGCAATCTGGTTAGTTCCTTGAGGTTTAATTTTAAGAAAAAGCTTTGTAGATGATATGCATAAGGCATTTACTAAAATTATTCTCATGGCATGAACCAGCTTATTGCTGCTCATCCTTTAGAATAATGAGTTCTTTGTGTTTGTTGGATTTATTTTAACACATGAAACCATTTTCAAAAGTGAGTGTCAATATGAAAAATTACTCTCTCCATGTGTTCAGTAACGGAAGGGAAGCTCACAAGTGTGCCCTCAGCGAATATCCAAGGGTTTCTTTCATTAAGCTTTCCCTGTGCATCTGAGCAGGGGAAAGGATTAGATGACTTAATTCCTACTTCTCATTCTGTTTCCATCTGAGCTTTAAATATTTACTACCACTTAGGAATCTTACATTTTCGTAATCTTTGATGAATCAGTTATGCATTTGGAATTATCACAAATATGCAGTATAGAAACAATCTGATCTTATGTGTTTCCCCTCCCTCTTAGCCGAGTCTTGCTGAAAGTAGGTTAGTTAAACTAGATCAAACATAAGTCTAAATAATTGAAACCAGGCTCCCTCTGGGAAGAGCTGAAACCCCATTGTAAAGCCTGGAATATGTCTGGCTGGAAATTCTTCAGTTTAATTTTTGATTTTTCTTTATGTATCTTCTTTATATTTACCACTCTATTTTTCTACAAATGCACAGCTCAGTATTCAGAAATCACATACAAATTGCTTTTAGAACATCTTCTTGCCAAGGGGAAGGAAGAACAACCTTTGCTTCCATTTTCCTTCCCACCTTCTTTAAATATTCAGAGCACTGAACTGCTGTTTTCTATCAGGATTCTAAACTGGAGTCAACGGATTGAATCAAAAGGATCTCTGAATTTAAGTGAAAAAAAAATACCTTTCTCATGAGACATCTTTAATTAGAAGCTATCATTTCTTGCTAGTGTGAGCACAACCCCGAGACACATGAATGCTAAAAGCATTCCTTACAGTGTGCTGCTCAGAGTTATCTCATATATTTTCAAATCATATTAATATTTTGAATGTATTCTGAAATATGTTTATCATCATTTTTAAGTTATTGATTCTTTACTAGATAATTTTATCCACTGCCTTCACAGAAACACACACACACACACACACACACACACACACACACACACACACACACACACACAAGGTAGTATATATTTAATCTGTGTTCTAATAGACTCGCTTTCCACAGTCATCTCATATATCCTATTTTTTACGAATTTTAATCTGGATGGTCTGGGATTTTGCATGTATATAAACTGAGGGATGGCTGCTTTCTGGAAAGTAAGGTGCCCAGACCAACCAGAGAGCAGCCTCTCTCAGCTTTTTGCAGACATGTAACTGGTACTTCTACTGATCTGAGAGTGGTTTCTTAACTCTTCACATCCCAGTGCCTTTTATACCTCATCTTGGTTCAGGTTCTTTCTGGAAATATTTCCCTGAGAGGGGATTATTGTCTTAATCATAGTTCTTTAATATGTCCTCCTGCCTCAACAAGACAGCTTCATTGATGAAGACTTCTGTAGTATTTGAAGATAGCAGCAGGAGTGGAAAAATGTGTTCATCACTTGAACTTGAAAAGGACTTCTCAAAAGGAATACACAATATCCTGAGTATCCTTAGACACAGATGTTTGCTATAATACATAAATACTATGACTATGACTCAGGAAGGCATAAGCCTTCAGGGGCTATGAGAACCCTTAAAAGCACACAGCTTTCTTTGTCTGTTAGGAGACAAGGGAATCAGAGAGCTTCAAACACATCACTACACACTGTTTCTGGCTTGAAAGTGGAGATAGGCAAGACATATCGATAGTCTCTGGCTAGGAGAGTTCCCTGGTTGACGGCCAGCAAGAAAACTGGAGCCTAGATTTACAACTCTAAGGAACTAGGTTCTGCACACAACCTGAATATATTGGAAGCAGATGTCTTCCCAGAGTATCTAGACCCTGGGAGCTCATTCATGTCTGATAGCTCCATTTTAGCCTGTGACATCCGAGAAGACACAATCACACTGTGCCAGATATCTGACCTACCTGAAGTAATAGGATGGTGCTGTGTGAAGCCAGTACATTTTTAGCAATGTAAATCAGCAGAAAACGAACAGGAGATCTGACCATTGAAGTGTGTGTGTTTGTGTGTGTGTGTGTAACTGGCAATTCAGTGTTGAAGTTACTAAAACCTTTGGCCAGACGGCAGTGTGTTATAGACTTCTTTAAATCCTTTATCTGTTCCTTATCAAATCTTTTCTCATATAATTCTCTTTGAATGTCCGTAAAACAGGTAGCTTGGAAGTAGAAAGGGCTCACTCTAAATCTAGCAATCTTTCATCAGAAAGTGATGTTTCCAGATTTAAGGAACAAAAAAATGTAAGAAATTGATTTTCCCTCTCTTTTAATATGCTTCCTTTTGCTACAGCCACAGCTTCCCAAGATAAATGGAGACACTCAATGAAAACGTAAAGTGTATAAATCACACCAGACTCATCTTTAAATCTTAAAACCACTTTCTCGTCTTCAGAACACAGTAGACACTCAAATAAAGCAAACTGCAGTGGGAGTAGCCAAATGATCCGAGGACTTAGTGATCCATCGCAGCTTTGACAAGACAATTTACCATCTAAAAGTCATGGACTGAAATATATTCACTACAAATATTCAAGAAAGTCTACCTGGCAGTCTGAAAAACAGTGGACCCCCAAAAAATATTTACAATTATTTGTGAATGTAAAATTCAAAATGTGTTAGTAGAAATGCTATCCAATTTGGCATTAGCTGTGATCGTTAAGCCCCAAAATGGCTTGGCTTTACTCTCAATTTCAGTTACATGAAACAAAACAAAACAAAACAAAGACCACTTAATATGGTTCTTGGACGATTATAATCATAAGAATGATGAAAGTCGGTAGTTTTTCAAGATTTAACTTACTTTTAAATTAAATTTGTTTTTAAATAATGCACAAAACATTACTTATTGTTGGTTTTTCATACATTTTGAAACTTGAATGTATTATGCAATGTTAAGAGTGAATTAAGGATATCTATCACATAAACTATGTATGATTTCTTTATATTACCAACATCCAGAATTCTTTCTTCTATCTGCTTAAAATGTACACACTATTATGTGTAGTAGCATTATTATGCAATAATCATATATGAGAACACCTTGTTCCCTTCTGATTATAACTTAATGTACACTGAGTAATTTTCTTCCTCAATCCCAGTATCAATCAGAAAAACTGAGTTCACATCTAACAAAACTAATATTTTTTCAACACACAAAGACAGATTTCAAGGCAAATGCTATAACTTTGTTACCTTCTCTCATTGACGATTCATAACTTTTTATAAAGCAAAATAGCGCTAACCTTAGAAATAATCTCAACCAGCTTATGAAATAACATCTCAGACCATACATCACAAAATGATTTCATGGCTCTGATGTAGTATTAATTTGATTTTTTTCATTTGATGCATTTCAACTAAAAAAATAAAACCTTTCATCATAAAGCTCATATACCATGCTAGTTTTCATTTACACAAGTACTTTTGAAATTGATGAATACCACACCGTTCTTTTCTCAATGTTACTTAATTTAATAGAAAATATAGTGGGCAAGCAAAAGCATTCTGTTCCATTTCTGATTGGAATGAGGAAATGATACAAATATTCCAACAATGATACTTATTACGAGTCTGACCTCCTCAATGAAATTAGTAAAACAGCAATATTTTGGGTAGTAATAATGGAAAATCTGACCCTGATAATATGCAGTGCAGCTTGAAGACTTTCTTCTTCAGCTGTATGCATAAGTGTATGTAGAACATCAGAAAATGCAAATGGATTATTTATAAATTGCACACATTTGTGCTACCACATTAATATGTAAAATTCACTGTTTAAACAAGTGCTCCCCTAAGCACTAAACAAATGGAGGTTTGATCATATACATTCAGTATTCATGATTTCCCCTTCCTTTTCCTCCTTTCAAGTCCTCTGATATACATCTCCTTGCTTCCTCTTGAAATTATGATCTCTTCAGTTGCTATTGTTTTACACACACACACACACACACACACACACACACACACACACACACACACCTAAATATATAAATACAACCTACTCAATCTGTTGCATTTCTGTATGATTCAAGGCTGACCATTTTGTGTTGTATAACCAGTTAAGGAACTCATCCCTGGATCCCTGGGAAGGACTATTTCGGCCTCTCTCAGCATTTCTTAGTTGCCTGTGTGTCTTCTTCTATGGGTGGAGTATCAGGGGATTTCCCCTCTTCCATGCTAGTCACATGGTGGTCATCATTGTGCTTCTTAGATATCGTAGCTATCTGTGTAGGAGTATTGCTTGCTTCCCTCCCTTGGAAACTGCATAGCACCTTCTAGTATTATGAAAGTGAGTCTTCGGAGAGAAGCTTTCGGGTCAGATTCAGCTTGGAACCCCTAAGCCTGATGTTCAAAATACTTGGTATCTTCAGTGATAGGAACTTACCTTCAACCTCTGGGAGGCAAGCAAGGACAAGTGTAATTGCTTGTATTGTTTTAGGAGTTTCTTGAACTCCTCTGATTAACAACTTGAAAGGGAGTTTCTCACACTTGGTAATGTTTTTTCAGATAGCCTATGGCTTTTAAATGGGAGTATTGAAAGTCCAAGTGGGATAATATCACTTGAAATATATATGTATATGTATATGTATATGTATATGTATATGTATATGTATATGTATATGTATACACATATGCATATACCTAGACTTAAATGTATTGTATGGAATTTAAGTAAATAAATAATGATATGATTCATTATGACTTATTCAGACTTCCTTAGTATTACTTATTATTTTGCACATTTTTTTTTCCTTTTCAGTTTTAAGAGAATCATTGCCCCTCTTCCTGGAGAACTGTTGGTAGTTACTACCTGCTGTGGGGTAATGCTTTTGTACACTGGTTTAATAAAATACCGATTGGCCAGTAGCCAGGCAGGACATATAGGCAGGGCAAGTAGATTAAAGGAATGCTGGGAAGAGGAAGAGAAGAGTCACGAGTCACCAGCCAGACACAGAGGAAACAAAATGTGAAGGCAGAACTGAAAAAAGGTACCAAGCCACATAGCTAAACATAGATAAGAATTATGGGTTAATTTAAGTGTAAGTGCTCATTAGTAATAAATCTGAGCAAATTTCCAAGCAGTTATAATTAATATTAGGCCTCTATGTGATTACTTTATAAAAGGCTGTGAGACTGTGGGTGAGAGATTTGTTCCAACCGTGGGCCAGGCAGGACACAGGAAAACTTCTGACTACAACTACCTGTTGTGGGAGGGGAAGTCAATGTCTTTAGTGGTGCAACCACTGGTGAGTTGCTTATGCTCCAGCATATAGATCACTATAACACCCATGCACCATGTGGACAATCCTGGTTAAACTCAATGAGTCATAAAATAAAGCAAAGAGACATTTGTGTGTGTGTGTGTGTGTGTGTGTGTGTGTGTGTGTGTGTGTGTGTTGGGGGGGGGATACTTGTTGAGTGTAGGGGGAGCTTGAGAGAGGATGAAAGAGGGTAAGGCTGAATGTGACCATAATGTATTATATGATATTTTCCAAGAATAGATTTAATGGGGTAGGGTGCACTTAGGCAAAATATTATAAAGATCCTAAGGACAGGTATGAGACTATATTCTATCTTCAGCCCCCAATTGGAGAATACAGCTATTTACTACCAGGCCTCAAAGAAAACAGAAACTCAATGAAAAAGCTACAAATATTTTCAGAATACATGTTTGAATTAGTGAGATTGATGCATTAATATTCAGAAATCTTTCTTGCCCAGGGACAAGGAACATTTTTAATAAAAACAATGAAAATGAAACAAGCATTACATGGCCTCATTTGTCATTGTTTTACCAGTAGTTGAGAAGTCCTGGGAAGAGGCTGTTTAACCTTTATGAGTCTCACTTTCTGTATTATTCAATTAGACTAGATTTGCTGTGGGATGATCTTTCTGTATGCTGTGAATATGTATTATGCTCATTGGTTAATAAATAAGCTCTTTGGCCAATAGCCAGGCAGGATAAGGTTAGGTGGAAAAACCAAACTAAGGAGGGGAAGAAGAAGGGCAGAGTCGAGAGAGAGGAGCTGGCGAAGAAGCAAGATGCCAGAGGGCCAGTAAAGCCATGAACCATGTAGCAATACATAGATTAATAAAAATGGGTTAATTTAAATGTAAGAGCTAGTTAATAACGAGCCTAAGCTAATGGCTGAGCATTTTGTAATTAATATAAGCTTTTGTGTGTTTATTTGGGAACTGGTGGGTGGGAGAAAAATGTTTGTTTACAAGATTTTTTACAGTTTTTTAAAGCTTGCTTATTTAAAGTTAAGAGTATGTTCTTATTTATCAAGATATATTTTACATGGGAGTATTCTTACAAGAAAAACAGGACCTATTTTGGGGCTGTACATCAACCAATCTGTTGCTAGACCTTCCTATGGAAACCTTAAGGCATTGCAATGAATACTAGGTAATACTATTTTTGGCTTGTTGCTATAAACATTGTTGTTTTGCTTTATGAAGTCTTTCTGAAAGGTTTCCTTTCCTTTTAAGTATTGATCTAATATGATCTTAGCAAAGAAAACATACATATATTGTGAGAGACCAGCTCCCACTCCCTCCCACCCCCGTACTCTTAAGGAGGGTGAAGTGAGAAATATTTAGATAGAATGATAGAGGGGGAGAGAAACACAGGATAGCCTCAGGAGGGCCTGGATCTTATCCACCAGCCCCCTTTGTCTCTTCTGAAGGGCTATTATAAGAATGCCAAAGGGTGGAGCAAAGACCTCCCCTAGTTCAGCCAAGTGCAGACCCTTCCAATCACCTAGTAACCATGAACATGGTCAAGCAATCCTCTAATGCAGCCCTGCTGGGTAAAGCAAGTTCACATCTCACTAGGAAACATTTGTGGGCATCCACAATATATTTAGGTGGAAGTGAGAATGTATGTATAGGATCTCATTACTCAGAAGGATTGTTTAAGCTCAGAAATCAGAGACCAACCTAGGCAACACAGCAATATTCCATCTGAAAAAGAAAATTTTGCCAGGTGGTGGTGGTGGTGGTATATGCCTTTAATCCCAGCACTCAGGAGGTAGAGGCAGGTGGATCTATGTGAGTTCAAGGCCAGCCTGGTCTATGAGGTGAGTTCCAGGACAGACAGGACTATTTCACAGAGAAACTTTGTCTTGAAAAACAAAACAAAAAATTACTTATATCCTGCAAAATCAAGACTATAGTTTAAGCAAAGGAAAACAAATAAAAATGTATTTCAAAAAATAAAGGAAGTAAATTATGAGATGGTCCCACAAGAATATGGAAGCCCAAAACAATTAAGATTCCTAGTAACTCAACCACAACTGGCTCGAAGAACCTCTTTTTATTTGCTTAGTTTTCAGTATGTTTTACTATCTATGAGTGTGATAGGGATGTAAGGAGCCACTACAGCTGTGGCTTCCTCATTTTCATCACCACAGAGGACACATGACTTGAACAAGATGTGAACTAATACCTGGGCTCCTTGCTGTGAAGGAGGAACTCCTA
This sequence comes from Peromyscus maniculatus bairdii, assembly GCF_049852395.1. Classification (NCBI taxonomy): domain Eukaryota; kingdom Metazoa; phylum Chordata; class Mammalia; order Rodentia; family Cricetidae; genus Peromyscus; species Peromyscus maniculatus. The sequence continues at coordinate 34,045,536 of NC_134864.1, read as the reverse complement.
TTTCAGGTCCCGTGAGCCTGGTGAATTCACAGACAAGGAGCTGTAGCTCTTGATCAGGTCAGCAGCTATTGCTCAAGAGTTCCAATTGCTAGTTACAGTTTAAAAAAATGCTGTGCCATGGTGAATGGAAAGTTCTTCAAAGAAATCTTTGACAGTGAGAGGGGAAACCATGGTGGAAGCTTACACTCTGGTGCCAGTTACTTTGTATTAAAATATGTCTTATAGAACTTCGAATAGGACAGGTAAAAGATAAAAATCTAACAAAACATTATTGGATACTTAATAGATATAATTATGGGAAAGGTTTTAAGTATAAAAGCAATGAATTAAAACATATGGGAAAGGGCTCACAATATCTTAAAATTATACAGAAAAACCCCATGAAAATTAAATAAATTTTAATTGCTCACTGGAACTTGATGGTAAGACATGATTGCTGAAGATAATAAATACTAAGCTTGGTCACAGCTGATAGAAAAATCAAACTGAAGCTGAAATGGCAGCTTTCTCCATGCTGGCTACTCTTCCTGATTCCAGAAGGTGTTATGCAGGCTGCTAGAAGAGAAAAGTCATCGGCAGAATTACCCAGCAGTGAACTTTGCCAGCTAGAATAATGACATTCCAGACAATATGGACTCTCTTGTGCAATAGTGGCATGACAGTTATGGGGTATCCAACCACATTCTGATTGTATTTGAGGCCTGATCCTCTGGAGGGGATTCAGGCTTGGTTCTGTAAACCTGATCAAAAGTTCTTGGCTGGGGAGGTCACAGATCTTAGGAGAAACCTACTACTATTGTTTTGCTAAACAACATTGGTGTCAAAAAATGCCTCTAAGTACTGATGTTCAAACTCAAAGTTTAGTGCTGCCTCCAGCCTTCCTTAGAGAAGCTTCTTATTGCAGCATGGGGTGGTTGATACAGAAACCTGTAACTGCCCCAAGTGTTGAGAATAAATGATGGTGGAATCCCTGGCTTCAAGGATTCCTTCCAAGGCTAGGGTAATATAGTAGTTCCAGGGAGCATGTAAGAGCCATGATGGGAAAGTGTGCATCAAAATGGTATCTTCTGGGAGGGGGGAAAGCAAAAACAAACAAATAAGCAAACAAATAAAACACCCCCTTAAACGGTTGCACTCATAAATTCACTGCAGTTGTGGTTAGTAGCAAAAGACTTGCACAAGGGCCCAAACATTTCATAATGGACAAGGGAGGGACCCATAAGATTCCATCCTTCTGAGAGAAACTATGTGTAATTCATGCTTGTTGTGGGAGAGGTGTTATTTTCATAAGTGGTAGAGTCACAGATATATTCCCCTTATTCCACTGAATACCTTCCTATCAAAGATTAGCCAGGTAACTCAGTGGGCCCCCCACACAAGAAAAGCTTGACAACAGGAGGGAGGCTTGTGAAGTTGTGTGCTGGTGGGAGAGCGAGAGGGGTGAAGAAAATGGATAGAGGAACGGAATTACTAATTTGTTATATAGGGGTATTAAACTGTTAAAAAGTAAAAATATGGGGAAATAGTTTTGAAACAAAAAAGAAAGAAAAACATTGCAAGGCTGAGAGAGTTTAACTCCCAGGGATATCAGAAGCTATATCCAAAAAGTCTCACCGACATGACTGCCCAAACGTGAGTTGAACAAGGATAACTATAGAAGATATGCCAACATGATGAGGTAATGCCCACAAGGCCTCAGTCCTACACAAAGAACTACAGACAATCAAGGAACGCTGAGAGTGTGAGAAATAGTCTTCCCCAGGGAAGAGCACACCAACTGGATATTCAGCACCAAGTGGTCAGCTCTGAAGACATTCATATAAGTAACATCATACAGACAGAGAAGATTATACTTATGTATTTATGAATACACACACATATATGCATTCTATATATGACACACACACACACACACACACACACACGCACACACACACACTTAATGAAAAAGAAAAGGCCATGAATCTGAAAGAAAGCAATGCGGGGTATATAAGAGGGTTTGGAGTGAGAGAAAGAAAGGAGAAGCCTATATAATTATATTGTAATCTCAAAAAACAAAAGAAATAATTTTTCAAAAACGTATGAATTAATACTATTCAAAAATCAAAGGATTTCTATGCAGCGATTGGAAGGACAATCTCCCTGGAAGACAGCTGAGAACTCACTCCATTCTACTTAGCTGATACTATTAGAGTTAAGTCAGAATTTAGGATTCTTTTCCTGGGCAAACCTCTGGCAGGTCATTCATGGGACACTGAAAGCATCAGAATTTAATCTTCAAAACCTCAGCATCTCCCAGACACAGAATGACAAGAAACATTTGGAAGCATGCTACGGAAACCTCCCTGCTTCTGCATCTGTTTCTGAGAAACGTTTTTTTGAGTGGGAGCCTACAAAAAACAAACAAAAAGTTAAAACAAAAACCAGGCAGTCCATTGGTTTTCCACACTTCTTCTTCTCACTTTCCTTTTCTCTGATCCAGGATCACCAACCAGATCAACTGTTTCCACTCATGACAATTTTCAGAGAATTTCCTGTAGAAAAAAAAAAAGAGATCTCATTTGCTGCAAGATGGATGGGTTGAAGATTTTAAATGAAGTAAACCAGACACAGAAAGACAGCATGTGATGTGGAAGCTGAAAGTAAATCAATAACCGGAATGCAGAAATTGTGATTACTAGAGGTTGATGTAGTGGGTAGGGTGTGGAGTAAAGGAGGTAAGAGTTGATCAGTGCATGTAGAAGCCATGTATGGAAACATCACACCCAGCCCTGTTACTATGTACAATGAATACATATTAAACAACGAAAGCAACAAAACAATAGTAACCATAACTAATATGAACCTCAATACACTTTAAAAAGTATATATATACTTACATATACATGTGTATATATACACATATTCATACATGTATATATTATATACATTATGCACATGTGTATATACTTACACATGTTTATATAGATATTTAATATACACTTTTTAAAACTTCAGACTTTTAAGGTATATATTTTAAATGTTTTCATCATGAAAAATGAGCACATGAGGTGATAGATTTATTAATTAGCCTGACTTTCCACATTATAACAGTTTATCAAAACATTGTTTTTAAAAAAAATTAATTATATAAAAAATCAAAAAAGAAGAAAAGCAAATTTGTAAAATAGCTATTACTTCCTAGTTAATCACCAAAGGCCAAAGTCGCAAATGTATTTGAACACTGCTCTCACACTCTGCTCATGAAGGTACAACCCTACGCAACTGCTAAGGCATATACATGTTGCAACACTTAATTGGTATATCTGTTATTATTATTTTCTGATCTATTAAAAGCAATAACTCATAAACAAGGAAATGGCTTGATTCATTGTTCCTTTGGGATAATAAAAAAGTCGTAAGCGAAACATTGATAGATTCAGACTCTCAGAGTATCAGTTATATTGCCTTCAGTATGGAAAAGTTGAATTGAATACACAGACCAAGGATCCGTGAATTCTTGCCCTTTTCTTCCTTTGTGGATTCGCCCTGGCTCTGATGCCACACAAGGTCCTGCTTCTGACACTGCCTGTTGCTTTACTCCTGGCCTGCTTCCAAATCTTGACTTGTCCTAAACCATGTGCTTCATTTTAAAAGGACCAAGCAGATGCCATAACAGGCTGCTCAGTCTTCTCTCAGAGATCAGACCTCAATTTCAGTTTCCTGAGACTTGAGCAGGCAGTTTCTGGGAGGGCTGTGACATAGTCCTTGCAGTAGCTCCTTTTCTGCACCTACTCTGACTGCTCAAGGTTCAGCCAGTTGTTTACTGTCTGGGACCCCTCACCAACTTAGAGCTATGTGCAGGGGTCAATGTGAACGTGTGAGGCCAGCCAGCCCCGGTGGCAGCTCATGGACAAAGCCTGAGACTTGTCCAGGCCTGCTCAAAAATGATAACTGTAACCCCCAACCAGTAAATTCAAAGGTTACACACCCTCACCCAATCATATGATGCAAAGGCTTGTACCACCCTGTTTGCCGTTTTTTTCCCCTTTAAAAACCCCTCACCCTGAGAGCTCAGGGCCATCCTCCTCCACACACTATGTTGAGTGTTGGACAAGGACCAAGCCTGAGCTTACTTGTTACCAATAAACCCCTGTGTGTTTTGCATCAGATACAGGCTCTGTGGTGGTCTTGCTTGGGGGTCTCTTGATGTGGCCACAACAATTTATGGCATCCGTTTGGCTTTGCTCCAACTATTCCGCCCCCACCCCATGGTGCCTTACTTGAGTTTCACCCAGTTTTCAATATCACTTTTCAGTAATAACATAGACTATTGTGTAATACATTCTCCCTGAAACTGTCCTGCCATTTGCTAGAGTGTGCCAACACTCTCCATGTTTAAATCACATGTATTCACCTCACTATTTTAAGATTGATGCCATATGTGATGGGAAGGAATATATATTGATGGAAAAAAAAAACTTAAAATGTTATAACATGGTACACTGGCCTCACATTTCTTCAAAAGTCTGTTTTAAACCACAGAAGACCCTTAAAATTGGCAAAGGACTTTAAGCACTGTCCCTCACGACCTCAAGGCTATCTCTCCCACCTGCCACGGGCGGCCAGGGGTGGGGAATGGGGCAGGTCATCTCTCCCACACCCACTCACTCCACTATGTGGCAGATCAGCAGTGGGGCCAGATCTCCAACGCACGTTCTCCGGGCTAGATCGCCTGCGCCCATCAGCAGGTTCCGCTGTATTGTGTTGCTCAGACAAGGTCCAAGGCCCACTCTCCTGAGCGCTTCCGCTGGTGAAGGGAAGGGTCAGCTCTCCTACTCTCATGACTTCGGGACCAGCTTTCCTGACTACTGTAGGTGGCCATGGGTGAGGGGGGCATCTTTCCTTCGTCCATGCCACCGCGGGGTAGACAGAGGGGATAATTCTCCCACTCTTACGCCTTCAGGGCTGGCTCACCTGCTCCCCTGCCAGCAGGGCCAGCTCTACTGTGCTTCCTAGGAAGGCTCAGAGACTGCTTTCCTGAGTGCAGCAATTGGTGAAGGGAGAAGGGTTGTTTTCCCTACCGCTGCAGCCAGTGAGAGGCAGGGCCAACTCTGAGGCCCTTATCTTCACTGTCTTCCATGGTAACGGGGCCATGGGCCTCAACACAGATCTAGGCTGTGGCAGGGCCATGGACCCAGGCATGGTCCTTGACAGTAGCCCAGGCCCTGATGACACCATGGCCCCTGGTGGCAGCATAGGAAACTCAGGTCTGTATGGCCCTGGCAGCCGCATGGCTCATGGATAATAACTATGGCCCTAGGTAGAGGCCTAGACCCCAGATAGCCTTGTGGTCCTTGGTGGCAACACAGGTGGCATGGATGCGGGTGAGATGGCCGCTGGGGTGTGAGAACAGGAGAACTGGCCCTGCTCCTTTTTGCCTGCTTCACTGGATAAGCTAATCAGGTCAGTGCTGGAGAGCTCACCCTGGTGGTGATGATGAGGGAAAGTTGGCAGGCTGACCTACCTCGCTACCACGCAGACCCAGATCCAGGACTGAGTTGGCCCACCCCAACCTCCACCTCATCTGTGAACTGCTGGAGTGTGTGAAAGGGCTGGAACTGCAGATCCAAAGCTGCAGAATCTCCATTATACAAGATAATGACATGATATCCAGCAGGAGTCCCAGTGAGGCCCCAGGATATAGACCCATGGCTCTCTGCAATCAACACTTACAAGTGAAGATTTATGGGCTCACAGTGTCACACTACAGCTTCCAAGCCAAGAGTTTTTTGTTTATTTGTTTTTATGTCTGCTTTTTATTTTTCTTTTAAATTTTATTTTGGGTGTGTGTCGGAGCGGGTAGAGGTTGTAAGGGCAGTGGGCAGATATGAAGGGATGGGGAGATGAATGGTATTGGGGTGCACGAAGTGAAATACACCAAGAATCAATAATAAAAAAGTTTAAAAAAATAAGAGAAAAATGTAAAAATAAAAAAGAACTGTCCCTCTTCTACATTGGCTACTCTTCCATTTTTTTTTAATTAGGCAAAAGTAGTTCATATGTTTGGATCACGTCAACGGGGGACTTGTTTCATGATTTATATACAATATAGTCTACTATGGCGATTCTATTTTTTATCTAGAGACTAAAAAGCTCTTTACAATGCTCCAGATTTGGTAGTGACTGTTCGTTTTTACTCAGGCAATTGTTGATGTGCTTGCTATCATTCTTGGCCTTTTGTGCTAAATAATAACATTTAGCAAATGTTTTTGCCCCATCTGGCATATTAAAAGCCCTAAAACCTCTGTTTCTCGTCATGCAGGGATCCACAGCCAAACACCAGATTGAGCTCCAAGAGTCCAGTTGAAGAGAAAGAAGAGGAGTTCTATGAGCAAGGGGCATCAAGATCATGATGGGGAAGCCTACAGAGACAACCAAATCAAACTAGTGGGAACTCATGAACTTTAGAACAACAGCTATGGAACCTGCACGGGACTGAACTAGACCCTCTGCATAAGAGAGACAGTTGTATAGCTTGATCTGCTTAAGGGGCCCCTGGAAGTAGGATCAGAATCTATTCCTGGTGCATGAGCTGGCTTTTTGGATCCCACTACCTATAGTGGGACACCTAGCACAGCCTTGAGGCAGGGGGAGGGGCTTGGACCTGCCTTTACTGAATATACCAGTCTCTGCTGACTCCCCATGGGAGGTCTTACCTTCTTGTAGAAGGGAATTAGGAGTGGGTTGGTGGGGGAAGGTTGGAGGGGTGGGAGGAGGAGGGAAGAGAGGGATCTGTGATTGGTATGTAAAATGAATAATAAAATTTCTTAATAAATAAAAAAAGTGAGGAATCTTTAGAAATCATCAGTGGTATATATAGTTAATTGAATTGCTAGCCTGAAACAATATTTCTAATAAACATAAAAGCATATGATAAAGGCAAATTCATTACACAGAGAGTATAATTATAAACATGGCAAATTACATGCAGCAGCTGTCTTTACTGTTAAGTAAATAACTGTCTCTCTTAGAGCTGATTTGCTAAAACACTACCTGGAAAACCAATAAATATTCATTAGTCACATTAAATATAAATTTATGAGAGTAGAAGGTTATCTATTTGAAGGTCACCTGTATGAAAAAGCACAAAGTAGAGGCAACATGGATACTTATTCCAGTCCATGTTTTACCACAAATGTTTTGATCTTTGGCAAATTCCTCACCCTACTGTGACCCACTTGGAAAAAAGAGTTTTATGTCCCTGGATTCTTTTTGCTTAAGTGTATTGTAAACATAGATTACAAATTGTTCAGTTAAGATACCTGAAAAATATAAAATATGTAAATGTAAGGTTTTCATACGTTGATATTTCCAGGATTTAAAAAAACATTTTATTTGACATGTAATATGAAGTATTCTCAAAGCATTTGAGTTTAAGAAAACCACTCCAAGTATGTAGTCCAGTCATGAGTCAACGCATAGTCTAAACCTGTGTGCACTGGGCTTCAATTATTTTAACATGAAATCAAATGCAGTCACCAGTCATGTGCAGAGATTTAAGTCAAAAAGAAAGCATGATACATTCAGAGGAGAAACTGCCTTAGCCTCAAGATCTCACAAACACATCACAAATCCAAAGAGACCAGTTAAATATGTTTTCACCAGGAAGACCAATGCATTTGCTGCATAGCTTCCTCCTGTTAAAGTGACAGACTGTCTTATATATTAATAAAATATATTTAATTTTTAATGGCTCACAATAAATTAAAATACCTGAGTAGTTTCACCATGCATTTATCTTGTTTTAAGTACACAGAAATAAGCGACGCTCCTTTAGACTAAGGGGTAAATTTCTCTTCCTCAAGATGCAAACCTAACCTTGCAACATGACTCCCTGGCATTCTTGTGACCTGAACTTTAGCAGTAGCTCTGGTTATCAGCTGTGGTGACATCTATAAATTGTGGTTTTCAGACATTTCTGCACTTTCCTGTAGATGCCAGAACATCTTGGCAGGTAGCCAGTTTATCAAGCATTAATGAATTCCTGGGTTATGTGGCTGCCATGAATGAGCCTATCACTTCAACGTTTGGTAGTAGGGAAGAAAATTTCTTTTCTGCTGTTAAGACCCTAGAAGGTTTAATGTACCTTTAAATATTCCCTTAGTTAGTGTCTTGATATGGATACAAACTTCAAATCTTTAATTGTTGATATAATTTCTTGTGGGCAAAAATTCAAGAGGAAAAGATGCCACTACAAAAAGGTGCTTCTGTATACACACACACACACACACACACACACACACACACACACACACAAACACAAACACAAACACACACATGTATGCACACACAGATATGCACATACCCACATAAACCACACACACACACAAAACCAAAATATGGATTCCTAACTTGTACTGATGTTTCACATTATTTATGATACATTTTTGCAGAAAAGTAAAAGTTCAGACCCTACACACATATAAGGTAATCTTTAGACTCCTGGATGCATTACAGTGTCTCTAGTTTTATATTTATCTATTGAGTACATGAACTGTAAAACAGCACAGTTGACATGTGGTATTGAATCATAGAACATGGCTGTGCATTCTTTCAGTGTGGAGCAGTAGCCTGGTTGATAATGTGTTACATGATGGAATGAGTTATCCTTGAATGATAAGAGGAATGACATTGAAAACACCGTAAGACTCATGTTAATCTTGAAATATGATGAAAATAGGCATGCCAAAGCCAGAAATACAATCTCATTACTCAGGAAGAGCAGAGGTTCTTAATAGGCCCCAAGAAGGAGTGATGAAGACCTAGGCAGTTAGAAGCACCAGATCCAGGGCAATGGGACAGTGTAACTTCAGAGGCTGAAAGATGAATGAAGGAGATGAATCCCATGAAGTCCATTGCCAGCCTTACTTCATGCACTCATCCAGTGTCTTCTCATACAATGATTGTTTCTATTTCGGTGTTTCCAGTCTTTAACAGCATATGTAGCTTAGAGTAATCTACAAATCAAGAATGTTTTAATTAGCTTCATTTAATTTGATGAATGAGTGGATAAAGTAGCAATATAAGGAGATACAATGAGCAAAGGGCACACACATTTTAGAACAATATTCTTTGCCAAACACCTGAACACTGTTCTTTTCACATAGTTTTGTCAACTTGTAGTCTTGTTAGCAGACTTTGGAAAGATTCTCTTGATATGGTCTTATAATGTCAAGAATTTTTTTTTAAACTTGGGTAATCTAATAAAAATCAAACAAATTCTTTTAGAGTTAATACCCTTGATATGAGCGAGGTGACTTTTACTGAGCTATCATTTCTTCCTTCATGGTTTGTTCTCCTCCATCCCCATACACAAGCTTTGTTGACACATATTAACTGGGTTTCCTAGGAACGGTCCTGGGACTAGAACATAGGAACAAACCTGAATTTGGTAACTGGTCCTTGGAAATGCTGGTAAAAGAATTGGGAAGTGAGATGAGAATAGATATGCATATTGGACAGATTATCAGAACAAGGTTGGAGACTTTGATACTGCCATGTAACTGAAAAATTCAAATGTAGCCTCCCTACAAGACTTAAGAAGTGCCATTAGATTTCATTCTTGATTTTCCTCTACTGTTGGATGTTGAAAGAGATGACTTGAATTTCCTGACATTTCCAGCCTACCATAAGGTAGAAGAGAGGGAGCCCATAGGTAGAGAGGTGCAGGTGTTGGTGTTGGAATTGCTCAGAATTCACTGCATGACATCAGAGAACATATAGGAAGAGACTTTGAGGTGTTTATCACAAGATAGTTTTTATTTATATTATTTATTTATTTATTTATTTATTTATTTATTTATTTATTTATTTATTTATTTATTTATTTGTAACCAGCACTAAGTAAAACTTGGGACTCGAGAAATAGCTAAGGGTTTAACAGCGCTTGCTTGTCTTGCAAAAGACCCATTTCAGTTTCTAATACCCAAAGGGTAACTCACAACTTCCTGTAACTCCAGTTCCAGGGGGATCCAATGCCCTTTTTTGGCCTTTTCAGGTATACAGTTTACATATAGAAAGGGTGAAAAAGAAGCATATTTAAATAAAAATAAAATAAATGAAGGATTTGCTTATTAGTTTATGAATTTTCATATTTTCATGCAAACTGATTATATATTAGTGCTCAGTAATTTATTTATTCACAAATCTAAATGCAAAGTTTCAAAATAATGCATTTATTTTTCCCCATTTTGTCTAATATAATATTCTATTTAGCATCCTCCTCTCTCCAGAGAATCATCAGGTAGTAATATGTATTTAAATCAGCTTTTGATGATTTCATAATTGCTCTAGAATTTTATGCTGGGTAAGATTATTTTTATTGTCAAATTATATAACTAAACTATTAAAACATTTTGAAATATGTCTATCTTATGTTTTCGTTTTTGTGACAGTGTTTAACTTAGACATTTTAATGTATATGCCAGGCAGTGGTGGTGCACTCCTTTAATCCTTGTACTCGGGAGGCAGAGGAAGGAGAATCTCTGAGTTTGAGGCCAACCTGGTCAACAGAATGAGTTCCAGGACAGCCTGGGCAACACAGAGAAATCAAAAACCAAAAACCAACCAACCAACCAACCGACCAAACAAACAAACAAAAAAACCAACAAAAACCATGTATTATTAATGTGTTTTTAAATTTTTCTCATATTTTCCCAATTGTTTGATAAAATTTCTTAAACATAACCTAATGCCTGAAGGTCTCAGTAAAACTTAGGGTAATTTTGTGAACATAAAGTCTCACAGAAGCTCTGCATGACATTGTTTTCTATAGTGTTCTGCAAGCATGGTCTCTCTGGGGCTGGATGAGAGGGACTGATGTCTTGTGGAGGTCTTGAGGAAAGGCGTGGGGGTGACATTGGTGTTTTCCTTTGATGCTGGTCTTTGGGGTTATAAAAAAGGAGACATGAAAACAGAAATAGAAAAAGTGGAAGCCACGTCTGCCTGAAAGAAGAGAGCTTTTCATTCTTAGTGACAACATGCCACAGAGCATCTCAAGGTCTAGCCAAACCCCACATTTGTCTGGACCTCTGCGCTGATGCCCCCTACACATTAACACCGGAGCGGTCTCTGGCTTTGAGAGAGGAAATATTTGGTTGAGAAACCAATGCCAATAAAAGAGGCTGAAAATCTAGTGACATAGGAAGAGCGGTGCCTTCAAGTGGCCTCAAGAAGTGTGGAATTTACTTGAGCCCAAGAATCAGTAGAAAGTGAGACCCCTTTGAGGACATACGGGTGAAGTTAAAACTAACAAAAGAAGGATGTTTTCATACTCTGGTGTGCACAAACAGTATTTACTGGAAATTGCCTTTATCATGTCTTTATGTGAACAGACACTCGAAAATAGCTTACAAAGCTCTCCGGCAAGGGCAGCTTTCTAGCCAGACACAACAAGATAATGGGTTTCAGGCTGTCATTTAGGGGGACTTTCAGGTTTCCTGCCTGTTCCAACAGCAGCTGTCTTCTTTCTCCTCCCCTGCTCAGAATTGTCTTGCCTTTTTACCCATAGGCAAGAAATGAGAGGAGATTAATCACAACCAAGTTGGATGTACCACAGTCAAATGAAAATTAAAGCTGGTTAATTGATAATTAATATAATCTAATAAAAATCTTCCAAAACAAGAGATATTCACAGAGATTCTATTGCATGTGACACCTGTTTATTGGACACTTTGTAGGTGCAGGCACTGAAAGGTAGGTAGGAATGAAAGCTCAGAGATTGCTATTAGCCTCTTGGAGAAAAAAAGTATTTTTTCTTTCATCTTGGATCATCACAGGTAAAGTCAAACTTAAATTTCCATCTACATTATCCCCTAGCAACTCCCTAGCAACCTTCAAATGAGCAAGCTTTTACTGAGGGTATCCACAGGGCACAATTTTAAGAAAAGCCTTTTTATTTTCCCATTGAAGCTTTAATTTTTAAATGTTCAACTTGTTTTACAAGACAGGAAAAGGTAATATTTCATATAAAGGATTAAATGGTTCATTATTAAATATCCCTTACCACCTCAACATCTAGCATGAAGCAATAAGTTCCTGTTGATTTTATTTCATGAAAATGTAAGCCTGAGGGAATCAGAAAGAACTCTTAGCTTTCTTCCTTTGAGGTTCCTGGTGTTACTCTCTATGCCTTTTCTTCATGGTGGTATTTATTTATTTGTAATTAATCCACTTACTTCAAATTTGGAGACCTGGATAAATTCCTATGCTTTATTTAGGAAAATTCAGCATTTGTGATTATGAAATATATACTGCAATAACCTCAAATCATACTTCTGTGGCTTTCTCTTCTTGCCTTAGTTTCAGGAACTAAGAACTAACCCGCTAAACAAAAATATTCAGCAAATTGTCATCATTTTCTATATCATCAATGTCAGATGTAACCATTTGTGAGTGGCTAGTGTTGATTTTTAACTTGACAGAATCTGGAATAATCTGGGACTGGACATCTGGAAATGCCTGTGAGGGATTATTTGATTACATTGATTGGGTGTGAAGGCTCATCCACTGTGGGTGGGACCATTCCCTGGCAGGATCCTGAACTGTGTGAATGCAGAAAGGGAGCTGAGCAGCAGCATCTCTGTTTCCTGATTGTGGATGGGATGTGACCCCTGGCTTCAAGCTCCTACTGTCTTACTTCCTGCTATGATGGACTATAGCCTTAAATTTTAAACCACAATAAAGCCCGTTCTCCCCTAAGCTGCTTCCATCAGGGCATATTTATCACAGCACCACAAGAAAAGTGTAAGAATCCATTCTACACTCTATAGCCTGCAGCCACTCTAACATTGCTTCTGCTCAACAGAATGTTTGTTTTCCACTCCTCAGATTCATATGTTGAAATTGTAACCCCATAATTTGATTATATACAGAGAAGGAAACTTTGAGCAACTGAATAAATAAAATCAGTGATTTATCAAAAGGATCATGGAGAGATTTTTTTTAATCCCTTGTCTTCAATATTAGAATCAAATAAGAATTTGCCGATCCAGAAGAGAACTCTTAGCAAACCTGACTGTAGTGAACCCCAGGATATAAACTTCTGCCATTTGTAAGCCACATAGCTGTAGTTGGAAGTTTTCCTGTGTCCCACCCGGTCCACAGCCACTCAGGCCCAAATAAACATACCGAGGCTTATATTAATTATGAACTGTATGGCCATTAGTTCAGGCTTATTACTGACTAGTTCTTACACTTAAATTAACCCATGATTCTTATTTATGTTTAGTAACGTGGCTTGGTACCTTTTCCCAATTCTGCCTTGTCATCTTGCTTCCTGTGTGTCTGGCTGGCAACTCCTGACTCTGCTCTTCCCTTTCCTAGAATTCTCCTTGTCTGCTTACCCTACCTATACTTCCTGCCCGGCTACTGGCCAATCAGCTTTTTATTTATCAACCAATCAGAGAAACACATATTCACAGCATACAGAATGATATCCCACAGCACATAGCCTATGGCACATTGATACAGAACCTTGAACTACTTAGAACAACCCATGCTTATGTGGCTTTCTGTAAAAATAGACCAAGTGGTGAGTACTTGCTATGAACACTCCCATTGAATCTTGTTTTTTCTTGAAAGCCAGTATGAGATCATTGAAATAGTTTTAAATTGGGGTTCATGAACAACTCTTGGTTGACTTATGAGCTCCTGCCTATTATATTAATCTTCCATTTTTTTCTCTTGGAAAGTGGCTATGTATGGTCTTTTCTTCCACTTTCCTGTCTGGAGATACAGTACAATGACATGGATGTACCCTTAGAGTCTCTGTTATCATCTTAGGATTTTTTTTCATCCAACAGTTCTCCAACTCTCAAATCAATGCACCATTTACCTTTGTCTACAGGCTTTTTTGTTAATAAGAACTCAAATGAGTAATGAGTAGAGTGGTAGCTCTCAAAATACAAAGTTCTAATTTCTCTCTCAGTACTGCTGGTCAAAATTGGCTTCAAATCTATTGGGTCATCACTGAGTGGCCACTTAGAACTTTGGTTTCTCTCTGTGCTCACAATGGTGTCCTACCACCATGATATATGCTGAAAACCTTGAGATCACAATTGTCAAGAAAGTGAAGACTCTGGAGGAGGACATAGTGTAGGTAGAAGTTTTCCTGTGTCCCACCCTGCCCCTCAGCTGCGCAGTCCCAAGTAAACACACATTGGCTTATATTAATTATAAACTATCTGACCTATGGCTCAGGCTTCTTGCTAGCTAGCTCTTTCATCTTAAATTAGCCCATTTCTATTCATCTTTGTGGCCATGGTGTTACCAGTCTGTTGCCATCTTATAGCTCCTTGGGCAGTGGGCTGACATCTCTCCTGACTCTACCCTTCTTCATCTCCATCTTCAGTTTGAACGTACCATCTAACCTTATACTGCCTTGCCATTGGCCAAACTGCTTTATTTATTAGTCAATGAGAGCAACACATATTCATAGCATACAGAAAGACACCCCACAGCAGACATAGTCATAATCATATCTTATAATTAGATTCTTCCAACATTTCTTCTTCACTGATGTTTACTTTACTTCCTAACTTCCAGTCACAGCATATACTTCCCATTCTATTTAAAACTAGTGCCTTTACATTGCCCATCTGCCACTCTCCATAGTTTCCATTGAATCTCCTTCACCCGTAGATTTCTCAACATAGTTATAACTGCTCCCTCCAGACTGAATCTCTGGTCACATTCAATTAGACAAAATTCAAACAAACTGAAGCAAGGAAACAAAAAAAATCTCCTTTGAGTAGATATAATTCTGAATGTCATTTATTACTTATAGTGAAGATTTGAAAGTGTGTTACCTACATATGGCAGAAGTTCCCCCGCCTTTGAAACATTATCTTTCTTCATTCTTCATTTTTTCTTTTATGTTTACTTATACTCAAACATACTCATATTTCTGCCACTCAGTTTCTCATGGATCATTGTCACTAATCTCCAGATGCTTACCCAAATTTTGACATTCACAAAACTTCTTTTGTTGACTATTCTTGTTTGTCAACTTAACTACATCTGGAATTAACTAAAACCCAAATGAGTGAACACATTTGTGAGATACATTTTCTTAATTAAATCATTTGAAGTGGGAAGACCACTTCCAATCTGGATTCTTGAGGTGGGAAAGTCCACCTTTAATCTTGACCACACATTCTGCTGGAAGCCGATATAAAGGACTTGTAAGAAGAAATCTCTCTCTATTTTTTTTCTCTCTCTCTCTGTTTGTTCTTGTTAGCAAGTCTGTTCCTTTTTTGGCATCAGAGCCAACTTCCTTGGGATTCTGGAGTACACTGAAGTCTAGCTGAGCCATCCAGCCTCATAGACTGAACAGCTACTGGATTTGTGTAACTTATGATTGTAATCAACCATTGTTAGATTAGCTGGACCACAGCCTGCATTTATATTGTATGTATGTACATACTTGTCCTAGCATTTTTGTTCATTTACATGATTTTAGTTCCCAAACTTGAACTGAAGTAACATTTTTTACTTCCACAATGTCTTTTCCTTCCCATACATCCTGCTTCCTTGTAAGGAGTGACTGACTACCCGTCCAAGAAAGAAGCTTGAACATTCCTCTCCCTTAAGTCTTTCTCCTCTTAATGATTCTATTTCCAATCAATCACCAAGTCTTAAATATGCCAAGAATCTACATACTACCCCTTCTTATTTAATCTGACATCATTTTCAAATGATTGTACTACAGCTTCACTTAGCTCTCTGCTCCCCCTTGACATTAACCACCACACTAATGTTGGTACTTTAGCTGCCCCTGCATGATGGACATGAAAAGTCTAATCTTCAGCCTTATCAGTAAAACTAAGCCTTAGTTCATTCTTCTTCTCTGTTCCCCTCCTCCTGATGATCGCAAATATAGTGTTAGTCCTGATTCCAAACACCTACCATGCTTCATCTTACATCTTACCATTTAAATAGACCTTTGCTTCTATCTTCAGAATCTTATACCTTATTCATTTAGTTACCTCCTTTACACCAATATTCAAACCCAAACCTGTTCCAAAAACTTCCCTGTTGTAAGACCCTGGTTCCTTGTGGAATGTTGGGTGTCTTTTATATTAAGTGTACAACTTAATTATGCCATTGATTCTTGACTTGCCTGCAGATATTCTAGAACTAAACTAGTTTACGGTAAGGAAAATTTTGTATTGTTCATGAAACATCCATGACACAACTTGGCCTAGTTTTCATTTGCTAGATATTTATTGTATTTGGCATCAGACTATTGAAATGTGATGAATGTTACTAAATTCTCTTTCCAGGGGAGGCAGAGAATGGTTTGTGAATCTTGAACAGCTAATATTAATAAATGTTGAAAGAATGAAAGCATTCTTATGGTTTCTGATGTATCAGAAAGGGAGGGAAGCAGTAGCAATGAACATTTTTCATAAATTTGAAGTAAATGTGGATGAGATTCAAAATTAGGGGGCCCAACTAAGACAGAAAAAGACTGACATGTTACCCATGGTCAGTCCTAGACTTGGTCTTTTGGGTGTCAAAGGTATGATAGAGTGAAAGGGCTATTTATTGCAATAAAATCTGTGTAAAAAACAGATGCCATTTCTTCCATCAACCTGGAGAGGGTGGGATAGAGCAAGGTCATTGGTTTGCACCTTTACGTGGTTTAGGAAATGCTGTTTTTTTCCCCAGGTGCCTTTGTCTTTCAGAGCCCCGGTGATCTCTGGGGAGTTTCTGCTTGTGATTCTGTTATTATCTTACCATTACTCACTGCATCCCTTCTCAGTATTGCTGCTTTGTATTAAAACTGGGGAAAAATGGATAGACTTTCCCTGACAAGGCTAAAGACCCATGGGTTAATTATTTTGTAGGCTCATTATAAAGTCATGGCTGAGTGGACACACACTGGTTTAATTTAAAACTCTTTCCTTAGCGATGTAGGGCAGTGGGAATGTGAAGGTATTCCAAGCTTCCTTTTAGTCTCCACCCATCTACTGACTGCCCTTGCTTGTGCATGAATCAAACTAGACTCTTAAATCACTGTATGCTTTTAGTGTCATTTTCAATCTTCAGTGCTACAAACAACTTGGTTTTCAGATGAGGCGGAGCTGGACATAATATCACTTGCAAATGATTTACTCTCTAAAGTTCATAGAATGCATGATGAGCACCTCTGCTTATTATTTCCAGAGTAAAGAATAATGTACAGAGAACTATCTTAATTTGTGCGCAGTGTGAGGAGTGCCAAGAGGAAGACACACGGCATTTAACATCTTTTGCAGCTGGATAGTAGGGGCAATGAGGAGAGAAGGCACTTCAAACATACAACTAAGAACAGCTTTCCTATGAAGATGACCATGGTGCTCAAAGTGAGAAGGCCAAATCCAAAGGCCCTTATCTCTTTCCATTTTCTTTTTTTTTCCCTAAGAGATGTTTTTGTTCATTTTGCTTTTCTACATAGCACCACCTCATCCTGATTAACTGGAGATGAACATAGTTTTCCAAAAGGTTTTCATACAGAAAAAGGGAGTCACCCAAGAAAGATGAACAAAACATCGCTTGCCAGTGATTCTTTTTTTTTTTTTTTTTTTTGGTTTTTTTTGAGACAGGGTTTCTCTGTGTAGCTTTGCGCTTTTCCTGGAGCTCACTTGGTAGCCCAGGCTGGCCTCGAACTCACAGAGATCCGTCTGCCTCTGCCTCCCGAGTGCTGGGATTAAAGGTGTGCGCCATCACCGCCCGGCGATTCTTTTTTTTTTTTTATTAAGAAATTCTTCTATTCAATGTACATACTAATCCGTGATTCTTAATGAGCGAAAATGGCTTTTTACTGAGAGAAGTGGTGTCATCCATCGCTGGTTGGTTAGAATCCCACTTTCCTCTTGTTAATGAGAGGAACATGTTACCTTTATCACTTGAGTCAAGTGTACACAATTCAAAATTAGTCTTTGAAGGATGATGTATTCTCTATTCCAGAATGACTAAATAGAAATGTATCACATATATGGCTTTGTCATAGAAGTTTGTTCTGTTAGGATATATTGTTTAATGTCATTGAAGAACACAAGGATTATAGATTTACAGAGATGCAAGTACTTGAAATAGCATTTGCAAATATCTAAGACACCACATAGTAAGCATTTTATATTTGACAGTTCATATTGTTGACAGAAACACTTCCTACTTGTTCTCAGAGAACGATTCATTGGAGAAAATACACATGCAGGTATATACTCAAGAAAGAAAACACATTAACCAAGTAGTGAAGGATATAAAGATTTTATATTGGATGCTAAACTCCCACATCTTAAATAACCACACAATGTACGGTTTTAGTCATCTCCCATGCTAGTTTCTTTTGAGGTGTTGTGGTAGGAAAGGCCTACCTTCAATTCAAATTTAGCCAGGGGAGAAATCAAAACTTTATAAAATCCAAGGTCAAGTCTTTATCTTACGCTGTGTGTGTGTGTGTGTGTGTGTGTGTGTGTGTGTGTGTGTGTGTGTGATTTGATCATTTCAAATTCTTTTAAAAATTATTCTTTATTTCTGGTTAATCCTAAGGTTTTACTTGCTAGTGTTTCCAACGTCACTTAATTTCTGCACCTGGGTGCACTATTGGATTTCCCAAGGAACAGCATTTCACAGGCTTTCAATGTTTTCTAGTATGTTTACTTATGACTCCTACTTTCACTTGTAATGCATTCTAGTTTTTAAATTCTTAGACACCATCTTTCAATTTTTTGCTTACCAATATCAACCTTTGGCTCAATGCCTACCACCAGAATGTAGGGTATTTTAGAGTTTGCAAACCGAGAATGCCTCAATGACTACAAATTAATTATGTTGAATAATTTTCATTGTTAACTAGACTAGACTTAAAATCATCCAGGGCTGTCAAGCCTCTCTTCATGTCTGTGAGGGTGTTTCTGCAAAGGATTAACTGAAGAGGGAAAACTCACACAGAAATTGGGTAGTGTCACATGGTCTGAGGTCCAGGACTGAATAAAAATGTAGTATGCAGGAAATGAGCATCAGCATACCTTGTTCATTGCTTCTTGGTTTTTCCAGACATGAGGAACCCCAGATATATGTTCCTCCTGCTGTCATGAACTCTGTTATGCCATCTCTGCCTGTGGTGATATGCTGTATGTTAAAAATGTAAGCCCAAACATCCCCTCCCCATCTCAATTTGCTTTTGTCTGGTGTTTTTTTCCCAACAATGAAAAAAAGTTCACGTTATAAATGCAACATAAAACAAAAACTACACAGTGATATCACAGTCGTTTGAGTTTAATTAGATCTTTTATGACTCAAAGTGATAACTGTCACCAGCAATTTCTTTCCAGAGTGAAGTGCTTATTCCACAGTGGCTTGATCACAAAACTCAGTCACCAGCCTAGGTGAGCTGAGAAGAATGTCTGCTTAAAGTATTGTATGTGACTGAACTAAGATCTGTAAACAAGAATATTGTGAATTGCTGAACCCTGAAGTCTCTCAAGTAAACACAGTCTGAACAGGTATACACATAGTGACAGCAGAGAAGACTTTTTTAGACAGACATGCTTGTTCTTTATTGTTTCACAAGAAAACCGTAAGACTGAGATTTGAGTGCAGATCATCTGGGGTATGAGAGGGCACTGAGAAATACCAGTCAGAGATGAATTGAGAGAAAAAAGTGAAGAGAACCAATGCATGTTATTAAATCAGCCTCCCCAACAGCAACTGGAGCACAGGCTTTTCAGGGACTCAGAGAAGCAGTGTGAACATCACTAAAGAGTCATCTGAAACAAGAAACAAAGGAATACAGGTTTTTCTATATCAGTTCTTTCTTACTGGTTAAATCTGCTTTTAGGTGCATTGTCTCTCTGGTGATGCTGCATTGACTTATAGACTAGGCAATATGTTCTTTGGCTAGGAAAAAATAATCCCTTTAGGTTCAAAGTTCACCGTGAGGGCAGGTAGCAGTTTTCTAGCAAGAGCAAATAAACATCTGAAGGTACAAATAAGTGATAGACAGTCCTTACCATGGTGACAATGCTTAGCAATCAAGTGAGGTAAAGTTGTGCCTGTTTATCTTTAACGCATTCCTTTGATTTTTTCCAACTGATTGAACATTATACCAATAAATATAATTGTGCTTATAAATGGCCAAAGACAACATAAAAAACCAAAATAAATGATAATCCCAGTATAGTTGGTAACAGCTAGGGTAGAATTCTCATAGATTTGTACATCCATAGCAGAAAGTGAACCATGTATGTAATCCCAACAGATTATCTAATTGCAATTTGACCAATTCATAGAGTTCAATGTGTTCATATGCATACATATGGGTTCTGGTATATTTATTTGTGTCAAAGTATTTCCTCAACATAATACAGCAGATTGGGAAGACAGGGCACACCCTCCCTCAGCAGCCCATGGCTGACATCGTTCCACCCACATTCCCTCCTTCCTTCTGCCTTTCTATGTGTTACAGTCCAAGAGCCCTATTTTTCAATGGATTTTGGAAACAGGAGCATCATAAAATCAACTAAATCAATCTTATGATTAATCATGGATCATTGACTAATTTTCATGACAACTGGAACACAGCTTCTGGGCCAGACATAAAGAGCCATGAAGATAAAGGAGCCACTTATGACCTGAATATCTCCTCTAGAGAGTCAACAGTCTGTGTGGCTTGGATAAATTCTTGTGAATTTAGGACCTAAATACTGTCTGTAAGCTCTTTCATCTCTGTGTACCTGACTATCATGGAGTTTACTTATTACTACAAATTCTCATTGAGATAAGCTGTTACTCATTTTTTCCTTCTTATAAGAAAGTTATCCTTGTTAATAAAGTATTTACATTAAGATAGTAATTACATAGACTAATTTACTTCCAAGGGTCATTTATAAAGCATAATTTTCAGCTAATCAAATAAAAAAATATTTGAATAAGAATATATGTTGTATTTACTTTTGTAATCTGTGTTACACACATTCTCTGAATATTGGAAGAACCATTAGCATCTGATTGATACCTTTTATTGCAATATTTGTCAGGGTAAAGGGATGCTACTGTGGGATAGCAAACACACCTGAATGCATCATTCATATTGGCTTCTCCTTCCTCTCAGGATTGAATAGCTTAGAGGAGAACATGGCAACGGCCCAACTTCTTAGCTTTTGTCATTCCTTGCCTCTGCTTCTGTTTCTAATCAGATGAGATGATTTCTTTGTAGTTTTATGACTTCCAAATCTCATTGTATTTGCTTATACTGTCTATCTAAAGTTCCTTTCTCATCAGTCTCTATTTTAAAAACAAATTCTTCAAAAAAGCCAAATTTAAACATTATTTCTTCAGACCAATCTGGTATTGTTCTTTTCCTGAAGCCTTTAAATACACTTATGATTTTTATGTAACATTTAGAAGTAATTAGTCAAGTTTGGTGTCTTTTCCACAAGCTTGTGAGCTGATTGAAGGACAGACTTGTGTATGTATCTCTCTATTTCCTGGTAGCAAGCACACTATTTAGAATGCAAGCCACTCCTTAGTAGGTAGTCCAGTTTTTGCAAATGTTGTAAAGAGTGAAAACAATGGACCAAAGTCTTCATGAGGCCCACATTTGACAGCAGCAGAAAAGAAGGATATGACGAGGGCTTTATTATATCTTTAATTCACAGCTGGCATTGCATTAGGTACTTAATACATAAAGCAAAATAACCTATTGATGTATTCATCTTGAGAATAACAATATAGAAATTACCTGGGTTAGAGCAGTAGATAGTGAAGGAGAAGGCAGAGGATCTTTGCACAGAGTCCACGAGCCAGAGCTCCAGGGATATCACAGAGGAGAGATGGTCCAGTGTTGGCATGCTACTGAGCTCATCTGCTTGGGGAATGAGAGTTGTGTACTTTTTTTTTTGGTTCTGATGTTAGCCATCCTTTCTGGGATTTGATGAAGACTTCCCATCAACTGGGTTTGTTGAGACCTCTAGGCTTTCCAGCAGAAATGGTTCTCAGTTGTGATTCGGAATGTCTTATTTATTTATTTGAGACAGGGTTTCTCTGTGTAGCTTTGCACCTTTCCTGGAACTCACTCTGTAGCCCAGGCTGGCCTCGAACTCATGAGATCTGCCTGCCGCAGCCTCCCGAGTGCTGGGATTAAAGGCAGGTGCCACCACCGTCCGGCTAGGAATTTCTTATTTTTTTACGTTAACTTTTGAATAAACAATGCCCACTTTGAAAACCTTTCTTGTGGTCCCAGAACTGACAGAGAAATCTCTGAAACCTAGGACAATGACCACAAAGCCAGGACAGTCTTTAGTCCATATAGTTGGACAGGAGTAGACAGGGGCAAAGCTGGCATCCTTTGCATGAGAAAACTTTAATTCTTTAAACTTCTTTAACAGGGCTATGTGGCAGGAGTTATAATAATTTCTGATCATCATACGTAAGTAAATTGAGTCCAAACAACTTAAATAACTTGTCCAAGTATCAAGAAATTAATGCTGTTTTTCCCCCTTTTGGGGGCTGGACTGGAGTGGGGGGGGCAAAATGGAGAGGCAGTGTGTGTTTGTAACATTAAGTATGTTTGTGGTGCTTACAGTTCATTTAAAGCAATGCCGGATTGACTCATGGCTGTCTTCTCCACACTGGTGGCACATATAAAATTACAGTGTACAACTGACCTCCATCTGTCTTCTTTACCATTCTCCTTCCCTCAAGCCTCCCTCCCTCCTCATTCTTCCCACTGTCTAGGGTCACAGTTCATTGACGCCAAGGAGAGCAATGTATTTAGAGCAACACTAATGATTTTGGCCACTAACTGGGAATTTGATCTTCTGGGCTTTTCTTCCAGCTCTCCCACCATGTGATTTTAAACTTGATTGAGTTCCTGTTTATCCAACTGTAAAATATAGGTGATATACTCCTGCCTTGTGAGGACTGAGAGAGAATACTGCCAGGTACAATATTTTATGGCCCATAGAAGAAAGATATAACCAGCAGCAACCTCATTGTTTTGAAAATGTTTTAAAACTCATCTTGCTCTTTTCTTTTTTTTATAATTTTTTATTTAAAAAATTTTCTTTCCTATTATAAACCAACTCCTGTTCTTCCTCCCTCCCCTCCCCCCCTCTCCCACCTACTTCCATCCAACCCCCACCCTCTCCTCATAGAGGGTAAGCCCTCCCTTAGGTAGTCAACACAGGCTGGCATATCAAGTTGGGGCCGGACCTAGCCCCTTCTCCCTGCATCAAGGCTGAGTAAGGCACCACACCATAGGGAATGGGTTCTAAAAAGCCAGTTCATGTAACTGGGGTAAGTCTTAGTCCCATTGCAAGAGGACCCACAAACACATCAAGATACACAACTTTCATCCACATTCAGAGGACCCAGTTTGGTCCCATGCAGGCTCCCCAGCTGTCAGTCCAGAGTCCATGAGCTCCCACTAGCTTGGGTCAGCTATCGCTGTGGTTTTTCCCATCATGGTTCTGAGCCCCATTGCTCTTATAATCCTCCCTCTCTCTCTTTGAACTGAACTCCAGGATCTTGGCCAAGTACTTGTTCATTTCTTCACATGACACCTGCACTATCCTATAGCAGGTGTAAAATTATTACTTCCCAGAATATTTCAAGAATCTTATAATTCTTTTGGAAAATGGTGAAATACATACATTTTCTACAATTCTCAGAAAGGACAGGGTATATACAGGACAAGGTATCACTATGTAGCCCTGGCTAGCTTTAAACTCATTATATAGATTTGGGTAGCTTCCAATTCATAGTGATTTGCATTCCTTGGTCTCCCAAATGCTGGGATTAAAGATAGACACCACCATGCCCAGCTAACACATACATTGTTAATAATTATTTGAGATTTTCATACAATGTAATTTGATCATGTTTAGATCTCTCCCCCAGTTCCTTCTGGATTTACTCTCAACTACCTACCGACCCAACATGGAATTCTCTCTCTCTCTCTCTCTCTCTCTCTCTCTCTCTCTCTCTCTCTCTCTCTCTCTCTCTCTCTCTTCTCTCTCTCTCTCTCTCTCTCTCTCTCTCTCTCACCCATGGAGTCCAGTTTGTGTTGGTTAAATACCCTTGGGGGGGACATGTCCTGGAGTATGGCAATATAATAGGGTTCATACCATTAAAGAAAACTGACTCTCCCTCTCTATCAGCTATCAAATGTCAAATGCCAATTGTTCCTTAGCTAAGGGTGGGACTTTGTTCTCACATTCCCCTCCCTCCCTATTGAGATTTGACCTAGCTTGAGCCTGTGCATGTCTAGTAATGCATACATTAAAAAAATTATTTTATATAGTTATTTTCACTCCTGATTCTGCTCTCCCAGCCCCCTCCTTCTCTGGCTAGAACTCTTATTCTCTTGGGATTTTCCTCCTACTTTGACATTTGTATGTGGCCCAAAGAGTTTATTAAGAGTGTATCTTTAATTTGATTATATATTTTGAATACCTTTGGTAATTCACTTTCCTTTGAGAATTGTGAGGTATGTTCTCTAACATTACAGTCAGAGAATATGCAAATTTGACATTCTAATCTTAGCCAGCCAAGCTACTGATTCTTAAGAAATCCTGGGCTCTGCCATTTAATCCACCCAAATCAAAACTGTGTATTGATTCGGTAAATTTGTCTGTTTATTTTAGGTGAACTTAAGCTGCGTCCCTAATTTAAAAAACAGACTAGAAAAAAAATCAACTGAGAGACAAATCTGGGCACAGAAGCACCACACAATACGTATCTAGAGGGAAAATGAATGGCCGATAACTTCTCCAGGGTGCTGACTTCTGTCATTTTCATGTTCAGTGACAGGGGCCATATGCATGACTTCACCCCATTGATTCTGGAGCGTACAAAAATGAACAGATTGTCAGAGCTAACCCTCTCCTGGCATGCAACTGCGGCTCACTCACAGACAGTCAGTGATCACTAGGAAGAAGAGCACACTTATTTATTCCTGAAAATGTGCTTGCTGGCCAAAATTTCCATTTCAGCTATTTCATAGCCAGTAAATTTGAACATTAGTGTGTGTAATTGTTTTTCCATTCTATTTTGGTCAAAGGAGGCTTGGGGTGGGAACATGTGTTTTTGAGATCTAATTTTTGGTAGAGATTTAAAAAAAAACATATTTAGAAGTGTTTCCCATTAAGGAGAAAAGTAGGAAATACATACAATTAAAAATTAGTCTTTAGATTGTTCATGTCTTCATATTAGCTTATCATCATTTCATAAGAACCAAATCTTAATTACGAAGTCTTGAAGCCTGAGCATTAATTTTAGGTTACTATCTTATCAAACATAGATAATAGTGTTCGGTTACCATCAACTTTATGCTTGGTTTCACCATGACTCAATTCCAGTTCTTTTTCACATCCGCAGTGCTATCATGAACCCTGCCATTACGTATCATTTTATTTTGTCTTCACATCCTACTTTTCTCCCACACTCATCTTTATAAAACTTTTCCTCTTCTACAAAGTGTTCTAAATACGCCTCCAAAAAAATGACTAATGGCCTTTGTGTGGAATTGGAATCTTACCTCTGTCTAATGTCAGTAAACTTCTAGACTTGTGTTTAGTTTGTGCAAATTACACTGTAATAAAACTAAATTAACCTTTGCATCCTTATCAACGTCACATGCTTAGTTGGTTACTTGCTGAGCATATTGGGTCTTCCACGGGTTTCTAAGGCATTCCAGTCACAGTATGAGGTTTAGGAATCATAGACTACATGAATAGGAAGCAAAACACTAATCAGAAGACCAGTAAGAGACAGGCCTGGGTAAGTATGGGAGAAAGACAGCATTCAAATTCAGTGAGAGCATTGGCCCAATTCCCATCATATGTGATAGGAGACTTGGTTGCATTTAAAAGGACAGTAACAACATGACCTCAAGCAGCCCTCTAATTTGAATGCTTGTTGTTTTAATGAACCATAAACATAGTCATATGTATTAGGCTTCAAGGAAAAAAATAAAATTCAAAGTCTGAACAGGTCAGAGTCCCTTGCAAAATTGACAATCAACTTACAAAATGGGTTAATATGCCTTTAATACTGTCACAATGCCTGCATCTTATCAATTCCTGTAAAATAAAATGATTCACAGAACTTCAGTCTTGGGAAGAAAAGCCCTGCCCACATAGACTTCCTCCTGGGAAGCATTCCGATCAACATGGTTTCTTAGATGCAAGTTGGTGACATTAATTAGGCTTTATAAATGGATAAAATACATGAGAAAACCAAACAGCAATCTGCTGCAATCAAATCCAATGCTTTAGTAATTGTGACAAAATAGAAACCACAAACCATAAGACAAAGAAGTATAAATAATGCATTTATTCAGTTTCTTAAGATGCATTTCTCCTGAGAACCTCCCTGATACAAAGGAAAATAAACACCTAGTTTTTAAACCATGGGAAGATTTTCTATCTTTGTAGAAGAGTTAAAATGGAGTGTATATTGATACTTCTGTATTTATCTCCCTCCTTGCTGAAGGGGGGCAGGGCTGTGCAACAAATTCTTCAAAAATCACTTTTTCTAAGTGAGTCAGTATGACACACACACACACACATGTATGTATGTATGTATGTATGTATGTATGTATGTATATTCAGTGACTGGTCATGTCTGCCTCCCATTGTGCTAGTAGTCAATGGAATCAAAGAGAAAGCTCAATTTTTGTAAGTACTACCTCAAACTAAAACAGGAAAATCCCTTTAATTTCATTTTTATTGAATTACTCTTATATCAATAAAAGCATTGTTTTAAATGACAGTCTTCTCATAATAAGAATGATACTTTCATTTTTCCAAAGAGGTAACATTTACATTATCCAGGAGAGGTTCGGGAACGAATCTTGGAGTGTGCAGTCATTGACTACATGAGCTTGGTGTCTTCTGGAAGAGTGTCACAGACTGCTGACTGCTTTGCATTCCCCATCTGGTCTCTGTACCAGTACCTGCTGCCTTCCATGATCTTCCAGGCTGATGTATAGACTTTCTGGGAAGAGTAAAATGTCGTTATATGTAAGCCAATGTGCTACAATCTGAAAGTAGGAGATCAATAGAAGTAAGAGCTATGAACGCCTCTGGCTTTATTCCTATAAACAGAGAATTCTGGATATAATGTTTTGACCTATTTTTAAAGGGATAATTATATTCTATTTCAAAGAGTCAATTACATTTGCTTGCTTACTTGAGTCTGGCCTATCTACACATGGAACACTATATTTAATTTCATATAAATAAGGTAGAAGTATATATATCTTTAACTTATAAAGAGACTTAAAACAGAGATGCAATGAATGAAGACATCATTTTTCATATTTTTGTTAATATTAAACACGTTATTTGATGAAGAGTTCTGCCTTCCTCAAAGATTTAAGAGAGTGTTTAGGACCCAGAAAAATTGTTTAGTATTCCATCAGTGTATGATCCTTCCAATACCTGTTTATTTTTATTTCCTAACTATTATAAATTAGAAGAAACTTTAAAATAATTTCATTAGGAGTGGGGTGGCAGGTTAGTGGTAGACTGTGTGATTGAGGTGTACAAAGTCCCAGGTTCGATCCCAAGATCCCAAATTACTCCTCTTCTTCTTCCCCTACTCCTCTTCTTACTACCAGTAATTTTATTTACATCATTTGTACTCATGATTCTTTATAGGTTTAAGTTATGACCTTTTCACAAATTTTCTCCTAATATAATTGATCCATGTGAAACATATTAATATCATAGAAGCTTAAAGAAGGGGAAAGAATTTAATGTGCAAGGATAAGTATCAAGTTAGACAGGATATCTGACATTCTTAACATACTTTTACACTATATATGTTAAATTGTCTTATAAATAATAGTTGTGATTAAACGTGGTTCTATGTAACAAGGTTCTAAAATTTTAATTTTTATTTTCATTCTAAAATAATAGATGTAAATGCCTGTAGGCTACAGGTATATAAGATAGTCTGGAAGTTGTATTTAATTCTTGTGCAAACATTTTGTCTTTTAAGCATATTTCTGGAACCCATGAACATTACCCTCTATTGAAAATGGGGATTTGAGATGACTTCTCCTGCCTTGATCTCTGGGACTGGAAGGTTCACCTGGGAGTTGCTTTGCTAAAATAACCTCATTCTTTTACTTTAAAAAAAAGAAAGAAAAAATGTGGATTTGAATATGTGATGTGCATGTATAATATAATATGTTGGGTCTGATCTCACAATCCCACTCTGAGCCATATGAAAACATGGCCTTGTTCATATAATGGAATAACATGAATAGAAGATGATGAGAAGAAGCCCGTGGAGGAGGGATGGGGTGTAAATCACAGATGACCCAGCTTAATCTCACTAGGAAGTCTTCTGGTTTGTTTTTGGTTTTGTTACCATTTGTTGTTGAGGAACTCAGAGCAGGATTTATGGTGGAAGTATAAGTACACCCTAAAGCTTGAGTTAAACATGTGCTGAGAGAGAAAGATGTTTCTTATGAGAAAAAAGGTGTAACAAGCAGCAGTATTTGGATAGTGGCTTCAATGTAGGAGGGTTTGCAAACCAACCTGTATCCAAGGGGATGTGACTACACAGACTAAGAGTACTTTGCCTGCTAAAGCATGTTTAGCCTCATAGGGTTAAAAAAAAAGGATGCTAGCACACCTTAATAAAAGATTAAGGCTGTTGTGTAGGCCGTATTGGGAAAGGAAGAGGGAGTCAGGGGAACTCATTGAGAAGTCATTGACACTAAGTTGATAGGGATGAGAAATACTGGTGGTTGTGATATTACTTGAGAAATAAGAAAACAGACCTGTAAAATGCTATGCTCCATTCCACAGCAGAACAGGGAGGGCTAAGGTAGGATGGGAAGATGGAAGGGCATGGTCAAGAAGAGAATATTTGAAAGGATACTTGACACTCAAGGCATTTTGAAAATGTTATATGGAAATCTACTACTGTAGAAGTTTTCTAAAATGTATATACATGTAACATGGCTGCTGAAATGTGACTTGAACAAGGACAACACTGGCAGACATGCTAATGTGGAAGTGGGAAAGCTCACGAGGCTTAAACCTTGGCAAAGAACTACAGGCAACTAACGGATGCTGAAAATGGGAGAAATGGTCTTTCCTAGGATAGAACATATCCAAATTAGTTATCTAATATCAAATGGGCAGTCCTAAAAACATACACATACAAGTACCCTTACATGGAATGAGTACACTATATTTATGTATTTAGGAATATATATGCATACACACATATGAAATAACAAGTAAAAAAAGGCTATGAATTTGAAATAGATTAGTGACAGGTACAAGATAGAGTTTGAAGGCAGGAAACAGCAGGGGGAAATGATGTAATTATATAATAATCTCAAAAAACAGAAAGGAGTTTAAATGGAATTTTCCTACAATGGGGCAAAAGTGCCTGCATTAGATACTACAGGCTAACAAAGAAAAAGCCTAGTCCCTGGAACAAGTTATCTCTTAGAATTGCTGGTCAGTGGGATCCTATAGACCTCCACATATTATATGTTATTGCCATTGCTTTTGGTTACCTTCTAGAACTTGTTAGTAATATGCTCTTACTGAAGATACTACACACTTGAGTTATAAAACATGGAAAAATTAAGCTGGTACTGACTGGAAGCATCATTCCTGCTAGCAAGTTTTCATAGTGGTTGAAAGTGCTATGTACACTACTGGAGAAGAGAAGAAAACATCAGCCCTACTCAGCTGTGAATCAGGCAGACTACACTAATGACTGGTCTAACAAGAGATGCCCACTGTAGCAATAGTGGCATGCAGGTCAATTACTTTCTGGTTGTGTTAAGGCCTGATTTACCAGTTAGAACCTACACTTAGCATCATGACTGAGCCCACAAACCTGTGTGCACACTTGAACTCATAGATGCTCCCATAGACATATAAACATGCATATACACTTGCATGCACAATCCCTCTAACACACATGCAAAAATATGTTGGTAGCAAAACACTGATCTTTATTTAAGCCCATTTAGACTAACTTTGTATGACTACACAGACTATAAAACAATAGGTTTTTGTTCTGTTGAACCACTGTGTCTATGGTAAGTTGTTCCACTAGCAATAGAAAATGAATACAAAGTCAAGTCAGAATTAACAGGCTAGACCACTTTACAAAATGAGCAGGTGCTAGAAATAGCACTGGATAAAATAACAAAGGGATGAAATTAAAAATGTATATAAAATATATAAAATGCATGTCAAACAAATGGCTACCATAATGACAGATGGACA
Source organism: Peromyscus maniculatus bairdii (assembly GCF_049852395.1). Taxonomy (NCBI): domain Eukaryota; kingdom Metazoa; phylum Chordata; class Mammalia; order Rodentia; family Cricetidae; genus Peromyscus; species Peromyscus maniculatus. The sequence continues at coordinate 34,015,234 of NC_134864.1, read as the reverse complement.
AAGAAACAGGGAAAATAAAACAAATTAGAAACAAAAATAGAATAGAGTAAGAAACTCAACTTGTTGTAAAAATAAAACAAGGTTAATATGAAGAAAGACTTTGACCTGTTTCTACAATGATAGATGAATTTTAAACATCAAAGGCTAGAAGCTCAATAATCACACTAGAAGAAAATATTTGCTTACAATTACATGCATAATGATTAATTAGTTAATTGCCATATGCCCAGCTTTACTCTCTGAAGTGTGTACTGCAATTCAAGAAAAGAGAGCTTTGTTCAAAATTAGTGAGGAAAAGTAGAGCAAAGGGATCGTGGGTTGTAAGTTTACCTAGTAGTGTTCATGAGCCTTCATTGAAGCTAAGTACAGTTGAAGGCTTGTGTGGGAGACACAGTTTTCTTAAAAGGTTTCCACCCTTGTAGGCTGACTGCTGTAGATGTCCCAACCAACACTCAGGAGTATATAACCAGGAGTATATGATCAGCACAAATTGGACTGGATAGATTATGTTTTTTTTTTAATCAAACAAACAGGAAACTGGGGGCAGAGAGGAAAGGATGGATTTGGGAGGCGATAGAGGGAAGAATGGGAATGAATATGCTCAAAATTCATTGTATGAATTTCTCAAAGAATTAATGTAATATTTGAAAAATCAGAACATAACATCAGATAAACATTAAAACAATTAAAGCCATTGAAATAAAACAAGGTATAGATTCATAGAAAGTCACAAAGGTGGACAGTTAAAATTTAGAACATGAAAAGAATAAAGGAGAGGTACACAAGTTAGCAACAGGCCAAACCTCTAGGGGAGGAGGATGGATACCTGACACAGGCTCATGGGGTTGACAGGCAGAGCACCTGGGAAGGTGAGTATGAGAAACAGAAGAGAATTGAGTGGAATGGGTATGGTTTGCAAGAGGTCCTTTCAGTGCATGCAGTATTGTGATAGCTAATATTGATTGTCAACTTGACAGGAGCTGGCATCACCTCGGAGACAAGCTTCTGAAGGGTAGTCCAGATCAGCCTTATTGATGTGGAAGGAACCACCTTGAATGCAGAGAACAGCATTCTGTGGTCTGGGGCTATGGATTTAAAAATAAGGAGAGAGGGAGCTAAGAACCAGCACTTATCCCTCTCTGCTTCCTTACTGGGGTCATGATGTGACCATCCATCTTATCTTACCATGAATTCCTTTTGTGGATAGCACAGACAATGAACCAGAACAACACTTCCCTTGGTGGCTTTTCGCAGGTATTTTGTACCAATGATAAAAGTAACAAACACAGCAGCCTTCCCTACTCTGAGGTGAGGCAGGTACCTTGAAAGCAGTGTCACCTCTTCCCCACCTTCCCTGTGGTCATTGTTAGTGAAGAATAGCGACATCAGAGGCAATGGCCAGGATCAGGGCAAAGTAGGACATAGCATTTGGCATCGAAGCTCATGGAAAATAAAGAAGCAGCTAATTATAGATGTGTGAGGTTCTTGACTGCTCTATAATGAAGGGAAGATAAATGGTCTGTCTACATGAGATGGATTGTCCCTTATCTCACCTGTACAAGCACAGGTCAGGAGTGAACATCATCCTCTGACTGGCCCATTACTTGAGTGTCAATTTTTCACTGAATTTTCTGTAATTTAAGTGATTTTTTTAACTATTTAAGCACATGCTTATATGGAAAATGAGTGTTTAATTTTTTTAAATTTAAGTTTTATTTGACATGATTATGCTTTTTAAGAAGAATATAGCATAAAATTTTGAAACATAGCTACAAGAATAATTTGCATAGTAGTATATTATGCTAGCCTAGCACAGCCATATCACCTAAATGTTTATCATTTCTTTGTGATGAGGGCATTAAAAATCTTCTTTTACAATGTTGAGAGGGTGAGAGATCTTGGAACACTTAGTCATAAAGAGGATATCTGCATCTAATCCCTCCCCTCAGAGTTCAGGAAACTACACCAAAGAGGAGGCAGAAATATTGTAAGAGCCAGAGAGGATGGATGACACCATGAAAACAGTGCCTTCCAGATACAACACGAAAACTCGTTTACAACACACATACAAACTCAGAGACTGTGGTAGCATGAACAAGACCTTCACAGGTCCAGGTTAGATGGTGTTTCAGTGCTGGGAGGGTGAATTGAACACAAGATTCCATCCATAACTAAGAAGATATCTCCAACTGACCAGCACTTGTACAAGAAAAATTAGTTTTCTCCAATGGAGCCTCACTGGTTATACAAACCACAGTTAAGGGTAGGTCCCATGCTCAGTGGCTTTTTTGAAGATTATTTGTCTCATATTGCCTTTTTGGGGTATATTTTTCATCTTACTGACCATTTGCTTATACATTATGTTTTCTGATTTTAATGGGGTTTTGTGTGTGTGTGTGTGTGTGTGTGTGTGTGTGTGTGTGTGTGTGTGTGTTAATATTTTATTTGTGCTTTGATAAATAAAGCTTGCCTGGAGATCAGGGGCGAAATGCAAGCCATTTTAAATAAACAAAGTCAGGCAGCACATGCCCTTAATCTGATCACTTAGCAGGTAGGGTCTCTGTGTGTTCAAGGCCATGCTAGGGAACAGAGCCAAGCGTGGTGACACACACCTTTAGTCCCAGGACCAACCATGGAGACCTGGAGGTCTGTATAGACAGACAGTGACAAGGAAGTGAGGTAGCTGGGCTAAGAGCCAATGAGACGGCAGAAAAGCAAGGCATATAACTCACGTTTGGAAGCTGCAGAGTTGGTGAGGTAAGGTTGACTGGCAGCTTTTCTTATTTCCCTGATCTCTAAGCCTTTTACCCCTATATTTGGCTCCGCATTTTTTATTTAATAAGACCAATTTAGAAATTTATCTACGTGTGTGTGTGTGTGTGTGTGTGCACACTTATGTACATCTGAATGTGTATGTATTTTTGTGTCTTTTCTTTGTATTGTTTTATTCTGTTGGTTTTTTTTTTATTTACCTGCTAGTTTACTAAAGAGAGAAAAAGTAGGTGTGGAATTGGATGGGTGGGAAAGATTTGAGGATATGGGAGGAAATGAGAGAGGGGAAACTGCAATCAGAATATACTGTATAAAATTATTTTCAATAAAAACTAAAAAAAAAAAACTTCTACAGCTATTGTGAACTACAAATTGATTGTGGTTACCCATACTCCCAAATTTAGTCATCTAATTTCCAAATTGAAACAGAGGTGTACATTTGTGTGTTAATTACTTCTTGAAATAATATATACAACACTTTTTTTTACTTCTAAATTGTCTTTTTGGATGATATAATTATGTAAGTATGTAGTTAGAATGATAAATGGGATTATCTTTTATATAATGAACAAAGAAGTTATTAGGTATAAAGTCCACCTGTTTCATCCCATTCATACAAGTCCACAACACATCTCATTTCCCCCCCTATTTGTATGAATGCAATTCTCCCTACTTGGAGGTTGTTTTTACTTTTTTTAATTATCTGTATGCTCATGTGACTGTGTGCAGCATGTGCACACCAATGCAGTTGCCTGCAAAGGCCAAAAGAGAGCATCAGATCCTTTGGAGCTAGAATAATAGGTTGTAAAGCATCTGGCATAGATGCTAGGAACTGAACCCAGGTTCTAAAGTGCATGCCAGTAACCACTTGGCTACCACTCTAGCCTGTCTTCAGAGATCCTTGCATAGGAGATTTGGATGATTCTGAAGCTGCCCTTAGGTAGAGGTTTGAGAATGTGACACTAGACCTGTTTACATATCATTCTATTTCCTGGCAATGTGGAAAATTTTAAGAAAAGAACTTCCTTGTTACCTAGCTTCTCTGGAGCTGTGGATTGCGGTCTGGTTATCCTTTGCTTTACGTCTAGTTTCCACTTATGAGTGGGTACATCATATGTTTGACAGCTGGGGAGCCTGCATGGGACCAAACTAGGACCTCTGCATGTGGCAGCAGTTTTGTAGTTTTGTCTGTTTGCGGGACCCCTGGTAGTGGGTCCAGGATCTATCCTTGGTGCATGAGCTGGCTTTTTGAGGCCCATTCCATATGGCGGGATGCTTTCCTCAGCTTTGACTGGGGGGCGGGGTTGGTCCTGCCTCAGTTGAATGTGCCAGGCCTTATTGACTCCCTATAGGAGGCCTTACCCTTTCTGAGGATTGGATTGGGGTGGGTGGGGGCGGTGAGGGAGAGAGAGCAAGAGGAGGAGAGGGATGAGAAACTGTGGTTGATATGTAAAATGAATAAAAACATTTTTAAAAAGAAAGAAAAAAATTTGTTAGTTTTTTTAAATTACAGTTGTGTGTGTGTGTGTGTGTGTGTGTGTGTGTGTGTGTGTGTGTGTGTACTATTGTGTTCATGTAAAGGCCAGAAGACAACTCTCTGAAGTTAGTTCTCTCCTTCTAACATGTGGGTCCCCGGATTGAATGCAGATCATCAGGCTTAGTAGGTAATGCCTTTACCTTGCCAGACCCCAAACCTGTTCTTGAGGGACTTCTAGTTTAGTTTAGAATTGAAACTCTTTCTACAGAAAAAGGAATAAAAATGGCATAGTGCACAAGCTGAGAATGGGCACATGGAGGAAAGCATTTGAGCAACAATGTTAAGATTTGAATTAAGATTTGAGTTAAGATTTGAATTAAGACTGCGATGAATGAGCTAGGGTTTAATTAAGGTTAGCATTAAATAAAGGAGAAGGTTTAGAAGAAAATATTTCAGAAGGAAGAGGCACGTGCTAGGGTGGGTTTGAGAAGGATGGAGGTGAGGGGAACCACAGGAACCAAAGAGGAACTGAGTACTTTGGTAAAAACAAAACAAAACTAAAGGGACAAAGAGATCAGTGTAAGGGAAGAGGAAGCCACCGAAAGCTTTTACATTAATTTATAATGAAAAAAAAAAGGCACGAGCAACGTAAGGAGTGAAGAGGATCAGTGTGAGAGGCTTGGATGCCAACCCAAGGGGTTTCCTGTCCCAAGTAAACCACTAGAGAGCAGCAGACAGAAGAGGAAAGACGGACACCCATCAAGTGTATGTTCATAATGCCAGTCATCTAACAGAAGCTCAAAGCAATATCTGAGATGTAGAACTTCATGTTCAAGAAGATGGCCATCTTTCCTCAACTCTATTTCTTTAAAATTCAACAAATCCACTATATCCTCTCTGTTCCCTAAATTCCCCCTATGTTAATAACATCCACATCCCCACATCCTTTGCCTATAGATCTGCTGTGCCTATCCCCATCCACACAAAACCAGAGGGATCTTTCAAATGATCATTTTTGTGATCCTTGTGTCCTTAAAATGCCTCCACAGTCAACTCTTAGAAGAGAGGCAGAGCTCCTCTTCTCTCTAAGGCCTTGTGTGTGCAGGTCTATACTTGTCACAATAGCTTTATCTGGGCCCTGTTTTCACAGGCTCTGTTGGCAAGGTTTACTCTCTCCAGTTAGGGTCTCCTGCTACTGAACCTTTGTTTGGATTGGGGATGGTTTTATAATGTTACTTGCCTAGGAACCTCCCACTTGCTCTTTAGCCCTCAGCTCAGACAGGATCCCTCAAAGATCATTTCCTGTTTTAAGGGCTCAGCTCAGCTCTACCTACTTTAGTACCTCCCCTAATCTTACCTCCTTTTCTTTAATTATGGGATTTCTCTTGCCTGGCACTAGTCGTTACTAAGGATATTTTTGTATGTAATTTGATGGATTCTGTTACCAAAGTTTCCTAGTCAAGTCATAGAGGGCAGCAATTATGCCTTCCTGTCTGGCACTGTGCTTACAGAATGTATTAACATCAGGACCCCGTATTTGTTAGTGAAGAGAATGACATAAAAGTAGGGGGGAAGGGAAGGAATAGCATGGGCACAAATGAGTGTAATCCCTGGCAGCAGTTGATTTTAGATGAGGCTATAGAATGAAATACAGGGGTGTTTTAACGCATGCTTTTATAACTTGGTAAAAATGTTGTTTTGGCAAACAAAGCCCTGTAAAGACAAAAACGAAATTCTACCAAGCTGTGGCTATTAGTGAAAACATGTGGGTCTACATAATTAACAGTCATTTTAAGATCAGTGACCCTTTCGGGTATTCATATGAAGAGCTTAATTTAAACAGCCTTCAGGGAAAGAATAAAATATGAAAAGAGACACAGCATCTTTCTAGAGACTCATGAGGCCTCATTGTTGAGAGAGGAAGAAATTGGATGCATATTAACTGAAACATTCAGAAAAAAAAAATCGGAGACTTTTCCCCCAGACTTTGATTATAAAAGAATGATGGGTGCCACTCTGACATGCTCTTAACTGCTCCAAATGACTCCTCTACTGGGCTGAGGTGCTAGGATAAAAGACTCTTATCTCAGCAATTTAATCAGGTCTGGGATGGTTATCAAATATAATATTTCAAGGATCTCTAGAGTGATAGAAAATCAGTAGTGACAAGTAATCCCCTGAGATCCATGCTGAGAATTGATGGTGATGGAAGGGGAGGTGATTATGATAGCCACAAATTAAGCCCTACGTTTTATTGATGAATAATTCACTGAGAAATAAGTCAGAGGACCTTTGTAACAACTGAGGGCTTTTTTTTCTTTTTCTTTTCTTTTTAGTTACTTGGAGGGATGGATTCATTTAAAATAACTAAAATCAGTCTGCCTATACAGCTTTGTATCTCTCCCGTCAAGTTATCTAGAATTAGTTGTCCTGGGCATTAATATTATTGCCCCAACTACAGGAAGAATATTTAAAAACCAGCATTAGATAATGAAAATACAGACTTGATTCTGACAGCCAATTTTACTAAATTATAATTTGCTATGATCTATAGGAGTGGTAATTATTCCTATGAGGAGAAAAATATTATTATCCCAGTATCAAATCTGTGCTCAGGTCATCTGACACTCACTCTGTGTTTGGACCATTTCACTTCACCTATAAAACTGACTCAAACAAGCTTTTGGGTTCTGTGTTGCTTTTAGTTTTGTGACAGAGAGTGGATTTACTGATGCTGCCAGGTACATAGACATACTTTCAACTTTCACTTATTAAATGCCCATATCCTAGTTTTCTACATCCAGGTTGGAGTTGAGGCTAGTCTTAATTGTGTGATATTGAGAGTGACAGAGGCTGCTCCTAAATCTGCTTCTCCTAATCACATGTCATCATTGTCAGTCACAATTCAGAATATAGAAGCATGGTATCCCTGATTTTATATCTATTTCCAAAGCTCTGCTGGTAAAATAAGTTCCTGTTGTTTGAGAGAATTTAATCTTTCCTCAAATGATGGGAATTTCATTATTTTTCTGCTTAGCATTATTTAATATTTTTGCTTAAGAAACAATTTCAGATGATCATATTTTGAAGTCCAAAATAAAGCCATGGTGCTTGGTGAGACAAAGATCATATAAACTCCTCTTTGGATTTAATTCATTTTTATTTGGCCAGGCTGACTTTAAAACACCAGGAAAGGGGTCATCTCATCTCAAACATCTCAGTGCTACTGTATACTGAGGATTAGCAAAACAAGAATAACTTTCTCACTGAGTGAATTCTCTATTCACTGAATGCAAAGTAGTCACTGCTATACAGCCTAAGTTTTGATAAACCAAGGTTTTTTTTTTTTTTGGTTTTTCGAGACAGGGTTTCTCTGTGTAGCTTTGCGCCTTTCCTGGGACTCACTTGGTAGCCCAGGCTGGCCTCAAACTCACAGAGATCCGCCTGCCTCTGCCTCCCAAGGGCTGGGATTAAAGGCGTGAGCCACCACCGCCCGGCCTACCAAGATGGTCTTAAATGATCAACTAAGATGGTTAAGGACCTAGCCATGGAAAGTAAACATAGTTCAAAATAGTCTCTCCCATCAGGTTTTTTTTCCTTGTATGAATATGATCTCTATCTGAGAAAGAACGATCACTAAAATGCAATGCTATAAATAACAAATCAAATGTACAGGTATATTTATAATTATGTATTTAATATGTGTAAAGATAAAAAGCAAAACTTAACTATTTCAAAATTGTCCTACAAATGTTCTCTCTGCTTCTTTTCTCCACATTTTATTTGAAAGATGCAATTTTTAAATATATGCCTACATCCACTCACATTTGTCATTTAAAATATGTTTCTTACTGTTGCTCTTTTGTCCTGTTTTCATCATTATGATCTATAGGAAAGCAAACTGAACTGGTATTTGGAATGCTACATTGCCTTTGAGAATATGTCCAAAGTCTCCCATTTAACAAATAGTGGGGAAGGGTTGAAGTCTGGCTTCTCTGCACAACCCACCTCCCTGGTTTTCAGTTTACTTCTAGATGGGTGTAATGGCATTACTCCACCATTAATAAAATCATGAGTCACTGGACAACTTGTCAAACGCAGATTGTAATTCACCCAGTCTGGGGAGCTGCCCAAGAGTCTGCTTCCTAATAAGTTCCTAATTCTGCTGCTGCTGTTTCGTGGAGGAAGACACTGCATCACCCTGAGCCAAGGGGGGGTGGGGGTGGGGGACACTCTGATTTCCTCCACATTTTTAACCAGCATGCCATGGTTATCATGATAATATTTGCAAAATGCCTTTGAGCAATCTCTAAGTAAGTGTGCATTATAGAGGGTGAGTACCAGTTTCTGTCACCATTCTCATCTAAGTCTTTGTTATTTCCTCATTCTGAGATGGTTTCTTATTGAATCATTGAATCATGAGGAGGTTAGATTAAATCATCATCATCATCATCATCATCATCTTCATCACCGTCATAACCACCACCATCATCATCAGTTTCCTGAGTATTTATGAGCTGTGGACCAGTTCTGGTATTTTACATTGATTTCACCCCACAGTAATTTCATGCTGTAAATTGAAACACTGTAAAGGTTAAATTCCAGAAATGCCTATAATTCTAAATGATGCTTTAAAGAATCTTCATGCTTGAAAGAACTGGGCCAAACTTATAATTATAAAATCAAGATGCTATAGAGATAATTTCCAGACTGTGGATATCAGGTAAATTACAGAAAGGTCAAATCAGGATCTGTGACCTTCTCCGTTTGCTTAATTTGGGAAAATATGAAAGTGTGTTAAGCCTTAGTTAGGGTCTGACTTTGTAGAGAAAGAAGAACAGACCTTTATAAAGTACATCTATGAGAAATATATGAGAATCCCACAAATAATCTAGTATTTGATTAACAGAAATTCAGCCACAAATGTAGTTAAGTTAATGTTAGAATAAACATGTTAAAATTGTGTCCCTGAATTGTTCCATTTGATGTATGAAGGGAGTAAGACATTGCACGTGGCTCTTTGTCTTTCCTTTTTCCCTCAAATTTTGAATAAAGTATTGCAGCCTTTGCTCTTAGATTTCTGTGTAGAATGTCAGCACTGCCTCTTAAGGGTCTGCTTTGATGTGATAAAAGAATAAGTCACATGTTGTGTCTGTGACTATTTTGTTGCTGAAGCAAAACATTATGGGAAAAGCAAATTGAGGGAGAAAGAGTTTATTTTGGATCATAATTTGAAGATGCCGTACATCATAAATGGAAGTCAAAGCAGCGGGGTCATTAAAACATCTGGTTACAATACATCCACACTCAGGAAGCAGTGAATGACGAAATCATATTGATGTGGCTCCCATTCTCCACTGAGATGCAGTTCAGGATCCTAGCCAGAGAATGGTCCCTCTCAAATTGGGCTGTCTTCTTGCCTTAATTTATACAATCATGATAATTCTCAACAGGCATATTCAGAGGCTTGTGTCCTAGGTTATTTTATATTCTGTGTAGTTGACATCACTAAGCATTGTGTGCAATCTAAAAATATTAATATTTACAACTACTATTACCATCTAAATTATATAAACTTCAAGCACATTTTTAAAAAATGTTTAATTTTTAGATACAGCACAAGCACTATATTTAATATCAAGATTGAAGTGAATTATCTGTGAAAATATCTTTTTAGAAGTAAATTACAATACTTATTGGAATGGCCCATTTGTTTAAAGTATTATAACCTAAATACCCACACGTGTTATTGACAGATAGAATCTTTGGTTATAGAAAATAAAAAACATCCAATTTCCAGCCTGGTTCCTGATGAAGTTGAGGGGAAAAGATTCTGAAGTTACAATTTGATGGGAGATCACCATTTCATTCATAGCTGCACACATTCACCCCACACTTTTTTAGCTTCCTATATACAGTCAGTTCTCTGCCAAGGGCATGGAAGAGAAAGACGAACAGGATGTTGTGAAGGGCTTACAGTGCTGTTTCAGTCTGGCAGGCAGATTTACAACAGGAGAATTAATGTGCAACTTGTATATGGGAGGCCACGCTGCGGTGCTAATGCACAAGTTGGCAGCACATCAGCATCTATATCATCTTCATTTTCATGAAGCATAGGACGGAAACAGCTTGCTGCTTATACCAGCAAATCTCCAAGGTAAGTTAGCCCCCTAGGCTGCCATTCACCGTATCCTTCGCCCTTCCCAGAGATTTGGAGTTTGCCTGGACAGAACTTGTGACACTGAATAATAGTTCATTCTTCTGTCTGAGGAACTTGGGGAAAATTTAATGCCTGAACTAAGATTTGAACATCAAATGTAGAGCACTTTTTACAAGAAGATTTGGCTGGCAGGCTATAGAGACAGATTGATGGTTAAGAGCACTTTTGCCCTTGCAGATGACATCAGTTCCTCTCCTAGCACCCAAGTTAGGTAACTAACAACTGCCTGCAAGTCAAGCTCCATGGAGATTCGAGGCCTGTGACCTCCTCAGGAACCTGCCCTCATGTGCACATACCCACACTCAAACACATAACTAAAAATAAGATAAAACTTAAAAAAAAAAATCTGTTGTAGGAAATTCTACACAAGGAAATGATTAATACTTTCAGCTAGGCAATATCAAAGATCATGGTTATATGCATGGATAATTTTCTTTTGAGGTTCTCATCTTATCAAATAGAGCAATGGTGGGAAGGTGTGGGCTCCTAAAAAACAAAGTAAATATGAAGGAGGAAGGATGGCTGAGATGGCATCCTGAGATCAGAATATAAATACATGTACTAAGGCCTCTACATTGGACCCAGAGATTGTTTCTTGGCTTATTATGCCAAGAAACAATGGGAATCTGTCTGCATGTTTACTTTTGTGTGTATGTTCATGTGTGCAAAAGTATGTGTATTTGAGCATGTGTGTGGAAGCCAGATGTCAACCTGAAGTTGACCTGAAGCTTTCTACCTTGTTTTGGAGGGCTTTGTTCATTGCTAATTTTTTGTTGTTGTTGTATTTTTTTTTTAACTGGGGCTTGGAGCTTTCCAATTTAACTAGGTTGGCTGCCCAGGAAGCTACAAGGATCTTTTTGTTTCCATGTCTCCAGGGCTGAGATTACAAAAATGCACCATCACACCAATTTTCCTTTTTCTCTGTGAGTTCTGGGGATCTAACTCAAACCCTCCTGCCTGTGTGACAAGCTCTTTACTGAGTTATCCCCCAGCCCCTGCATCCATACATTTTAAAGCAGATCATCTAATTATTTTGCTTGTAGTCTGTTGTGGAGGGATCTTTGTGGATTTCTGGGGACCTCTCTAGCACTTTGCTTCTTCCTATTCCCATGGGGTCTTCATTTATCATGGTCTCTTTTTGCTTGTTCTCCCTCTCTGTTCTTGATCCAGCTGGGATCTCCCGCTCCCCTAAGCTCTCTTTCCCTTGACCCTTGCCCTTCATTACTCCACCTCATGTCCAGTTTGCTCATGTAGATCTCATCTATTTCTCTGTCATTGAGCGATCCCTGCATCTTTCTTAGGGTCCTGTTTTCTAGGTAGCCTCCCTAGAGTTGTGAGTAGCAGTCACCTCATCCTTTGTTTTACATCTAGTATCCTCCTGTGAGTGAGTACATGCCATGTTTGTCTGTAACTTGGGGCCTATGCAGGGACACTTTGCTCAGCCTAGGAGGAGGGAGGAGGGGACTGGATCTGCCTCAATTGAATCTACCAGGTTGAGCTGAATCCCAAGGGGAGTCCTTGCCCTGGAGGAGATGGAAATGGGGTTGGGCTGTGGGGAGGGTGGGGGAGGCAGGAGGAGGGAGGACAGGGGAATCCATGGCTAATATGTAAAATTAAATCAAATTATAAAATAAAAAAAAGAACTTCTCTAGAGCCAGAAACAACAACAACAACAACAACAACAAAACAGGTCACTATTTTAAAATTTAGGTAATCTTTAAGCTGTATCTTTTTCATAAGGGTAGGAAGAGGGTTGTGTGATGTTAATACATTTTGTGTTCACAGCATTATTTAATCAAGTATGTATAGGCTTATTAAATATGAATGTCACCTCCAAAGGTCATTTTTAAAGTGATAAAGATATAAATAAAAAAAAAAAAAACAAAAGAACTGTTCTGTCTCATTCTGTTTCCTAAAATATCATTTAGTCTCCCCTCTTCTGTAAGTAGCTGTTTTTTTTAAAAAAAATTTATAATTTAATTTAATTTTATATATCAGCCATGGATTCCCCTGTCCTCCCTCCTCCTGGCCCTCTCTGGCCCACTCCCTATTCCTATTCCTATCTCCTCCAGGGCAAGGACTTCCCTGGGGATTCAGCTCAGCCTGGTAGATTCAGTTGAGGTAGGTCCAGTCCCCTCCTCCCTTCACCCAGGCTGAGCAAAATGTTCCTGCGTAGGCCCCAGGCTCCAAACAGCCAGCTCATGCATTAAGGACAGGTCCTGCTCCCACTGCCTGGGAGCCTCCCAAACAGTTCAAGTTAATCGACTGTTTCACTTATCCAGAGGGCCTGATCCAGTTGGGGGCTCCTCAGCTATTGGTTCATACTTCATGTGTTTCCACTAGTTTGGCTATTTGTCTCTGTGCTTTTTCCAATCATGGTCTCAACAACTCTCGCTCATACAATTCCTCCTCTTTCTTGCCAATTGGACTCCTGGAGCAAAGATCCCTCCATAATAGACTACTGGCGGCAATGGTCGAGAGAAAGCCCGAACTGACCTACTCTGGTGATCGGATGGCCAAACACCCCAACTGTCATGGTAGAACTCTCATCCAATGACTGATGGAAGTAGATGCAGAGATCCACGGCCAGGCCCCAGGTGGAGCTCCGGGAGTCCAATCTGTAAGTAGCTGTTTTTATAAGTTACATTTCATTAAGGAAGCCATGTTAGTACTGATGATTCTGCACTCATTTCTTTTCCCCAAATAACCTTGTATACTTGAATCATCATGGGGATCATTTTAGCCTTGATGCTGATAAGGGGCTGGCTATGGCTGAGGTAATCTGATTCCCCATATTTGTCATTTGCTTGTTCATCATAAAAGCTCATGCTGGGAAGACTCAGTTGCTCCACAGTGGAAGTCTGTCTGTATGTCATCTGAAGGCCAGTCTTGATGGTTTCCTCTTAGACAACAGCAGCATGGTGTGGTGGTATTATGTTCCCTAAAATATTGTGCACCCTAATAAACTTATCTGGGGTCAAAGACAGAACAGCCACTAGATACAAAGGCTAGAAAATGGTGGCACTCATACCTTTAATCCTAGTACTCCAGAGGTAGAAATCCCTCTGGATTTCTGTGAGTTCAAGGCCACATTGGAACCGGCCAGGCATGGTGACACACGCCTTTAATCCCAGGGAGTGGTGGTAGAAAGCAGAAAGGTATATAAGGCATGAGGACCAGAAACTAGAAGCATTTGGCTGGTTAAGCTTTCAGGCTTCTAGCAGCACAGTTCAGCTGGGAGCCATTCGGATAAGAAGACACAAAGGCTTCCAGTCTGAGTAAACAAGACCAGCTGAGAAGTTGGCCAGGTGAGGTTAGCTGTGGCTTGTTCTGTCTCTCTGACCATCCAGCATTTCTCCCCAATAACTGGCCACGGGTTTGATTTTATTAATAAGACTCTCTAAGATTCCTGCTACAGCATGGATTTTGGTACAAACTATTCCAATTAATGTAATGTGCTTCAGATAAGAATTCATCCCTCACTCCGGTAGCATGGATTTTGGTATGAACTACCCCAATTTCAAGTAGTGTACTTCAGATACAAACTCATCTCTGACTCCAGCTAGACAGCATAGGAATTATTGAACTACCTATAAAACCCAAATAGTCCTGTGTATCATAAGTGCCTGAGGGGTAACTTCAGGTATACAAGATAAGCCAACTAAAATAACTGCCAGAGATTTGATAAACCTACCTGAAGAGACACACTCTACTGTTTAACTTACAGTTAGAGTAGTGTTAGCCTGCAAATCAACGGAGCCTAAATATGAGATCTGAGAACAAACCAACAAAATGGAATGCAGAGACATGAGATAAAGGAAAGGAAAAGTTTATGGTCATAATTTAGATGGTAAAATACAACTACCATTGTTCAGCTCCATGCCTAAATGTTTTTGTTATGTGATACTATACATTGGCTATTTTCATTGGTTCAGTCTGTGTTGAGGAGTCTACCACACACTGAAGAAAATTGACAATGACATTCTATTCACAAAATCTTCCTTTCTCTCATTCTCTGGAGTACAAGGTAGGAAGTTAAGTTGAGGTAATTAAAAAAAATGCTCAATAGAACACATACACATTATAAAATAGCATAAATAATTATATCTGTATTAAAGGCAAGTGACACTGATCCAGTATAACTTTCATCAGAGGACCAGAGATTGGAAAATATTATGTAACTGCTTGGATACTTCAGACAAGGATCTCATAATATACTGCACCTTCTCCCACAATAGTTCTCAGCCTTGGATACTTATCAGACTCTCCTGGGTAGCTTTTGAAAAGTGTTGATAACTGGGTCCCAAAGCCAGGGATTCTGTTTTAATTACTTGATGTAGGACATGGGCATTAAACAGAAAATAAAAAGGCAAAGGCTATCAGGGTTATTCCAATTGTAAGCTAAGATTCATAAATAGTACTTCAAAGAAATGGCTGTGTAATAAGGCAACATTATAGATAAGAAGTACATAATGATTATCCTGAAAATACCTCACCAGTCATCCAGGACATTTTATAAATCACCAAAAAGCAATTTGTTTGTGTGGTCACCAATCATGCTCCATTGAAACACATGGAAAAAGTGTATCCAGGAGGCAGGATTAGCAGGAAGGGCAAACAACAATCCAAAGGTCAAATTCAATATCCCACAGGAGAAATTGGCCAGCCCTGACTGACCTTTCAAAGAAGCAGTTAATGAAATACACTGAAGAGTCTGCTATGGACTGATGGAGCAACTTTATGAAAACCAATGGAAATCCTTTGTTTGTAACATCACGCAGAAAGATAATTTAATCAGGGCACCCATCAAAACTCTTGCCCAGTGTATAAGGTGGTGTCTTTCCCAACAAGATCTTGGTCACTGCTGGAGAAGTACTCAGATGAACTCATTAGGAAGCTATGCTATTTAGCACGGATTTGACTCAATTTAGTTGAGCACTGGAAGCTGCCTGTTGCCTCAGCCACATCATATATATATATATATATATATATATATATATATATATATATATATGGTTTTGTTTTCAATTACATGATGCAGAGGGGTCTAGAAGAAGAATATGACACAGATGAATTTAACAGATGTGAAATGAATAATTATTTGTTAGTTTGCAAACCCTTGGTACTGTACAGTAATGGCAAGAGGAAACTCACCTATTATTCTTTTGGAAATTGTACCTCTCTAAGAAGCTATTTTACAAAACAACATAACATCTAGCTTACTATATTATACTTCCTTATTAGTTGATGCGTTTATATTGGGATGTGTTCTTAATTATGTTGCAAATATAGTGTCAATTATAAGAAAAGTGTTGATGTGAATAAGAGCACATATTTCTAGAATTTTGGCATCTTCTTATAGCTTGCTTCAATTAAATAATAACAACCATGATTGCAAACTAAATCATTACTGTGTAAACATGTTATGTGAGCTTACATGGGGTTAAGTATTCTCCCACTATTTATTGAAGGATGTGGAAGCTATTATTTTCTATTAAAATATTCTTTTATTTAGAGATATTTTATCCAAAAGAAAATTTTGCAATATTTTCTCTTGCAAAAAAAAAATAACAAAGTAGAGGATTCCTGATGAGGCTACTATAATGCTCTCATCATTATTATCTAATGAGATACCATCAGTGGTTTGCAGAGAATTGTCAATAACCTTCGCTTTGAATGAAAACACTTCTCTATGACATCAGGTCTGAAAATGTCTGGAAACCAGTTTCTTGGAAAGCCTGTCAATTGAATTATCTGATTATTCTCTGGGAGTGCATCATTACAAGTAACCCAGCCCGTTCCTTCTCATTTCCAGTTTTCTTCATATTATGAGTCTTTCCTGGAAGGCTATTCAGGATCTATTTTTTTTCTATGTAAAATATGTCTTTCACTCTTCAAAGTCGTGTTAAGATTAATTTCCTTTGTTGGGCATCTTGGGGTTTATTTTATCCTTGGACTTTTCTTTTATCATATTTTTTTTGAGCATTCCATATGTGAGTACTGTGCTTACATCTCTTTTCAAACCCTCCTTTTTAGATACAACTCCTCTGGTGTCCCATCCCCACTGCTTTTCAACTTCATTAACACTTCTATAATTATTACACATACAACACATATGTACCTACTGAGTCCATTTGACATTGTTTTTATGTACACATGTGTAAAGGATTAACTACTTGTGACTGGACAACCTAACAGGAGACTTATTCCTGGAGAAGAATGGTTCCCTTTCTCTTATCAGTCATTGTCAGCCTGCAGCTTTCTTTGTAGGAGCTCTTAATCCTAAACTAATACTGCTTAATAACCATATACTGACTATAATAGCTACTGCCACTTCCAATGAGTTTCTGCTAGATATGAAAACTCTTTGTTCTGGAGTGTAGACACTTTGCTATTTGCCATAAGCCTTCTCGAGTTCGCTGGTGATAATAGCAACTGAGCAACTAGAGTTCTAATAGCATAAACAAGGAAGGTAAGTGTAGAGGTTTTCAAATCTATTACATCTGATGTTACTCATTCATAGAAATCTGTACTTTTTAGTTGATCAATTGTTTATTCTGTATGCAGTCACTTTTTCAATCATTCATTCATTATAATTTAATGTAAAGAGTTTGTCATTTTGAACTAAAATATTTTTCACGTATGTAAAAATGCTGAACATTCATAGGCAGTTATGATTTAAAAAACATTTTAGGTATAAAACTTCTCCAAAATATATTGGTCTGTTGCAAACTGTCTTGAATTTTGTATTAATAATACAGTGTCATCTCATTAATTATAAATGCACAACCATTTGGTGGTGAAAAGAAAACAAAGAGTAAAGGGCAAATAAAGTGTTCACTGATGAAACAGTGTCTTGGATAGAAATCTCCACTTGTCTGATTCGCTATGTAACTTTAATAGCCCAGCAGCTTGGGGTCTGTAATTGTTCTAAGCAATGAGTAGATTATCTTTTCATTATTTTCTTCCTTTTTATTGTTGCATTAAGGCTATTTGCAATATTAGAGTACACACACACACACACACACACGCCCCTGCACTCACATGCACACTGTAACAAAAGCTCTGTCTTTAGGATACCATATGGCAGGGGCCCTGCACCTGAAACCCAAACAAAGCCAACAGCAACAGATTCAGTGTTTGTCGTTGGCTGTTGACTGAGAATTTGAGCTGCCATCAATTATGCTTTTGAGCCTGGACTGCATTCAACAAAAGCTTGTATGTTGGCACTTTAGAAGAATGAATTAAACTGTGCCTGTGTTTCCTTATCACTGTGTGTACCAGCCAAACTGTGTATGGGTTTGACATTTTAATTAGAGGAACCAAGTGGCCTTCTTTCCAAGTTTGTGTAGGAAAGGTAAACATAATGTGTATGGTCTTCTACATATATGGCTTTGAATAGGTCTAACAGCTTTGATAGAGATCCACGCTAATTTGAAAAGAAACTATTAATGCTTAATAAATTGAATTATAAATATTTGTGTTTCTGAGTTTGCATTATTATAAGTTGGTCCCAAAATTATTTCAGGAAACACCATAGAAAATAGTTTTTCTGCTTTTTGATTAATTTAGGAGCAAAATAATGTTAATTTCCTGTGATAGTTGTTTTGATGTAGGAGTTTGATTTGTATCCCAGGATGGCCTCACTAGGCAGCCCATGCCAGCTTTGGACTTGCTGTGATCCTTCTGCCTCGTCCTCTTCAGTGCTAGGATTACAGATCTATCACTCCTAGAAAAGTTGTAAATAAACTGGGCTATTACGTCACAACGAAGGTGAACAGAATCATGTTCAAAACTAGAATGCCTTCAGTGTGTGTCTTTTTGACTTCCCCATGTGTGAGGGCAGTAGAAAAATCACAAGAATTGTATCTACACAGGGATATCACTAAGCCAGTCCCTTTATGAACGATACAGTTACTGTATCAGGTAAAAATCCAAGACTATATGAAGGGCTTATTAAAGGCAAATGAGAACGAGATAGGACAGTGGAGGAAGATTCTTATAAATACTATTTACCTATGACTGTGTAAGAAAGCAAACAGGTTTCTTCACTTTTTTTTCCCCATTGTTGTTAGTTTTTTGTTTTTCAAGGCAGGGTTTCTCTGTCACACAGAGCCCTGGGTGTTCTGGAACACACTTTGAAGACCACACTAGCTTTGAACTCACAGAGATCTGCCTGCCTCTGCCTCCCAAGTGCTGGGATTAAAGGTGTGTGCCACCACTACCTCCGATATCTTCACTCTTGAGACTCAGAAGTTGAGTACCACCAGTCTTGTCATTGACACAAAGAATGTGGAGAAACTTTAATGGCAAACAGGATTCTACTTCTCCTCTGTCTCCTAACAACGTGACAGCTAAGTTTGGGCAGCAATACTGAGTTTAAAATATATCAAAGACAACAGAGGTTTCTTGGTCACAAAAACTGTGACTTGATGTTAAAGAGTACACAATTGCATTTCTGTTTTAACTTGGGAATTGAGGGATAAAGGTTTCTGCTGACTATTATAATTAAAAGTTTGGCATGATACAATAGACAATGACAAAACAACTGTGCATTTATTAGCCATGAAGTCATTATAGTATACACATAACAATGAGATTTACCCAAGGCACAATTAATGAAAACAGACTTATTTCATCATTGTTCTGGACTCAAAGTGGTGTTTGAGAAAAGAGACAATTCAGAATTCTATAATTTCCTTAGTATATCCATGTGTTACTCTAGTCTGTAAAAGCCAGACAGGGAAGGAATATTATTTTCAGTAACAAAACATGCTAAGGTTCTGATGAGATGGCTCAGCAGGTCAAAGTGCTTGTCACCAAGCTTGAGTTTGATCCTCAGGAGACACATAGTGGAAGGAAGGATCCAGCTTTCACGATGTGCCCCCTGACCTTCCTATGCACACCATCACATATGTTTATTTATCTTTCATGCACACAAAATAATGAATGAATACAAATGTAATTTTTAAAATATGCCAAATGCTTTTTTTACATTCCCGAACTTTCATTACCTTGTATCTCTGGTTTACGTATAATATAGTAGGAACATTTAAAATGAGGAAAGAAAATATGACAGAGAAGTCCAGCTGCACATTTCTGACTACTTAAAACTTCCACAGTTTGTCAAAGATACTGATAATCAAGAGTTCAGTCCTCATGTTACTACATCAAGTCTCCTGTGTGATGGAGCACACTGAGTGCATCTTGAAGATTCAGCAATCATGTGTTATCAGATGCACACACACACACAGCAGCTGATTTAGAATATGTGACACATGGTTGGCGACTTTAAAGAAAAGACTCATGCAACCCGATGGTCCTGGTAGCCTTCTGTAATATTTTTCATTCTTAAATCTACATAAGCAGTTGATTAATAATGGTTTAATAATGATACATGAAATGCTGATAAGTCAGAATCCATTGTCCTATAACAACTACAAAATGCTGGTTCCTTATTTTATCATGAGTAATTAAAAACAGGCTCAATTCCTGTGTTGCAATGTTCTCTTGACTTTTGATAAATGAAAATTGTGTTTAGATGTGTATCATATAAATATTTTATATGATTAACTGTTTTATGTGTTTTCTCCAACTATCTCAATACAAACTAATAAATGCTTACTCCTTGATGACATGATTCACAGTGAAAGAATTCATAGAAAAATGGCAAACTGTTCTGAATATAGCACATTCCACACTGAGGTTTATGCACCACAGAATTTTGCTTGTACATTATCCAAATAATAAGACAAGGATAGGTTATTCATCTGTGCATATGTTTCACAGATGTATAACTTCTTCTTTGACCTCCATAGTCCTATGTTCTACCACAGAGACCCTTATACTTGACTAAAGGTAGCAGTGTCCTGGGGTGGAATTGTTTTAGATAGGTCTGTTAGAGGGAACCATCCTGGCTTAACAAAATAGACTGTTGCCATCCCTTTACAAATCTGCTTTTAGCAACATCATGTGGCCTAACAGAGATATTCCACAGTGGAAAATTTATACCAAAAAACCTATATTCCTTTCACAGAGAGATGGGCTTTTTTTCTAATTGAAATCTTGCCAAGAGTAAACATAGATTATGATTACCCATTCTGAGACCCTAATCTTACTCTGTAATATTGTACAATTGTGTTTTAAATATAAAGATATTAAAAGCAGAAAGAGAGAAACAAGCAAACAAAAGACACTTGTGCGGATCTATCTTACAGAATCAAATGCAGAGATTGTGGAGAATGCCTGCATGAGGTTGGCAATGACAGCATTGCTTGACGTCACCAAATCTAGACATAGTCTGGATGTTCATCTGCAAGTGATGGCTGATTATAGTTTTAAATATCCTTGGAGGAAATATAAAATTATGGAAAGGGGTGAATTAGATGCCACTCACTATTTCAAACATATAGCATCTATGTGTCGCTAACTCGAAAAGTGTATTACCGACAATTATGTACTTGATAATAACATTTATACAAATTAAATGACCTTCAAAACACATAAAACAGGTTTTTATTAACAATTGTGTGTTTAACTGACTTGCCAAAATAATCTGTGTTCTCTATTCCCTCTATAATATATGCAAGAGGCACTCAGGTTGCTGTCTGAAAGCTGACTCCCATCTGGGATTCTATACAACTTAGTTTCTATCATCATTCTCTTACACGATATGTTGTTTTGTTGTTAAATGCCTTTGTGTGGTATCATTTTTGCAATTATGACATGTAATAAAAGTATA
This sequence comes from Peromyscus maniculatus bairdii, assembly GCF_049852395.1. Lineage (NCBI taxonomy): Eukaryota > Metazoa > Chordata > Mammalia > Rodentia > Cricetidae > Peromyscus > Peromyscus maniculatus. The sequence goes on along the minus strand of NC_134864.1, from coordinate 33,994,024 downwards.
AATGCATGATAAATAGTCGGGATAAGAAAAAATGTTATCATTTTCATTTAAAACAAAATTTAAAACTTTGAAGATACCATTCAGTTGAAAGCCACAAGCACATGCTTGAAACTTGAATGTGGGCAGAAAAAATGTGACAGGATCAGAAGACACAAATTCAGAAGAATACTGCATTGAAACACTTCACAAACAGCATCAGAGTTTGGTTCCACTCTAGAGAAACCAAACCAAACTGATTTATGGTATACTTAAAGTAAGAATGCTTAAAAACAAGTAACTTCATAATGCAAGAAATACAAGTAATATACTTTTTTTTTTTTTTTTGATTTTTTGAGACAGGGTTTCTCTGTGTAGCTTTGCGCCTTTCCTGGAACTCACTTGGTAGCCCAGGCTGGCCTCGAACTCACAGAGATCCACCTGGCTCTGCCTCCCGAGTGCTGGGATTAAAGGCGTGCGCCACCACCGCCCGGCAGTAATATACTTTTATATATGAATAAATTAACAAAACTTCTTTTTTGCATTATCAACTATGGTTTTTAGCAATTTATAATTTTTTAATGAGGTAGAATGTGTAGATCATATATACTTGCATATTAGGTGTAAGATAAATGTGGAAGAACATATCTGCTAACACTGAGTTTCCTAAGGAGGAGGTGAGTGAGGGCAAAGGGAAAGAAAGAAGTAATATGTAGGGCAAATAAAAATGTGTGCCAACTATTAATTTACTATCACAAACGAAACATCATTCTGTCCATGATAAAACTTCGCACATGTAAAACTTTAATTTGCATGTTTACTAATTCAAGAGCAATTGAGAATGAAGATGTTGGTTTACTTAGGCAATGTAATAATGAGTAGAGGGATTTATTTGGCTTTGAATCATTTTAATGTAATATAACTTATGTATAAGATAATTTAACAAAAAGAGATAAAAGATACTATGAGAGATAATCCTCAGGGAGTGGGCATCCAGGAAAGTTCCAGTTTGATTCCTCCATGTCCCATGTCTAAAGCATGTGGTGTGTGCAGCAATAGGGTCTTAACTTCAAGTTCTGGGAAGCAGTCAAGGGCAGCAGTAATCCCCTATATTGTTTTGGGAGTCTCTTGGACTCCCTGGACCAACAACTCAAAGGAAAGTTTCACATGCCTGTCATTGGAGTTCTTGTTATATGTTCTGTGGCTCTTAGGGGGAGCAATATCACCTCAAGTGGTACAACTTTATTAAACTATCTCTGTGTGTATGCACATATACTTATATATATTACATATGTATTTTTTCTTTTTATTAAGAGATTTTCTATTCATTTTGCATATCAACCACAGATTCCCTTGTCCTCCCTCCTCCACCCCCAGCTTTCCCCCACAACCCACCCCCCATTCCCACCTCCTCCAAGGCAAGGTCTCCCCTGGGGAGTCAGCAGGGCCTGGTACATTCAGTTGAGGCAGGTCCAATCCCCTCTGCCCTGCACCAAGGCTGAGCAAAGTGTCTAAGCATAAGCACTAGGTTTCAAAAAGCCGGCTCATGCACTAAGGATAGGTCCTGGTCTCACTGCCTGGGGGCCCCCTAAACATTTCAAGCTAAACAACTGTCTCACTTATCCAGAGGGCCTGGTCCAGTTCCATGGGGGTTCCTCAGCTATTGATTCACAGTTCATGTGTTTCCACTAGTTTGGCTAGTTGTCTCTTTACTTTTTCCTTTCATGGTCTTGATATCTCTTGCTCATATGATCTCTCCTCTCTCTCACCGATTGGACTCCTGGAGCTCTGCCTGGGGCTTGGCTATGGATCTCTGCATCTGCTTCCATCAGTCACTGGATGAGGGTTCTATCATGACAGAGTGTTCGGCCATCTGATCACCAGAGTAGGTCAGTTCAGGCATTGCCAGTAGTCTATAGTGGAGTCATTTTTGTGGATTTCTAGGGACCTCTTTAGCACTCTGCTTCTTCCTATTCCTATGGGGTCTTCACTTATCATGGTATCTCTTTCTTTGTTCTCCCACTCTGTCCCTGATCCAGCTAGGACCTCATGCTCCCTTAATCTCTCTTTCCCCCAATCCTTGCCCTCCATCCCTCCCTCACCCCCAGTTTGTTCATGTAGATCTCATTCATTTCTCTGTCACTGGGCAATCCCTGTGTCTGTCCTAGGATCCTCTTTACTAGCTAGCCTCCCTGGAGCTGTGAGTTGCAGTCTGGTTATCCTTATTTTACATCTAGTATCCATTTATGAGTGAGTACATATCATGTTTGTCTTTCTGAGTCTGGGTTACCTCACTTAGGATGATATTTTCTAGTTCCATCCATTTGCCTGCAAACCTCATGATGTCATTGTTTTTCTCTGCTGAGTAGTACTCCATTGTGTATATGTACCAGATTTTCTTTATCCATTCTTCAGTTGAAGGGCATCTAGGTTGTTTCCAGGTTCTGACTATTATGAATAATGCTGCTATGAACATAGGTGAGCATGTGTCCTTGTGGTATGATTGAGCATTCCTTGGGTATATGTCCAAGAGTGGTATAGCTGGGTCTTGAGGTAGAATGATTCCCAATTTTCTGAGAAAGCTCCACACTGATTTCCAAAGTGGCTGTACCAGTTTGCATTCCCACCAACAGTGGAGGAGTGTTCCCCTTGCTTCACATCCTTTCCAACATAAGCTGTCTTCAGTGTTTTTTATCTTAGCCATTCTATGCGTGTATGCACATATACTTATATATAAAAATATACATTGCATATATATTTTAAACCAATGTTTCCCTATGGCATTTTAATATCCTTAGTGTTATTTATTTCTCCTTGCTCCTCTCCCTCTGTATTATCCTCCCAGCAATGACCTTAGTTTAAGTTTCACCCCTGTTTTTCACATTTTCTGCCTTCATAGCACCTGTTTTTTATTATCCCCCTCTCTAGAGCTCACTGCCCTTGAAGTCTCTTTTAATTTTCCTGTCTTCTACAATTACACCTGATAATATCTATGTATACATATATATTCACATCTACATTCATATATATACTCATATCTAGAGATTCAGAGCCAGGATTTACTAAGAGGGAACATGTGGTATTTATCTTTCTTGGTCTAGGTTACCATACTCAATAATATACTTTACAGTGTAAACCCTCTGAGTCATAACAATGATACTTGTGGGATATGCCCAATGGTGCAGTAGTGGCACTACTTTCTCAGGAGTAACCAACAGCTCTCTATTTGAATTGGAGACATCCACCCACCCTCTGTCCACCCAGGAGGGTAATCATGCCTGGTACTATAATCTGAGCAAACTAACCCCTTGTAAATCCTGGACCCTAGACAAGAACCCAATTCTGTCAGTCTTCTAAGCCAATATAATTACTAACTGTGTTCTAAAAACATCCTCACATCCACAGGTAAGCTCTCCCCCTCACCCTGCTTAAATCTTTCTACCCCCAGCATTCTCCTGCTCTATATTTATTCATATTGCCTATGCTCTAGCACTGCACATCTTTTTGTTTGTTTGTTTGTTTTTTGAGGCAGGGTTTCTCTGTGTAGTTTTGGTGCCTGTCCTGGATCTTGCTCTATAGACCAGGCTGGCCTCGAACTCACAGCGATCCGCCTGGCTCTGCCTCACAAGTGCTGGGATTAAAGGCATATACCACTACTGACCGACTTTACCCCATATCTTTTAAGGAATGTCCCTCCTAATGGCACCTTTCTAGTTTCTTGACTTCTACAGGAACTTCAAGTTGAATAGATAGAATTAAATATTCAAGGTTAGGCTATAAGTTTGAGGGAGACTATGCAGTAGTATCTTCTCCCCCACCTCTGGCTTGTGCTATCTCACTCATAGTTTTTGCGGTACCCTCCATTTACCTCTAAATTTCATGTGGATAACATTCCTTTGTGTATATGTACCACATTTTCATTATCCTCCATTATTCCATGGCCATGCAGGCTGCTTTCATTTCTTAGCTCTTGTTAGGAAATGCTACATAAGGAGCTAAAGCAAGTGACTGTTGCGGTTAATACATTTATACCTCCACTGCAGAGACAAGAGGACATTGAGGAAATGGGTACAAAGAATATAAGAATCCAAATATAGAGAGAAGGGCTATGGAATGTCAGGTTTGGGGACAAGACTCAGTCATTGCAAACAGAAACTTACAATAGTTTCAGATTCTGATACTGGGTCTTCACAAGATAGGTTTATCAACAGCAGGCATGGATGAAGGAGGGACTCTGGAGACTCCATCTCTTACTCCTGAATTATTCTCTACACACACACACACACACACACACACACACACACACACAGATAAACATAAACTAGTATTTTCTAAACAACCATGTGAAGACCTCACATGTTCTTTAAATAAGTTTAGAAAATTTAAAGTTTTTATAGAACTCTTTAACACAATGTTGACTATCACCTATCTATTGTCTATATGTCATCTATCTACCATGTATCTATCAACTATCTAGCTACCATCTATTTATCTACATCTATCATCTGTCATGTATCTATTTACCATCTATCTCTTTCATCTGTTTTTATATAATTCTTTCTCAAAATATGAGAGATTAAATAGCAGATTTTTTTTTGTAGTATCACAATCGTTGTATCCTAAGAACAAAAACTTGCTGTTACACAACCAAAGAACCATATTATATCCAGAAAATGTAACACTGATATATTATTATTTAATCTTTTGTTGGAGTTCAAATTTTACTGCTTGGATTTATAATGACTGTGATGGTGGTTTGAATATGAATGGCCCCCATAGGTTCATATGTTTGAATGCTTAATCATCAGGGAGTGGCACTCCTTGGTAAGGATTAGGAAGTGTGGCTTTGTTAGAAGAACTGTGTTAATGGGGGTAGGGTGGACTTTGAAGTTTCAAGTGCCCAAGCTAGGCTCAGTGGTTATCTTTCTTCCTACTGCCTGAGGATCTGGATGTAGAACTCCCAAGATCTCCAGAAACATGTCCACCTCCATGCTTCCACGCTCCTGCCATGATGATAATAGATTAAACCTCTGAAACTGTAAGTAAGTCCCAATTAAATGCTTTCTTTTATAAGAGTTTGTGTGGTCATGGCATCTCTTCACTGCAATAGAGAACTAAGACAATGATCTTTCTCACAACATTTCTCCTCAGTTCTGGATATAATCTGAGGTCCTTTGTTGTTTTGTTTTCAAGTCCTCCTTTTATCTCTTAGAATATGATTTTATTATTAAGACAAAAGCATCAATTGTAAATATATTAATAAATTTAAAGGAAAATGATTGTAATAAATTATAGATAATCCTAGCAGTGAAAGAGAAACTCCCCAAAATATGAAAATTCTCCACCTGAAATTGCAAAATATACTGAATTGGTCTAAAGTCATATAGGAGACATCAAAATAAAGAATAAATGAACTATAGCTATGGAATATGTGACCTAAAACAGACAAAGGAAAATATTCTTGAAAGCACAAGGTCAAAAAAGAGACAAAACTTAACAGAGTTTCCAATATTTGCTCCACACTATCAAGTAAGCTAACCTGTCTTTGACTGGAGCTTCAGGGGAGACATGGAAAGCACTAAGTGTGAAGGAATAATCCCTATAATTTCAAAGCTTTCTGGAACGCATAAATAAATACTTCTAGCTTAGAAAACAAAACAGCAGATATGTAAAGCAATAGTTGACACATTGTTTTCAAGATACATAAAAGCAATGATTAAGAGAAAATTCTTGGTAGCCAGCACTTCAACTATATGAACAGGAATAGTTATAGACATTTTCAATCTAAAGCAACAAAAGCAAAAAGTAACAGATAACCTTTACAACACAGAAAGCAAAAGAAATCTGTGAAATCAAAACCCTATATGCAATAGATACACTTTAAAACAGAGAGGAGGGATCTAATAATGGAAAGAACAGCCAGGTAGCTATGCAAGGAAATGAGAGACTTTGAAGACACTCTAAATCAAATAGGTCTGACATCAGAAATCACCTTCTTTTCATGTACTCTAGAAAGGACCACATTTCAGTCTGTAGAATATGTCCAATTCAGGATATATAAATAACACAAAATATATCCTGTAGCAATAAAAATTTAAATTAGGAATCAATCAATAAGTAAGAAAATTGTAGGAAATACTGAAAAATGTGAAGGTTTAATGATGTAATTGCCTTAATCAATGGGTCCAAGAATAATCATTCTAAGAAAAACTGGAAATACTAGAAGATGCACAAAAAGTAGATACAAAATATTGTATGTGACAGAGCTAATACAACTTTAATCAGAGCTATGTTTACAGTTATAGATATTATTTTAAAGAAAAATTTAAAATCAGTAAACTCCAAAGTTTACAAACTAGTCAACATGACCAAAATAAACCCAAAGAAAACATGAAAAATAATTTCAAAGTTTGGCCATGCAAACAAATCAGACCTAGAATGTGAAATTAAATGAAAACTGCTCCTTTGTAAAGATTAGCAAAGAGGAAGCAGTCAAACTAGATTGCACATAAAAAGGGTGGAAGTCAACTGAGTTTTGTGAGCCTAGGTGTAGAGGAGGAAGCATTACTACTGACCTAACAGAAGTAAAAATTCTCATAATCAAATCTGTGTCAATCACTTTACCTGACTGGGTAACTTAGCTGGAATGATACACAGTCTGGATAGAAATATGCAAATATCCAAAAAATAAAATCAAGAATAGCTTATGCTTATTCTCTGAAAATTTATAAGTAAAGAAGTTGTAACTATTCCCACAAATTAGAGTCCTGGTCCACCTGGCTTCACCTCATGTTTGTATATGTACATCTGTATGAAGTCTGGAGGTCGGCCTTGGGTGCCATTCCTCCAAAGCTGTCCACCTTACTTTTCAAGACAGGCTTTCTCTTTGAGACTTGGGACTCACCAATGTGGCTAGAATGACCATTCATCAGTCTCCAGAGATCTTCCTGTCTCTGCCTCCCCTGCATTGGCACCCCTTGTCTGTTTTTTTGTTTGTTTCTATGGATCTGTTTGGAAAGAAAAACCTTCCAAACTAAAGTCTTTATACTTGTGTGAAAAGAGCTTTACCAACAGTGATTGAAACAGCCGTGTTAGTTAATAGATCTAGTAAAAGACAGAAGTCCTTCATCCTAGGATCAGGAACAATGAAAATGTGAATATTGTACTATTGTATTGAAGGGTCTAGCTATGGCCATTAAGCAACAAGGAAAAAACAACCCATTCAGTTAGGCAAACAAAAGTAAACTGATCTGTAAGTGCATATGATATGATCTTTATAGAGAAACTTCTATGGAGTATGTAGAAGCACGTGCGTGCGCGCACATACACACACAACATGCATGCACACACACTCACACACACAAAATTAGAATGATTAAATGAGTTCATTTACTACGGTGAATACAACCAGCACACCAAAATTAGTTCTACTTTATACACCACCAGTAAACAATGTGAAAAAGAGGTTTACAATAATTTTTTACTTACTAGAGTGTGAAAATATAAGACTCTTAGGAATAAATTTAATGAATGAAGTAAAAGAATCATATACTGAAAATAAAAAAGATTCATTTGATCATAAACTTAAAATTCTAAGCTAAGCCCATAAATTCCCATAGTGAGTTTGAAGTATTAATTTTCATTCTCCAAGAAAACTTAGATTTTTCTCAATACACAACAATTCTCAGAGAACAAAATAATTATCTTAAGCATAAATATTAGTTTAAATTAAACTTTAGATAGATCTTTAAATTAATAACCAGTTACAGCTGAGAGAGAAAATTTGCAAAACCATGTATTTGCTCAAAGAAGTGATTCTAAAAATGCATAAATAATTACTGCAATTAAGAAGATAATAAATCAATGTGTAAAACAGACAAAACCTTAAAAAATGATTTCCAAAAGATATTTATAACTGTCTAATAAGCACACATCCAGGTTTAATATAGTGGATAGGAAGTTGAAAGTAACATGAAGTATCAGCCATCTTATCAGAAGGAATAAAAGTAAAAATACTGACAGTTCCCCAACACCAGAGAGTTTTCTCAGCAGCTTAGACTGGCAGGGATGTAAGGCAATGTGTGGCTTTGCAAATGGTTAAGCATTTCTGCTGTGTGATGAACCCATACAGATGCTTACTTGTGAAAGAGAAATTGCAATCTTCAGTCTTTAATCAAGAGGAATGAAATAACATGTCTGCAAAACCTTTATGTGAGATTGTTCACAGCAGCTGTATTCATGAGAGTCAAATACTGGAAAAGCCCCAAGTACCCATCAATATAAGAATGGATAAACAAATTGCTGTATAATCATTCAAGGGAATAATACCCAGCAACTACTAGAACTCAAGTGTAGATGCAAAAATATCTTCAATAGATCTTTAGATCATTGTGTTAAACAAAATATTCTAGTCACAAAATGGTTTGAATCATATTTATATGACATTTCATAACTGACGGAACACATGGGCACAGACACATGTACAACAGGCACACAAACACAGGCACATGTGCACACAATTGTTGACACATGTGCACACACACATACATGGACACAGTTGTGCATGCACATATGTACATATACATACACACACATTCTCTCTCTCTCTCTCTCTCTCTCTCTCTCTCTCTCTCTCTCTCTCTCTCTCTCTCTCTCTCTCTCTCCTAAGTAGTTCCTAACAAATACCTTTCACTGTGAACCTGCATTCTGAGAGATTCCAGTAGCACACTGTGATATGAACTGAGGCAATAGAACTGTGTTATATATGACAGGTGGCTTGGAAACTATGTACATAATGCACAAATTGAACCAGAGGCATGGAATAACTGTAGAGGTGCAACTTTGGAAAGTGCTTGATTTCAACCTATCTATCAAGCAGTTGATGTGCTTGAGTTGCGTTTCTGGTCTCTGTGCTACAGCAAAGAGGCCAGGCCTTGCAGCCTTTCAGCTTTGACTTTTATAAAACTCTCTGACTCTTTAATCATATAACTAATATAGTTGAAATATTTTCAAAAGCTCTTTGGGGTGTACCATCTTCAAGTATTTTATAGCACTTATGCGGGATAATGTTCATCTCATTACTATGGTCATATTCCCAAAGGAAGATGCCATCTTGCAAACAGGGATTCTTATACTTTAGTCACGGAAATGAAATCCAACCAAATACAGCAAGAGGAATATCCTCATAGATTTTTAATTTCTTGTTGTTTATTATTGGAGTGTGTGTGCATGTGTGTGCGTGGGTGTGAGCGTATGAGTGTGGGCACACAACTGCCCCAGCCTGTGTGGAACTCAGGATATTTTCCAATAATTTGTGCTCTCCTTCCTTAGTGAGTTCTAGGGATTATGCTCAGGTCATTTTGCTTGTGTGGTAAGTGATTTTACTCACTGAGACATCTTGCCAGTCCAGGTGTATTTGTTTTTTTATTAATTTTGAAAACCCGAGAGGCCAAGAAAGGGAGGTATTTATTATTTCTACTGTTCTAGTTTCTTTTCTGTTGCTGTTATAAAATACTCTAGAAAAGGAATTTAATGGAGAGAGGGTCTATTTCAGCTTGCAATTTCTCCTTAGGTGACCTTGTCCAGCAATTCCACTGAGGCAGCCATGGTTTTGTATTTCTTTCCTTCTAGAGATGACAAGTTTATCTTCCGATGTTGCTATGTCACAGTCCAGTGAGTGACTTGTGGATATCCTGTGTGAACAACTGTTTAAACCACCCATCCCTTCATTTCTATTCCCAGAGACCTCATTTCATATTTAGGAGGAAATTGACACTAGAAGAGCTTTGTGAAATTAATCAAAAATCCTGCTTACATAACTCTAAATTCTCTAGTAATTTAAAAATGGACATTAGCTGAAGTTTCAGAAGTCAGAAAAGAATGTATGGAGAATCTGAAAATGTTAAATTGTTAGGCAAAATTGTAATGGAAACTCATTAAAAGCTATTTAGATAAAAACAAAAAAGAAGGAAAATGATGTGAAAAATGACCAGCATTTTTATATTAGGGAATCATAAGAGCATCCAGCACAGCACATGAGTTAAGACAGTAGGAATTTGGGGAGAGTAAAGGTATAGGAAATTCAGTTTTAAACATGATGCTCTACCTTTCTGTTCCTATTTTAAGCTAATGTGGTTCTAATTCAAACTCTGAGATACTAAAAACATGGTCCATTTGGCTTAATAAGTTGATATTAATAATGCTAAGTTTTACTAGTCACGAGTTGAAGCATTCTAAAATCCAACTTGACTCCAGGGTTAAATCAAAACTCCAAAGTCAGTAAAAGGAAGGGAGATGATGAAATGGAAGAATATGATCAGCTTTATCATGAGTCTTGGAACTTCAGTAATGGTTAGAATTGGGTAGTTGGAATTCTCCTAAAAGTCTTGCCTTGTTCCTTGATATAATGCAGAAAATGTGGAGCCTAAGTAAAGAGCTTTGATGGAGTTTAAAGGGTGACAAAAGAGAGATAAGACAGGAAAGAGAGTTGGGGATGAATGAGCCAATGGTTGAATTACAAGGGCATGATTGGTATCGCCCAGGTTTTTAGTCCCTGAGAATTTCTGCTGTTTTGAGTGATCAGACTAATCTTTATGTTAGTCTTACACCAAAAAAAAAAAAAATTAACTATGGTGACCCAAAGGGTGTTTAGGGCAACATGGACATTGGGGCATTCCTTGGATTACTTCCCATTTTTATTATTAATTTTATTACTTTCTTTGAATTAACTGTAACTTTCAATTTGGAAATAATTTAAATTACAGGAATTTTCAAATTAAAGTTTAATAGAAATTATAATGAACGTAAGAAAATCAATGTACATGTTCTTAACATCTTGGAGTTTGGATTAGAACCAAATCAATTTAAGAAAGGTGTTCTGGGGAAACAAAGGCCATGATTAGATGTTCTCGTGTAGTTGTGCTGGCAAAGCAGTCCCCATGCACTGGCTGGCATGCCATTTCTCCTTACTCCAGTTTTCATTTTATTTCCACTGCTAGAATTATTATATAGTTTTGGTTGTTTTAAGTTGTCTAGATTTTGTTCGATTTTTATAGTCCTCTCTTACAACTGATCTTTTCTTCTTTTTGGTCATTTTGAAAAAAGATGAAAGCAAGCAAACCATTGAAACTTGGATAGCACAATACATTTGAAGTATCATTTATGTACTTAGGATTGTACAAAGAGAAAGAGGAATTTTCCAAGTGTTCCTTAGTAGAGTGTTCTGGTTACCCTCTCCAAGGCTATTGTTCGAGAAAGAGCATAGTTTGTTTCAGAGCTATTTGAAGCAAAGCTGAAGCTGAAAAGTGGTCCCGAAGAACCATCATGCACAGACTAAGGGGGAAGGCACTCTGAAGTGGGGCTTCTCTAAGGCAGAGACCGAGAGGAGAAAATATATGTTTTGTCTGCTCTTTGGATAATTGAATGCAGGTGTGTAATTATAAATGTGTTTCATTAAAGCATGTGTGCTAGGTAACATTTGATGCAGACTCTTAAAAGCTCAGCTTGCAAAGTCTTTTTTTCTTTTTTGTTGGCTAAGAGAAACAGGTAAACTGAATTTTGTAAACAGTCAAATATGATTAATCAAGAGAGGGCTGTACCATTGTAGCTATTATCTGGTGAAATATCATGGAAACAGAATAGTAGCTATTTTATCAGTATTTTATACCTGTCATATAACTCACCATTTAAAAGTGTACTCATCAGTGGACTATGTTATGCTCACAGGCTGTATCACTACCAAAATTTAGACTATTTTAAGCATCTTGTTATAGTTTCATTCAGCTGCTATTACAAACATTGACCTAAAGCAACTTAGGGGAGGAAAGGGTTAATTTTCAGCTTACAGGATACAGTGGATCACTGAGGGATGTTAGGGCAGGAACTCAAGCAGGAACCTGAAGTAAAAACCATAGAGGAATGTTGCCTGTGGCTCACAGGCTCAGGTTTACCTAGCTCTCTTATATAGTACAGGCACACTCACCTAGGGAATGGCTCTGCTCACAGTGGCCCATACCCGGCTACACCAGTAATGATCAAGATGATCCTCCACAGATATGGTCACAACCAATCTTATCTGAGTAATTGCTTAATTGAAGCTCCCTTCCCAGGTGACTCTAGGCTGTGTAATGTTGACAGTAAAAGCTAACTAAGACACTTCTCAATGAGAAATTTTCAGTTCTCTAGTCACTATCCATAACCCACCTGTATCTCTCCACAATTGAGAATATCAAACATAGCCTACAATTAAGTAGTGAAAGTTTTTCTTCTGGACCTTTCTAAACTGTGCAGTGGAGTGAACTCCCAATGACAACATTATCTTAAATGTGTCATTATCTAACATACATAATTGTCAATATTGAAATAATACCATTTCTACGGAATCTATGGTGATATGTTGTCAGTCGCTGAGAAGTCATTTTGATTACTTTCTCCTTGGAATGACTTACTTCCTATATGAGACTGAGCCAGCAGGTGGATTATAATACAATGTAATCAGAATGAACCCAGAGGCTGAAGAGTCTAGGTTGGTGAGAAATCTCTAGCAGGCACAGATCTACTCTGTAAAGTCATAGATTTATCCTGGAGTTGGACACTGACTTTAGCTGTAAGAGACCCTGTTGGTAGTTTCTCTAGGAACTTAGTACCTTCTTAATAATCTTAGAGTGTCCAGAGCTATGACGTGCAGGAACTGACTCCCAGTAAAGGCTACTGCCTGGCTGTCAGTTAGGCTCTGGATGCCCACAATGAGAGACTTGCAAAGTGTTTCAGTGTGTAGATTCTCCGGTAATAAAAGCAGAGTGGAAAGGAAGGTGGCTTTTGTTGTTTCCTTCGATGTTAGCCTTCAGCTGCTGTAATTAGTCATGGATCACAACAGGAGAAGGACAGTGGAGAGTTTGTCCATAATGATAAGTAGGGGAGATGCAGCACACCCATCCATCACTCATGACTGTTGTATATAGTCAACAGAGGCAATGCGGTGCTGGGATATGGCTCAGCTGATAGAATTCTTTTTTTTTTAATTAAGAAATTTTCTATTCACTTTACATACCAACCACAGAATCCCCCCTCTTCCCTCTTCCCACCCCCCAGCCTTTCCCCCAACCCACCCCTCATCCCCACATTTTTCAAATCAAAGTCTCCCACAGGGAGTCAGCAGCAGAGCTTGGCACACTCAGCTGGGGCAGGTCCAAGCCCCTCCCCGCTGCACCAAGGCTGTGCAAGGTATCACACCCTAGGCACTGGGCTCCAAAAAGCCCGCCCATGCACCAGGGATGGATCCCGATTCCCCTGCCTGCCCCCCCCAAACAGTTCAAGCTAGACAACTGTCTCCTGTATGCAGAGGGTCTAGTCTAATCCTATGGGGGCTCCACAGCTATTAGTCCAAAGTTCATGGGTTTCCACTAGTGTGGCTGGTCAGCTCTGCATGTTTTCCCATCATGATCTCGACGTTCCCTGCCCAAAGAATCCCTCCCCTCTCTCATTGATTGGATTCCTGGATCTTGGCCTGGCACCTGGGATCTCTACATCTGCCTCCATCAGTCACTGGACAAAGGCTCTATGATGACAGTTAGGGTATTCACTAGACCAGTCACCAGAATGGACCAGTCCAGGCACCCTCTCGACCATAACCAGTAGCCCAAGTTAGGGCCATCCTTGTGAATTCCTGAGAACTTCCCCAGCACCCTGCCTCTTGGTATTCCCATGATGTCTTCATTTATCATGGTATCTCTTCTCCTGCTGATAGAATTCTTGCAGGTTTGAAGCCCTGAGTTTGACCTCTAGGACTACACAAACCAGGCAGGCTAGTGAAAACTTGCAATCCCCTAGCACTCAGGAGGTGGAGGAAATCAGTAGATCAAGGCCGCCTTTGGCCATGAGTTTAAGGTCAGCGTGGACTACCCCATACTTTGACACACACACACACACACACACACACACACACACACACACACATACCCCCCCCCACACACACACAAATGGAGACAGGGAGGCTAGAGAGATGGTTCTGTGGTTAAGAATGCTTACTGTTCTTGTAGAGGATGTAGGTATTGTTACCAGGCTTACACGGTAACTAACAACCATCTCTAACTCCCGTTCTAGGGGATCAAACCCCCTCTTTTGAGCTCTGTGGGTACCAGGCAGGCAAGTAGTACACATTCCGTCAAAATACTCATACATGTAAGATAAATAAAAATAGATAAGTCTATTTTGTTATTAAAGGCAAAGTGCCAAACACTTTTGCCAATGCATTGGTATAGATCTGGGACCATATGATTAAAGCAAGTTTTGAGACAAAACTTGTTTTATGGCCAACATGGGGAAATTAAATATCCTGTATAATCATTTTGTCCTCTGTTGTATTCTAAGTAACTATAATTAAGCCATTGTTAAGTATCAGAGACATCCAAGGAAGGAGGAATGATAATGTGATTGGGAAATGACATGAGGCAGATGAATAACAAAATGTAGCAGATAAGGATTAATAGTGTTACCTTCATTTAATTTGATTTTGCATAGACAGAGAATGCATCTCACTTCCCACATCATATCCTCTGATTGGTAAAATAGCTACATGAACTTTACTCCTTGAATCCGTGTTAAAATAAGGAAACATTTTGCTTTGTATTTCCTAACTGGCTTAGTTGTTGAAACACTGTAAACTTGGGTGCAGAAAAATTAACACAAATAATGCTTAGAAAATGGGATAGAAGAAATTATTCAGATAATTTGTTACATTTATTTCTAAAATAGATTATTCCTGTGTTAGTTTAAATATAGTCTTATTGAAAAGCCCCATTCTATCAGTCTAAAGCCTCTTCAATAAATGAAATATTTCCAATCACTTTGATGGTTATTCTCAGCTTCGTCATGACAGCCTTGGCTCTCAAAGCAATTGACTTTTGTGGGATGAACAAATGATTGCATGGGCTCAGCACTAAGCCTCCAAAATAAGTAACTGGGGCAAAGCTAAACAAACTACAAGTAATCAGGTCTTTATTTAATTCCCTAAATTAACCTCGTGCCTGCACCATTGAATCCACACCACTTTTATTTTTCTAATTCTATCACTTACATTTTTAATTAACTGTTAAATGTCCCCCTCTAAATAGACTATAATTTAAATGAAGGCAAAGTTCACAGGAGTCTCTTTTTCTTCTTTCTTTTTGCTATATATAAACACGTGAAGTATGTAGAATGACTTCAGGCCCACAATAAAAACTAGGAATAATGGCTGACTAAGTCCATAAGAGGAATAGCCTTTACATCTTAGTGTGATATCTTTAATCTGAAGTCTAGATGATGTCCTGGAAGCAGGCGAAACTCTGGTTAAAGGGGTCTTAGTGCACGGAGTGTGTTCAGTGCCTAAATCTTTTAGCATGTTCTTTAAATATTGAAAACAGCCGATTGTAATCCTCAGGGAAATAGCAAACAGCTGTAAGTAAAATGGATAATGGCCATACATTTGATCAATTCATGTTGAAAGTAGTTTGACTGAAGATTCACTTAATGAACCAACCTACAAATGTACACACACACACACACACACACACACACACACACACACACACACACACACGTACATGGCAACATACTTGGTACTTTTAATTTAAAGCCTTATTAACAAGCTTTTTGAACTTTGCAGTATAGTTGGAATTTTCTTTGGGCCGCCAACCAGGTCCCAAATAAAGACACGGGGACTTACTGTTAATTAGGAATGTTTGGTCTTCATTTACGCTTGTCCCACTAGCTCTTTTAACTTAATTTAACCTGTTTCTATTCATTTACATTTTTGCCTTGGGGCTTTTTACCTTTCCTTCATTCTGTATGTCCTACTTTTCTGCTTCCTCCGTGTCTGTCTGTCTGGCTCCTGATGTCTCCCTGGCATCTCTTTTTCTTTCTTTCCTGAGCCCAAATTCTTCTTCCAACTTACTCTGCCTGCCCGGAAGTCTGGTCTATACCTCCTCCTTCACTATTGGCCATTCAGCTTTGTATTAGACCAATCAGGTGCCTTAGTCAGGCAAGGTAAAACAGCAACACATCTTTGCATAGTTAAACAAATATTCCACAACAATGTAGTAATAAAATAGACATATTGCTCTCATACTTGATATTTTTCTTTTTAAAATTTATATTATATTTTCAGTTATTTATTTGTGTGTGTGTACTCACACAAGTGTGAGAGCTTTGTGTGTGTGTGTGTGTGTGTGTGTGTGTGTGTGTGTGTGTGTGTGTGTGTGTGTGTCTGTTGTATACCTGTGGAGGTCCAAGAACAATTAACAATTTTTGGGAGCATGGTTGGTAGCAAGTGTCCTTACAGGCTGAATCAACTTACTAGCCACAGAACTTTCTCTTATACTGTCTTCATTTAGATGTTTATTGTTATATTAAAGAGACTTGATATTTAGCTTAGCAATTTTACTATAAAATTGCACTAATTGATTGTTTTAATTACATAAGAAAGTATATTGATATGGTTTTAAAATGTTTTGTTGACAGTGAATACTAAAACTCAAAGGCATGGTTAATTACTGTTTAAATTAATGGGAAGTTAGATAAGCATGCTATATATATAATATTTAAATATAATGTATTTAATAGCAAGAATAATAAAATAGACATGCTAATTAATTCTCAAATAGGAAAAAGTAAAAATGATGTTATCCTAAACTTTGTAGTAAGTAATGTCTTTGCTGTGCAGAAAACTTTGTAAGTTATTACTTCAAAGAAGGCATTATATCTTAATGTTAGGATTCTCAGGGATGTCAATAGCCAAAATCAGGTGCATATCAACTTGTGGGGAGGTTTTCTTATATGTTCACTTATTGAAGGTGCAGATCATAGCACTATTAGAATTATTGGATAGACATAGACATAGGGAATGAATTTAATCATTGGTGTTATCACACCAATTCAGTTAGTTAACAAAACATTGGTATAAAGTAACCATAGTATTCCCCCAACTTTAAATTAATGATGCCACAGACCTCCACATCATTGTGTAGTCTAGGACCAACTTCAGAACTTCTCAAAGCATAGGCTAGCCGAGCACATGCTTCTAAGCCTCATCCTGTCCCTTCCTCCTTCACACACTATCTCATCACAATCGTACTAGTACAGGAATATGCTGGGTTCACAAAACTCCAGCATTCACACACGTCTCTACTTGATGAAGTTTGCCCATTCTTCTTATTTAAAAACTGAGTTGACATACTCAAGAGTATCTCATGGGGTGAAGTGCTTGCCATGTTTACTGTGGAGACCTGAGTTCAGACCCCCAACAGTCATGGGAAAATAAAATTGCTTGGTCTTGGTAAACAATCTTGGAATTCCAGCACTAGAGAGGTAGAGACAGGTGATCTGGTGATTCTGAGGCTCAGTGGGTACCAACTCAAGCCAGTAGTGTGAGTTTTAGGTTCAGTGAGAGATCCTGAACTAAAATAAAAGGTGAATAAAGCCATTGAGGAAAACATTCTGAAGTTATGACAACTTCTGGTCTCTACACATGCCTATAGAGATCAGCATCCACTCTCATGTGGACACATTCAAATATCACACACACCCAGACACACCCAGACACACCCAGACACACACACACACACACACACACACACACACACACACACACACACACCACAGACCCTCAGTTGATATGTCCATAATACTTCTAGCTCCTGTCAAAGTCAATCTGCTCACTGGCTGGTCTGCATTCCATAGCCTATTTGTATTTCTCAGTTTGATTAAAGTTAATTACACTCGTGTCTTCCTCACAGATGTATGTTTCTTAGAATCAATCATAATGCCCATCAGACCTTTCTTTGATCCACATTCGTAATTGCCATAATTAATTTTCACTCATCTAATGAAGCCCCAGAGGCAAAGGACTCAGAGAGTTTGCGTAAATAATACAGTCATGTTCCTAAGGTTGACCTCAAGGAACCAAAGAAATAATTATTCTTTAATGTCATTGCTTCTAATATTCTTACTCAATTCCCGAGTCTTTGCATGAACTACAATAGCAAATACATGCTGTTCTATTTTTTCTCAACTTGCTATGTCCTACTGCCTTAAAAATACTTTCAAAAGATTTTATTTATCTATTTGTTTTTTTTTAAAATATATGTGTGGGTACCTGTGTGAGTTTATATGCACCAAGTGCATGCAGGTGCCCAAAGATGCCAGAGGGGGATGGATCTTCTGGAACAGGAGTTCCAGGCAGTTGTGAAGTACCTGAGGTAGCTTCTGGGAACTGAACCTTGTTGCTCGGCAAGAGTAGTTTTTCTCACTTAACTTCTGAACTATCTTCCGCGTCCCTGTTACGTGCTTTTTATGATAATTTCTTGAATGTTTCCTCTTGTATTGGGATCATCCTTTGCCGACAACAATTATTTTGACTTTGCTTTCATAATAATAACAAATAGAGTTTTAAATTAATACTATTACTAACTTTCTGAAAGAAATATATTAATGAAAAATTCCTACTGGTGCTATATTGGAGGTTTCAGCCTTGAAAGTAAGGATGAAAAGAGTATATTTAAAGGTCTCTGCAGAAGTTAAAGATATGATTAGGGTAAAAATGCCATATATTGGACTAATGCAAACCAGGATCTGTGGAAGAAAAAAACCAGAAACTCATGCATTCTATATGTTAATATGAAGAATAACTTTCTGCTTATTTGAAATGCTATATCAAGCTATTACTAGTTTTTAGCAAAGTAATAATAGTTTCTATTCATACAAAAATTATAGGAAGACCCTAGAACATGTAATGAAGATTATTAGCTATCATTATTTGGGCCAATAAATGGAAAACAGTATCTGGTTTACAAATGGGGTCACTTTTAGTGTAAAGAATTTGACAATTTGTTCAAGGTCACTAGAAGAGCTATAGAGTCCTATTCTTAACAGATAATTACTGAGATTGAGTTTAAATATAGCCTTGTAACTGCACATTGCCTGGTTTACTCCTTCCATTTACCCCATTCTATTTCCACACTTGCTATATCTTTTCCTAAGATCTAATTGGAATTTAGCATTCTTGTAGTTTAATTTACCTCATCTAACTTGTTGCTGGGTTTTTCTAAACTGGCAAGTTATTTCAGATAGAGTAGAAGACAAGACCATGAAGAGAATATTAGCTTTAAGACCTTGGATATGACTTCATTCTCTTGTTTAGGACATGTGTTCAGATAGCCCATGTATTACACAAGGACATACACTGGCTTTCCATGAAACCGATTTAGACATTTCATACAGGAAGAGCACAAGCGTATATGTGAAAGTTCATTTAATTAGTTCTGCATCATATTGGATATATGCCAAATGTGTTAGAAAACACAAGACTCTTACCACCTGTACTAATCAGTTTTATGTCACAGTGATCAAGGACCTGAGTCAGCTTATCTAATGAAGGAAGTCACTACTGTGACTTACTGTTTCAAAAGCAACACTTCATGACCATCTTGTTTCATCTTTTTCAGGCCAGTAATGAGGCAGAAGATTGTTGTAACACACCTCATGGCAACTAGAAATTAGTGAGACTAGTAACAGGGAGGAGTTCACACCAAATCCCAGACTTCAAATTCACATCCCTGGTGTCATACTTCTTCCAGCCAGAATCTACCTCTCATGGCTCCTATAGTAACTGTTTAAAAATATTCGTTATGGACACTTTTTCTGATTTTTTTTTGTCAACTTGACATAAGATGGAATTATCTGAGAAGAGGGAACCACATTGAGAAAAGGTCTCCATAAGACTGGTCTGTAAGCAAGCCTGTAGGGCAATAATAATTGATGTGGAAGAACTCAGTCTATTTTAGGTGGTGCCAGCGTTTGTTCTTGGTGGGATACAAGGAAGCGTGTTGAACAACCTATGAGGAGCAAGCCAGTAAGCAGCTTTCATCCATGGCCTCTACATTAGTTCCTTCCTCCAGGTTCCTAACCTGACTTCCCTCAGTGATGGACCATGAGCCAAGAGTTTTAACCTAAAATAAGCCTTTTTCTCCAAAGTTACCTTAGAACATGGTATTCTGTCACAATGATAGAAACCCTAACAAGGACAGAAATTGGTATCAGGTTTTTAGGATATTACTATGACAGACCTGACCATGTTTTCAGGAGGATTGTGGAAGGACTTTGGAACTTTGGCCTAAATAAGTCATTAAGTGGTCAGAGCTTAATGGGATATTATTGTGGGAACTTAAAAGATAATTCTGAGAACAATGCAGATAATAGAGGCCTGGCTTCGGAAGTGTCAGAGGAAAGCAAAGATTCTATTAAGGCCATTATTGTGATATTTTTAATTAAGAACAATTAAAGCCTTTGTTTTGCTGAGACAATGGATGCTTGTCAGTTAAGCTAAAGAATCAGCTGTGATTAAGATGAGACCAGAACCATTGAGGCCAAATTCTCTGGAGAGTATTTCCTCAGTGTCAGCACACAGATTCTGTAGTATAGGGATTACCAAGGCTGTACATTATGCTGGCGGCTGAACTTGATAATGTGTAAGAATTTCCCAAGTGGTACCTGTTTTGAAGGCATGAAGGGATCATGGAGAGAAGCTGAAGATTGGCTTCAGGGTCAGAATCCCTGAAAAGAGCCCAGGAAAGGCTACTGGTGAAGGTGCAAACCAGTTGCAGTGGAGACCCCAGCGTTTAGGTGATGCCAGTACTACTGGGACAACCATCAGGGAGAGCAGCAGCTCTGTAGTGGAGCTATCCTGAGCCTGCAGGACAATCTATGTCTACTGTGGGTGTTACTCAGGTCCTTTGGAGCCCAGAGGATTATGAGTGAATCCCCTATGTCTGGCACTCTCGTACTCTGATTTTGATTTGATTTGATAGTGACTATGGCCTGATTGTCCCCTCTTGGAATAAGATGGTATGTAACTTAATTTTGATTTTACAGAATCCCAGGGTTAAGTGGCTTTGGAATTTTAGAAGTATAGAGAGATAGCTACTTTAGAGACTTGAGATATTGTAGAGAAATTTTAAACATTTAGAGAGACTTTGGATGCTTCAATGAGACTGAACTTTTAGAGTTTGAATTTTTAAAGACTTTTAAAATTTTAACTGCAGGCTACCAAAAAAGAAGCATAAACACCAACCCAACCACAGTCCTGCCCACAAAATATGTTAGTGCAATGGTGGCACAAGGCTTCTGGGAGTAACCAACCAATGTCTGGTTTGACTTAAGGCCCATCTCACAAGATGGAACCTACACCCAACATTGCTTGGGTAAATAAGAACCAGAGACCAGATAACCCAGAGACCTAGATCTAAATACTACTCATAATAAATACTACTGGTCTAAAAAAAATAAGACAAAGTAACCATAAAATGATTCCTCATGATATTCTCCTATATTCATAGATCAGTGCTTTATTCTGCCATCATCGGAGAAACTTCCTTCTGTACTAGATTATTAGATGGGAACAAATAGAGACCCACAGCCAAACATTATGCAGAGAGAGAGAGAGGTGGTGGAGGGGGGGAGAGACCTTGGAACAAATAACTCTAAATGAGATGTCTCCATTAAATTTGTCCCCTCAGAGCTCAGGGGACCCTGTAGAAGAGGAGACAAAGAGTGCAAGAGACAAAGGGAATGGAGGACAGCAGTAGAATAAGGTCCTCTACATCAACTGAGCAAAGCTTATACCAACTCACAGAGACTGAAGCAGCAAGCACAGGATCTGCATGGGTCCGCACCAGGTCCTGTATGAACATATTATAGCTTTCAGTTTAGTATTTTTATGGTACTCCTGGGTGTGTAAGCGAGCAGGTCTCTGATTCTAGTGTCTTCTGGGCTTTATTCCCTCTGTTGGTTTGCCTTGTCCAACTTCAATGTGATGGTTTTATTTTATCATATTATATTTTTTTTTCTATTTTTTAAAAAAGTTAGACTATTTTATAGTGTCATATTAATATTAACATGGTGTCTTGGGGACAACAAGAAAGAAAAGTCTATGGTTTAATAGTAATGTGTTTGTGTGTCTAGTTGACAGGATGTCAATTATCTTCATTTTTTAAAAACTTTCCACAAACTAAAGTTATCTGAGGACAAGGAACCACAATTAAGAAAATTCCTGCCTATGATTAACCTGTAGTCAAGCCTGTGGGGCATTTTCTTAATTAGTGATTGATATGGAATAACCCAACTCATTGTGGTTGGTATCACCCATGGGCAGGTGGTCCTGGAAGGTATAAAAATCAGGTTGAGCAGCTAGGAGGAGCAATCCAGGAAGCAGAATTCCTTCATGGCTTCTGTTTGTATTTTTGTCTCCAGGTTCCTACTTTGAGTTCCTGCCTTGACTTCCCTCATTAATGGATGTGACCTTAGAGTTTTGATCTGAAAGATACCCTTTCTTCCTCTAGTTGCTTTTGGCCATGAACATTTTATCACAGCAACAGAAAGCTACCTAGGACTGCATCTTTGTTTTGTGTTTGGTTTGAATCAATTGACATTATTTTTAATGCTCCAGTTGATGGCCCTACAACCAAGTACTTTCTGGCAACACTGATTAGATTCACAGAGTTATGTCAATAAGTAAGTACTTGAAAAAAAAAGGAAGAGGACATGAAGCTGATAAGGGAAGGTAGACAGGGGTCCAAGATGAATTGGAGGAGAGGAATGGGGAGTGGAAGTGAGTAAGCTATATTTTATATATATGTATATGAAAGTAACAACTATTTTCAAAAGAGAAAAACAAAAGCTTGCCCCCTCTCTTCATGTTTTCATGGTTTGTGTGCATGGTATCCTAAGTTTACAAGGCTGTGCTAAGGACTGGAGTATAAGAAGCTCATGGTTCATAAGCAAAACAGAATTTTAGAATGAAGAGATTGCTACATATTTTGGGAGGCCTCCCTGAAGAGGTGACATCTGAGGTGAGACTGGGCCAAGCCCTGTGAGCTGAACATTCTAAATGGATGTTCCACCAAAAGTGCCAAGTAAAATAAGATGCAATTACAGTAGCAGGGCAGTGTGTTGAAAGCAGAGCTGATGCAGGGTATGTTACTCAAATGATGTTTCCTAGATAATGATGTTTCCTAGATACACATGGTTTTATAGTGCAGCTATCCTAAGAACTCGTAACTTATGACTTTCTCTTTCTTGAGACGGAGGTAACTGTTTATATGCCTGTATGTATATCATATAAACCAATAGAGATACACAGAGTTTCAAGCAGAATTGCTTAATAAAACTACTTATACCCTATATTTTATGCTTTTAATATTTTATATTTTAATCATCAAGTTTCTTTCAGATGCTTTTTTCAATTAATGCTTTTCTTTACTTCCTGTTAATGGTGTGATAACATATTTATAATAGGCATTTGCAGAAATACTATTAACAAGTATTACAGTGTACATTCAAATAAAATGAAACCTTTATTAATAAAATAAGTGATTTTTATAAAACCCCATCACATCACTATTTTATATATCCAGCCAAAAGTTACTACAATAGCTTTGAGCACATTAATTCTTTCTGTCTCTCTGGGGATTTAAAGGCATACACCTCCATCTGTGAGGTAGATTAGCAATTCAAAAGCAGTGTTATCCCATCCTATTAAAAGATTCTAGTAATATGCAGATATTAACTTATCTGTGCCTAAGCAATTTCCTTCCAAAAATAGCGTAAGAAAAATCCATTCATTTGACTATGTTATAAGTGGGAATTTCACATCCAGAAAGGATCTGTCTAGAAATTACTTCTTTGGAGACCACATCACCCTTCCCATGCTGCTCCCACATTGTGTCAGGAGGTGCCAAACTCCTTTGATTATGCCTACTGCTTTATTTAAATTGTGGTGCCATGCCTAGCAGCAGTACTATGAAGCTCAGTTAATTCCATTTAAACATAGTTGATGTGGTGGGCAAAAAAATCAATCCTAAGCAACCACCCTATCTCTGTTTTCCATGACGGACTTACACATCCGGAAACCAAGTTTGGAGTTATGGTCTGTCTGGAGTCACTTAGCGAGGGAGTGTGAGACTAGACTGCAATTCGCAGGGATGTCTGACTACACAGAACAATTAATTGTACTGTACTCTCAAGGCTCTGGACAGTCTCTGAGTAGGCTGCTATTTTCACTATTGACTGAGGAAGAATTTGCAAAGGATTGAATTTAAAAATTTTATCTTGTAAAAGGTGCTTTGAAAAAAATTTCCTGAACAAAGAATTGAGCATAGTGAATTTTGAGCTTTTGTCTTGGGGAAACCGGAAACTCTCTCTCCCAGGATTGCTCTTTACCATTCCATTGCATTCCACTTACGTTTTCCTGTATCCAAACCTTCCAAAAGCTGACCTTAGTAACTTGCACGCAACTAGATCACCATGTTGTCACTTCAAAAGTATTTATGTATGGTCTTTTCTTTACAAGAGAAAAATGAGTTTTGAATATAGGAGAACCTCAGTGACATTTTAGTAAGGAAGCTACTTTGCTGTATTTGAAGGCAACTTCTATTTTCAACTTCCTGTTAAGTCAATAAATAGAATAACATTTATTAGACTTGATCTTTGTGTAATGGCATAACTGGATAAACACTACTTTATCATCACACACAACTGTGATAATTTAATTATCTTTATTTTCTTACCAAAACACTAAAACATGGGTAAACACAGTTTCTTTTGTTTTGTTTTTTCAAGATAGGGTTTCTCTGTATTATTTTGATGTCTGTCCTGGATCTTGCTCTGTAGACCAGGCTGGCCTCGAACTCACAGAGATCCACCTGGCTCTGCCTCTCAAATGCTGGGATTAAAAGTGTGCGCCACCACCGTCCAGCCTTTGTGTCACCATCGCCTGGCCTAAAATTCTCCTAAACTTATATATGTTAAATCTAATTATACTCTCCGGCATTTATCTTCTTGGTGCTATTCTCTCTCTTTCTCTCTCTCTCTCTCTCTCTCTCTCTCTCTCTCTCTCTCTCTCTCTCTCTTTCTCTCTCTCTCTCGATATAGCTATAGATATAGCTATAGATATAGATGATATAGATAGAGATAGAGATAGAGATAGAGATAGAGATAGAGATAGAGATGATAGAGATAGAGAAAGATAGATATCCAGTGTGTTATAAGCCTTAGGGTTCTATGTTGAAAGACTGCTGAGAGATACTGGATACAACTCTGTTTCAATGAAGCCCAATTGAAAAGGAGATAGAATAATATAAATTGTTTGATAGAATAATATAAATTGTTTTCAGAGTGTCAGAAATAATTTTTTATAAGTGTTATTATAACAATATAGAGATACTCATTGTATTTTATATTTAGGCTTCCCAGACAGTATTATTTGCTCCTCCCTCTGAAAAATTTTAAGTAGGGCTTTAGCAGAGATTTTAGAACATGGATATTTTATGAAGCCAAAACAAACCATTTCTCAAAGTTCCAAGCAGATTTTATTAAAGATTTTAATCATTATTTGGGCAGGACTAAACAGTATTTTTTTTTGAAAGACTGTTTCATTAGATGAGTATTAAAGAGACAGAGGCAGGGAGAAAAACATTAAGTTCTTTTTCAGACAATCTGCCATGGTATAAAGAATGAGTCCCGTGGAAAGATTCACTTTGTATTAAAGTCTTAGTAGGTTGTCATTGAACTAAAATGACATTTTACTTTTGAACACAGTCATCCTGTTTGTGGACAGTTTGCTGCTGTAACTCATGACAATCTGCTGTTTGAATTAACAGGGTCTCAAAAGTTTGCTTTGGTAGTTTCTGCATTGGCAATACACTGGTCCTTATAATCTAAACATTGAATTCTATATTTCTACTAGATTTGTCCTTACTAAAAGATAAAATACATTAATGTCAATAATCTTTAAGTTAGAGTAAGTATGCATTCAGGGATATTGAGTTTTAAATTGGTTTGATTTTACAGATTTCTTTTTAGAAGAGCGTTTTCAAAACAGCACATCTACCCTCTTCACTTTTCAGGTGAGGGAAGCCCGGTGAATTTAACTGACCTGCCAATGGTGACACAGATCTGGTGTCAAACACAGAACCACAACCTGCATTCTGTGGCTCCATTATTCTCTTCTCTACAAAACACGGCCTCATTTGGAGCCTTTGGGGAGTAATTTTGAGTTATTTACTGATTCATGAATTTCTGGACTCAATCTGACTCTAAAATTACATAGAATAAAAGCCCAACAAAATCTTCCATAATTAAGCAAGTGAATATTTTGGAATGCCATTCAGAAATGCCAAGTTTTAAAGGGGGGTTAAGACAATTACATTCCAAGATTTTCTGAAGTGTGAATAGAATCATTCAACAAGCTATAGCTCTGAATTTTACAAGCTATAGTTGTAACAATTTTTACTAAGAGTGCTATTTTCATTCTTTACTAAATTTCCAAATTTCAACAGAAATGTTCTTTGGAACTTTTTCTTTAGATACTAGTCTCATTTATAGAAATATTATTAGGAGTTTATAAATTTAGTAGGAATTGTATTTATTACCTTTCCATAGTTAAATTCCACACATTGTCCATATTTTATACCATTTCAAAGTGATTTTTAACAAAAGAAAAATAAAAACATAGTCAAAAACTAAAAGCCAATAGTGGAAGAATTTAGACAATAATTTCAACCATAGAAAAATTACAAATAAAGTGATGAGCCAAATCTCTACCTATTAAAAAACAAAGAGATAACACAGTGGGAATGGAATCACAGGAGACATATTTGTTGGGGTTTGTTATATACCCATCTGCTAATAAGGGGCACCAAGTGTTCTTTTGGAACATCATTATTCTGTCTTCGGGAAGGGTTAAGCACAATCTTGCCTCTAAGAATCACACATGATCTAAATATGGACAAGTATTATATCATATCCCATGCTTTCCATCCCATAACCCAGACTGGTCTGCAATGGTGCCAAGATTGGCTCCCCTAGACTTATGCATGTAGAAAAGAGAAAGGGAGTGATCTTCTATGATAGTTGCTGGTAGAGTCACATGTCATTGTGGAACTGACAGGTCACCAAATGGAAAGGACCTCCCAAGAACAAACCTAGCAGAGCATTGAGCGCAACAGAGCAAACAGTCTGGGGTGTGGCTGTTCTTGATTCTCTGAGACTGAGCTGTGCACAGGCTTTGATACTGTTTTTGTTATCATCATGACCAAATACTTCCTTCTTACGTGTATGACATTTTGAGCTGGATTCCCCAGTATTTCCTTTATTAGCACTGTGGTCTAAATAAGACAGGAATACTAACAATTTATAAAGTTTTCTCATCTCCAGTATAGCATGGATAGGTCTGCAGCTCCTCCACTAGTTTCATTCATATGTCAGTTACTCATGGTGTGGTGGTTTGAATGATCTGTCCCCCATAGTATTGGGAATTTGAATATTTGGTCACTAGTTAGTGGCATAGTTCGGGAAGCTTAGGGTGGTTTGGCTATTGTTGGAGGAAGTAAGTTACTGGAGGTGGGTTTTGAGAGTAAAACCCTGCCCACTTCTAGTTCTTTCTCTCTCTCTGCTTTTTGCTTGTGATTCAAGAGGAAGCCATTAGCTTCCTGTTCCTGCCACAATGTCTTCATTCTGCCATCATGGACTTGAAACATCTGGAACTGTTAGCCTAAATAAATCCTTTCTTGTATTACTTGTCTTGATTATAGTGTTTCCCATCAATGGAAAGTAATTAATACTCATGGGCTTGAGACTCAGGTATTAGTTATTCCTTCATTTTTTATTTATTGTCATTCATTTTTTATTCACCAATTCTTTTCAGAGCCAGATTAAGCATATACTAGTAGTTTTTATTGTTTTAAGTTCTTAGGTTTGTAGGTTAATACAGCCTAAACATGATTCCGGCCCCTTAGAATTTAATAAGACAGAGATACAAATTTGCAGTTGAACAAACAGAGGTGAAGAGCATATCAGGACACTATGGAAGGAGAGTATTTTCTTTGCAGAAGAAACAGACAAGTACAATTACAAATGGACATAATGGTCATCTAAGAAGAGAACATGAGCTTCTCTATTGGGACTTTTCAGCCACTTCTATGGACAGCATGCATCAGACACAGAAGTTTGAGCGGTAGAGATAATGAAGGAATTGTGGATTAAGGAGCATTCATCCTGAAGCATAGAATACACAATGGTCATTGGGTGGACATGAAATCAAACAAGCCCACCCTTTACTTCTTTATAAATAGCCTTGCAAATTCCAACTTTGTGCCTCAAGTCATTCTCTTTCTCTAAGCAAAATATCTTGTGCATTTTTTTATTTAAATTTTTTTCTTTCCTTTTAAATACCAACTTCTCCCCTTCTCCTGTTCCCCTCAACATTCCCCAATCTCACACTCATCCTCTCCTCATAGAGGGCAAGCCTCCCTTGGATAGTCAACACAGGCTGGCATACCAAGTTGGGACCGGACCTAGCCCCTACCCCTGCATCAAGACTGAGTAAGGCATTGCACCATTGGGAATGGGCTCTAAAAAGTCAGTTTGTATACCCAGGATAAGTCCTTGTCCCATTGCAAGGGTCTCAAGTCACACAACTTTCACCCACTTTCACAGGGCCTAGTTTGGTCCTATGCAGGCTTCCCAGCTGTCAGTTCAGAGTCTATGAGCTCCCACTAGCTTGGGTCAGCTATCTCTTTGGTTTTTCTCATCATGAATCTGATGTCCCTTGTTCTTATAATCCTTCCTTCCTCTCCTCAACTGAACTCCAGGATCTTGGCCAATGCTTGGCTGTGGGTCACTGTATCTGCTTCCATCAGTCACTGGACGTAGGTTCTATGATGACAATTAGGATAGATACCAATCTCAGTGCAGAGGAAGACTAGTTCAAGCACTCTCTCCACCATTGCTATGAGTCTTAGCTGGGGACAATTCTGTGAGTTCCTGGGGTTTTCTGTAGCTATAGATTTCTCCCCATCCCCTTAATGGTACCTTCTGTCAAGATACCTCTTTCATTGCTCTCCCTCCCTGTCTCTTCCCCAACTCAGCCTTCTAGAACCCCCATATTCCCACCCCCCCATCACCTCTACTCTATTCCCCACTACCAGTTTACCCAGGAGATTTTTTTTTTTTGGTTTTTTGAGACAGGGTTTCTCTGTAGCTTTGGAGCCTGCCCTGGACTAGATTTGTAGACCAGGCAGGCCTCGAACTCACAGAGATCCACTTGCCTCTGCCTCCCGAGTGCTGGGATTACAGGCATGCGCCACCACTGCCCCGCTTACCCAGGAGATCTTAACCCTTTCTCCTTCCTGGGTGATCCATGTGTGTCTGTCTTAGTGTCCTCCTCTTTACCTAACTTCTCTGGGGTTGTGGATTGTAGCCTGATTATCCTTTGATTTGCATCTAACATTCACTTATGAGTACATACCATGTTTGTCTTTCTGGGTCTAGATTTCCTCACTCAAGATGATTTTTTTTCTAGTTCTAAACATTTGCCTACAAATTTCATGATAACACTTTTTTTAAACCACTGCCATAATACTCCATTGTGTAAATGTACCACATTCTCTTTATCCATTCTTCAGTTGAAGGGCATCTAGGTTGTTTCCAGGTTCTGTCTATTACGAATAATGCTGCAATAAGCATAGTTGAGCAAATGTCCTTGTGTTGTTGAGCACCTTTGGGTATATGCCCAGGAGTAATATTGCTGGGTCTTGAGGTAGGTTGATTCTCAATTTTCTGAGATACTGCCGTACTTATTTCCAGAGTGGCTATACAAGATTGCATTCCCACCAGCACTGGAGGAGTGTTCCCATTCCTCCACATTCTCTCCAACATAAACTGTCATCAGTGTTTTTGATCTTAGCCATTCTGATAGGTTTAAGATGGTATCTCAGAGTTATTTTGATTTGCATTTCCCTGATGGCTAGGTATGTTGAACATTTCCTTAAATGTCTTTTGGTTATTTGAGAATCTTTTGTTGAGAATTCTCTGTTTATCTCTGTAGTCCATTTTTTATTTGGATTGTTCAGTATTTTGATGTCTAGTTTCTTGAGTTCCTTACATATTTTGGAGATCAGCCCTCTGTCAGATATGGGGTTGGTAAAGATCTTTTCCCATTCTGTAGGCTGCCTTTTTGTATTATTGACAGTGTCCTTCACCTTATGGAAGCTTCTCGGTTTCAGGAAGTCAATTTACTAATTGTTGCTCTCAGTGTCTGTGCTACTGGTGTTATATTTAGGAAGTGGTCTCCTGTGTCAATGCATTCAAGGCTACTTCTATTTTCTCTTCTATCAGGTTCAGTGTAACTGGATTTATGTTGAGGTCTTTGATCCACTTGGACTTGAGTTTTGTGCATGGCAATAGATACATGTAGATATCCAGTTATGCCGGCACCACTTTTTGAAGATGCTTTATTTTTTCCATTGTATAATTTTGGCTTCTTTGTCAAAAATCAAGTGCTCATAGGTGTGTGGAATAATGTCAGGGTCTTTGATTTGGTCCTCCTTTTCTTTCTTCTCCTTCCTCTCCCCTTTCTCTCTCTCACCATTATAAAGAATTGAGTCAGGCAATTCTGTGGTTGAGGAAGTGCCAAGAGTTCCAGTTAGCAAGCTGGAGATATACAGGAACAAGTGTTTAGGTTCCAGTAAGTTTCTTACCTGAGTTCAAAGACTCTGAACTCCAGGAATCCCAAAATGCAAGAGGCTAGAGTCACACAAAGACTTCATGTTTGAGTTTGAATCTGATGGCTGACTCTGATCCTGATAGTCAGAAAAGACCACAGTCCAAGGTTAGCTAAGCAGGAGGACTTAATTTTAAAAAAACTTTTGACACTATGAGTACATTTCTCTCTTCCTTTTCTCCCCTACCATGTACCCCTCCTTCTTCTCTTTCAAATTCATTTCCTCCTTTTTCTTTAATTGTTCTCTTAACCTAGGCTTTTTGTTTGATTCATGTTTCCTTGATTAGTTAAGATGTTCCCGTCTTAGACAAGGCAATTTTGGTGTAGATTATTTATTAAAATATTAATCTTGTCCAGAAGGAATCTCATAAACATGCACAATAATGCTTGACTAAGTATCTGCATATGGCTTAGTCATGTTCACACATAAACCATTACAAAGCACTTGCTCTTCAGCCTTACAATAAATGTGAATTTGAAAATGTAGACTACAGGTTAAGGCAACAAGATAAAATTTATTTGCAAATTACTGGTCCTATAAAAGGAAGAAAATCAAGTATTGAAGGCAAAACAACCACTATTGTATAATCTTTCATCTAAATTCCTTAACTACTACATGACCTCCCCATTTTTTGAGCTGTATAAATTTTGAAATATTTACGTTTAACTGTTCTGTCACTTATTTCAATGAGCTGCTAATTAAATATCACCTCTAGAATTCCATAAATACTTGTCTATAAGACAGTAGTTCAGGAAAATATATACTAGTATCAAAAATAAGGCCAATTTATATTTTGTATTCTAGATACTGAGAGTAAGGAGAGACAAGGATTCATCATTAATTTATTCCATCTTAAACCATATTAAAAACTCACTTTTGAAGTATATACTACAACACTTCTCTGAAGAGAGTGCATTTACTCCTTGTCTTAGGCAATTTTCTGTTGGGGTGATAACGTGTACCGACAAAAGCAATTTAAAGAAGAGATAGACTATACTTCACAGTTAATCTAATCAAAAGGTACACATAGAGACTTGTTTCTATGTCATGCCATATCCTGTCAGGTTCATAGTTAATAGTAACCACACTCTTTAAAGGAGTGCCATCTTTTTTACTAAACACCAGCCGTATAGCTGAACTACACAGCTGAAGCTTTCATAAGATGTTTTTTCATGATGATCATTTGGCTTTGATTTATAGCTTCATTCACTGTTTAGCAACTTAACTTTTACATAGGAATTGGGTTCTTGAAAGCTTTATTTAGTTTTCTAGGGAAATACAAAAAGTTCAGCTCACTTCTGAATTGGCTTACTTCACATTGTTATATCATCACTCTGTGTTGGCTCACAGGTAATAAGAAATGACTCCTTCCTTTCTCATGATGGTTCACGAGATATCTTCCTACTGTTTTCATTTTTGTTTATGAATGGACATGTGAGTTTTGGCCGTAGAGATAGTGAGGAATGCCACAGGATGGACTCATAGGTCAATGTCATGGAGAGAAGTTTACTCTTAGGTGCTTATTCCAAATCCACGGTGTGCTGTGTAAGGAGATCTTCACGCTTTACTCATTGTGGTGGTTTGGATGAGAATGGTTCTAGTAAACTCATATATCTTAATACTTGACTCCCAATTGTTGGAAATCTTTGGAAAGGGCTAAGAGATATATCACCAGGTTTCCAAAATATTTAAAAGCCCCACATCATACTTGTTGTTCTCTTTCTCTCTCTCTCTCTCTCTCTCTCTCTCTCTCTCTCTCTCTCTCTCTCTCTCTCTCTCTCTGTCTTGTGCTTGTTGATGACATGAAAGTACTCAGCTATAGCTCCAGTACCATGCCACCCACCCATGAATTCTAGTGCTCTGAAACTAGGAGCCCCAATTAAATGCTTTCTTTCATCAGTTATTCTGGTCATGGCATTTTATTGGAGCAACAGAAACTTAACCAAGGCACTCATTGAGAGTAAAATTGGATATTTTTTCTTCTCCTGAGAGTATTGTCATGAATGCCTCTTACCTGCCTATCTTGAATCGCATGGTTGTCTCTATATAGCGTTTCTCTTCTCAACTCAAGTATTAGATTAATATATGATAAGAGAATGAACAACAAAGTTGGAAGGAGTCTTAATTTCTTTCTTACTGGCTGTTTTTATAGGAGTCAGAAATTGAGGGATAAAGAACAAAATGAAAGAATTAGAGGAGACCATCACAGATGATGTAATTTCAACTTACTTGCTAAAATGAGTCTTGTCCCCATAATGTCTGAGTCAATAGCAACTGTGCTTATCCATGAAGTTGCCTTTTCAAACTAGCTTCTGAGCTGAACTTTTTGTTTTTCCCTAGGAAACTAAATAAAGCTTTCAAGAATTCAATTCCTATGTAAAAGTTAAGTTGCTCCACAGTGAACGAAGCTATAAACCAAAGCCAAATGGTCATCATGGGAAAACTTCTTATGAAAGCCACAGCTGTATTTTTCAACATTTTATTGGTTAAGGAAAAAAGAATTTTGTGAGTTTTGTTACTGAACATGGGTTATTTACTTTTAATGAATAAAAACTGCTAAGCATGATGAGCATGTTAAATTTTAATGAATCCAACACCCAGGTTTAATGAAAATAATGTGAGGGTTTGAATAACAAATAGGCAGACATACATGTATGATGTTTCATATTTCCCTAGTAAGGAGATGAGATTGTATTTGTCTAGATTAAAAAGTGATGGAACAAGTAGACTAAAGTAATGTCTAGATTATCTTCTCAATCCTGTAGTTCTCAGATATTTTTAAGTCACAGTCAGATAAATAGAGGGAAACTGGTTCATTTACATCAATTTAATTAACCAATACCTCCCTTTCATTTCTTTTTAAACGTTTCATTAATGCTTTATTGTGAAGAAGTTGCAAATAATACCACACACGCACCAAAGTTACAATACTCTAAATCTATACATTTCAGGGAACTGTTAAAATAGCCATTCTGAAGCTGTGGTACTGCTTCACAACAGCGTTTGCATTTTCATTATTAAATATATTTTATGCACTTATCCATAACTAACTGCCCCCCCCCAAATCCAGAACAGTTCTTTTTTTTTCTTTAAATATCTTATTTTAAGATGGAGAGATGGCTTAGTGGTTAAGAGTGTGTAATGTGCTAGCAGAAGCCTGGAGTTCTTTAGTTCTGAGCACTGAAGCCTCACACTTGCCTGGAACTCTAGCGTCAAGGAATATCATGCCTTCCTCCGGCCTCTGAAGGCATCTGAACACACAGACGCAGAGACACAACACACCCCCATACACACAGACACTCACACATGCATACACAAAAACCTAAAATATATTTTTAAAATTATTCATTCTTTCACAATATCATATACATACATAACTTTGATCACATTCTACCATTATAATATCTTTTCCTGTCTCTCTTCCATTGAATCCCTGCTTCTCCACCCAAAGTCCCTCTTGTATTTTCATTATTTTAATGATTCTTTTTTTTTGTGGCTCATTGTGCCCCCTTCTATCTCCAAATTTTACAATCTTATTCTGATCTCCATATTTAATTATATTGCAAAGAAAGAAAATTTGGCTCTGCTAGGGAGCAAATCACTCTTTTTTTATTTTATTTTACAATACAATTCAGTTCTACATATGAGCCACAGATTCCCTTGTTCTCCCCCCTCCCGCCCCCTCCTCTTACTCCCAGCCCACCTCCCATTCGCACCTCCTCCAGAGCAAAGCCTCCCCCGAGGACTGAGATCAACCTGGTAGACTCAGTCCAGGTAGGTCCAGTCCCCTCCACCCAGATTGAGCCAAGCAACCCTGCATAAGCCCCAGGTTTCAAACAGCCAACTTATGCAATGAGCACAGGACCAGATCTCACTGCCTGGATGCCTTCCAAACCCATCAAGCAAATCAACTGTCTCACCCATTCAGAGGGCCTGATCCAGTTGGGGGCCCCTTAGCCATTGGTTCATAGTTCATGTTTTTCCATTCGTTTGCCTATTTGTCCCTGTGCTTTATCCAACCTTGGTCTCAACAATTCTCGCTCATATAAACCCTCCTCTTTCTCACTAATTGGACTCCCAGAGCTCCACCTGGAGCCTAGCCATGGATCTCTGCATTCAGATCCCTCAGTCATTGGATGGGGTTTCTAGCATGACAATTAGGGTGTTTGACCATCCCATCACCAGAGTAGTTCAGGTCGGGCTGTCTCTCGACCATTGCCAGCAGTCTATTGTGGGGTATCTTTGTGGATTTCTGTGGGCCTCTCTAGCACTTTGCTTCTTCTTATTCTCATGTGGTCTTCATTTACCATGGTCTCCTATTCCTTGTTCTCCCTCTCTGTTCTTGATCCAGCTGGGATCTCCCGCTCCCCCAAGCTCTCTTTCCCTCGACCCTTGACCTTCATTACCCCCACTCATGTCCAGGATGTTCATGCAGACCTCATCCATTTCTCCATCATTGGGTAATCCCCGAGTCTTTCTTGGGGTCCTGTTTTCTAGGTAGCCTCCCTGGTGATGTGAGTAGCAGTCCAGTCATCCTTGTTCCACATTTAGTATCCTCCTATGAGTGAATACATACCATGTTTGTCTTTCTGAGTCTGGGTTATCTCACTCAGGATGATTTTTTCTAGATCCATCCATTTGCCTGCAAACCTCATGATGTCATTGTTTTTCTCTGCTGAGTAGTATTCCATTGTGTATATGTAACACGTTTTATTTATCCATTCTTCAGTTGAAGGGCATCTAGGTTGTTTCCAGGTTCTGGCTATTACAAACAGTGCTGATATGGTATGATTGAGCATTCCTTGAGTATATGCCCAAGAGTGTTATAGCTAGATCTTGGGGGAGATTGATTCCCAATTTTCTAAGAAAGCGCCATATTCATTCTTTGGTTGAGGGGCATCTAGGTTGTTTCCAGGTTCTGGCTATTATGAATAATGCTGCTATGAACATAGCTGAGCATGTGTCCTTGTGGTATGATTGAGCATTCCTAGGGTATATGCCCAAGAATGGTGTAGCTGGGTCTTGAGGAAGATTGATTCCCAATTTTCTGAGAAACTGCCATGCTAATTTCCAAAGTGACTGTACCAGTTCACACTCCCACCAACAGTGGAGGACTGTTCCCCTTGCTCCACATCCTCTCCAACATAAGCTGTCACCAGTGTTTTTGATCTTAGCCATTCTGACAGGTGTAAGTTGATATCTTAGAATTGTTTTGATTTGCATTTCCCTGATGACTAAGGATATTAAGCAATTCCTTAAATGTCTTTTGGCCATTTGAGATGCTTATATTGAGAATATTCTGTTTAGCTCTGTAGCCTATTTTTAAATTGGATTGTTCAGTATTTTGATATCTAATTTCTTAAATTCTTTGCATATTTTGGAGATCAGCCCTTTGTCTGACGTGATGTTGGTAAAGATCTTTTCCCATTCTGTTGGCTGCCATTTTGTCTTATTAACAGTGTCCTTACTTTACAGAAGCTTCTCAGTTTCAGGAGGTCCTGTTTATTAATTGTTGCTCTCAGTGTCTGTGCTACTGGTATTATATTTAGGAAGTGATCTCCTGTGTCAATGTGTTCAAGGCTACTTCCCATTTTCTATCAGGTTCAATGTAACTGGATTTATGTTGAGGTCTTTGATCTACTTAGACTTGAGTTTTGTGCATGGCAATATATATGGATCTATTTGCAATCTTCTACATGTTGACATATATGGCAGGGTCCTGTGCTGTTGTTCCCTTTGTGGGAGGTGGCCAAGTAGGTGCAGAGACAAACCATATAGACTCTGGGAGAATGTCGAAACATCAAGGTTAGTTTATTCAGGAAGAGGCAAACCTTCTATGCCCTCCTTCCCACCTTGGGGGTAGGTCTGATGAATTTGCGTTTGCTGGTGTGACATGGCTGCCTCTTATTGGTCCAGGTCATCTCCAGATCATGTCTCAGCTGCTGTTGCTGAGGCCCTTAGGCAGACCCAAGTTGGCTCTCAGAAAGTATCTTTTTTACTGGTTTGGGCTAGCTGGCCCTCAACCCTGTTAGGGTTGAGTCATCCTACAGATATACATCTATTGAAGGCCCTGGCAATAATCCACACACCTATGAATAGCCGATTTTTGACAAAGAAGCCAAAACTGTACAATGGAAAAAAAAGCATCTTCAAAAAATGGTGCTTGCATAACTAGATATAACATTTTCAATACTATCTGTTTGATATAATGCCTTTTTTAGGTTCCAGAATGTCAAACTATCTCTTAAAAAAGATGCATGCTTTACATTAAAGTGCATGTTTCATTAACTTTGGACTATAGTGTAAGATATCAGAATGTATTCCTGTTGTTCTTGTGGCATATTTATATCATGGACATATCATAGATCAAGAACACCACTACACTAAACATACACACATGCATGCACACATACACCAAAACAAAAAAAAAAAACAAAACAAATCTCCAAAACAACTGCAAAAAGAAAAATAAAAAATGATGAAATTTTTCAATAGAGGCACATTTTGAGTTTGCTATCATGGCAAAAAATCATTTGTCAATCATTATTTTAAGGGGACTATGTATATCTCTGGTACCTAGAATTAAAATCTTTTTGAAAAAAATATTTTCTCCAAAATGGTAACAAAGATCTTCATGCATATTCTGTATTTGGTAGACTTCATAGTTTAAATCTGAAATATTACTTAGGCTGGTATCTAAAACACAGCTTCAAAAGTCAGTGTTTTAGCTTTATCTTCATTTGATGGAAAGGGAAGCTTCTCCTATTAAGACTGAAGATTTGCTGACCATCTGGTATTAGATATCAAAAATAAAGGAAATACTAATTTTAAAAAGACTTGGAGTAGCAATTGTCTGTGGTTATAAACATAAAATTTAGCAGGCAACTTGACACTGCATCAGTTTAGCTATAATATAGTATTAATTTTTTTACTTAATGACAGATGAGGGC
This sequence comes from Peromyscus maniculatus bairdii, assembly GCF_049852395.1. Taxonomy (NCBI): domain Eukaryota; kingdom Metazoa; phylum Chordata; class Mammalia; order Rodentia; family Cricetidae; genus Peromyscus; species Peromyscus maniculatus. The sequence goes on along the minus strand of NC_134864.1, from coordinate 33,956,508 downwards.
TTAGTCCTAATAAAGATATTTATATCATCCCTGCTAAGGCATAGAGAACATTGTGGAAGAGGTAAGAAAGAACAGAGAATTAAAATTGTGTGGAGAAGGGCTGTGTATTATTAGGATTCTTCACAAAGACATACCTGATAGAATGAATATGTGATATATATGTATATATATATATGTATAATGTACACATATAGTTTATATGTATATATAAAGGGTATTCATTGGATTGAGTTACAGGATGTGGTCTGGGCATCTAAGTGTTGCTATTTCACGTGGGAGAAGTTAAAAGTCCAGGAGTTACTTAGTCCAGGATGCTGTGTGTCTCAGCAGTACTAATACATTCCAGATCTAGAATATGCTTAGAGATCTGCTAGTCTTATAACAATACTGGAAGCCCAGAGGAGTTGATTCTAATATCCTTAAAGGGATGCTGCAGCAACTGGATTGATAAACTTACCGGCGCGAGTGAGGGTAAGCAGGCAAAAGGCAAAGTTTCCTTCTTCATTGTCCTTTCATCTGGGCTGTGACCAGAAGATGCCATATACAATTAGGGTGGATATTTTTACTCATAATAAACTGATCAAGAAAATCCTCTATAGTAGCACCTACCAGCTTGTAATTTAGTTGATTCCAGATACAGTGAAGTTGACAATCAAAATTAGTCACCCCAGCCACCTTCTGCGCAAGATACGCAGTCATTGAAATTACAAGCTCACAGTAGCTTCAAATGCATGCACTGGGCCTGCACAAGAAGAGATATTCTAATACCCTGATCTCAATCATGGATGGTGAAGGGTCTCAGTGGCACAGGGTCTTAGGGGTTCAGGGGCTCAGTGTTTCAGTGTCTCAGTGTCTCAGGAGCTCGGGGGCTCTTACTGATAAACTACTTGCTACTAAAGATTCTAATAAAGGTATTATCATTGCCTCAGGTGTATTGACCCCACCAGGCTGCAATGCTATGTTCCAATCCAATGCAAAGTTCTAATCCAATGGTCATACACATGGCCCTGGTTACACTAAAGAAGGACCACACAAAACAGAGTCATGAATCCAGGAAAGGGACTAGTGGGCAAAGAGGAACTTGACTAGGGTAGGAAGGAGATAAGAGAAGAGGAACCAGAATATAATATATACATGTATGAACTTGTCAAAGATCAAAAGTAATCAGCACGACTAATTTCAAAAAGTTGTCACTGCTTCCTTAGGGCCTGAATATGTGAAGTTTCTTTCTTTTTTTTTTTTTGAGCTTTTTCCCCCACAAGCCTTACTGCATTATTTATTTCCATACTCAATTTTCATAAGCCAAAAGCCAAACCTGATGTCCATTTTGCCACCTCTCTAAAATCCTGTTATTTTAGTGAAGATGCTGTGTAAGCCTAAATTTTGGGCCACTGTTTGGAGTTCTATTCTGTAGAGGTTTCTCCTTCATGGTGTACACTGTGTGCATCAATCAACTTGCTTAGTTTCCTATGTCTAAAAAAAAATCAAGTTCATTATTGTGAAGTCTCTTGATAACATATGACGAAACCACTGTATAAACATTTTTGGAAATGATTTTTTGTTTTTGTTTGTTCTTAATCGAAGTCCTGCTGGCCACCAGTTTTTGCATGTCCCTGTTTGGATTCCATTTTTGCTTTTATCCTAGGAAAATGGTATAAAGCTTTTAAACTGACACCCCTGTCTGTGAAGCTGAGGCTCTCCCTGTCTACTTATCAGAGCTGTTAGTGTTGAGCAGATCTGTAAAACATTTCAGGTGGCTCTCAGCTCATTATACATGCTCAATATCATATTAACATCATTGGTATATGACCACTTCCCTGTTAATTTTGTAATAAATCTCTTTCCAAATGCTGGTCCATTAGTATTGCTACTGTAAGATCAGATACATGGGGCTTTTCATGGGAAAGCCTTGTGAAAATGTTTCATTAAGCATTTTTATGGTGTGTGTAACTGAGCCAATTCTACCTTGAAGGAGACTTTGGCATACACATTTACTGTAGCCCTGATCTATCCACTGAGCTCAATATCTTTGACAGAATTTGAAACTGCAGTCACGTGTGCTTCTATTAAGAATACCCAATAAGAGTTGTCTGGGTTCAAGCATATTGTTAAGCGAAAACTTTCTGGTAGCTATGGTCAACATTGGTTTGCATCTGTGAGGATGGTGGCATTTGAGTTGAAACCATAGTCTACCTATTATCATGCCACAACTTCCCAAAAAAGGAAAAGCAGGAAGCCACGTTAAAAATAAAGAAGAAAAATACAACAATCTGAGGTTGCATAAGGGAAGAGCAGCATATAAGGCAAGTGAGGATGTGAAGTCTCCTGTTGCTTGAACAATGGCCCTTAGAAGGCACAATATCCAAGGAATATAAGCTCTCAGGGATAGGAAGCTTATTGTTTTCTGTAGTTGCCCATTTCTTCTGCAACAGACCTCCACATAGCTTTTTCATACTAATTTCATTGTGACAGTTCTCTAACAGCTATTATACTCATTTATTATGATGCATTTTTGACTGAAAAATATTTGATTATATCGAAACCAATCATTTACAGCAAAATGGATAGAACTGGTATATACCATGTTAAGTTTAATAAGTCAGACACAGAAAGGCAAATATAATGTATATTCTTTCAAATGTGGAAATTAAAAACAAACATATAAAAACAAACATAAAAACAAAAACAACAAAGAAGGAAAACATGGGGGTTGGAGCGATGGTTCCATGGTTAAGAGGGCTTGTTGCTCTTGCAGATGGCACTTGATGAGCAGGTAATATTGTAAGGGAGGGTGCAATGGAACCCCAAACTGCTCCATGGATGGGAAGAAGTATAATCGGAAGCTTTTCTCTGACCCTCCCCATCTCGAAGCAGTTTCCAAATAATCACTCAGAGGCTTATATTAATTCTAAATGTTTGGCTGATGGCTCAGGCTTATTACTAACTAGCTCTTATAACTTAAATTAACCCATTTCTCTTAAACTTTGTATTGCCGCATGGCCCTGGTGTTAGTGGTCTGCTGGCATCTTGCTTCTTGGGTGGCTGGTTCGCATCTCTCTGATCTCTGCCCTTCTTTCTCCCTCTGTTCAGTTTGGCTTTCCACCAAGCTATATTATGCCTGGATACAGGCCAAATCAGCTTTATTTATCAACCAACGAATGCAACACAGATTCACAGTGTACAGAAAGACCATCCCACAGCAAAGAAGATTTATTATAAATATGAAACTGTCATGTGGCTATCTCTCTGTTGGTAGAGATAGAATAGCCGGAGGCATTTGGGGAGAATCCAAAGTTGTCATGGTGTACAGTTCTGATGGTGGTGGTGGTGAGGGTGGTGCAGAATGAGTAGTCAAAAATTCAGAGGAAGACTTGCCAGTTAAGAGCAGGTAGTTATGGTGGGGAAGAAGCTGTAGGCTAGAACAGCCTGGAAGTTTAGGTCTAGAACACTTGATGACTTTTAGGCATTTCAGGTGGGTATTAACTGGGACCTAAGGGGCCTGAGGATGGGGCTTTGATATGTAGCTAGGTGCCCCATTTGTTTGAGATAAGGGACAATAAGGGAAGTGAATTTTCTGGGCAGACAGAAACCATTTCACAGGTTTCTAAAGAATGCTAAGTGTAAGTTATCTATCTGCCAGCAGTCCTGCTGAGTCCTAGCCTGAGCAGAACCCAGACTGTCATTTAGGACATTGTCAGTGGCACTGCCATTTGGGGGGTTTGGGACTGAACAAACATGATGTTATAATGATGCTTCTCCATCACCTACAGCTCTTGCCAAGTTCCAGTGAGTCTGTTAAATTTTTAAATGGTCTTCCCACACATGCCTTGTACAGAGATATGCTCTGCTGGTGACCCCATGGCGACAAATGTTAGTCTGATTGTTCTCATTTGTCCCTGCAGCTTTCGAAGGTCACACTCACTTTGAGTTCCCATCCCCAGTGTCAGCAGATTTGTGAGGACATGTTCACTCTAGATTCAACATTAAGCATCAATCCAGTGTTTATTGGAGACTGCATGTGTGGTCTCAAATGCTAAAAATGACGTTATCAAGACCAGGTGATATATGAACAGTGCTGTCTGCCTCCCTCCACCCCCCCCCCCGACACCTCCAATTTTAGTCACTGGAGATGAATAGTTGCATGGAAGGGATTCAGAGATTCTGATTCATATAAACTGTTTTCCTCTGTTCTGGATAAAACTAATACATTACCAAACATAAATGATTGATTTACTCACTTGGTTTACTCCTCTTCAAATGTGATTAATGTAAATCTCTGTACTCATGAGGCTATAGGTATCCTGGGGAAACAATGGAGCATGAGGGCAACCAAACTGCACTGTGGCAAACTCATGGGAAATTTTGTATTGATGTCCAGTATCTTCATACAACACTAATTATTGAGGATATTTTAGAATAAGTAAAATGACTTTAATTTCATGTTGAGTGTGTTGCATTTTCAAGTTGCCACTAAGTTGATATGCATATTATATGTATATTTAGGAATTTGTAGCTGACCAATAAACAAAGGCAACTGTTAGGTATTTCCTTTGCAGTTTGCACACTATTAAACTGACTGAAATAAGAAGCTCTTCACTAGCTGAGAAAGTTTAAATATTTTTGCCTGTCATCATGGCTGTTGTGACAATCTAATGAATATTAGCTATTTTGTAGAAACAACATAATGGGATAGTAATTTGACTTTTTATACTTTCTCTTTTTTCTCTGATCTTATTCCTTTTCCAAACATGTTTTCTTTGCACTTGCTGTTTTATGACTGCAGAGGAGCTCTGCATGGTAGAGAAAAGCTTTATGCAGAAGACTTCCTAGGGTGTCCCCAAAGGCCCTTGATGATGCCAGTTATCTTAGAAAAGAGGAGAGGAGAGAAGCATACTCCACAGGAAGAGGATGAGGGAGGCTCAGTCCTCTCATGGAATCAAGACGGCATTTCCAGCTCCTTAAATAGTAAAGGCCTAAACAACCCAGCCTTGTTTCTGTGCTGAAGAGGTAGGTGTGATGGAAATTCCTCAGAATTTTTTAGAGGCTGCCTGGCATGTCTTGATATAGACAGAGCCTAAGAACAAGTGACCTATGGAAAAGAGATTGTGAGTAGCTGATCTTATCCCTGAAAGGGTCATGTTGCTGTAGACTAGTATATCCCTTATTACTTCCCACAGAGATCTCTAAATCTTTACTTCTGCCCATGTGGTACTGAGGATTGGACCCTCATGCATACTAATTAAGTGCTGTCCCACTGAGCTCTATCCCTACCTCTCACCATTCTGCTCTGTTCCTTTGTTTTAACTACGGGACAAGGCCTTTTTAACCTTTTGAGGCACTTCTCAAACTTGGACTCCTCCTGCTTCAGTTTCCCAAGTAGCTGAATCCACAGAGCTGCACCCCAGGCCTGGCTAAGTTAGTTGAGAATATTCTGGTGGGAGGGGTGGGAACTTTTCTCTAATCTTCAAGATCCTCCATATCCACATCTTGGAGTGGGGTATCTTCTGTGGTTTGGGCTGACTAGTCCTGGTTGGCTTGGAGGAGCCTTCTATTTCCATGGCTGCCGTTTCTTTCAGGGCAAGGCAGATCTGCTGCAGGGGTTGTCAGAGCTTCTTTCCAAACAGAGTAATGTTGGCAAGTACCCTGGATGCCTGCTTCTTGAGGCAGTGAGTGCCTCGTGGGGGTTGACTCTTCATTTTATTGAGACCCTGGCCACATGGTGCTTTAGTCACTGATTCCTGGTTAGCTCCCTCTTGAGCTTGAACAGTTTCCTTGATCAACTCCATCTGGGAATGTTTGATCTTTCCTTCAAGAGCCCAAAGGCTTTAATGATACATTTACATTTAGTGGGTTAGTGGCCTACATGCTTCTTCTCATTGCCCCATATTCCCCTGTTACGGCTTCTCTCTAGGAAGGTTTATCTACTTTTGTAGAATATTATTTTAAGATGTTACATTCATTTATGCTGTGGAACAGTTGCTCAATGATGCAAAGATGCGCTGCATTCTTTTTTAATTAATTAGTTAATTAATTAATTAATTAATTAATCATTTTACATGTCAACCACAGATCCCCCTCTCATCCCTCCTCCAACTTCCCCTATCTCCACCTTCCCCATCCCTCATCCCTTTCTCCAGAAGGTAAGTTCTCCCGTGGGGGGACAGCTACACCTGGCACATTCAGTTGAGGCAGGACCAAGCTCCTCCCTGCTTTATCAGGGGTGAGCAAGCTGTCTGACCACAGTCAATGGGATCCAGAAAGCCAGCTAATGCACCAGGGATGGATCCTGATCACACTGCCAGGGGCCCTCAAACAGACCCAGCTACACAACTTTCTCCCATATGCAGAGGGTCTAATCTGGTCCCATGCAGGTGATACAGCTGTCAGTCTAAAGTTCGTGAGTTCCTTTGAGCTTGGTTCAGTTGTCTCTGTAGATTTCCCCATCATGATCTTGAATCCCCTTGCTTATATAATCCCTCTTCCTTCTCTTTGACAGGACTCTTAGAGCTCATCTTGGTGCTTAGTTGTGGATCCCTGCATCTGCTTCCATCAGCTACTGGATGAAGGCTCTATATTGACAGTTAGGGTATTCACCAATCTGATTAACCAGGGTAGGCCAATTCAGGCACCCTCACCACTGTTGCTAGTAGTCTAATCTGGGGTCATCCTTGTGGATTCCTGGAAATTTTCCTAGCACCAGGTTTCTCTCTTACTCCATAATGTCTCCTTCTGTCAAGATATCTCTTTCATTACTCTCCAACTTCACCCCATCCCCCAGCTGGACCATCTTATTCCCTTATATTCTCATCCATCATCCCCTACCCTTTATTGTCCCCCCCCATCCCTAGTTTACTCATCAGGGTCTCCTCTGTTTCCCCTTCCCAAGGTGATTCATACATCTCTCTTAGGGTCCTGCTTGTTTCCTAGGTTCTGTGGATCTGTGGAGTTTAGTCTGATTATCCTTTGCTTTACATCTAGTATCCACTCTTTTATGTTGTATTTGTTTAACTCTGTGAAGCTGTGTCACTTTACCTGTCTAAAACACCTGATTGGTCTAATAAAGAGATGAACAGTCAATAGCTAAGCAGGAGAAAGAATAGGTGGGGCTGGTAGGCAGAAAGAATACATAGGAGGAGAAGATTGAGGAATAAGAAAAGGAGAGGAGGACTTCATGGGCCAGCCACCCGGCTACACAGCAAGCCATGGAGTAAGAAGTAAAGAAAGGGATATAGATTAGAGAAAGATAAAAGCCCAGAGGCAAAAGGTAGATGGGATAATTTAAGTTAAGAAAAACTGGCTAGAAATAATCCAAGCTAAGCCTGGGGATTTGTCAGTAGGAATAAGACTCTGTGTGATTTATCTGGGAGCTGGGTGGTGGGCCCCTGGAAAGCAAAAGAGCCCAAAGAGTAAACAAGCAAACAAACAAAGAAAGAAATGACAAAAAACAAAACAAAACAAAAAAACCCAACCAACTTCAATCTACAGAAGGAAAGGTAGCTGCCATCTCCTGGTGAGATACCACTAAGGCGGTACTGCAGAGAGGGTCTCCTCCCTAATGTTCTGGCAGAAGCTATGAAGGCGCTTCTTTGTCGATTTGCTTAACTCTGTTATAGTCTTGTTGCTACGGGGGAAATAGCATATAACAAATAGCTGTGCATCAGTTACTTACCCTCCCTTAACACAGATTGGATATCACCCTTAAATAAAATTGTTTTTAATTTTTAAACGTGCGAAGCAATGCTGACAAGTAAAACAAAACAATTGCCCTATATCAAGTACATGTGAATTTTACTTTTTAACATGAAGGGATCTTGAGGTGTCAGACAAATGTTGCAGGTCAGTGGATTGTATTTCCATTTCTGAATCATCTTGAATGGACACATGTTGTGGCTCTTGGACATTCAAGTGTCACTAGCAATCATAGGCATGTGTTCTCATTTTCACAGTGAGAAAAAAGAAAAAAAAAAAAGGGAGCTGAAAACTTGTCAAACAAAGCCCTCCTAACTGGCACTCAGGATCTGCCCAGGTCATAACTACATTTCCAATTCTATTCGATTACCAGGAGAAAATGTCCTTGTGCAACAGGTGGGTGGTTATCTGCTTGTGGTCTGGGTGTTCTTTTTGGCTGGGTTGATTTGAAACACTCACAAGATCTCCTCTGCATGGTAACTAACTCCACAAGGATTCAGTTGCCATGCAACTGCATGGTATTCTCCATAGTACTGCCTTTCTTATGATTACAGAGTGAGGAGCTTTTATAGTCATAATAATACCTTACAGTCATGCCAGGCCTTTTACATAAGAAGATCCCAGTAGAGTGAATAGAGTTGTTCTTTATGTAAGTCTTTTCACCAAGCACTAAAAATATGCGTGCTTCCAATTTAGCTACATGGCAGCCATCCTCTCCCAGTTAAAATATACAATAGATATTTTGGTAGGAGGTGAAACCAAGGATTGTTCATCAGATTTAAAATGCAAAGATATTTAGGAGGACATAAAGATGTTTCCATTAGAAAGTATCATTGGTATTGCATTAAGGAGGCATCTCTACTGACAAGTATTTGAGGGTATCTTGGTTAGTTCTTGTCAACTGGACACAAACTAGAATTACCTGGGAAGAGGGAATCTCAGTGGGCTGGCCTGTGAGAATGTCAGTGGGAGCATTTTCTCAATTAATGATTGATGTGGAAAAGCCTAGTTCACTTTGGTTGATGCTAACCCTGGACAGGTCCTTCCCCCGAGGTCTCTACTTGGATTCGTGACTCCAGGTTCCTTCTTGGGCTTCTGCCCCAGCTTCGTTTCATGGTGAACTGTTAGCTGTAAGCAAAATAAGCCCTTTCCTCCCTGAGTTGGTTTTAGTGACTGTTTTACCATAGCAATAGAAAACCTAGCTAGGACCGGAAGTGTATTACCTTTGGAAACCTAGAAGGGTTCCTTCTGCTTGTGTGTGGAGTTAGGCAGTAATTGCAAAGAAGACCAGGTTGGGTATGACTGAAGGACTCAGGTTTGTGGAAGAAAGCAGTCACCACAGCTTCATGGGCAAAATTTTCTCTTGATAATTGTTCCAGAAACTTATTCTATTTCAAATGTCCTACATTTTACCCTGTTGAGGGTCTTTTTCATATTATGTTTAATCAGTTAAGCAGATATTTTGAAAAAAAATAATCAAGGTGTTTTAAGAAGTTATTTTATTTCTTTCTTTACTGTTTTGTTTTCAAGATAGGGTTTCTCTATGTAGTTCTGGTTGTCTTGTGGAACTCACTCTGTAGACCAGGCTGGCCTTGAGCTCAGAGATCTACCTGCCTTGGCCTCCTAAGTGCCTCACCACCACCTCCTGGCTAAGAAATTATTTTTAAATTTTTAATTATGTATATGTATGGGGTCAGGTGTGCTTATGTGTACATGAGTGAAGGTCGCCAAAGAGGCCAGATGTCTGAGATACTTCTGGGGCTAGAGGTGCAAGAGGGTGTGATCCAGAAAACATGGATGATGGAAGCTGAACTCGGGTTCTCTGCAAGAGCAGTAATCACTATTAGCTCTTAACCCTTAGCTGCTAGTCTATTTCTAGAACCCAAGATTTTATTTGTTTGTTTGTTTTTCTTTTTAATTGAGCGAACAAGATTTTCTCAGAATGTGAGTACGCTGCTAGTTTCCCTGAAAAGTATGAAGCTAGAGTTTTTCTCTCCGGGTCCTGCCAAGCCTCAGCAGTCCCTTTTAAAATAAACATACAGACACTTATATTATTTAAACTGCTTGGCCATTAGCTCAGGCCTATCATTGACTAGCTCTTACTCTTATACTCAGCCCATTTCTGTGAATCTGTATGTCGCCACATGTCCCGTGGCTTTACCTTCTGCCTTTACATGATGCTCCCTGGGTGGCAGGCTGGCATCTCCTCCTCTCTGCCTTCCTGTTCTCTCAGTTCTCCTCTCTGCTAGTCCCACCTATACTTCCTGCCTGGCTACTGGCCAATCAGTGTTTTATTTATCAATCAATCATTCATAGCAAAAGTACACTGCTTAGCCTTTTGAAGTAAAATGAAAACAATTTTGTGAAGGGAACAGAACTGAAAAGGTCTTGATTTCAATTTCAAGTATCCAGCTAAACACAAAATAATTTGAAAGTAAAAGCCTTATTTATAATAGCAAAATCGCTTCTTTTCTTGACAGCATGTCTTCTAATGTTCCCGGCCTCCTTTTGAAACCCACTCACTTTTGGTCCTTCTGTTTCTGCTTCAGTTACTGCAATCTATCAGCACTAGAATTATCCCTAACATGTCTGTACTGCACCAATTGTCTAGTGTTAGTTGTTCTTTGAAATTCATATGGCTCTTTGAATGTATGGCTGTCCTGGTTAAGACAACTTTTTAAGTCTCTTGTGCAGCTAAATTTGACCATGAATCTAAATTCTGACTTGGAGTTTTTTTGTAAGAATTGGGTAGTGATGATTCACGCAGGCTTCAGGTTATGATTTCTCCCTTCTTTCTGGAACTCAAAAAATGGTCAGTTCCTTTTAGTAGCAAGGACAGTGACCTTGAGTGTTTAGAAGTGTTGATCAAAATGTGCTTCTATGCCCAGAGAGTTTGAATTTAGTCTGTATTTAAAAGAAATCAAGCCAAGATATGAGAGAGAGAGAGAGAGAGAGAGAGAGAGAGAGAGAGAGAGTATGATTAAGCATTCGAGGCTCTACTTTCTGTACCTGAGCTTTATACTTGGCTTTCTCTGATGACCACCCACCCCTAGCCCTCTTACCAGTGATTGTTCAGACCACCAATGAATGATAAAGGAATTATGAAATGAGCTCCCCCCCCAAAAAAAAAAACTGGATCTGTGTCAAAGATTTTATAGAGCTTATAACCTCATTAGGACTTTCTGTAAGTGAAGAGAGATGAAATGTTGCAGATCCAGAGAGAAATTTTCTTAGGCTGTCTTTGATATTCTTTGCTCACTTTGGTATCTGATGAACATCTGTCCCTGGAACTATAGGTAAGTCCTATTGTGATGTGAGTCAGTTCTCTTCAGGGTTCTGACCCTGAAATGCTACCATGCTCCAGTAGAGGGTCCCACACTCATATGCATAGGTAACCATAAAATGACAAAGGTGGTATTATGGCAATTTCAAAAAAAGAGAATGTATGAAATTTGGGAGAGAAAGTGGTGGAAGCGATAGAGAGGAACTGGGAGAGGACGGGAATAGATTTGTTCATTATGTGACTATGTAAATATTAAATAAAATATATTAATGAAATACACTAATAGATGTCTAGCTGGCACCAACCCAAAGGCTAAGAATGTCTTTAGATATCTAATGTCTGTATTAGAGATGTCTCTACTTTGCTATAACCTATTCGTCTTAGTTTCACACCAATATATTTTTAAAATATCTTGAATTATGACTTTCTTTTTTTGTTGTTGTTCTTGTTAAAACTTCAAAAAGTGCAATCACAGTGTAATATTAAATTTAGGGTAACCTGAGTTTGTTCTCTCAAGGCAAGTCACTCATATTTGACACCGGAATAAAATCTGTCTTATTCCCTTTGGCATGACAACTATATTTTAACATGGACTCAATCTACAACAGTATTTTTCAGTAGTTGAGCTTTATATTTTCAAGTTGACTTAATTCTGGTTTCTGTCATGAAGATTTCTGATTCATCAATCCATGTAGACTCTGTGACAAGAATGATTGACTTTGGGAACACAGAACTGCCTCCTATCATCCAAAGCCAACAGATAATAAAATCACAGGTAAAGAAAATTCCTAGAATTCTAATGTGAGTTAGGTGGGAAATTGAAAAGAGAATCAGCTGAAGATTTGGTATTGAATTTAGTCAGTCTTTCTATGCTTGTCTGTATGCAAAGACACATAAGTAAATCTAGAAAGCATATAGATGCATATATTTGGAAGAACAAAGTACTATACTCAATTAAGAATTTAAATCATTTAAATTGTTAGTTGCACATAGTTATCACAAATTTCATCTTTAGATCTGCACATAAAAATATATTGCTTTGTTATATTTAAATATTTTATTTTAAGGTTTTAATTAGGTCTATTTGTGAATGTCTGTGTGTAGTCTGTGTGTAGCTTTGTTCACATGAGTGCTGTGTGCACAGTAGCCAAAAGAGGGCATTGGATCCCTGGAACTAGACACTCAATATGAGTCTGGGAACTGTACCTGGGTTCTCTGAAAGGATATTAGTGCTTTTTCCTAGAGAATCATGTCTCCAGACTCTGACAATATATTATTTTTAATCAGATTATAATTTGTCAATATTTAAATATATTTCTTAAAGCAAAAATAACATTCTGTTAAATACATACCACTAATTCAAATGATTGGAAAACAGCTGACTTTAAGCAAAGATTACTCCATATTCAATTATTTTGAAAATTGTAAATATGTAAGGTCCTTTAGTATTTAATAAGGATTTTGAGATTAAGGTATTCTGCATGCAGTAATTCACTTGGGTTTTGGTTTCTGCTTATTGTAAGAACATATCATTTATATGTTTTCTTTAAAAATTGTGTAGAAAATTATTACAGATAACGGTTTAAGTATTTTATTCAACAGTTTCCATTTAAAATAACTATGGTGATAAACATGAGTTCTTATCACATAGGCCATTTACTTTTAATTTACTAATGAGATGGCCACACTGGATTCCCCACACAAAATCTATTTAATAAAATAAAATTCAAAATGAATATTGAATGGGTAAATGTGATTGCTGCTCAAAACTGATGACTTGAGTATCATCCTTGCAACTTTTACAAAGGGAAGAGGAGAGAACCTGACACAGAAGTTGTCCACTGGTCTTCATAGTCAGGTGCTTTGGCCCTTATACCCACACAAGCATGTCTCTCTCTCCCTCCTCCCCATGCCATGTCTCTCTCTCTTTCAACCCCCCCACCCGACACAATAATACTAAAAATGTAAATACTTTTCATCAAATTTCAAGTTGATAAAACTATCAAGCTTGTAAAATTTGAATTATGGTAATGCATTGACTATTTTACATACATGTATGCTCCAGTGTGTATATGTTTGCATATTTACATATTTCCCATGTTGCAGTTAGGAATTTACCAAAGTTGAATCTTCATGGTACACTTTTATATTTTCCTGTTTGTCTTCTTATTTTTTAATGAGCCATTAGTGAGTTGAAAACAATTTCAGATTATAACTCAACAAATAAGGATTCAGAGGAACTAGAATTTCATGAAATCTATTTCATCTCAAGTCAGCTACATGCACTAAGTGATTTTCCAGAAGAACATGCTAAGAAACACATTCCAGCATGGCATACTATTTCCTAGAGGAAGAGCCCCAAAACTAGCCATAGCCCATCTCACCCTGTCCCATCTGGGTCTGGTGGGAGGAAGAACGCCACACGGGAGCCCAACAATGTATTCTAACCACAGCATTATCATTGATACAGCATTTAAATCACACATTCCATGTTACTTTTCTATAAAAAAATACATCTTTAAAAATTAATTTTATTTTTGGTTGTGAGCCTAGCCCTTAATGGCTGAGCCATCTCTCTAGCCAATGTCCCCTAATGGGGCCATGACAACCATGTGTGGTGCAGAGCAGGCCCTGCCCTTCACTGGCCCTGGATAAGCTGGCCCTCCCCCTCACTGGACACTACAGCAAGAGAACTGACCCACACCCTCAAGGGAGACCATCCCCCCTCCCCACTCAGGAGAAATCATTCCATCCCTCACTATGGGCATGGGAGAGCTGACTCAGATGGCATGGGCATAGGAGATCTGGTTCTGCCCCTTGCCTGAAGGTGGCACCCCAGTGTCCTGGAACGACCAGCTTGACTACTACCCTGACCCACACCTGGGCCTGGGATTGGCCCATTCTAACATCTACCCCATCTAGCACTTGCTGGAGCTCCTGAAGAAACTGGTCCTGTAGATTGGTAACCACAGGAGCTCCATGACGAGGGGTGGCCGCAGGATATCCCAGGGGAGTTCCCGGTAAGGATCCAGAGATGATAGTGTACCAGAAACCAGAGGCCTTGAACCAGACCAGTGACTCATTACAATGACCATTTGCTAGTAAACCTGATTGGACAAAGGGGTCTACTCTGTGACACACCATGGTTCACTATGCCACCAAGATGAATGAAGAGGTGTTGGAGAGGTGGGAAAGAGGGAGGAGAAAAGAGTTTTTTATTTTTTTTTGTTATTGTTGTTGTTGTTGTTTTTTGGGGGGGTTCTCTTTGTGTTTGTTTGTTTTGGTTTGGTTTGATTGTTTTTAATTTTTGTTTGGGGGGAGGGCTGCTGCAGAAGAGAGGTGAGGATGTGGAGGGACTGGGAGGTGAGTGAAATTGGGTTGCATGATGTGCAATTCCCAAAGATTCAATTAAGAAATTGTTAAAAAAAATAAGTTTAAATATTTGTCTCGTGCTGTGGAAGCTAATGTATTGTGATGCCTTTTTAACAACATACTGATAATTTTGATAAGATTGTGGTCTTTTGGTATAGTCCGACTAGTTTTGTAACTCCTATTTTACTATCATGGATTACAAGTATGTTTATAGAAATAACTCATTCTAATATCAGTACATAATTGAAAGTTTAGCAAAGGTCTCAAAATGCAACCCATTTGTAGTCCATTTGGTACACGTAATGGGCATGAAGCTGTCCTCTTCTGCATTTCATTTAACTCACTCAAAACTTACACATCACATGTCTGTGTGTGATTCTTCTACCAAAAATGTTTTGTAAAATATATTCCTCCTTTTGTTATACTGGTTGAGCCATTAAAAATGGTGCTTGGTAGCAACAAGAAATGTATAGAGGAAGAGGGGAGAGAGAGGAGGAGAGGAGAAGGAAGGAAGAGGAAAAGAGAAAAAGAGGGAGGGAAGGAGGAAGGAAGTCTGTCTAGCCCTCTTTTAAACATTTTTTTTTCCTTAAGTGACACTTACTGATGCCTGTCATTCATAGCTCCTGGAATAGAGTTGCCTTCTCCCTAGAACTTGATTATAATATCAGAGACAGACAATAAATAGACGACTGAGTGTATTATTAAGTCAGCAATATTTAATAAAATGCATTAAAGATAATAAATTGGGGTTATAGGAGCTAATGTGTGTTTTGAAGATTTTCATTTATTTAATTTTCACAACACTATCTGGTAGATACTATTACCTTTTTTGAGTGAGGAAGCTGAACCACATAGGAGGCGAACAATTGCTCAGATTTCTACAGCCGGAGACTACAGTGGAAATATAAATCCAGGTGATTATAGCACTCGGTGCAGACTATTTGGAGGGAAGACAAAGGTGAGTTTAACCTTCAGGTGGAAGGTTTGATGGGGCCAAGTGAATATGAGGAATTTGTGTCCAAGTCTATATAAAATTCTAACCTAGATCTAGAAGAATATTAAATGATTTCTGTCTATGGTCATATTTTGTGAATGTGCTGAGGTTTCCAGCTTTGCTTCAGTGATCAACCCTCCATGGTCTTTTTCATCTGCCTTAAATTTCCCTCAGACAACTATTATTAGATGAAATGATCTAAATGAGGTAAAGACACAAGAGTTTCAAGGACTCTATTGTATACTCCAGCTTTGACTGGTTCTTCCATGATTCTCTGTAATTACCAGTGGATATTTTCAAATACTTACTCACTCTGCGTGAATGTAAGCAATAATACCACATCCCCATTCTGGTGAGATTTTCATAGCATTTGATGTCACAGAAGTTGAAAGAGAGGCCAAGATGTAGCTCTGTGTCATGTAAAAGTGATACAGAAAGCTGACCCCTCACCTGGCCAATAACACTGCAGTGAGTTTTTAATGTTTTCATTAGAAAAGTTGTATTTTCACTTGCAATCAACTTCTTAATTTCTCCAAGATCCTATATGACCAGTGCTCACACTTGTTTGGCTTGCCACCTCTTTATTGCAGACACTGCCAACTCAATAATACAATGCAAGTCTTCCATCCCCCCAAACTGCCTAATCCAGCCTGCTCACTGCAAAAATAAAAGGAAACCCACAGGTTCCAAAGGGGACAGATTCAGGGAACACTGTGGAGGATGGAATTTAACACTTTACAACAAATTGCCTTATTAAAATATTATAAAATAGTCTATACTTGTAGAAAATGAAATAACTCCTATATCTATTTTTTACAAAATATAACAATGCTACTACTCAGTGTAAACAAAATTAGCCCTGACCATTTTTTCGGTCTCAAACAATTCTCTGTGCATATAGTAGTTGCATAACCTCAAGCACATCAATTTAACTCTCTTTGCCTCAAGATTCCAATTAGTAAAATGAGAGGAATTAGAATGTCTGTCTCATGAGAACAGTGTGGTTATGGAATGGGTGAGCTAAGGGGAGCACAGCACACAGTGAACATTGCACATGTGTTTGCTGACAATGCTGTTATCATGAATGTTATTCTTGTACATAATTACTGTTACCATTATATGCTGTGTGCTGCTAGGTTATTTTTCATATAAATTAGTTTTTCAATTACTTAGTTCGATGTCTTGTATCCATAGGCATTGAAGTGTGAACTGGGATGCAAAGGTAAGCAAATGCATGCAAGACTCCTGTTTCCATAGGGCTTCTATCTTAGAAAAAAAAATGGCAAAAGTAAAAGTAACTACAAAACTTACAGTCAGAGTGGTAGTTTGAATGTAATTGCCCCCATAAGCTCATAAGGAAGTAGCACTATTAGGTGGTTTTGCTGGAGTAGATATGGCCTTGTTGGGGGAAGTGTGTCATTGTGGAGGTGGGCTTTGAGTTCTCATGTATGCTCAAGCCATGCCCAGTATTTCAGTTCACTTCCTGTTGCCTTCAGATCAAGATGTAGAATTATCAGCTCCTTCTCCATCACCATGCCTGCCATGTCCCACCATGATGATAATGGACTAAACCTATAAAAATGTAGGGTTTTTATATTTAACCGAGCCACCTCAGTTAAATGTTTTTCTTCATAATAGTTGCTGTGGTCATGGTGTCTTTTCCCAGCAATAGAAACCCTAATTAAAAGAGTCAATATATATATAAACAAATGGCAATAGGTATTTTTGAAAAATTAGTTTGGTTGGTATGATGAGTGATTGTGTTAGTTTTCTTTTTCAGAGTAGAAAATCAGGAAGACAAGTCAGGACTGGAGGACATGAGGACCAGGAGTGAGATCTGGGGCTTCCCAAATTTAGAAATAAAAATTTTAAATCAGCAAAGCTATCAAAAAGGGGAGGTCACTGAAATAAGAGGAAAACCAAGAATGCAAAGTCATGGGAGGTTAGGTAAAATAATATTTCAAGTGAGAAGATGAATGAAAAAAATGTTGTTTGGATTTTGTAACATAACCAAATAGTAACTTGTCAAAGATATATTTAATAATAGCCATTTTTTCCATTCTGTTTCCTGTTACTATTATGAATTTGTTAGGCAGTAGGGTGCTGTTTGGGGAAGGCACAGGAGAAGGCAAGAGGACTGAATATGGCCAAAGTACATGATCTACTGAAATGAAATTTTTACTAATCTTTATAATAAACAGGTTTTATACTCCTATTCCTGCCATTTTCAGGATTAATCAACTCAGGCCAGGAGAGGTTACATGTTTTGTGCATTGTCACATGAATACAGATAAGGCAAGTAGTGCAGGAATATGGCAGTTGTAAGGACAGTTCCCTTGCCCCACTCCTTGTAATATCTACAGTCAGAGAAATGAAAATATTTTTACAGGTGTTGGAACAATTAAATTTTCCATCTTCTAGGATGTATAAGCAGGGAGCTTTTAAATTATTGCAATTATTATGCACAAAAAGCCTCAACCATGGAGTTTAGCACTCATTTCATACTTACATTAGAAGTAATGTTTCATGGTCTGTGCCCACTGAAACACTAAAACACTATCAGATTAACCTGCATTTTAGATGGACATGCTCACACAACTATCTATTTCTCCTCGTATATACCAGCATGACAATTATTAAAACCTGACTCTTCACTGATTTAATTTACTTTTTAGTCTTACTAAAATTAATCATCATTTCCTCTACTTATTCTCCATCTTATTTTCTTATTTAATTATTGATGCATTCCTGGTACTTTTATTGTCCAGTATTTTAATGATTTTTATTGCATGTATATAATGATTTTTTTTAATATTATAACCATATGTAACTAGTAGATCTCATATACATATTGTATTGCAAATAATTTCCCATTTTTATAATTCACTTTATAATATTTACTCTTTAATTATATTGAATATTTATGGATTATTTTTCTTGATTTTCATTCAGTTTCTCTGTCTTTTGTGTTATCATTAGGTAGACCATTTCCAGTTTTCTTTCCCTTTTCCTTCCTTCCTTCCTTCCTTTCTTCATTCTTTCTTTCCTTCCTTCCCCCTCCTCTCTTTATCTCCCTCCATCTCTATCTTCCTTTTATCATCTATCTTGAATATATCAACTATAAATTCTGTCAATTATCTACTACCTATACACTAATCATGAATCTACTAACCATCTATCAATCATGGATCTATTTATCATCTACGTATCATCTATCAACATCTGTTATATATCTGTCTGTCTGTCATCTATTTGTCACTGTCTCTCCATAGTCATCTCCTCCCTTATATGAGGACCCATGAAGAGTGACATTGACTGAGCCTGACAATATTGGCAGCTGGACACATGGCTCCCATCCTCTGAAACGTGGCGAAATCATGTTCTGTTGTGAAAGACAGCCAATCTACACTGTAGATTCTGTGGAATCTGTTTATAGCAGCCCAAATTGACTAAAGAGTTTGTGATGTAACCCAGACCTCTGCATATTCAACAAGACCCCAAATATTTCCACTGGGAGGTTCTGTACTACACTTTCAATTGCAAGTGTCTAGATTCATTTTATACTATGAATTATGAAGTGACTATATATGTATCCATTTGCATTTCTCTAACTTCATTAATTCTTAAAACGGATGCTTGTCTTGTGATATAATACCTATACATGCTTTTCTTAGACTTTCTAACCTCTTCTATTGATTTACAGTCTTATCTCATACAAGTAAATCAATGTAGTTTTATAAGGTATTTTAATACTCAGTTAAGGACATATGTGCCAATAGCTATCACATTCTTTCATTATCAATCTTAGTCAAATTTAGGTCACATTGACTATAATGAATTTATAAAGGCATCACTATTTATAAAATTGATTCTATCTATTCCAGAAGAAGCATTTCCATTTCCACCACACTTCCTTCATACCTCTGTTATAAACTGCACCTCCCAAATGCATATATTGAAGCCCAAATCCCCAAAGGCAGTGATATTTGGGGACCAGATTTTTGAGATGAAATTAAGTTTAGATAATGTTGAGAGGCTGAGATCTTGAGACTGGATTAGTTGATTTATATGGAGAGGAAGATAAACCAGCCCCTTCCTTTCAGCAAGCCAGAAAGTGTCCTCACGAGGAGAAAAGTCTACAAGCACCTTGATCTTGGCCTGAAGAGCTAGAAATATGTAAGGCATGCAGAGTGTAGTATTTTTTCATAAACCTCACAGTATTCCAAAAGAAATTTGTATCTCCTTTGAATAGGAGCCACATGTTCGTACATCCAGTGACTCTTCATGTGGATTCCTCTATCAACTCTAGTCAATTTCATATTAGAAGTCTGAATTTTCAGGTGGTGCAAAAAGTACAGATATTTTCTTAAGCATTTAGCACTTGGCTTACAACATTTATTTTTAAATGTTCATTTATAGTTTCATGCTTAAGATGACCTTTTTATGTTCATCCGATAGGTACCTTGAAGTTCGTACTTCTGTGCAGAATATGCCAACTGTTGAGGCCTGGAGGTTTGTATACTTTCAGCAAACCTCCAACTCTGGTGGCATCTACATCACTGAGCTCGAACTGTAAGGACAGAAAGGAAAATGGCATTCCTTTTTACACAAGCCTATGTGAATAATTAAGCAGATATTGTAAGCAGTGTATGATAAAATTCTCATGACTTTAATTTTAATCACTCACGGGATATTTCATAGAACATACAGCAAGCGCCAACTTTTGAGTGCGGTGAGTTAGGACAGGCTTTGAAGGGATAAGCAAGCTGGAGTAGATATGACCCAGTCAAAGAGAGAATTTGTATGGTTGGACTACAGGTATCTGCTCCACTGGTCATGGGGTGTCTTTTTACTAGCAATTTAAAAAATTTGAGAATAGATATGAAAACATCTATATCTATGAACTCTCACTAAAGGATTCATTCCAATTATTCAAAGGAAGCAGTGGTGTCCATGTATGTTATCTTTTTTACTTTTCTTACCACGTGAATGTGCCACAGAACATCAGTTTGTCCCCAGATGCTATAAGTTTAGTTTTGTGAGTATTATTATACTACTAGTCATTATTTAGTCGCCAAGTACCTGGGTTGGGCAGTACCTGTACCACACACATCTCGCCAGCTCCTATATATGTCATTAGTGTGGCTTCTGCTGACATTTAAATTTTTGCAGGCAAAGTAAAGAGGGATAAATGGTTCTTATTCTCTCAAGACTTCTGCTGCTGGTGCTGGGTGACTTAGCCAACCCTATTGGATGAGAAGGAGATTAGCTTTTTGCTTAATGAATAACTTTGTTATAACAGGGGTTCATTTCCCTAAGCTAATTGTAATGAATAAGAGAAGGAACACAGGTCACAGGAAAATACTAGGAAGGCTTTGTTAAAAACTGTGACAAAACTTCAGAGAATTCTTGGTGCCTCCTGAATATTAGTCAACTGGATTGTTCTATGTCAGTTATGAATTCTATCATATACGTGACTATTACACATAAAGGTATTCCTCCTATCTGGCTGGTTTATAGTATAAGACACATTTCTAGAACTCTCCTCCCTCTCTGAGTTTACAGAAGTGGTCTGTTTAACCCATAAAGCACCAAATTGTTGTTGTACAACAACAAGAGATGACTTTACTCTGCCTTAAGAACTTTTAGAGAACTTTCATCTATGAGACATCCAATATCTGGTTTCCTAGGAATACCAGAGACACTTAGGCACTCTGTGAAGATAGAAAAAAAATCATCACATAACTAAACATCGAGATTTTTGGTTATTTATACTTTTTTACCCTCATGAAGATTTTCAATTTTAATCATACTTGATGCATATTTTTCTGACATGAAGCTGATTTTGCTTCTAAGATTATTTGAAAATTAACAATAGGTCATTTCTGTTTTATTCATTGACATTTGAAAAAATAGTTCAAGACACCAAACCCCAAAGATGTCACAAACTCCTAGACACTAATATATCTTCAGATACAAAGTTGTCCAATAAAAATGAAGGCATTGTGGCATTGAGCACATGAGTATGGTGACATAATTTGTAGGTCTTATTTTGTATTATGAAAGGACAAGAAAAGGAAGTAAATAAGCATTTGAAAGAAAGGAAAGAAAAGAAGGGGAAGAAGAAAAAAAGGAAGGGTGGGAAAAATAGTCAGAAAGTAGAAAAGAATGAAAAATGAAGGAAAGGAATGAGGGAATAAGACAGGAAATAGAAAAGAGAACACTAATGGGAAGCTAATATCATACAATTTCCCAAAGATGGAAATGTACACTTTTAAAGACTAGCTATGTGATACACATTTTATTTCTCTTCTTTTGAGTTTAAAACTAACCTTTATTTTTGGAAATTTTGTGGTAAAATTTGTCAGGTCCTTTCCATGCTTGTGAGATATATATAGCATTTAAAAAAATTTGAGAATAGAGATGAAAACATCTATATTTATGAACCCTCTTACATATATATATATATATATATATATATATATATATATATATAATATCACTCTCTGGGACTTATTCTCTGGCATGGAGTCCAGGTGACAACCCCACTGTGATAGACAATGAGAATGAGAGCCATTGACTTGGTTTCTACTCCTGATTAGCTGGTGATACTGGTGGCATGTCATTTTATTTGCCCGATTACTGTTTCCCCACACATGTAGAGGGATTTCATCCTTGTTTATTCATATCCTCTGTAGTTCAAAGTATCATCATCTAAACCTTAAATTATCGATCCTGATAAAAATATTTCTACTTCCCAAAATGTCTGTAGCATGATTTCCTTATTTAAAAAAACACAACTTTTCAACTTAGGCTCCATGATGAAAGACAACTTTTATGAGAGCACTTTACTATCAAAAATAATGACACATTAGTAAACCTCTCAATCGCAGCATGGGAGCTGTTGCCAGATTATAAGTGGTACTTGAGTCTGTTTACTGAGATGTGCTAAGGTTTTAACACAAGAGATGGGGGCGGTGCTGGCTGGGAAAGGGAGGGAAAATTATTTGAGAAAGACACATCTGATATTACCTCCTTCCTTCCCCACCTATACTCCTCTCCTTTCTTTGCATATATCTAATCTTCCAGGGCATCTCATTACATTAAATAGAAATCCTGGTCCATTCATAAACTAGATACACAAAGACATGGAATTCCACTGTGAGCTTTAAAATGTGTGTTAGAGATTGTTGCGTTACATAGAGTAGTATATATTAGGATATATCCAGCAATATAATGTGTTGAATTTATTTCTCCCCAGATACTTATAAGTTAAACTCTAAAAACAAAACATATGAAACCATAGCACAGTCCCATTTCTCATTTAGGAATAAGGAAGGTGACCTCAAGATTACTGCTATATGGTTTATCGGTACATAAGGATATTTTCATATGGAATTACTTATAAATCAAGATGTTTAACTCAAAAGGAGAGCAGCCTGCAAGCAGAAGCCATTGATGATGAAAGTTGCTGGGGGAAAGTGACATGGGAAAAAGTGTCGAGACCACTGTGCAGTAATACAGACACATTTTCTCATGATAAACTCCTTCAGCCCAGTTCCTTATTGTTAGTCTTACCATAGTACTCCTTTATTTCTCCCTTCCCTCTCCTCTCCCTTCCCTGCTTTCTGCCTTCTTGTCTTGTCATTACACAGAATAAGAGCCAGGAATCAGCATATTACACCATATACAAACAACGTATTTTTTTAAAAATCTATTTTCATCATTTACTCTGAGGAAAAACAAGCTTGAAAATTTAGATTTGTCATATATAATCAAATATATATGTATATTCACACAAGTATATAAATATATTGTGTAAATGTGGACACAAGTATATACACATCTGTCCATCATAGTATATAAAATAAAATTATGCACACAGAATCGGTGGAATATTAGAAAAAGAATCCCGGAATCTCTTTGGGAAAGGCAAAAAACAGAATGGCTTAAAGCATGTCTGCAGTGAATCTGAAGTAGTTAGGAGTGTATATGCCACGATCCCTGTACCTTTTACTTTGGTTAAGACACTGAGGTCCCAGGGAGACCTTTGTTCTGTATACGTGCACTGTGCACGTCCTTTCCAAGTGGACTAGTTTTGTTCTCGTGCCACGGGAGCAGGTGGCATCAAGCTGTTTTGATGAGGTTAAAAGGCTCCTCCCCCCTCTCCGAACGCAGCAGCCTGAAGTACGTCAGCAGTAATTGTGTGCATGGCTCTGCTGTACAGGGTGGGTGGAGGCAAAATTGATATCAAATAAGGGCATCAAACTGAGATCTGAGAGTTCCGTTTAAGTTGTTGCTCATTTTTATTAGCCCCACTGGGGTGAAAACCTTATAACTTAAATTTATCCTCCAGCCAAGAACCATATTTTGATTAATTTAAATTTTTCTCTTCAAAAAGACTGATTTAATGCTAAACAGTGGATATAAACGAAGAGGTTTCTTTATTCTCTTTTTATTTTGCCATTGACAAATCAGACTTTAGCTCAGTTAGATAAAAGGGACACGTTCTGTTGCTTGGATGGGAGGCCTTTAATGAGGATGGGAGCCCCCGGGGAGCTGAAATCGGTGCTGCTTTCAGGGTTTCTTGCCATTTCTTCAGTCATTCTGTCTCCCTTTCCAGTGGGCCTAGGGTGTGGGAACTATCCAAGGTGCTAGGATGCTGGCAGCTTTGCCGTTCAATGCAGGCGGATTGCAGAAGCAGAGGAGAGAGATTACTGCTTATTTCAGAAGGTAGGTTCTTTGTTTCAGCATCCCTGATTAATCAGCAGCAGCAGCAGCATCAACAGACTAAGGCAGCTGGAGAGAGGAGAGAAGCAGGAAGGGAGGGAGTCCGGGAAAGGGAGGGAGGAGAGGAGAGAGAGAGAGAGAGAGAGAGAGAGAGAGAGAGAGAGAGAGAGAGAGAGAGAGAGAGACCAGAGCCAGAGCAAGCTGGTTGTCATGGGGGAGGGACGATGCTTCTCCAAACCCTCTGTATGTATGCGACGAGAAAGAGCATCTTCTTTGGGGCTGAAAGGAGACATTTAGAGAGGACGTGTCTGATTTTTGTTTCCATTTATTTTTGTCTTCACAGAACATGATCAAATGAGGTACCTTAGCCAGCTTGGTGACTGCTTCGGGTCTTGTAATCATCTGTGTAGCAAAGTGGGTAAAATCATTCAATTTTTTCCCTGCTGGACCTGGAAGGAGAGGGGCTGTGCGCTCATCCCCACCCATTAGCTATGCCCTCTTTTCTCCGAATGTCGATTTAAGGAAGCAAGCAGCTGTCTTCTGCCACTGCATCTTCCTAGCAAACTTTAAAGGGCATTTTATCTGATAGAAAGAACATCGAAAATGCTCTGGTCTCTAGTGATGAAGAATCTTGGATTCAACACTTTTCCCATCCAGATATAATGCACTTTAATTGAAGAAAAGCTGAACTGACCTACAAGTCTGTTTCTTATGGTGCTGGATTACTCCTACCGAACTGCCCCGAGACCAGCCCTGAGAGAGGGCTCTGACAGACCCAAGTCACCTCCTGACTATTGCACTTAGCTTTCCCTGGGGACTTAATTTTTGGTATGTATCTCATTTTTCAGATTCTATAAGCATGCTAATTAAATCCAGAACTAAATAGGGGAAGCGATTTGTTATGAAATGGGATGGATTTTAGTTAGGGATACTTAATGCTGAAGTTTGCATGTTTTATTAGGTGGAGCAGAAATAAAGATACAACATGGGCATCCACAGTGTTCGTGAGCCCCCGGCTATTTTTAATCCCTTACCCACTTAGTGATTGCCATGGAAATGTTAAATAGATCTCCATTAGTAAAATAAGCTATGTTGAATTATTACAAGAATTGAAAGTATTTCCATGCCATTAATTGCTATTCAAGTTGTGTTTGCTGCTGTTTGTCTTAATTCCATACCATAAATATTTTACAATGGGCTCTGTTCATTGGTGTCATCAATGAGAGCCCAATTTCGCATTCTCAGAAGGAAAGATACACACTCTACCACAAAATATCCAAATTGCTGGGCATACTTAGAAGCTGAAACTGCTTATTTCTGTCTGACTCCAAATAGATACTTTCCTGAAAATGTGTTTTAATACCAGTCAATATCATGAAGATTTCATTAGTCTCACCAAAATGTGCATCTTCTGAAGAACTTTAGGTAGACTTGTTGTACTTGGGACATGCACTTATTCCATTGGAATATCTCCATTCTGATTTTCCAAAAACTACCCATAAATATTTTCAGTATTTGAAATGTAGGTAGGTATTGCACATCTGGGAAAATATCATGTTTAAAAATGTTCATCTTTCCTGAAAAATACTAAAGTTATTTTGTACTAAAGGAGTACTTTTTTATTTTTGTAAATGTAGTGAAAAATTTGAGAACATTTAATGGAAGAGTTTATATGGCATATTTTTGGTAATTTTAATATCCACAATTTATAATCAATTAGTATAGAATAATGAATAGAGAGCAAGAACAAAAATTGATCTCTTAACTTTTACATTTTGGACACACTCCAATTTATTTGATGTATTGTTAAGTGTTAACTTAAAAATGAATGAGCAAAGAAGAGCCAGATGTGTACAAATGCTTTTGTTTTACTTTGAAAAGTAGCACATGTTTTTGTCCATCTCAGAGAAGAAGAGAATTCTGTGAAAGATACTTAATATTTAGGAAATTGTGAAAACAGACCTGTGGAAAAATGCTACAATTTTACAAAGGACAAGCAGAGTTATAAAACTTGAATGGTTTGGAAAGTTGTACAGAAGTGTCAAAATCTCTGGGAAAAGAATTGTGGTTATTGTTTAAAATAAATCAATCAGTCATAGACTATCAACTCAATTAGATGGTTTCCATTGTAGCTCCAGTCAGCAATTTATTAAATTGACTATGTCTACTTTGCAAATACTGCCCTGTAAGCGTCTGGAACCAATTGGCCCAAGGCTCCACAAAGTCCCTTAGCCACTGGCACTTTGCTTGAGCCTTTAATATTAGAGAGGATGTAGCCAATCTTTTAAGACCTTTGGTAAAAGACACCATGACAACCTGGAAGTTGGGGGAGATGCCTGGTACATGATGCTACTGCATTTGCATGATCTATGCCCACTTCCCAATTTAGGGGAGGGAGGTAGTGGAGAAAAACTCCCTGTAAAGAAATCTGTTTTCTGAGAAAGAAGCAATCAGTGCCTTTGTAGTGACTCCTGCAGGCTTTCTTGGTGGTAACTTCTCTCCCCGTTTTGTGCAGAACAGCTGCATTCTGAGAACACTGAGAATGAGAATATGAACATGACCATTTGTGGGGTAGGGTACAGGATTCCAAGCACAGATCAAAATCTCTGACACTAGTATTTGACAGTTTGTTAAGTTTCTTATTGCAGAAATATTTTTGACATGATTTGCACGGCTTATGGGTTTTAACCGTGTTAGCTAGTCTTGATTTGGTCCTAGACTATGAAGTTAGCAAATTTTAGGTGGAATTTGCATATCCATTTAACATATGTATATGAAGTCTGATTACTAAATACTTATATTTTCACATGCACTGTGTGGTATGTGATTTTAGATTGGTGTAAGTGGATGCAAATAATGTAAAAAGTCTTTATATTGCTGAACAATTCAACAACACAACAACAACCACAAAAAAAAAAACCAGTCAAATCACATGAGGAAACATTCATTCAACCTAAACCTCTAGGATTCCCCATCTCAAGGAAGATGGATTGAGGAGAATGAGAGGGAAAATCAAATTTTAATAACTCACATTCCAAGAACTTCATATAGCATTAAGACAAATATCCTTTGAAAACCTCAAAAATGTATAAAGAATAGAAACTAAGAATCTTGCACTATCTGCAAATAAATTGAAACATAAGTATAAAGTCAGGGTCAAGTATCCAGTCTTTTATCAAGGCATTTATTCTCTCCTATGTATTAGGATGTTTCAGCATATCACAAATTACATTAAGATAATAGCATAAAATAAACTCTACCTGATTCTGATAAGATTATTTTTCAGTATTTGCTATGGCCTAAAATTTAGAAATTCTTATGAGACTTTAAATACGGAGAAACAATTTACTTCCAATTCAGAGTTGTTTTTCATTCTTATTCACTCAATATAGGTGGGAAAATAAAGATTAAACAAGTTGCCACCACTCTGTATCTTTGAAAAGCCAAA
This sequence comes from Peromyscus maniculatus bairdii, assembly GCF_049852395.1. Lineage (NCBI taxonomy): Eukaryota > Metazoa > Chordata > Mammalia > Rodentia > Cricetidae > Peromyscus > Peromyscus maniculatus. Next base: position 33,928,992 of record NC_134864.1, on the reverse strand, counting down.
TCTCATGTGGAGGACAGCTTCATTTTAGAAATTTGGGGTAAATAGTTTACAAAGAAAACAAAACACCAGTGCCCAGGAGGCTAGTTCACTCAAAGGATGCTGGTACATACGAAACTTTTACTTGGGTAAGTGGAACTATCAGGTTTATCACAGAGCTCAGTCTTATTGAGTGAGTGTGCCCCTCCATCAGGTCCACCCTTACAGAGGTGGGGTGGTGGACCTAGCAACGCAGAAAATTATACTAATTGAGGAATTGGTTGAGAATTTTAGACAAAGGGATGATGAGAGATGCTTAGATGTAGATGAGAAAGAACCAGGCAGCCTAAATAGTCACTTGACTCTTTCTGTGTGACTTCTCTCCCACACCAGCCTGTGGCTTTGAGGAACTCACTCTCACCATGAGTGGGTGCTGTATTAAATACTCTGTAGACTGACACCACACAGAGTGGGTTTCTTCACTAATGGAGGGGAAATGCTACAGAAGCACATGCTCTTGGAGAAATTTGTATGCATTTATTTTTCAAAAGCACTCCCTATTTTTAAATTTCTCCTTACTACTAAGTGTTACAGAATGGCTTGGCACTTGAGTTTCCTTGATGAAAGTATCAACTACAGAAAGGGAGGAAGAAAATGGTATTTTTTTTTAATTTTATGTTTCTATCGATTTCATTTGGATCTACATGGTTTTTGCTGTGGGTTTGGTGATGGAGAGTTTTATTTCTGTGTGAACATTTGTGAAGAATTAATATCACTATCAGCTTTATATTCAGCCTTGTCAGGAACAGTGATGGCTGTGTAAAATATATATATATGTGTGTGTGTGTGTGTGTGTGTGTGTGTGTGTGTGTGTGTGTGTGTGTAAAGCTCAATTCAATGTTAAATGCTTAGTTTATTTCTCTTGGTCATGGTAAGAATTTAATTAGTGCATGTTAGTTAAGTGAAACCTCAAATTTTAGAAAATGTCACAATATTATACAATGTAGTCTTTGTGAAGGGTGTGGTCAACAGGTTATAAGTAACAAAGTGTAAGAGTAATGTAATGTAAAGCTGAAAAAATAGTCATCCACTTTAATATTTAACTCAATATCTATAGCTTTGGTAAGACATGATTGTAGGCACAGTAATCTAAATATTAAATGAACAGAATCTCTGGAAAATGCAGAGCATAGAAGTATAGGAAGTCACACAGTAAAGACCTGAATTTCACTGTGTATTTCATGGGATTTGATCTGGTAATTTAACCTACTATCCCTGGAGGATCCCTGATATGATTTTTAAATTAGCCACAAATTCCAATAAATACATACATAGCACTTCACTATTTGGATCAGTGCTGGGGCTTCCAAAGAAAGTGTATCTACTCTTAGAATGAAGACACATAGCTGCAAGCATATAGATGGGCAGCAAAATTCTCTCATTTATTTTAAACAAAAAACATGGTGCACAATGTTATTGGTGGTCATAGGAATACAGAAGTTCTCTTTCAACCTTTTACATTCTATTGTTTCTATGTCTAATTAGAAGCCAAGTAAGGGAGATGGTTAGTTACTGAGGAAACCCTAACAATGCTACATAGAACACAAGAGCCCAGCTGCATTTTAACAGTATTTCCTAAGACTGAGGAATTCTGTGTCTATTTAAACAGAATTGCAATTTAAGAGGCAGGAACTACAGTCAAGTCTTAGATGGGCTAGACATGGAACATACCTTTCTCAACATCTATCTTATCCATGAGTATGAATTCTGAAAACATATTCATGATTTATTGAATTTTCATGCTAATTGCAGTAAATAGTAGTGGATATAACAAGGTAGACAATTAACACAGTTCAATTTGCTATTGAATCTGTTCACTATGAGAAAGCTATAGTTCATTCATCTGAAACATATCCTTCAGCTTGGAAAGTCAAAGGTGGATGGTTTAAAATGGAATGAGCATTGTGGGCCATAGATCCTAGTGCCCTTGTTTTCTCGATTTGGACAATAAGAGGTGGCGTGCATAAGTGTCTTTATTACAAATTATTTGATTAATGAAGAAATATGTTAACTCCTAGTTTTACTCTCATGTCAACTTCTGTGATGAAGGAAGGGTGTGTGTGTGTGTGTGTGTGTGTGTGTGTGTGTGTGTGTGTGTGTGTGTGTGTGTTTGTGTTCAGGCATGCTTCCCACAGCATGAATGTATAGGTCAGACATCAGTTCTTACTAGTCTATTCTTTCCTACTGCCTGTAGGATCAAGGATTGAATTTAGGTCATAAAGCCACACAACTGTGCCTCTACCTCTGAGCCACCATTCAGGCCCTGCCAATTTGTAACTGTGGAAATTATTATATTTAACAACATGACTCCTTGCTAAACTAATTTTACTTTGAAACATGTGGATATATTACTTAGGACAAACACACATAAACATACATATACACATAGAAACACAAAAATAAAATCACTAGTAAGCATTTTAAAAACAAGTTTATTTTAAACACCAATAGGGGGTGGGTGACAGATGACTCATCTGATAAAGACACTTGCCACCAAGCCTGACAACCTGAGTAAGATCCCCTTGACCCACAGGATAACCAGTTGTCTCAAGTTGTCCTCTGACCTTCTTATAGAAGTTGTAGAATCATGCATCATATACCTTTCAATGAAAAAAGATCCACAAATGAATGTAATAAAAATTTTTGATTTAAAAAGAGTTTGTGGCTGGGCGGTGGTGGCGCACGCCTTTAATCCCAGCACTCGGGAGGCAGAGGCAGGCGGATCTCTGTGAGTTCGAGGCCAGCCTGGGCTACCAAATGAGTTCCAGGAAAGGCGCAAAGCTACACAGAGAAACCCTGTCTCGAAAAACAAAAATAAATAAATAAATAAATAAATAAATAAATAAATAAATAAATAAATAAAAATTAATAAATAAATAAAAAGAGTTTGTGAAAGACTCGCCTAGCAATATCACCATACTTGTTGAACACATACATATACTTTTTAAAAATCAAATTCTCATGGCATAGTCCATTCCAGCTGCCATCATTTTGTTAATGTAAGTTAATGTAGTCCTAGAAACAACTTATTTGAGATTTTTAGAGCACATGGAAAAACTTGTACCTATGTCCTATAGGACTTTTTCAGAGTCCCCCTCGTGCCCCCCCCCATACATCACAAACTAATTTCCATGGAGACAGCAAACAAAATACTATGAGCTTAATCATTGGCAGGCTGCTAATTTTATTTTAAAGATCAAATGTCAATGTTGAGAAGCTATACCCATTTATCCTCAAAATATGGGAAATAAAGAATTCATGGCCAGATGACGATGTAAACAGTATGAGAATCAGATGAGATGTAATTATTATTCTAGTCTCCTGCAATGTGACATCTAGAAGATTATACTTTGGCTTTCATCAGTGCCTTGTTTGTAGCAGGTGTCCAATAGACTCTTAAATAGATGGATGGTCATATGACCAACACTTTCCTGGAGGTGGATATGGGCACATACATAAACATGTAACCCTTTTTAATAATATGGAGTTTGACTTGACAATAGGATTGATTTTCATCTGAAAAAAAATCCATGTGAGTTAAAAAATAAACTTCCCATGTATAAACATTTTGCAATAATATTTTTTTTACATTTTCTCAAAACAACTTAACTCCATGTAATTTGAAATGCCATTAATAATGATAATTAATGTTCAGAAATAATCCACTACCTTGTTGATTATACATAATTATAATATGTAAACTGTAGAAGAATCACTAGGGTTGGTAGAAATCCTCAGTAAAATAAATAACTAAAATACAACCCTTTGGATACCAATGCTTCTTGCACCTGGAAAAAATACAGTTTTGCTGGAGGGCAGAGTGGGAGGAATCATTCTAGCCTGAGGTGTTATCTCTAGCAGGCTTATAACACTGAGTTGGCTTGCTTAACTTAGGCAAGATTAATTGTCATAAAGTTAGGCTGGTCTTTTTTTAGCCTGGAGTACCTACTGCAGATGTTCCTGATGCAAGTGAATTTCCGGTAATGGCAATACTTTAGATACCTGAAAGATACTCTCCTGAATCCCTCCCATCAACATGGAATTTGTTCACAGCAGTCACTTTCTTCTCTCCTATGTGCTCACCACTTAAGCATGTAATCTTAATACAATTCAATTATGTTATATATAATTCAATATAGTATAAAGTTGAAATTAAAAGACTAGTCAGTCTTTTTAACCCATAACATAATAAAAATTTAATACAAATTTAAATTTTTAAATTAAATAATTAATACATAACATAATAAAAATTTAATATAAAGCCAACAAACAACCTCCAGTTCCTAAAATATCAAAGACTGAGAAAGAAATCTGTAAATTCAGCATGAGGTTCAAATTTGGGTTAACTGTTAACTGTCAGTTAAAAGGCTAATAAATGCTGATATGAATTGAGATATCTATATCTACAACCCAGGTTATAAAATATGATTTTCATTTTAGGATGATTTTGATGTATACTTAGAAAAAGAAACTGCTTGACTTTTGCAGTAAATAGATGGACTGATCAACAGTTCAATGATTTTTTTTTAAAGGAAGTAAAAGTTGTAAGGTACTTTATAAATTTTTATTTGTTTAGAGAAAGGGTCTCTAAACATGACAGACATATCCCACACTCCACTTACTTATATCCATTTTCTATGCCACAGTGAATACGAAATTAAATAAGTCTTATTAACATAGAAGATTAATTTTTATTTTTATATAATTTTGTTCTTTATTGTTGTTAAAGCAGTTTTTTAACTCATTGTGAATACTTGGAAAGTTCTTCAAAACATGATGATTTCTAAAACTTGCCTGTCTGTCCACCCATCTGTCATGCATACATCCATCAATGCACACATATACTTCACATGGATGTTTTTGCCAAGCTTCTTCACTAACATTGTTGTGATCTTTGTGCACTTTAATGTGCATACTACTGCTGAGTTCTATGCTAAATTCTTCACAGCCATCTCTTCTACAAGTTGCAGCAGGTAGTGAGAGTTTTTTCATTCCCTTATGAAAGCAAGATGCACCATGTCAAAGTTCCATGTTTTAAACTATGGCTTGATTTGGTTTTGATTTGTCAAGCTATTAGACCTGTGACTTAAGTTTTTCAAAGTTTTAATTATCAATGCTATAATAATATCAAAGCTAGTGTTATCAGACTGCTGAGAATGTGTGTGGTTCTGAAAACACACAATATATATCATAGAAAATTATCATATGAAACACTTATAGAGGGCCATTTTGAAAATAACACAGGGTCTCAAAAGTATACAAATTATATGGCAAATGTGTGTTTTTCTTTGGTTGTAATTATATTTTGTATGGCCATTTTGGATTTATACATTTTCACGTAAGTATTTAAAGGAAAATGTAATTTAATTTTTCTACATCATAACATTATTTTAATTTAAATATACATGGAAATGTCATCATGATAATGAAAATACAAAATTTGGATCTATGTTATTATAACAACATATTTTGAGAAACAAAGTTACGTCTGTCTTCATACAAACCAAATATCTATCTTCAGACACAATGTTTACACATTCACAGGTGGCAGGGCAGAACTGTGGTCCTTCGTCCTTGCTAATGTTGCTGAGTTGATGGAGCATCTGATACTCAAATAGTACACATTTCATGTTGTTTCAAATACTATGGGAACTTGTAATTTGTAATGAGGAATATTCTTTATTGGAAAACTTAAAATGTATAAATCTGTATTATTTATATAAAATTCAGCTTCATTCAAGGGAACACAGAGATCTAATATAATATGAATGGGACATAATCCTTTTTAACTCTATTATTTTCCTTAATGGGATTCTATAACAACTTTATTCTCTAACTTACTATATCTTAAATACATTTTAAAGACATTAATTATTTATGGTGCAGGAGTACACATAGATGAACACGTATGCCATGGTGTGTGTGTGGAGATCAAAGGTCAACTTAGAAAGGAAGTTATGCTCTACCACTATAGGGATCCTGGGGTTGGAATTCAGGTTGGTAGCCCTGCTAGCAAGCCCCTTTACCCATGGAATTATCTCAATGACCCTTAGCTTAAGTATTATAACTCATCAGAGCTACATACATCCTGAGGAGCCTGGTAACTCCTTTGAGATATGAGATGACAAAATCTTAGGGGCAAACCTTAACACCCTTGCTAAGTGTATGATGTGTTGTCAATCTTCAGGACGCATCCCGTTTCCATGATACCCTCCAAGATGATGAGTGCTAATCCCGAAGAAGACCCTTTGGACACTTTTCTCCAGTATATTGAGGACATGGGGATGAAGGCATATGACGGTCTGGTTATTCAAAACGCATCCGACATTGCTCGCGAGAATGATCGCTTGAGAAATGAAACAAATCTGGCTTACCTGAAAGAGAAGAATGAGAAACGGCGAAGACAGGAAGAAACAATCAAACGGTAAGTATAAATCACTGCATTCCATGAGGGAGTCTACAGTTCCTGCTAAGATTGTGTTGCTGACACCTGGCAAAGAAGGGGATGGTCAGAGTCTTGGCGGAATACATAGTGAAAGGGACACCTGGACCCTACCAAAAGCCCATCCATCCTTCTGGCAGATCCTGGCCTTAGTTAACAACAGTTACTTGTTGCTTGTGCTTTGTTCATATGGAGGTACAGATGGGCTAGGGAGAGAATTCAATTTTCTCTCCATAAAAGTTTGTGTTGAACAACCTCTTGGTAAAAGCACCAGGGAGCACAAACACACTTTTAGCAGTTAGAGTTTTATGAGACTGTCCACCTTTAATGGCCTATGTTTATAGTTCTTACCTTAAAATAGAGTTCATCTTTTTCCTAGAATAAGACCAAGACTAGTCAATTATTAGATATGTATGGGCCTCTGAAGACACTTTGAATCCTTAGTGTATGCTTCTGAGCAATTTTATGGTGATTACACCTCTTGGTTTGGTACCAAGGGTTCCAAGTTTGTTCAAAAAATTGTTTTCATGATGTAACACCTACTAGTGACAACCTAATAAACCAGACTGTAGCCTTGCAAACAGAGGTTAAGCTCCTGGTGTATGCACACAAAGGAATGATACACAAGTTTTGTTTTTTACAGAACAATAAAGCAGGTTGTTTCCCCGTAGTCACAAGCTGCTGTGTGAAATCCTGTTTTATTGATGGAGTTCATTTGCTAAGTTCAAAAATTCAAAAAGTTGATGAAAATTACTTTTTTTCAGTTATCTGCATGATTGAATAGTGATAGGACATTTGGATATTTCATAGAGGATTTCCATCTAATATCTCAGTCACATACTCTCTGGGAAGATTATGATATTAAGGAAATGAAAATATTTTTTTTCAAGTTCAATTATTTAGGTTATAAAGAGGCAAGGCCATGTTGCACGAAACTTGTAATTTAAAGAAACAATTTTACATGTTAGAGAAAGATGGAAGGAGAAAAAGAGGAGGGATAGAGTGAAAGAGTAGGGAAGGAGACAGAAAACTAGAAAGATGTTTTAGAAGAGTATTTTGAAAGAATATACTGTTTTACTTCTGAATTATTAAAATTTTACTCAGTTTAAAATTGATTCTTTGCTCTAGTATGCAAAGTACCTTTTTATACTATTTTTTCCTATGTAGCATTTATAATATACTTCTGCTTATATATGAGCATTTTACACTAATTTTGAATGCTGAGTTTTTAAAAATCCAAAGCAAAAAGAATCTGTTACATAATTTCTAGAGAATAATAGCACTACAATTTAAAGTTCTGCAATCTTGCAGTTGCAAATCACCAATTAATTGTTTTAAAAGTGAACAAACAGACTGATTTACTGCAACATCCTGTTGGTTCTTCCTAGCACCACAATGTACACATCTATCCCACCAGCTTCCATGTTTCATTAGTCGCCTTTACTAGGATTCAGCATAAATATCCAAACACAGTGACAACAGAAGTGGCTAAGTTTCAAGGGCTTTACTGGCATGTGTTTAAAGAGGCATGAAGAATGGGGTGGAAATCTGAAGTCTAAGGCACTTGGGAGCAAATATACAGATAGGTGGAGACACATCAAAAGCCTGTCACTCCATTATGAGCGATGTGTCAGAGATGGGGTTGTGTGAACTTGAGCTCAGTTTGCTGGGTTCATCAGATTGCTTTCTCCTCCTGTGTTACAAAGCACACAAGGTAGCCCAGATCACTTACTAAACTGAAAAGAAAACCTGAAAATGGTATGCATTGACTTTCACCTTATACATTAGAGTTAAGTCTAGCATAGCTTGAGAATAGAATAAACATCACATGTAAATTGACTCTCCTGCTTTGTGCTAATTTATTAGAACCGATGGTGGTTGGAACTAAGATGGCTGTGGTGAAAAGGGGTAAGGTAGCTACACTGTGGAAACCTTATGAACTTTTGGATTGATGAGACTTAGGCACAGAGTGTGGAGAATGAATGACAAGGAGCTCCTCCTTGGCCCGTTGTTGCTCCCTGTGTATGCCATTATTGCTTGAACTAGCAGGATGTGGTTTCTATTTAAAATGGCAGGCCCTCTGGATAAGTGAGACAGTCGAGTAGCTTGAACTGTATGGGCGGCCCCCAGGCAGTGGGACCAGGACCTGTTCTTGGTGCATGAGCTGGTTTTTTGGAACCTGGGGCCTATGCAGGGACACTTTGCTCAGCCTGGGTGAAGGGAGGAGGGGGCTGGACCTGCCTCAACCGAATCTATCAGGTTGGACTGACTCCCCAGGGGAGATCTTGCCTTGGAGGAGGTGAAAATGGGGGGTGGATTCGGGAGGAAGGCTGGGTGGTGGGAGGAGGGAGGACAGGGGAATCTGTGACTGATATGAAAAATTAAATCAATTATAAAATAAAAATATTTTGAAAAAAAAGAAAGAAATAGCAAAAACTGAAAGTGAATCGAATTTAAGCAAATAGCAGGAAATGGAAGACTGTTTTGGTATGAAAAATGTTGTAAAGCCTTTTAATGGCTCAGGTAGATATTCTGCATAGAGGCTTGGAGAAAAGACCCAGGACTTTGGGTAGAGAACAAAATAAAAGTTCTATATGGTAAGAGTGAGAAATATCTTAATCTTCCATAGACTTTGAAATCATGAGCTTACAGGACAAGGACACCTAGGACTTAAATACTTTTTCCCACATAGAAATGTTTTATTATAATAGAGAGACAAAAAGAAAGATAGGAAAGAGGGAGAGAAGAGGGTGGGTCGAGGGTGCACACCTCATGGGAGGAAAAGTGGAAGAGAGAGGACTTAAATTTTAAAGTGATCAAAAACCCAGGAAATATTCCCCTAGGTACCTGAAATCCCACAAGATAAGGACAGTGGAAGAACCCAATACATGTAGTCAGAGGGCCACAAAGGAAGACTGAGTAATGTCAGAACCACAACATTGGAGGAGATCCAGCAGGGAAGGAAACAGAGAGAGAGACTCATTGAACATGCCCTTCTTCCTGCTCTGCTAGATGTTTCATTGTAGCTACAGGTGCAGGGTAGGACCCAGAAGCTTGGGACAGCTCTCAGTGTAACACAATATGCCAGGGAAAAGACTAAGGTCCAGCCCTCTCCCACTCCAGATCTGAAAGGGGAAGTCACAAAAGACTTACAGAGGTAAGCAGTCTGAGAGCCACTCACACCCAGTAGAGACCCGATGGTAATGTAAAAATGACCAAGTGTGCATCACCGTGAGAATTATGGGGCATGCTCTAGACCCAGGAACAGACAATCACATCCAAAATAACATTAATTCTTGTGCCATAACACTTGAATGTTTTAGAAATTAAAAGATATGGTTTGTGTCTTGCTACTTATAACTCAGTTCTTTATTCAACCCTAACCCAAATCTTTTTTTCTGGAATTCTAATTTAATGTGTAAATATCTTGGAAGTGTAAGAATCCTATGAGAGCCCAAAATTGTTGAAACTTCTCCAAGTCACTTTTCTTTTCCAAAAGCTAAGCCCATGGAAAGCAAAATGGCATAGATGTCTTTGAATGTGACTCGGGACTTGCTTAGAGAGGGAAAAAAGTGAACAAAGCCAGACCAGCAATGCCTCTGTTTGAGGAGGAGTCTAAAAGCCTCCTTCACTGCCTTGGGAGTGGACTGGCTATGGCATCTCCTCAAACAGTATAGTCTAGGAATCATTTTAATGTCTGAATTCAGTTTTATTTTGTTCATATAAGGACCAGTATCCCAGGGGAGTGGCAATTTTCAAATGATGATAATCTCTCCTCAATGTGTGCTTTTTTTTTTTTTTAAATCACATCACTTCAAAATTCCCAATGAAAAAATGTCCATTTTTTAGAATGTCCATCAACTGGGTTCTATTCAAACATGCTTTTGAGGGATCCTGGGATATTTCAAAACATAGAACACCCACATTTAAATCGAACACGTATTATAGTTTTTTATTTTCTTTCTCTTTTTTGCCTCATAATTAATATCAAGTAAAAAAAAATCAGCGAGGTATTAATAAACATCATCTAATTAATTAAAATTACTTCATCTGTCTGCTGAATGCCTTCAAAATATATTCTGTGATTTAATATATGGGATATAAATGCCAGAAATTCTAAAAGGCAGCACATTTGACCTTGAAAAGGCATTGATGATAATTCTCTGTGAAATGCGCCAGTTGCAATTTCAAAAATGTGCAGACTGCCAAGGCATGCTTAAAACATGGAAATAGGATTTCATGTGCTTGGCTTTCTGGACCACATACTGCTGAAATGCCTTTTGTGCTCAAGCTGGGGAGCTTTAGCACAGAGCCCTTAGACAAACAATATCCCCTTCGCTTTTTCTGTGATCTAAGTCACTTAGGTTCCCTAAGCCCAGTTCCTTAGTTTTAAGCCAACTTGAACTCTTGTCACTGTTAACTTCCTTGTGTCTTCCCCTCCACCTGCCATGTGGGCTTTACTGAAAAGACTTGCTGGTGAAAACGAAATACGAAGTAAAGGAAAGGGTGACACCCTTAGTGCTTCTCTCCACAGTTTAAAGTGATGTTTGGTAAGAAAGAGAGAAACACTTAAAGGGGAAAAATTAATGGAGAATGAAAACAATTATTGCAGTGGTTCATTGTCTCTGATAGTTTAAATCCCACAGGCTTTGTACAGGCACAAGTAAATGAGATTTACTTCTTTTAAGTAGTCCACAAGAAAAAAAAATGTACAAGTACCTAACAACAAGGTCTTTCACTTAAGATGGATTAGAATGCACTAGTTGGTGAGGAACAAATTTTGATGGTCAGTGTGTTCAGTTGTGGCCAATAAGAAGGAAGGAAGTGATAAATGACAGGTGGCCTGTAGGGAAGTATCTGCAGGCACCTCTGAGAAGAGGGCCTCTGTTTATAATTAACCCCTTGTTAGGTCATTAAATAAGGACAGCCGCTGAAGAAAATCAACAATCAAAATACCATTTTACATACCACAGGTGCAACCGGTTTCTGGGATTCCTTTTGAGCAAAATTCATTTTGAATTCCGGGATTAGTCTCTGCACCATCCCATTTGGTTATTTTGAAAACAATGTAATAAATACCCCTAAATAAAAACCAACAAGGAAATTTTTACATCTTTTTAAAGTACAGTCTTTATGGTAGGAAGCAGTTGGTTGTTTTGCTCCTAATGAAAGAAACACTGCATTAGTGAAATTTCTCCAAACATTGTGAGTCTGGAAGACAGCTCTTGACTTTAGCAAAGTGGTTCTGACACAAAGGACCACTTAGGCTGATTACCAGTGTCTCTATTCCCCATGGATGCCCTCAGGGGATCTATATGAGGTTATATTTCCTCTTTAAAAGTGACAGTCTGAAATGGAATTAGATTACATATGGCTCCTTTTAAAAAGGCATGCAGTTGTATACTTGTGTATGCACTTGAAAACTATGTAGATTGAAAAGTTTCAGATTGTTTGTTATGCAAAGGGAATCAAAGACCTGCTAAAGTCTCTCTTGTACTTTTAGGGAGAAATCTACAATAAAAAATAAAAATTTTAAATTTATTTTTCATTTACTATTACTCCAAAAGGACATAATTGTGATACCAAATTTGTAAATCAGTTTGTTTTATTTACATAAAGTCATAGTTATACAGAGAATGCTTATCATAGACGTGTGGTCATTTATACAAATACTTTAGTTAGTTTTTACTTTTGGAATTACACTCACAACATGATGGAAACCATTGTGGTAACAGAAAAAATGCTATGATGTGCATTTTGTGAATGCTGTACCTACTCAGTGTAGCAGGAATAGCTAGTCTGGTCCCATATAGCTCTCCTCAGTGCATTTGTTCTCAACACAGGCATGTAGTAATGTAAAGTTTCCTATATTTGCATTCAAAAGGATACTAAAAGCATCATGTAAGCAAAGTAAAGACAGCTAAATGAACAAAGGCTCAGAAACACAAGGCTCTACAGCTAGCCTTACAGTATAAAGAAATTATCTACAGGTAGCTCGGGGGTAGCCTCTAGCTTGCCATTGCTTCTAGGCTTTGACAAGCACTGGAGATAAGCCCTTGCCCATAGGCAGCTTGCCGGTGCCTGGGCTGCCAGGGATCTGTTGATCTAATCTGATGTGAGTTTCTGACCTAATTTTACTGTAGGACTTAGTGTTCAGGCCAAGAAAACAAGGTTAATGTGTTGATACAGAGTGAGATTAAACAGCAGAATCTCCTAATAACCCTCTCTAATTTTGGCTTCTGTGTATACTTGTGATTAATCCAAACTACTTTTCTATTAAGCATTGCAGAGTGCCACAAGCTGTTTTGCTTGCTTTGGTGTTAAAAAACTATATACCCAAACAGTCTTTTTCTGAGTTGAATGAGATAGCCAAGCACAGCAGTAATTTGGGTTACTTTCCCAAATACACAATAATTTTATTTTAGTTCATAGTACCCTAGGATTAGAAGAAAAAAAAAATCAGTAACCAGCCTTGACCATCCCCTTGGTGGCTATTCTTTACTGAGCTAGAAAGAACATCCACAAGGATGGCTATGTGTACATCAGCATACTAAGGATTTTCAGTGACAGAGGTGGAAGTTAATATTGTCGAGTATCTAAGAACACCCTTGTGCTAGGCAACTGGTGTTGTATATGCTGTCTCACTGTTTCCAGCATGGGTCACCCTGTCCTAAGATGATTAATATGTATTTTGCAAATCATCAGCTTTCGATTTGCATGATGCTAATATTTGCAATGAGGGTGGCCCATGTCCCTACTTATTCACCTGGCAGTAGAGATTAGAGCCCACAGGAATGGGGTTTCTGGGTCCCTTGTATATGTTCTGCTTACTTCAGTTTCTAACAGAATGATTTCAGACAGAACAACTAGGTTTTCTATTGCTTCTGCTCCAATCATATCCCGGTCCCAGCACTGGCTTTATGCTTTAAGACCATCAGTATCTGTTCTGTATCTGAAATAAACAGACAGATGCTAGCAAGAGGAGGGGCTTTTTAGAACAGAGCCACATCCAGACAGGCTAGTTCCCAGGGTGAGCTCTTCTGATGCTGAGGAAGCAACGGACTTCTGGACGCCTAACTCTGAGACAACTGAGTGACTTAAAGGAACCCCATTGCAAAAGTGAAGGTACCTTTTCCTCAATATATAGTGCTAAATTGCTTGGAGGTCCTTAGGAAGACTTTGGCTACCATTCCTATCTAAGGCTATTTTAATACACAGTTTAAGTTATGGGGGAATATTATCAACTTTTTATGTAAATATGGTATTTATAAAAATGTTGAACAGTAACAAATGCAGAAAAGGAATTATTGTGGAACTAGAATATGAATCTGTGAATGTTTTTATTTTTTTCTACCAAATGTGAAATATCTCCTGGAGAACATGTCTAATGTAATGAAATTGCCAGAGTAGACCCTGAGCATACTAATAAAATTGCCTCTGAGGCTTCTGTCCAACTTTGAGGTTGCCTGAAGAAAATGTCTTTATTACAAATGTATGGGTTACCTTGAAATTAATTATAATTGTAAGTTGATAGAAGGAAAATCAAACCTTTCCTTGTGAATTTCTGCTGGGGACATATGCCTCTAGTTAAAAGTCATTCCCAGTAATGTTCATACTTGGAAAATTTTATGCCCCTCCTGCTGGAATGTGGACATAGCCAGCCTGCCTAAATGCAAGGGGGGGGGGCGGGATCTCATTTGCTTTGTCTTAAAAAACAAGCATCTTCAGTACAATGAACCAAGTAAATGTTTTAGAAAAACAAAAATAGACCAATATTTAGAATCTATCATTTTAATTAGCAGATTACATTTTAGTCTTTGATTTGGAGCTAAGTAAAGCACTCAGTATATTTTGGTATTAGACTTAGAAATGAAGAGGCTCAATGGGATGAAAATGGACATTACCAAGGAGAGGAGATTTTCTGTCAGGCTAATGTGTATGTGTACTACATAACTATATGATGTCTATGTTACCTTTTTTCATTACTCTATTACTGAGCATCTTTTATGTCAAGCATTATTCTCCATGCCTTGGTTAACGAAATGACAAATTTATCAAAAAAGAGGGAATTGCATTTTGAGGCATCGAGAGAGCGTAGTTTAAAGCAGATTGCTCAGGCTATCTCAGATGGGATGTCACATATGAATGAAGAACTGAAAGGGAGGGAGGGAACCATGCTGTCTGGAGCAGCAGGCTTATAAGAAGAAGGGACACCAGGAAAGAGGTCAGAGGAGCAGTTTTGTGAGAAGAGAGGCAAATTAAGGATGTGACTAGAACAGAGCTGAGCCAGTGAGGTGGAGAAGATGAGACAATTAGGTCAGGCGAGGTGGTGGATGGTCTTTCAGGGACCTTGGGATTATTGATATGACTTTAACACATAGGAACTGGTATAACATGGGAAGCTAATGGGGTCATTTGGGATGAAGAATGAGAAATCTGACTCCTATAATTGAAAAGATGGCCTTTTAGCTGCTCTGTGGATGACTAAGGAGAGAGACCAGTACTCTGTGTAGAAAGTCTCTGAGCTGAGGGTAGACTGTGGTCTGGAGGTGAGGAGCCAAGGTGAAGTTGTAGATCTTTCTCAAAGGTAGGGTAGGTCAAATTTGTGTCAGATTGGATGTAGAGGGTGAGAGCACCATTCAGGGGCCATGGTAACCTTAACTGGAACTGAGAAGACAGGGCAACAAGTGGGTTAGTAACGAAGATGGCATACATAGTGTTTCAGGTGTCTATTGGGCTTCCCTTGATTTAATAATTTTGGTATTTTTTATGGTTCATATTAAAAAATTTGTACATATAAAATTGAAAACTTTGTAGACATTCAAATGTTTATAAAATGCTAACAGGTACATGGATATATGCATACACATTTAAGCTCAAGGAAAGTTTTTCTTATTATTATAATGAAAATATTGTGCATAGGGTCTACCTACCCTCCTAATATTTTGTCAGTGTAGGAACAGTAGTTTCACTCAGCAAATTTGAAACTTATATTCATTGAAGAGCAAATGAGGTTTGAGCACCTACATTAACTAGACCAAATGGATAATTGCTCAGAGGAATTGATTTTGTTTGTTTACTCGAGTCAGTGATTTTGATTTCTCAGAACTATGCAATCCATACATTGGGAGATTTCTCATGTAGGTTAATGCTAACAATCCTAATTCTGTAATTTAAGAAGCAAGATGAAACACAGATGGAGGCCTGTACGACACTTGACATTTTCAAATGGAAATAATGCTTTTACAAATGAACAGATTCAATCATTATTACCATTGGTAATGTTCATGTGCGGTCTTTTGGCAACTGTGGAGCAATGAATAATTAGTCTGCTAATTGATGTATATAGGACACATTCCCTGTTCTACGGCCTTTTGATAAACCTTGCAATTTCTACCCCATTGTAAGGAGGATATTTGGAGGCCTGCTGTGTATGTAATCAGAGTGAAGCATAGCCTAATTTCAACAGTGCTGAAATTTGAGTTTCTAAATACAAGATGAGATTAGAGTCTTTACTTGTTAGATGTAGTCAGATCCATATGAAGCTCTTTAACTACTCTTAAACTTACTCATTTATTCTTTATTGAGAAAAATAATATTTGGTCTCTTCAATTGTTAAAGCACAGACCAGGTACATGTACCGTGTGGGGCCCACTGGTTTGTACGGCAGCCAGCACACAGCTGCCCAGAGCTGGCAGCCTCTGTTACTGCAAGCATCATTGTTGATGTTGCTATGATTGCTCCAGTAACTGCCATCTTCCCTTCTTTATCATATAAGGCCTCTCTTTCCATTATTCATTGCCTATCGTTCCATGTTTAAAGATGTTAGACTTCCATTGAGGCTAAAAACAGATATAGAAGTATCTCTGCTTTGGGAATTAACAAAGCACACATAGCCCAAAACTTCCAACTTTTTCATCCTGCTTCATCCTATTCAACATATTTTGTTCTTTTCCCTAAAAATTCTGGGAGGAAAAATTAGTTATACAGATAAATTCAAAAGGAGTCAGTCTTTGATGGTTTGGGTCTTAATTATTAAACTGATAGCCAAGAGAAGGGAAACTATTGCTTGTGGGGAGTATGCTTTCTCAGCTTTGCCATGCAAAATAGGGATGAACTCACCCGGTGTGGCACTGTAACATAATCTAACATAACACATGACATTCATAGTGCAATCTGCTGACCAGTTTCCAAATTTTTAAAAGGAACTAACTTGCACATTTGCCTTTTCAGAGCATGAACTGTTAATATTTTCACTCTTTCAATGGAAATATATCTTTTCTGTCCAACTGCTATAATTTTTTTTTTTTTGCTGTGGCTAAGGAGAATCCATCAATAATGAATTGTGAAGATAAAACAACTACCTCATATCTCAAGAGCTCCCATCTAAAACGATGTCTTTCAGTGCTTTCCACTTGTGTTCCTCCTCGGGCAGGCAGTGCATTTCTAGTACCAGGGTGTAAACTTCTCCCAAGACATTTCTTTGCTCTGCAAGTATTTGAGGATGCTGGGCAGGCTTGCCCTGCAGTGTTCCCAGCTACCCTTTGCCTAGGGAAAGAGCTCTTCCTGTTTCTTTCTCTTTGGTACAGTAATTGTAACTGAGGCATGTCCAACTTTTTGACAAAGTGTACTAGACATACATGAAGAAAATTGAGCTTCTTAAAAATTTCCTGGGGAAATGCTAACTTCCAAGGATGTCTATTGTTAGTTTTCACATAGAATTTTTTTTTTAGAAAATGTTGATGTGTATGGTAATAGTTGAAATATGTAACTGTCTAAAATATGCTATATTTTATTTAGAGAGTTAACAATATTTTGTGATTTACAAGAATTAAAATAGAGGTCAGCAATAAAGAAATTAAAAGAAAAGATAATAGTGAAATAACCATAGAAAAAAAGAACATGCAGATCCTTCTCTCAGGACGAGGGAGGTGATTGCCTTTGGCTCCATTCCAATTATGAAGCAGTAAGTTTTCAGGTGACATAATGTTCTCAGATGATCCGTCTTTACATTTTTGGAAAAGTATCAGTATTTTAGAAGGTCATATTCAATGCAGATTATTCTTGCTTCCCCATTGCCTCTGGTTGATTAAGCAAATAGCTAAGAGATATGTAGTTGATGTTTTTGTCTAAATGTCTACTCTTTTCTTTTTGAAGTCTATAAAGCTTAGCAGGTCTCAGCAAATCAATGAAAATTGTTTATTTTATTTATAAAGAAATGTGATGATGTGTTTAAGAGCCTTGTTAGCATAAACATTCATTTAGAGAAATTAATTAATACACATGTCAAGCATATATCTTAGATTGTTTCATCTTTTTCATACAATTATACTTTTATAACTTCTTAATGACTCATTGGTATTTTAATTTCTATGTTTTCATTTTACAATGAATTCCAATTCAGTATTTCTTTTTAAATTTTGTAATTTTTTTTCTATTCAGTTCCTCTGGAGTTATTTAAAAAGCCTTGGCATTTCAAACAAAAATAGAGCAGAACACATTTTAAAACATGGAACATAGTTCAACAGATTAAATGGGATAAAGAGATGGGGGAGGGGATAAAAGTTACTGCCCAGTAAAAGGCTTTTTAGCAAATCATACTGAATCTCATTAATAAAGAATACATCCACTAAAGCTGCACAATCAATCTGCCATGTGCATTAGTGATGTCTAGCCCAATTCAGGTAGATAAATTGTTCTCTAAGTGTCGGGAGGCTGCCACTCAATCACAATACACATAACACATGCCTAGCTGAATTTTCTCTGATTCATGACAATGTCCCCCCCCCTCCCAAACACACACACAGAGTTAGACTAGACTATACAGGTGTAACAGAAGAGTGAAAAAGAGAAAGAGTATCTAACTGGAGAGAAATTCAATAACATAAAAGAGGGTGTATATAAGCAATCTATCAAAAATAAGCTGGCAGGGCATAATTCAGCTGAACACTATTGTCAAGTGTCAGCTAAAAAGAAAGCAGGAAAAGTGTAGTCAACATAGAACTGGAGGACTCCAATGAGACTATTACCAAAGTGTAGACTGCCATGCACTACCAGGTAACATTAGAAGAGAATGGAAGGGAACTCTCAAAGAGAATGAGAATGGAAGGGAAGAGAAGGAAAACAGAGTAACCATTTGCTTCCTTGAGTTTTTGAATTATATAGGCATAGCCTGTTTTCTAACCATGAATGGTGTATTTAATGATAAGGATCGTGACTAATACCTTTCCAATGAGCAGCTGTCAGGAGCACTCATTGTTATAAACAGATACTTTTTACAAGCCAATACAATTTGCTTTTGTGAGACTCTAGCTTGAATTGACACCGTGGGATTTTTCTAAAGGAACCAATCAATTTCACGTATGACCTGAAAACACAAGCACCTGCTTTTGAACCTATAGTCAAAGGGAAAGTGTTCTGTCATTTTGCAAAAGATTAAAAGTCTCTGAGGAGATATTGTGACCGTAAGAGAGCATTTTGAAATGAGGTGGAAACACTAAGCTTTCACAGTTATATGAATGTATTCAAGTAGAGAAGTGAAAGATTAGAGTGCTATTGCATTTTAGGAAGAAATACTGCTTGGGGATTTGTCCTTAATGCAGTGACCTTATCTGCCCAAGTCTTTCCATTTCAATGTGACTTAGAACTGTAAAAAGAAGTCAGCTTAAAGGTATCAACACAGCCCCTTGTGTAAGTTTCCTCTAGCAAAGAGCCTCTATCTTTAGCTCAATGCAATTGGCAATCTTGGTTTGAAACAGACTTTGATTTAGTTAACATGAGAACAGAATGACCTCTGCCACCCCAGAGCTGAATGAGGAGTTCAATGCAAGTTTGATGGCATGTATGAATTAATGCAGCAGAGAGAACTTGGGAACACAGTGCAAAGGCCATTGTGAGCATATGGAAAAAGAGAGAAACCCACATACTGGGACACGATGCTGTCACACGCAAGCATGTGAGTGTTCACTTTGAAATGACAAATGCATGGATGTGATATTACCAATTTGTAATGATCAGGCTCATAATGATCAACCTCAAGCAGTGACGATCAAAACAGGAAGCTGGAGTCTCTTGCTTGGTGATAGTCAGGATGCACTGTGCTTGGGCAGGCAACAAGATAGAATGCCATAGATACACTAACTATTCTCAATTTCTTGACGGAGTGCACTTAGTTAATAAAAACCACATGAATCATGAAATGAATTGTCAGATGGAATATATGTTCATTTATAAGATTGTGTCAGGTGGACACATGGAGTTATTTTAATCTTTATGTGCATGATTAAGATTATCAATGAAATTCACTACCAGGAATCTAAGGTCAGATCTAGACTGTTCAATATTTTAATTCATCTACATTCATATCTAGACTTTGGGGATAAGACTATCATCCTCATGCTTTTTAAACTTGTTACAAAAGGCTGAAGTATTTGAACTAAAATGTTATTTTGTGTTAAAAATGTACACATGGCAGTAATCATTAAAATTCAAGATTTTATAAAATTAATTTTTTATCCTGTATAAGTAATAGGAATTAATCAAATACCCCATTCTTACACACCCTCTAAATGTTTTCAAGTCTCAGTTCGTATTACTCAAACCCCAACTATCATCTCTGTCAAAAGCATATAACCACATAAATCATACAAGACTTAAAAGAACAGTGAAGGATTCATCTACATCACATGGTTTAAAAATGAACACAGAGATTTAAAAACGTTTCTTTTTCAACTTTGGAGTCTAAGAGTTTGCTATATACTTATATGTCAAGTCCTTGCCTTTAAATATCTGCAATGTAATGATTATAGATGTATATAACACAATTACTAACATTCTCCTGTCTAAGCCATAAAAAAAATCTATCTAAAAGTTTAGGATTATATCAATTTACAATTTTCTCTCTTTAGGTTAAACTCACTTTTATTTCATTGTCTTCTGCCACTCTTATTGCCTTAATTTTCATAAAGTTAGAGCAATAGATGGAAATAAATCTATTAAAAGAAAACAGTTAAAAGGTAGAGAAGTCAAGGAATTTTATTGTTTTCTAAAAAGACGTCTCACACCCTTCCTTCATTCTCTGAACATTTAGGTTTGCAGCATGCTTATAAAGGTGTGGTTATAGAGGACAATCACAATTTTGTGAAGTCATAGAATAATTTTAATTAACTAAAAGTTCCTATCTAAACTTGTATTCCGTTATCTTATAGCAGCATTGCTTTATAGAAGCTAAACCTTTTGCAACTAGAACTATAGAAATTGATTTTATTAACTTTTTGATACATTATAGTTTGTTTTTCTTTCCCTCTCTCCTCCCAGATCCTCTCCACTTCCATCCTTAACTAAAGTAATAGGTAATTATTTTTTTTTTCAGAGAGTGATTTTATTAAAAGGAGATAGAAACATAATGGGTTTATGTCTGTGGAGTATTCATGTTCACTACAACTACTAAGTCAATAAGGCATATCTACATCCCAGCTAAAACATCAGCAGCTCACACATTCACAGAGAAGGAATAGTCATCAATTAGACAGATTTGCTTTAAACCTAACAGCTTGGTATGTCAGAGTGTGTACTTATATTTTAATTTCTGTGAATGTGATTGTGGTGTGTTGTGGTGGTAGAATTTGTGTGTGTGTGTGTGTTTGTGTGTATTTATGCATATGTGTGCATTTATGTGTATGTATACTTGTATATATGTGTATGTTTATATTTGCATATGTATGTTTATATGTGTGTATGTATACTGTGTTTGAGTCTTATGTGTGTATGTATGTGTATACTGTGTGTTTATTCACGTGTACATGAATATGTATGTATTTGTGTCTGTATGTGTATATATTGTGTTAGTGCATATGTATGTGTAAGTGCTTGTGTCTGTGCATGTGTTTATGTACATGTGTATCTTTTGTGTACGTATGTGTGTATATTTGTGTGTGATTGGGCATATGCATGTGTATGTATGTGTGAATTTGTGTTGTAATTGGGTACATGTGTGTGGATGTGTGTGTGTGTGTGTGTGTGTGTGTGTGTGTGTGTGTGTGTGTTTGATCCATTAATGTTTTGATGGATTTCATACAGAGCACTTCTCACCAGGAATTCATCCAATGAGTAAGGGCACTTTAGTTATTAAATTGAGGTCCCATGTTAGAGGCCATTAAGCAAATCATTTAGTGCATTCTGCTTTAGAAGGCAAGGGCATAAGTGCACCATTTTATAACTGGTTAATTTCATGCTACAATTAAATTCTTGACACACACTGGAATGAGAAACAATATGAAAGGGGAAATTAAAGTAGACTTTCTGTTGTCAGGTTTCTGAATGGAAATGGATTTTTCTAGGATATCTATGTAATATATTTAAGACATACATTTTTTTCTTTATGAGATAGTAAACTACCTGTTGTATAAAGAACCATCAAAAGAGGAATATGTTTTATTTTTGGATTTATTTTTATTTTATTCAACCAACAGGAATTTTATTATAGTAAACATTAACTGACACTTTAATGAAGATAATTTCAAAGGCAAATCATTTATAATATAGTAACATTACACTAATAATTTATGTATGCTTAATACATGTCTAATTTCCTGTTTGATGACAAGATTATAAAAAAGTGTAATACATCTTTGTATGCGTGTGTGTGAGAGAGAGAGAATGAGAGAGAGAGGGAGGGAGAGGGAGAGAGAGGGAGGGAGAGAGAGAGGGAGGGAGAGAGAGAGAGAGAGAGAGAGAGAGAGAGAGAGAGAGAGAGAGAGAGAGAGAGACTGAAGTAAAAACTTGTTTTAATTTATCATAGTAGGAGTCATTAAGATAAAGAAAAAATCAGATAGTTTGCCAGGAATAAATTATTAATAATGAAGCTAGAAGAAAATTCTAGCCTCTCCTATGGAATTAGCTACACATCACACTTCCCTTTCTCCTCTATACTCTTTAGTGTCTTCATAGTGTGAGAGTATGGTCTACAGTGTCAGGTTTCCTTTGGAGCCAGAGCTTGACCTTAATTTTGGGTTGTGATTATTGACAAGTTACTGAGTCTCTGGGCTGCACATTCTTTATAGTAAAGTAAGCCTAGTGTTCATAACAATGGATGCCACTGAGAATGCTGTAAGACATTAATTTAACCCATCAGCGAGAGAATGGAACACAAGAGCCCAGAGTAACTGTTAACTCTAATTCACTGAACCACACCTCTCCAAAATCAAGGGCCTGGATTGCTCTGTTCTCCACACCTATGACAGTAAACATTCAATATTCATTTCTGAAGACTGGATGAATGTTCGTATCATGAGTCCTACTTATGCATGTATCAGAACCTAGTAACATGGTAAATAAAACAAACAAACAAAAGTCAGGAAATTCTTATTAAATTCTTCCATATGGGAAGAATTCCTTTGGATGATTTGCCACAAATATCAAAATCACAGAACTATTTCTTTGGCTTGCATATTGTCTCACTCTGTGAAGAGGACCCACAGAAATAGCACAGTACTATAGCCCTAATGTTGATGGTTGTTTTTGCCTTACAGCAAATTATTTTATAAAATCTCTTCCTGGTAGCAGTTATGTTAAGTAAATACATCGATAAGAAAAAGATTATATACTGAAAGGAATGATCCCTGTATTTTATAACATTATATATATGCATGTATGTATGTATGTATGTATGTATGTATATTGATTAATATAGAATGCCAGCAAGCATGAAATGTAGGCTGCTCTCTGTAGGCATACAGGGAATCCTTAAGATTTAAAAGTGAGGTGTGACTAGTTTCTTGATGTTACTGATATAATGAGCCTGATTACATTAACTTTTTGTTGGACATAGAAGCAGGTGAGAAACGTAATCTGAAATGTAAACTTAAGAACTTTCAAAAGACCTTAGAACATAAAAAAACTTTCTGCCCTAAGATTGTTTGCATAAAGCTTCAAAGTAGATGGCTGAATGTTAGAAAATGTCAATAGATTGACTGAGCATTCAATACTACCAAAATCATCACCTTCATTATTAATGTTCACCATGTTGTTCACAGAGGGGCTATTTTGACATTAACTCAAATGTCTGCATCAAGAAAATGACAAGTGAAAACCCCACATTTCCATTTTATCAAGAGCTGAATAGATGGTTCTTATTTTTAGAGGGAATACTGCATTCCTCTCAGAGGAAGATTTGTATTTCTCTCACAAGCTCAATGCCAAATGGCTCCTCACAGGTTTGCAGTCATTAGGGTCTTCAGTCCCCATGGACAGGCTACTGTAGAAGTTGGCACATCAAGTGTCTCTTTGAAGTTGTGTCAGGTCCTCACAGACATCATTTTCTTATCTTTTATTTGCTCCCATGGAACTTTCTGAATAACTTTATTCATGTCTAATGCAACTTCTCAAGTGTTTTCTTTCCAGACATAAAATTAAAGCTGAGATAAATTATGATTAGACTCTGGCATAGTGACTCATTCAAAGCAATGAGTCAATGAACTGCAATATTTTTAAACTGAGTCAGATAATAGCCAAATGAGCTCTTCATCCAGAAGCCCAACACCATGACCTTCCTACTCATTGAAAAAATTGTACAACAGGTAATTCCAGTTCTTCTCGCTCTAGTCTGCTCTTTGGTTAGGTTTCTTATTCTACACACCAGGGTGATTTTCTGGATTTTGTGTGTCTAGAGAAAAAGCACAAAATGTCAGCTAATTTTCCTCCTTCAGTCTTTGTAAATTTTCTCAACACTGTAAAAGAAAGAAAATCCCTATGTTGACTTAGTGTGGAAATATTCTTACTCCTTTGTAAGTGATAGAGTGACTTTACCATTTCTGGTTTGGACTCTTAAACTTTGTTCCATAGTGGCTCATGCCTCTCCATTCCCCGCTCTACTGTGTGTTCATTCTCAGTGGACAAACCAAGATGAGGTCTTGACAGATGAATCCAAAGTTAGGTTCTGAATATCCTTTGGATATTGCTCTCGAAGACTCTCTTCTGTGCCCTCCCCCTATGTTTTCATACTTACATATCATCTAGTCCATGACTCAACAAATATTTTGAGACAATGATGATTTTAGAATTTGCATGTAATAAGATTAAGTTGTAGTTAGTCAGTTCTGCCATTGAACATAAAACCATACTTAACAATACACAACTACAGGGCAAATCAGTTCACCAATGAAATATTACTCTGAAACAGATGAGAGGCTATATTTGGCTGGTGGGTCATGGGTTTTGTTTTTTTTTTTTTTTTTTAACTTTCTGGTCTATCCAATGATAGTATTTATCTAATTATTTCCATTGAGGCCAATTCTTCAGAGAGAAACTAATTTTTTCTTTTGCTTTGTGCCTTTGATTTGTACTCACTGTTGAGTTGTCTAATTGGATTCTTGATCCTTATTCACAATAAAACTTCAGCAGCAGAAACTAGGACAAATAGTTTCTAAGAATTTTCTTAAAGTAAGAGAGAAATAAGTAAGTAGCTACAGAGAGACCTCAGTGGCAATTGGCATCGACTTTGTGTTTGTTGTATGCAGGATACTAAAAAGTCTGTAGTACATCCCAGATCTAGATGATTTTCCCTTGAGATAGATTACATTATTTGTCTCAAGATAAATTTCAGACATGTCTGATCCTAAGGAATAGTTCCAGAAAAGTAAAGAAGAGTGAGAAAGAATGCAATGCTTTAGGGGTGGGTACAAAGAAGACTTAGTGGCCTACCCATCAGTTGCTCTTCCTTGAACCAAAGACAATCTAACAGGATTCCCAAAGTCCCATCCAAACATAGGACTTGTGATGCTGCAGGGCTGAGAGGACTTTTTGGGTATTTGGAAAATCCAGGGAGCCATTGACTCCAAAGATCTGAACTCTAGGGAAGCTCTAAAGTAAAGACCTATACCACTGTCTTCAGATTTTCTTTTTCTTTTTAAATTCAAAGTACACTCTTCTCCCATACAATACATTCCAACCACAGCTTCCCCTCCCTCACTCCTCCCAGCTCCTTATCCCACCTTCCCTCTCCCAGATCCAACCCCCACTACCCCGCCCCATTTCCCTTTAGAAAATAGCAGGCCTCCAAGACACAACAACCAAACACAACAACACAAGAAACAATAAGACAAGACAAAAGCCCTCCTGTTGAGGTTGGACAAGGCAATCCAATAGAAGGAAAAGAGTTCTGGAGAAGGCAAAAGAGTCAGAGACATACCAGCCCCCACTGGTAGGAATCCCACAAAAACACCAAGCTAACAAGCTATGACGTACATGCAGAGGACTTCCGTGTAGACATGTGCAGGCCCCTTGCTTGCTGCTTCAATCACTGTGAGGCCAGATGAGCCCTGCTGAGTTGATTGAGTGGGCCACCCCCACTGACTCATAAAATTTTCCCTCCCCCTATCTGATGGAGACCTCCCATTGAGAAATTCTCTGCATAATGTCTGGTTGTGGGTCTTGGGTTTTCAAAAATAAATGGCGTAGTTGAAATTTCTTGCCATTTCTCTGATATTTTCTTATGCCTAAATTGCAAAATGCTAAGAAAATTGATTTTTAAAATAGTATTAAGATAGAAATTTTAGTAATCTAAACTTCAACATAGCAGAGGAAACAGTAAATCTGTGCTTAATAAATCTGAGTGTATCTCAATTACTTTAAGGTAAAATATAACTGAGGAAAAATACATGGATATAGCAAATTTGCTTGTAGTATCTTAAGAGAAGCTTGTGCAGAATTGTTGAATGTCTAAATCAACCTCCTTAAAGCTTGATTTTTTTTCTTTCAGTATTAATTTGAATTCTAGTACTCTGTGGCTCTAGCACCACATTAGGTAAACAGAAATCAACTGCTCACTACATGCATCCTCTGATAACATCCACATCACATATGTTAGTCTGAAGTCAAAGAACTCCAAAGAGTCTTTTGTTGTAAGCATGTACACACACACACACACACACACACACACACACACACACACACACACACACACACACACACACACAACCTGCTCCGGATTCCTCTTGGTCATGTGAATTTGCCTATAGCCAGTAGCCTTGGCCAGGGAAGTGTGTCAGTGTAAATTAAAAGTCACTGGGTGATTCTGACTCCTACAGCTCTTTGGTGTTTTCTCCTCTCCCCATTTCTTTCTTTTTCCTGCCCTCCACGCCTCCCACTTTCTGATACTTTCCCTTGTGTGTGATAAGAAATGCAATCATTAAAGACATTCACCATCTTAGGTTTTCTCAGAATAAGGCTTTCTGTTAAAATGTCTACAACTAGAAAAAAGCATTTTATAATGCTTAAGACTTCATTAATTTCCCTGTTGATGTCTTGGAACATGACTCACATGAGTCCTTTGCAAAGACTGAGAAAAATCATGAACTATCCACAGAATGTATGAGTTTTTGAGATTCCTTTCTTCTATTTTACAAAGGGAGATTATTTTCTTAGTCATTATTTGAATTGAATTTATCAACTATTCACTCTATTGCTCCCTTAAGAAGCTTTTCTTGGGGATGACCATACATTTGTTGATCTATATCACACTGTATATCACAATGACAGTGAGCCTGGAACCACACAGTGAATTGCAGTAAGAACTCACACAGCAGGAGATCACAGATTACATGTGATTTTCACTCTGCTCCCAGATAAGGTAAATGAGGCCCAAGTTCTCAGTAATCAGCATGTCAGTGATATGAACCCAACAGATAGTACACTGAACATGATATACAAATAAACATAGGAAAATAAAGAAGCCAAATATGCTTCAAAGGCTACAGTGCTTTTGTATTGTATCTCTGGACAGTGATGGTTGTGTGTTTTGCAAAACTTATTTCAAGTATCTGTCTAGTGCTGTAATTCACTTAGGTTAAGCACACCACAATTTCTTGATGTCCATATGCTACTATTACAGGGAAATCATACCTCATCAACAAACGGTAGACTTTTGGCATCTTTTCAGACTTTCTGTTTACATGGTGGTTTAATTAACAAAATTCAATTTTCTAGTTGTTTGCTGGGACTCTGCTTTTCTAGTTCAGCTTCAAGAACATAAAGGCAGCAGACTTTACACACAGCAACTCCCTAGATCCTGTGAAGGGTAATTAGTGATTCTGTAATTTGTGATAAAGCTTTGAACTTCAAGAGAGTCCTTTTTCAATTCCAGTGTCAGTCAATCAGACTCCAATGCTTTTCCCCAAGTAATCAAATTCATGTGCAAATGTTTTTAGTTAACAGCCATTGAATAATTGTCTGTCTCCCAGTCTCTCTCTGTCTCTCTCTCTCTGTCTCTCTCTCTCTCTCTGTCCCCCCTCTCTCTCATATTAGCTTGTTAGTATGCAATCATTTTGGAAATGGTCCAGAACAAAATGTCATTAGCATGTTCCAGGAACTCATTTGCAAATGCATTTATGCATTAAGAAATCCACTTATAATATACTAAGCCATGTTGCATCTACTAAGAATACAGAAATGTTGACGAGGCCAACAGGAAGGATTGAACAATGGTTCCATCAGTGAGCAAATTCATTGAATTTACATGAAACTTGGGATAAGCATAAATATTTATAATGGTGGTAGGTTTAAAACTCTCAAGAATTTTAAAGAAAGCGGCAGTAGTCGGTTATATTTTACAGATTTGTAGGTATTATGTATGCAGGTACAAATTTATTTGATAGAAAAGGCAACCCAAATAGTATCACACACACATGTTTTCACTCTTCTGAAAAAAACCAATCATTGGCCAGTTTAATTGTTGTACTAAAGGGCAAAATAACCTTGAACTTAAAATTCAGAAGCACAATACTTGTGTAATTTAAAATGTAATTTTGAGAACAAAATGTTTTTCAAGTTGGACAAAGCAGCTTCTTTATTTTACAGATGTTCCGGTGTTCTGCCAACACTGACTGACTGAATGTCCTCTCTGTACCTGTGCTATTAGCAGACCTTTAAGCAGTAGTTTCTCAACCTTCTTAATAGTGCAACCCTTTAATATAGTTCCTTGTGCTGTCCTGACCCCTAACCATAAAACTGTTTTTGTTGCTACATCATAACTGTAATTTTGCTACTGCTCTGAATCATAATGTAAGTATCTGATATGAAGGCTATCTGGTGTGCAACCTCAGAGGGGTTGCAACACACAGGTTGAGAAACACTGCCTTAAAGTGTCTAACATGAATGTGGAAGTGCTTTACCACAGTAGCTGATGTTCTTGATACACATGTACTTTAAGAATCATCTCTTTTAAGCATAGACTGCTACTTCATAATAAGGCGGTGCCATTGTTATAGATGGTAATATCTATGTGCATACACAGAAATACATATAAACATGCAAATAAGCTGATCTATCAAATTGAGATCTTTCAAATATGATCACATGTTTATCTGTGTGAGACAGCAATTATGCATAAATCCTTCTTTGGATAAAACACTATTGCTTTCTGAAGCTGTTATGAAACTGTCTAAGAGGTTCTCTGAGATGATGTTGAAGTGTGTACTGGTATTCTTTGTGTATCTTGATTCATGGCTGCTCATGGTATGACTTCACTATCTTCTGTATTGTGTTCTTTTGTTTCAGTCACATTTATCCTCTGAGTTTGCACCTGCCTGAGAGACTACTGGTCCTCAACGATCTTCCATAATCAAATAAACATTGAAAGTCAATTAACCTAGTCCATCACTAAATAATACTATTTCTTCATTTTATGTAATATCTAGGGCAATGAAAGATCAAGGAAAATAGTGTATGAGAAGAGATGCAGGACAGAATGTAAGTCTAATGACCCTGCTGGTGTTGTAATCACTAATGAGAGCTGGCCAAAATGGAGATCCTCAAAGAACAAATAATGTTCTACATCAGTCTCAGACTTCAGAACAAGTAGTGCAAATGACTCTAAATAGGTTTCAGTGCTAAATTCCATTTGACTGGCTAACTATTCAAATTTCAAATCTTGTGTCTGTAGCTATGACCTGTAACAGAATGAATTTTATATTATTCCAAATTATTTAAATACTTATAAATTTTCTGCATCTTAGTCTTTCTAGTTAATTTCCATGTAAAGTATGTCTCAACTTAATATCGTAAAGGGAAGGATTTAAATCATGTCAATAAATCTTCTTTGCTTTATTTTTTTCTCTTGTGTATATGGATATGAAAATACAGCCATATATACATTTAGTCAAATATATGTAATATATACTATAACATTATATATAACATATCAGTATTGTATATTATATATCAATATAAATCAATATCATATTACATATCAAATTTATATTAAATATAATATACAATATACACATTAATATATGATCATGTAGGATAGTGGCAAAGAAAGCTCTAGCTTGAATCAGATCTTGGTTTAATTTCCAGTTGCATCACTCTTCAAAAAGATAGTCAGTTTGGTTATTTGTAAAGCAGATGTCCTGATGCTATCCCCATCATACATCAGAAGCAAATAAAAATAAATAAGAACTTGGGGTGTGCTAGATAGTAGGCACTCATAATTTAAGATATAATTATTCATGAATTACTTTCTAAACACTAGATGTTATGACATGTTATATTGTTTAATGCTTCCAGTTTCCAGCCTGCACATCTTGTATTTAGTTCATTTAACATATGTGGCCAAAGTAAGTAGTGTGGTTGCATTTCTTTCCTGACATTGTTTGTGCTTTTTGTTTTCTTATAAATTAAAGCTATGGAAAGTTTCATACGCATTCAGAATGTATTATGTTCCAGGGTTAACACAATGAAGGCCTGCATACTGGTTGGCTTAATAAATGGAGATGTAGTATCTCTTGATTCTGGAGGTAAAACACAGTCAATTCTTTGCTTTGCCTACTCTAGTTCTGGGTGTCATTTAGACAAAATTCCTGATGCCTGGATTTAAATATTAAATGGTATTAGAAGATGTGACTATCACCTTACAATCTAAGATATTAAGTAAGGCTATGATAACTTTGTATATATTTACAATGTTGTTCCCATAGCCTGAAGAGACTAATACAGAAGAAAATGTCCTACCAAGTGACTTAGCTTCATCAAAGGTAGACAGAGCCTCTAGTTCTTCACACTACACTGTCACTGATACATCATTATACTGAAGGCTCAATTACCGAGCAACTATTGACAGATATGCCAGGCAGTGATGGTACATGCCTTTAATCCCAGCACTTGGGGAGGCAGAGGCAGGCTGATCTCTGTGAGTTCGAGGCCTGCCTGGTCTACAGAGTGAGTTTGAGGATAGGCTCCAAAGCTATACAGAGAAACCCTGTTTTCAAAAAAACCATATTGACAGATATTGTAAATTCATTAATAGATGTGTGTTGCTTTAATATAGGGCTTTTCAATGGCTTAATTTCTAAACAAAATGATCAGGATATAACATAAGATAATAATTGATATATTTCCATATTTCTAATAAATGAATTAAGACTTAAATATGACAGTCATATTTAAGTCAATCAGTACTAAAGTAATACCATCAGGGCCCAGGGAGGTAGCAGAGTTGGTAAACTACTTGCCTTGAATTGCCTTTCAATTATGGATATCAGAGTTCTATCTCAAGTACCCATGTAAATAGCTGGATGTGGTAATGCACACATATAATCCCAGAAACGTGGAGGCAGAAATAGGAGGATCTCTAAACCTTATTGGCTAGTTATCCTCCCTAACCAGCAAGCTTAAAGTGACAGATCCTGTATGAAACACAAGGAAGACATACACTCAAGCATGTCAGCTGTGGTTGATCTCTTGTTTCTACAAGCACATGCATACACAAGGTACAACCCTTACATAAGTAATAATGCCATCAGAAGAACAAGGATAAAGTAAATACCATGGAAATGATGTATCTATCCACCTACCCATTCATTCAGTACATAGGAAGTAAATTCCAATTATGTCTTTGTACCAAGAATTGTGATGGAAGAATGTACATGATTTGGAAATCTATACCATATACATCCAAATCAGAAAGTATTCTGGTAGAATCAAAGTTAGGAGCAATCTGACCAGTAAAAGTTACTCAAGATAAATCTGAGTACAAGACTATATAGATCAAAGGGTAAAGTATACATCGGAGTCCATAAACATGTCATATATAGAAACACCAAGAAGTTCAGCATGAATGAAGAATGATATATGAGGAGAGTGAGATTTGCTGAAGAAAGCAGCTGTTAAGATATGTGATGTGTGCATGAGTGTGAATATAAAAAGTTGGCACAGATGTTGTAGGGAAAGAGTGCTAGTTGATTGTGTGAGGATTGCAAGGAAGGTTGGCATTTCTGGTGCCCAGCATCATAGGCAGATATGGATAAAGATGCAAAGGTATAGCATCACTAAATGCCAAGCACAGCAGATAAGAGCATAGAGTGACAACATGTCCTAGTATGCTGTGTTTTTGACCAGTGCATGGGGTATTGGGTTAGGCTAGGAAAGGACAGACACATGAACATATACTAATTGAACTTTTAGAAAGAATACCTGAAGAAGTGATAGGGGGGCCTAGAATCTCAGACAAGATAAGAAAATTAAATCAGTAAGGATTTCACAACTAGGGAGGAAAATTGGAGATTCATTCATGTAAAAGCACACATGAGTAGAATAAGCAAGAGGAGTAATTGGGAGAACAAGAAGATTGGACAGTTATGATCACTGACTAAAATTTCTGATGATTATGTCAGTGTGGAGTATGCTGGATCACTATAGGGTTATAGGTTTTGACTTTGGAAGTAGGTCACAAGAGTTAAATAGAAGCAGATGTCATTTACAAGAAGGATGGCAAGAGAGGCAAGAATCTTCTTTGGATCTATTTCCATTGGACATTGGACATCAAAGATACCCAGAATGATGGCAAGACACAGAGTGGAGTGGATCTCATTGCCTTATAGTCAACTGATGATGAAAAGACTATCAACAGAACTAACATGATGCTGTGGCACACTAGTGTAGCTGGAGAGCTTCTCTCCAGGTCCCACCAAGCCCCGGCAGTCCCTTAGCACACTTATAAAATAAACATACAGATGCTTATATTATTTAAACTGCTTGGTCATTAGCTCAGGCCTATCATTGTCTAGCTCTTACTCTTATATTCAGCCCATTTCTATTAATCTATACTTCGCCACATGACTCATGGCTTACTGGTACCTTACATCTTTCTTGTCCTGGCAGCTGCTGCAGACAGGAGCCCAGATGGCAAGGGGCCAGCACTCAGGGAGGGGGGTACCTCACTCACAGCAGTTTTTTGCTGGTCTGGGGGCTAAGCTAGGGAACTGAGACCAGACTAGCTACTCCCTTTTTTTGGGAATGGAACCGTGTATGCATTCCCTGGTTATATGGAACTTTGCAGGCGGGTTAGGTACCTGCCAGCCGGGGAGGAGGCTGAGGGTGGGAGCCTTTGGAATTTGCCCCACGTGAGTGCCACACCATGGTCCTGTAACAAGAGGGTTCTCTACCGCCCGCCAGTTCCTGAGTAACCATTCTGAGGCTTATATTAATTATAAATGTTTGGCCAATGGCTCAATCTTCTTATTAACTAACTCTTACACTTAAGTTAATCCATTTCTATTAATCTTTATATCACCACATAGCCCATGGCTCACTGGTGCTCTGACATCTTGCTCCTTCAGTGGCTGCTGGTGGCTGCCTGACTCCCCTTCTTTCTTCCCTTCATTCATTTGGTTTTCCCACTCATATTTCCTGCCTGACTACTGGCCAGTCAGCTTTATTATTAACAATGAGAGCAACACACATTCACAGCATACAGAGGTACATCCCACATTAGGGTCCAGCTACTGTCTTCTCTGGTGCCAGCTGACCAAGTGCCTGAAAGCAGCATCATGAAGACAGCGAGGGGCTGATTCCATTTCAGATCTAGAGATTCCATTGGTCTCTAATAGCAAATGAAAGAATGAAGAAAGAAAACATATGCTGGTAACTTCAGGCCATGCTGCAACATGAATTTTTGGATAACTGATGGAGAATGGTGCAGTTTGACTATGGAGTATGATGACTTTGTCACAGCATAAATGAAAACAAAACATATCACCTTCCTCCATGACTTGTGGTTCTTTTAAGCTAAGGGATATTAATTAACATTCCAAAAAGATATCTCAATATACAGAGGATTATTAATGTAGAGTAGCAGTTATGGAGTGCTAGGTAGAGTGGATTAGTAGGAGAAATGATGTGAATTTAGAAAAAAAAAGTTAAGAGAGCTGTCTAAATTAAAGAACATGACATAAGGCACAGATCTGTGGGATGACAAAAGTTTGGAAACGGGGAAAAGATGGCTTGTAGATGAGGCATTATTACATCTTTATAGTGCATGGGAGATTGAACTTACAAACCCTAAGTCTGCTAAAATATTCGGTTTTCCTGATGGATATAGACAAGATTTGTCCAGAATTCTCAGAACTGCTCTCCTTGAATGACTTTACATTCTGGTTGATGGGAGATTGTTTTTAGGGATGTCAATCAAAGTTTGGCTGCTTATGAAGATGTCCAAGATTTGAAGACTACTGTAAAGGGACCTTGGTAGTTAGTGCTGCCCTCTGTAAGTTCATTTTAGCATAGTGAACAGTATATCTATGTTAAATTCTAATGGCAAGCCCTTCCGAATGCAACTATATTATGATTATATCCTATGGCAAAAAGAATATTTGGGTCTCAGGAGTTGAAATACAAATGCCTATGTCCCAGAGTGAATTGTTGTATAGCTTCATATTCTGAAGTAGCAGGCTTTACAAGTGAGTAAATAGTCCTACAGAGCTAGCAGTACACAATTCCTATACTTGCCCATATTTGTGCTCACTCTGCATAATCTCTCGTGTTCAACTTGTATAATGATGAAGTAGACGCCTTTCATAGAATAAACCAAGTCTAAAAACTTATTAATGAGACTGGATCTCAGCAGGATCTTGGTTGATCTTTTCATGTAAAGCAGAGGGTGCATTTTCAATAAAATCAAATGTGAGTTCTGAAATATGTTGGTTTTGTTTCATTGACCTATTATACTACTAGCCAGATAATTGATCTTGGATCACATTTTTAGCCTACCCAAATCTCAGATGAGTTGCTATACACTGGAAAAGCCATTAATATCTGTCACCTAACTTATGCTTACTTTGCTCAGTGTCTAGTTCTCAACATTGTCATCAAGACCAGAAACAAAAAATGTATAACTAATTGAATGATGCTACCTGTACCATAAGCTTCTAACAGAAAATACAGATTTGCTTATATAAAAAGAGAAGACTCATGGTCTTGACCTTGGTGAATTCACCAAGCATTATCATGACACCCTGTCAGAATGTACCTGGTTTTCACTGGGTCTTTCTGAATGCAATCCTCTGGACTTCTGTGTATTTATTAGGAGTTTTTATACTTGTAATATCTATGTTTGGAATGTATATGTGTTTTACTATATCAGGTCTGTGTTGTAATATTTAGAGTAAAACAACTAAATGATGCTGTGTCTTGACACAGAGTAAGATACTTCCCTCAGATGTCCCCTTTGCTCATGCCCTACTTCTGTCACTTCAAATTGGCATCCAAATGGCTTGTTCCTGCCAAATGAGTTACTTAAAAGATGAATATCAATTTATTTGAGTGGGCTTGAGTCAATGTTGTTCTGGGAAAGGTGTTAGTTAGCCTGCCACTCTGGTGATGAGCCAAACTGAGAAGCTGTCTTTGCAGGTAAAGGGCAATTTCCACAGAAGTTGTTCCATTCTTCTTTAAGACCAGACATGTAGCTCTATAATTGCCACAGATAGCTTTCTTGGTGCAACAATGACTTCTTAAAAAATATTTGTATTTGGATGTGTGTGCATGTTTTTCTGTGTGTACACGCATGCACGCTTGTCTGTACATGCATGGAGGTGACTCAAGGACATCAGATCCCTCAGAGCCAGAGTTACAGGTATTTTGGGACACTGGCCATATTATATGTATTCTTGGATCTGAGCTCTTTTTGTTCAATAATAATTGTACAACAAGTGCTCTTAACCATTGAACAATCTTTCTAGCTCCGTAACTGACTTTTATCATAAGTGATACTTTTTAAAGAGCTATAGCCTTTTCAATATACATTACTTTTATAAAGAAAAATTAAAAATTTAAATGTCCCATTTACTGTTAGTAGACCGAATAATAATGAAGATATCTGAATTAGTGAAAAGTATTTAAAAAATCACATGCATAGTATTTGCATAAGCAATATAAAGCACAATGAATTGGTTGCACAAGGCAAGGAGCCAAGATCTTAAAACAAAGCTAAGGCTAAATTAAAGTAAAAAGTATAACATGAATGAGGAATGGGCAATTGGCCAGACTTGATTAGAACTCAGACTATGTGCCAGGAAATTTGGGGGTTCTAAGGATTGGGGAAAGATCATAAGTAACTAAACATAAAAGATAATAATTGATTACAGGTAGATAATAACCTAAAAAGCAGAACAACTGTCAAAGCATTACAGTTAATGTTGAGAAAACAAGCCAGGGACCCAAAGTCAATAGAAACAAAAATAAAATGAAATAGTGTTTAAGTCCCAGTGTCCCAGAACCAGAGGGTGCTAAATGAACATTCAGGTTTTAAGGAGGTGGAGGGTTACACACACCTGCAGGGATGCTACAAATAGGAGTCAATTTTGAAAACCCAGTGAAGCCAACGAAGAATGTGCAGGGAATAAGAATTCATGAGGAAAATGAATATGCTTATACTGTCAGGGAAGTGGCTACCTGGGCAGAAGACTCTAAGCAGGAGACAGGTAAAGTTAGTAATAATCTGGTTCAAGAACAGTATAAAGCTGAGATCATTAGTGTAGTACCTCACTCATATGAGAATCACCTGAGTTTTCACAGATTTAGTCTCCATGAGGTTTATCTGGTTGATTTTTCACAAAAATAAATGACATTTTCCACAATGTGTCCTGTGGAGTTCTAGTCCTTTGGGGATGGTCTGTGTTTATACAAGCGTGTTGAGTTTTTACAGTTGGAGAATGTACCACATTTGATGCTCATGCTGCTTATTTTCCTATTTGATACTCGGGGAAGCTGAACAGTAAAAATATCCTGATGATTTTTGTTCTGCATTTCTGGCATTTCTAAAACTTAGTCCTTGTTAACCAACCAACTTCCCAATAATGTTTCTGTATCTACACTGCTCCTATCAGTTACTATTTTTCTGTTTGGAACATTGAACTTTGTAAGATATCCCCTCAGATTTGAAATAAACAGATATAAGCTAATGGTTAAATTTCTTTGTAGATAAAAATTCCTAGCTACTTTTGTCCAGCTGGTATAAAGTTTTTGGCATTTTAAGTGTTATGCATCAAGCTAAGATCGTATATTCAGGTAAATACAGATAATTCTAATGGGAACTTCCATAGTAATTGAGTTAAATTCATACTGTATGTCCTCTTCTCAAGTTCAGTTTTAAAAACATAAACTTGGTGATATTGTTGAAGGCTGAAACAGTATACATTCAACTGATAGCCAACTAGTAGAAGTGATTCTGTCAAGTCACTGATTCTTAAAGAGATTAATGTCCTCTATTCATTATAGCATTAAGAGTCCCCATAGAAACTCTGTGTGTGTTCTGATTTTTCAATACTTACATACTTGGAATCAATACA
The DNA here is from genome assembly GCF_049852395.1 of Peromyscus maniculatus bairdii. Classification (NCBI taxonomy): domain Eukaryota; kingdom Metazoa; phylum Chordata; class Mammalia; order Rodentia; family Cricetidae; genus Peromyscus; species Peromyscus maniculatus. The sequence goes on along the minus strand of NC_134864.1, from coordinate 33,891,900 downwards.
AGTTACATCATGGGTACCAGAAGCTATGTTCACCCTGAAGTCTGAGCTTTATCTTATTAACAAATTCATACCACAACTTTCTAGTGGGGTTACAAAATTTTGAAGGACTGAAACTGTTAAAAAAAATAAAATCTCTTGGGGATTTGCATAGGAGCATACATATTCCTGAAATTGAGTTAATTCAGTCTATGTATGCACAAAGTAATACAAAAATCCAGCAAACAAAAGTTAAGAGCATATTTGCCTATGCTTCCTGAGAGCTGTCTGTCATTCTAAGTTGGGTGAATTCACATCTATGGTGATAAAGATTGTAGACATTTAGTTCGTTTCAGTCAGTGTTGGCTGGGAGTGACTTGAACAGTATCACCCTCTCCACTACTTGTTCGCCAAGTCATAGCACCACGCAAAAACAAACCGGGATTCAGAAATGCAAATACTCTTCTGCTTACTTTGGAGACAGTAGTGTGATGGATGTAGCATGAGAGAAGACACTTTTTGTTTCCATGACTGAGTGCTGTAAACTCACTTCAGAAACCCAGAGGAAGAAGGACCGAGACTCTGGGCCAGTCATCCTCCCTTGCCTCAAGACTATGAAAGATACAGAGTGGAGAAAAAAATCACTTTCTATATGCTCTTGTTTTGACCAAGTCCTGTGTTATTCTGTGTATCCACTTTGACTACATGCATATAGCTAACCCTCAGAAAGCATTGTGTTTGGAGGAAAAACATATTTTTGAAGTATATGACAGGCTGTATTTGCAGTATTTACAGTATTTACTGTAGAAGACATTAAAATCAAGCTTATGTTTTTAGTATTAGTGTATTTACAGTATTTGCTGTAGAAGACATTAAAATCAAGCTTAGGTTTTTAGTATTACAATATTTACAGTATTTGCTGTAGAAGACATTAAAATCAAGCCTAGGTTTCTCATAATGTCTATAACAATGATTCTAAGTAGATAATGCTAACTTACCTTTCCACTAGTTGCCAATCTATCACCTTCACCAGACTGCCAAAGTATATTAAAAAACAAACAAACAAACGAATGAACAAACAAAAAACTCTTTTAATGAATCACAAAAATCATGTCAATTTAACATTAAATGGCTGTGCCTCACTTTCATATCTGATACTTTTTTTTTGCATTTTTATGGAGCCCTTAAGCATTATTTTATGACTATTGAAAGACAAAGTATTCAAGATTGTACTCAGAAAAGATAGCACAAATGTCTCTCTGTGTGTACATGTGTGTGTATGTAATTCTTGTATGTTGAAATTTGCATTAACTGAATTCAGACGCAAATGATCAAGATATATGATTTTTGTAACCTATGATTCTTTCTAAGCTGGCACTTAAATGATAAGGGCTGAAAACAAATATGTGCATCTAAATTTGGGTTAAAACTACAATAAATTACAGTTAATATAGCATGTGAAATATTACAAAGAAGAAACTGAAAATGAACTATCTTTAATTAGAAAGGTGTGTTAACATGTAAACGCAAAATCCAGATAATTTCCCCTCCTAGTTTTTGATAAAATACTGATTTACTTATTCATAACAATCTTTACCTCTACCTTGAGTTACATACTATTTCAGTATTTAAATTTCCTTATATATGAAACTTGCAAAAACCCCCATAACATTCCTGGTATGAGTTAGTAACTAAATGACTTAAAATCATATGGAACTTGAGAAGTATACACTAAGTATTAGCTGTTACCAGTTTTCATTCACCCACCCATCCATCCATCCATCCATCCATTTATCCATTGTATTGCTTTTGCTCTGCTGAATCTAGGGAATCAAAACAAATGTTTGTGAAAAAATTCAACTGCTCTTTTGATTAAGTTAAATATGTATGTAAAATGGCTGGAAAGATGACTTGGCTGAGTGCTTAAGAATACTGGCTTCTCTTGCAGAGGTGCCAGGTTAAATTCCTGGCATCCACATGGTGTCTCACAGTCATCTTTCACTCCAGTTTTATGGAATCCAATGTTCTCTTCTGACCTCCGTAAGCATCAGGCATGCACATAATGCACACATACACATGCACACAAGACACAAGTATTGAATACCCAGGAGTCCTGGGGATTTCACTACTTCTGGCATGGGATATCTAAGGGAAAAATCTACATGCACTATGCTTTTATGTCTGTCAACTTTATTCCTCTAAGACAAAATTCAGGACAAGAATAACTCTAGATACACCAAGCTCTTTACTCGTCTACTTTATTTCTCTGGGATAGAATCCAGTCTACATATCTTCAGTTCTGTCCAGTTTCCTAGCTTGTAGTCTTGCTAATGACTAAACTCCTGTGCTTCTAGACTCATCTTCCTCCTCCATTTCCTCATTTCCCATTTCCACTACTCCCTACTCCACTTCTCTCTACTCCCGGCACTCAGAAAACTCTACCTGAGATCTGCTTAGCCTCTACAGAACTTCTGTCTTTCTCTCTTCTCTCTTGCCATCCCATTCTGTCTATCTCTACAAAAAAAAAAAAAGCCTACCCTTTCTTTCCCTCACTATGGTTCTCTGCCTCCTCAGGACTGTTCCTTCACCCTACCTTCCACCTTGATGTGTGAAAACCTCTTTTGTTCTCAGTCAGTTGCTCTGGAGAGCCACTAGACCTCAAGGTGAGGATATGGTCTGAGCTTCATTTGCACAAGAAACAAAGCGATGAGTCTCCCACCAGTTTGTCTCTGCCTACTGACCTTATCCAAGTACTGGCTCCAGCAGAGTTTCAGCAGGTCTGGGGATCTGAACTGTTAGCTAAATGGTCTGGAAATATTTTGGCATGCAAGAATTTCATAGCAGAAGACAGCTGAAATATTAAAGGCTGGATAGCACCAAATAGTCATAATAAATGGCTTGCCTTTTGACAAACCGTTGGCTGGTCAAAGTATAGCTTTAATACACAGTTGAATCTTTATAATATATTCTTGTGACCCACAAGACACACATACATATAAAACAAATGAAATCTAAAATACTCATATCAATTAAGTTAAACAGAATCACAGAGTAGGATTACTAACATGAATTATATCAGAAATTAGAAGAACCGTTACTGTGGTGTCCCGAAATAAGAAGTTTTAATTTGAAAGTTTTCATTTCATTGTGAATGCAGTGGCATACTATTGATGTATCAAAAACATCATATATTTCAAAGAAATTGAAATTTCACTGTTGGGTGGTAAATGGTCTATGTACAGCAGCGGGGTAATTCATAGGACTACAGGATTAATATTGCTGCTGCCAACTTTGGCTATTAAGGAGACCAAAGAGACAAATGGATTCAGAAGGTTTATTACTTACACAGACAATAGTAGCAACACCAGAATGGTGTTCACTGTTAGTGTCCCTAGTTCAACAAGATAAGTTAAGTCTACCAAGAGGCCAAGAGAATGGCAGTACACTGCTCTTACACTTTGAAGTCAACACTAAACCACGGGCAAGCTATTCCGTAGACCTACAGTGTATTGTGTATCTCTAGCCTAAGGTAGAATGGGGAGAGCAAGATCAATGAGAAGTTACCTCAAGGTAGCTCCTTACCAGATTGTTTACCACTCACTACACTCCAACAGAATTTAGAGGATGTTCTGCAAAAAATCCAAGGAGACAACAAGCCAGCCCAACCCATGTGATGGACACCTTGAAAGTCATCTATGCAACTGGTATGTTCTAAGCTGTTTTCTGGCCCTATAGGATGGACCCTAGTATCCTTTGATTCTAAAGACAGATACTTCAATTTCTTTCAGGTTATTTTATGTAAACTATATTTTTGGTTTGATTGTATTTTTCTATATTTATTTAATTTCTATTAATAACTCAAATTTTATATCTGCTTAATTTATCTTAAAACACCATGCCATTTGGTACTAATACAAAGATAACAGAGGTTTCTGTATTAAGGCAATATGATTCACCTATGAATCAAAGAGTTTGTTCCAAACCAACCAAATCTAATGCAGGAGTGAACAGGAAATATAAAGAAAATATAAACAAGGATAAGGTAATTATATTCTAAAACTGATGGTTAAACCCTCAAATCCGTTGCCAATTTTTTTAAATCTGTAAAGAATATGTAACAAAATGGGTGGATAAAAGAGGTTGAAAGATCAAATATAATAAATCTGTGGTACCCAGAGTACCGAAGCACAAGGATCGTAGAAATGACTGGGGAATGGTAAAATCAATGGCTTCTACATCCCACTGCATCATTTATGCTTAATTCAATATAAGCAATTTGAACTTATAGCTCCCTGACCAAAAGATTATAGCGGAAGATTCTGACAACAGTGAGAGCAGTTTCAAGCAGCTGTTCAAACAGACAAAATCCATGCATGTTCTCGGTGTTCTCAGGTCTGACCTTTACTGGAAAAAGAATGATGTGAGGATTCCGTTTGGAGTGGAATTTAGGAAGATAGAACTTGTATTGGAAAGACAAAGGAAGCTGAGAAGCTGTCCTGGTTTGTCATCACGAAAAACTGGCCTGTCCCACTGTTGTGCCCAGATCGTGACCCCCAGAGAGACCACCAAAGACGAGCATGCCGGAATGCAAAAGCAAGGTTTAATTCTGGATATACAAGCCTAGGAAGGGACTTCGTCCAACAGATCCAACACAGTAGAGGCTGGTGGAAGTGCCCACCTTTTGCAAGCTCAGTTTTTAAAGGCAAAAACCACAAGGTTACATCATTTAGGAATGCTAGTACCGGTAGAATTCTGATTGGCTCACTTTTAGGGGCTTTCTAGAAATCATGGCTTAATCTTACTTCTAAGGGAGTGTTTGCCCGCCACTGTTTCTCATTGGCTGCCCTCAGGTGGGGACATTTGTGTGGTCAGTTACCCTGGAAACCAGGGGAAGGACATTCTATAGTCCGGCAGTCATTACCTCGTGACTACCTTGTGACTCTGTACTTTTACACTTCCCAGTTTCTGGAATCTGAACTGACTGGTTTTAGTAACTCATGGTCTGTACCTAAAAGGAGATATCTCAGGCCTTAGTTTTAGGATGAAAGCATTTTGGTCTTATTTCTAAGATGGCTCATTTTGATCTCACACAACTTTGCTGGCAAAATACTGCTGCACAGCTAGGGCTGGGACCAGAGATCCAGCATGGTAGGATGCAAAACACAGAAAGCATTGTCTATAGAAAGAAATTCAGAGAGTGGGCCAAGTGGAGAGGGCCTGGGATTGCTCTGACAAATTACCATACCACCTACGGCTCTTGAGGACAAGAGCTATTCAGTGATAGTCACAAGTGATTACATAGATAATTGGGATGAAAGGGATTGAGCATAATTAAGGGATTATAGGAACATAGGGAGATCATTTAAACCCAAAAAAGAAAGGTAGAGAAGTAAACCTGCTTTTTAAACAGATATCTTTGTTTAAGGTTTTGTTTGCATGTGCACGCATGCTTGCATATATGTATGCACCACATGCATTCAGTGCCCTTGGAGGACAGAAGAAGGCACTAGATATCTTAGAACAGGAGTTACAGGCAGTTGCAAGCTATCATGTGGATTCTGGAACCCAAACCTGGAATCTTTGTGATAGCAGTAAGTGCTCTTAGTCACTGAGCCATCTTTCCATCCCCAGATAGCTTTCTTTTGATGGAACACTTGAATCCATGTGTTCATTTTTTGCATGATAGCATAAAAAGAGCTATGTGAAGCAATTGGCTCTAAAACAAACCTCTTATAGTGAAGCTATGGATTACAATGTCTCAAAATGATTGACTTGTAAAGCTTAATTAATGTATGCTCTGCCTCCTAGGGATGTATACACACATTCAGGCTTAAATGACCCCAGTAGTGGTAGACTCCATCCTATTTCAGAGAACCCACACTTTAAGCTGCAATTTCTAAGCTTTCAAATTATCCTCACTACTTAGAAGCACTGAATGGTGACAAGCCATTGTTTTCGTCATGCTTCGGAGTCAGTATTAGCCAGTGGGGATTCAGTGATGAAGTTCTAAGTTTAGGCTGTTAATTTTCAAGTCAGTTTTCAAACTGTGAGCTTTGTTTTCCGTTCATTACTCTCCTGGTTGGTGTCTACTCAAATCTACACCCACTCTGATGAGTAAAAGGATACAACTGTGTTTATTGCAAGGAATTTCTGTACAAACTATGTGGTAAACTTCTGGAGCCAGTAAAATGTCTTTGCTATAGTGCCTCATGGCATGGTATAGAATTCAACAGACAGATCACACACATTTCCTAATAAGTAAGAAATAAGAAATATGGGTGTTAAACTCATCAAGTATGGAAGGTGCTGCCCACATATTCTTGTATGTGTGACCTTTCAACTGGAACATGGCCAACTTTTGCTTTTAAAGAGGACTAACTTTCCTTCTCCCAAATATTATCAAACGTCAATAGGTCCTTTGACAGGGGTAGGAGTTGGTGCCCATCTCACCTCTCCATGCTGAGATTTTGTCTGGCTTGAACTTGTACATAAGTCATGCCCATATCACAGTTACTGTGAATTTGTATTTGTAACTGTCCTACTGTGTCTGGAAAATGTTTTCTTAAAGTCATTTACCACCTATAGTTCTTATAATCTTTCTACCCCTCTTCCAGAAAAATCCCTGAAACTTGGGAGGATGGGATCTGATCTAGATGTCCCCTTTAGGATTGAACAAAAAAAGAAAAAGGAGGAAGAGGCCACAAAGTTGAATGAGTAGGGAAAGGGGGTGTGGATTTGTGAAGAGTTGGGAGAGGGCAGTGAATATGACAAAAATATATTGTACAAAAATCTCAAAAAACTAATAAAAATGAGAAAAATATATTTTCAAAAATTATAAGTACAGAAATGCATACTTATTGTGTACCTAACAAGTAACAGATGTTCTCCTGGTCATGAAATAATAAATCAGAAATGGGTAAAATCCAAGAATAATGTAAAAGGACTGCATTGAAATATTTGATGTTCCCTCACCAGCAGTCAGTTAGCCTGGAATCCAGCTTTTCTTTTACTGTAGAAGTTCATTGCACAAGGACATTAGGAGAGGTGACTGAAGTCATGTGTTCCACACACTATCAGTCTAATAAGCTGAGTAAATACAAAGAACTCATATTATTGTAGGTATCACACACTATTTAATAACTGACTTTTTCTTTTGGAATAGGGTCTCACAACTGCCCAGGTTGTAATTTGATAATCCTCCCTCCTCAGCCTTCTGGTTGCTAAAATTACAACTATGAACCACCCTGTCCAGTTATAAAACTGTTTCTTGATATGCCGCAAAACACAATATAAATAATATTGTAAGATTATTAAATTTATATAATATAGAATAAAAATTCAGTATAATAACTTTAATTCTGAAGCATTAACCCTTTTTAATTCCCTGCCCATACAGAGCACTTAACCTGCACACAAGATGTGTGTGTTTGCATATATGTTTTATTTATTCTTTGAGAATTATACACTGCATGATTTATCATTTTTTTCCTGTCCCTCAACTCCTCACAGATTCTTACTCCCCAACCACCCATCTTTATTTGCTTTTTTTCTCTTAAACAATGTAATGCCACTAAAAACACAAGGAGTCCAATTTCTGTTGGTCCATTATTCCTGCGTATGGGGCTTGACCTGGAGACACATAACAGTTTTTAATGCGCAGTAATCAGTCCAAGTTATCTGACCCTTCATAATTAAGTATTAGATAGTACTTTTTAGGGTGGAGTCTGAGGAACCAAAGGAAGATAACACAGTGTCCTGATCCCTACTTTGAGAACATATATAACTTTGGGAAAAGATGATACAGATATAGAAAGATAACTGAAAATCCCCAGGAGGATGAAGCATGACCCACCTTGGTGTGGGTAAGTCAAATGTGGATCAGAAAGCAACGTCATATTGGAGTCAGGAATGGTGCCTTTAGGCTGGGAATGTGGCATCAACAGAAAATTAAATCTTTTTCTTAAAATTATCATATGAGAAATTAAATTTAGTGGGTGTTTCTAGAGCCAGAGAAACACAAAAGTGCTCTTCTTTCTGAAAATACGGGGTTAGTCTCTAGCAAGGATGGGACAAACACCCAAGTTAAAATTTCTTAGTGGGATTTTTTTTTAATTCAATGAAAAGAGAATCATGGCAACATGGGCTGGAAAGATACCTCAGTGGATATAAATGCTTCCTGTGTAAGTATAGGAACCTGAGTTTGGGTCCATGTAAAGCCACACATAGTAACACACATCTGTAATCCCAGCTCTTTTATGGCAAGATTGGATGATCAGAAAGAAGCTCTTAAAAATCATGGGCCACCTACCCTGGTGTTTACCAAGGTGAACAATAGAACCTTCATCTTAATCAAGGTAAAATTGAGGACTGAGACTGTCCTCCAGCCTTTTCAGGCAGGATATGCACACACACGCAGACATGAACACACACGCTACACACACCTCCACAGATGCATATACAAAAAGAAACAGCAGCAACAGAAACATCTTCGGGTTCAAACTAAGGCATTTAGAGAAACAACACATAATATTAGTAAACAGTGATAGCTATGCTCTTGGCACCTCTTAAAGTCAGTTACTGCAATTGCAAAATGGGGAATAAAACTGCTGAGACAAACGAATTAGTGTGATTACACACACACACACACACACACACAAACACACACACACACACACACACACACACACACACACACACACACACACACGATGCTCATAAATATGCCAAATACCCTGAAAGTGAAGATGGTTAACCTTGTGTATGTATATGTGTGCAGATGTGCATGCAAGTTCATGTTTGTATCAACACATTACATTACATATGGGCTCTGGGGAGTAAGCTCAGGTCCTTGCAGTAATAGGGTAAGCCACAAGCTTTACCAGCTAAGCTATCTCCCCAGTCCCCAATAGCATCAATGTTGGCTTTGTTAAGCCTCTAACTACACATACCTGCTACCTCTTACCATCTTTCAGGAGTTACAGGGTATCTAAAATATCCCAGGTTGAGGGCCAGTAGAAAAGTATCTTTCTTCAGTCATGCCTCTCACTGATCTTTTCTTCAACCATCTGCTATGGCCAGAAATCTCCCATATGTGACCAAACCTGAAGGCTCTTTATGAGAATATTTGTGGTGCATGTGAGAAGATAGCACTTAGAGTTGGGAAGGGGAACACTCCAGAAAGCAGTACATGGGTGCCATGGTCATGTAAAGGCATAGTATAGTTAGCAGCAAACAAATAAACTAATGTGATCCCTAGTAAGAGTGATTAAAAAACAAACAAACAAACAAAAACAATGAATGAAGCTACAGTGGAAACAGGAACCAGGTTGTTGTGGCCTCTCATTGTGAGTAATTGAGGGGACAGGAGGACAAAGTGAGACAAGCTTGGGGCAGAAGAACCTATTATATCCACCAGGTGGCCACAGCATAGTAAGAACTCCAACTGTCCCTGTCCACAGTGAATGACAAAAGCCTTTATGTTCTTAATCTTTCAACAGTTTTGGTTTTCTCCTATGATAAACATACAATGGGGAGCATAAACCTAGTGCTTTTGTATAGAAAATTATTTTGTTGTAGCTAAGGAAGACGACAAGGTTTTTTTTTTTTTCTTATATGCCAATGATTTATACTTGGCAAAGTGCCATCACTACCAGTAAGGGTAATTTAGAGACTGGAAAGTATTGCTCTGCCTTTTAAAACCATGTGTATATAATAAGAGCTAGCAGATGATGTATTCTTTACGGAAACCATTACCGAGATTGTAATTTAAAGTAACAGGTGGACCACTTTAGAGCAGATTGGGGCTGCTCGTTAACTCTATTTCAAATCTCACATCACCTCCATTACTCATTTTTACTCAGGTACTAATTTGGCAGCATTTAAGAAATGGTATATAAAAGTAATGGATGAAACATTGTGTTTCTTGGTTTCAGAACTCTGTCATAAAATATGTTAATAAGGATGAAATATCCATTCATTTGTACATTTATTCAGCAACCACATTATGACTTTCTCCTAAGCCAAGTTAATTTGCTTTGTATTAATCTCTTTAATCATATCAATGACTGAAGAAGGTAGTCAACCTTTTATCTTCTCACCTTTAACAAATACATACAACACAACACAGCACACCACACACACACACACACACACACACACACACACACACACACAGGTAGAAAGCACACATATTTGTGTGTAATACCTACTGGTAACCATTCATCTTGATGCATGCAAATGTAAAGTCTCATTTTTAGAAGCTGTGGAAATATGCCACTTCACACACATTGCCACAAACCAATTTTGATGTTGAGATGAAGAGACCAAATTTATTTACAGCTCTACGTTCTAAAAAAATTTGATTCAAATTCAAGTTCTCTACTCATTATTTAGGATAGTTTGGAATATTACTGACCTTAATTTCTCTAAACTTGTACTGAAAATGCAGTTTACAGTAGCATCTACTCAAGGAGTAGTTGTGTATCAGTAAGATAGGGTAAAAGCTGCTAAGGACATGTGGTAAATGCCAAAGGCACTCAATAAAAGCTATCCATTGAGTTTAACCAATCACACACTCCTGTGCAGTACGCATCAGAGCTGGTCTCTCTGCCTCAAGTTGGACAGGTGAAGAGGGTGGGGGCAAGGATGACATTCTAGCTTCCAGGGCACCTCATTGGGTGCTTGGGTAACTCTTCTGGAAGACTGGAAATATTTCATAAGACAAATAAAATCTTTTCTCTATAATAGCATTGCACAGATATCAGGCCGTCCCCTGAGAGCTTCCCTTTCTACTTCTTATTCCTCTTTCTTTTGTTATCCCTTAAATGCTTAAAGATAAGTGACATTTCTCTCAATTGGATTTGTTCTGAGTAGCATAAGGGAGCCTAAAGCTTTGCTTTAATTAATCTCTTGTTATTGTTTATTCTGGTTTATTTCTTTTTAAATCAAGTTCAAAAGTCAATAAAATTGGGGCTTGGAGAGATGACTCCGCTGTTAAAGGTACTTGCCGCACTTCCAGAGGACCTGAGTACAGTTCCCCTAACAAAGTCTGGCAGCTCACAAAGGCCTGTGATTCCAGTTCCAAGGGATTCAGTGCCCTTGATCTGACCTCCATGGGTACTTGCATGCAGATTATTGTCTCTCACACATATACATACATTTTAAAAAATCTTTTTAAAAGTCATAAAAGCTTAACTGAGAGAAGAGAGGGGGAGGCAGGGAGAGAGCTGAGTTGTTAGCTCTGGAGTGAATCTTGGCCTTTGAAGGCAGTCACAAAATGACTGTTTCAATATATTGCCTAAATTCACTCATAACTAACCATTATGAATTATTTTAGGAGACTTTCAAATTCAATTAGCACACCCTGCTCAGAGATAAAAGGAGGCATGTAATTCAGCTGTATGTTGTGTCTGAATTTTCATTTCCAAATATAGGCATATTCTAGATGAAACTCAGAATGCAAAGCTTCTGGTTTCGCAGATTAAAATTCTACCAATGATTTGAAGTATAAATGTTGATTCATTGTTGTATAAATAAAAGTATGATCGTGAAAGCTGTTAATGTCTTTCACCCAAACGCTAATGAGGGCCTTTCAAACAGTGAAATAAACAGGGTAGCGTATTGACAGCTAATACAAATGTTTATATTAAATTAGAGAGTGGTGATTGTATCTATGTTTCTCAGACTTCAATCTTGCTCCCCAACTGGTGTTTGTATGTTGGGGGGGGGGCGGAGCTAGAAGCTCATATTCTGAGTCAGTGAGTTTGGTTCTCAGATCCTGTTATGTCTTGAAAGTTCTCAGGTAGGGATTATGTCTGAAAATATTAAATCTGGATTGTGAAAATGCATAACCAAATATAAATAAATAAATAAATAAATATGCATAACCAAAATGACTCCACAAAAGCCCAGAATATAATCCTGATCAAAGCTGTTAAAAGACCCAGTCTGTTCATTTTAGAGTATAGTTAATATTTTTGTGTCATAACACATAACGTAAAACTTGATTAATAGGTTTATTAGGAATAAATATCAAAGAAACAGTCTTTTTTAAATAAAAACATGGGTTTATTTTTATAGGCTAGAAAGTCAGTTCTTTGATTTTTGGAGAAAGGGTGTCACATAGCTCAGGTTAGCATCAAAACTGCTGTGCCTTGAACTTCTAATTCTCCAGATTCTGCCTCTTAAGTGCTAGGCTTTCAGGCCTGTGCTTCCTGCCAGGCTTAGGAATTCCAATCTTAACAGTGCATTCTCTTTGTAGACAGAAGAATAACTTCCTGGAATGTCCACATCATATCCCTCAGAATGTGCTTGCAGATATATTTTACATTGTGAAATAAAGAGAAAATGATATTAAAGATGGGTTGAAGTAGTCTGAGTTTCTAACTGCAAAATAAGAGGATTATTCTGAATTTCCTGGGTGATCTTGTTTAGCTGCACGTTGTAGCTAGAGTTTTCCTGCCTTACCCACAGTCAGGACAAATCTTTGTGACCTGCCAGTCCCACAGCCGCTCAGACCCAACCAAATAAACACAGAGACATATATTGCTTACAAACTGTATGGCCATGGCAGGCTTCTTGCTAACCGTTCTTATAGCTTAAATTAATCCATTTCCACAAATCTATACCCTGCCACGTGGCTCATGGCTTACTGGCATTTTCCCATGCTTCTTGTCCTGGCGGCTGGCAGTGACTCCTTCTGCCTTCCTGTTCTTTTATTTCTCCCCTCTGTTAGTCCCGCCTATACTTCCTGCCTAGCCAAGGCCAATCAGGTTTTATTTATTGACCAATCAGAGCAACTTGACATACAGACCATCCCACAGCACAGCCAAGTGCAGACCATCTCAGACACCTGCACTCAGGCCCGTGGTCCTAATCATCCTCTATGTGGACCTGCTGGGTAAAGCCATGAGGAACCCAAGGACGGGCTCCCACAGGACATACAGAACATCCCATAGCTGCAGGTTACTTAAATGGAGAGCACAGTAATGAGTCTGAGTGACGGCCTCTGTTAGGACTCAGCTTGCCATTGTTGGCTTTGAAGACGGTGGAAGGATCAAGGAACCAAAACCTAAGCAGGTTTCAGAAGTGGAAATAGCAAAATAACAGATTCTTCCTTAAAATGTCTATAAAGATAAGCTGATGTTTTAATTTTAGCCAGGGTTGCCTCATTTCAGACGTTGAAATTCCCATACCATATGGAAAATTAGTTCATGTCCTTTTAAACCTCCAAATTTGTGGTCATTTGTTAGAGTAGCTTTAGAAAAGCATGATGATTGTCATTCACTGTATCCCTTTTAACTTGTGGCCATGCCCCATACCCTCAAAATGTACACTGCTGACCTTTCCCCGTTTTCATACTCATGTTCTGAGTGATGCATTTCCCACTCAACACAGACACCATTTAATGCCCCTACCTGAGAACGAGTAGTTGCCTTCTTTTAATATATATTTCAATTAATGTTGCCTCACAATTAATCATGAAATTTTATTTCTTTGGGCCAGATTAATAACAATCAGTGACTTACGACTTTACCCACAAGAAAACTAGGGTATATATGTGAGAATACCATACTGTTTTTCTTTTATTATGTTTATAGTTTTAAATGAGTTTGTATAAGAAAGATAAAACAGTAACACAAGTTTTAAGTAAGAATAGAGTGAACACTGGCGGGTTGGGGGATATCCTACACCCCCTTCCTTCTACAGAATAATATTCCTACCCTTCTGTGGTAATAGGACTACCCATGGAAGTGTTTGAGATGCTAAGTGCTGATTGATTTGAAGGTTTAGCCATTACTAAACTTGAGGATCATTGAACAAGCTCTTAGGATGTTAACATTGACTAAGTAAAATGAAGACTGATCATTAGAAAATAAAATTTAGAGTCTTGCCATGGGTCCATTCTCATAATTAGGAGCCAAAAGAATGGTTCCAGGATTTCAAGAAACACTGGTTCAGATGAAAATCAGTAAGTCCGTCTACTGGCAGGTTGGTCTCTAAAAGACACACCCATTTAGTTATTGTTTCTGTGAAGAGCTCAGATGTAAGACAGTGGCCACATATTACATATCACCAGTTTATCCCGATATAATTAGCAGTGGTTTGCCCTGCTCTTTGGACAATGCTCTGAACCAAGGAGAAATGGCTATATCCAATATGGCTTATCTTTGCACACAGTTTAGTTCATGAGACTGTATCTTATGATGGGTTGTTTGTCATTTATAGTTACGCCATCTCTTTCACAGACCAAAAGTCTGACTGTTCTACTGACTGGCACAGTGTCTCCTCAAGACTGAGAACATGAATTGGCCTGCCTTTATCTTCTGTTTTTTTTTTTTTAAATATTTTTATTTTATAATTAACTTAATTTCACATATCAGCCACAGATTCCCCCGTCCTCCCTCCTCCCACTCCCCAGCCCCCCACCCCACCAATCCACCCCTCATTCCCACCTCCTCCAAGGCAAGTTGTCCCCTGGGGAGTCAGTCCAGCCTGGTAGACTCAGCTGAGGCAGGTCCAGTCCCCTTTTACTGATTCATAGGGTCTTTTTGGAGGCACTATTCTGTTCCAGACCCTGATCCATCACTGTCCCAGAGTGACTGCAATGCACACTTTGCTTGGCTTATATTATCCCTTTCATATTGAACACTACTCAGTTATAAAAGTAGTGTAGGATAGAATAGAATACAATGGCTAACAGTCCTTTAAAACAAAAGACATACTAATGTACCTTCAGAAACGTCTAGGAAGCCTCAAACTTACACAAAACTAGAGGCAGCTAAAGAATGCTGGGAGTGAGAGAAATAGTCTTCCCCAGATAAAACACACTAACTGACTAGCCAATTCCAAATCATCAGCATGAAAACATACATACAAGTGATGTTTATATTTGGGAAAAATATATATTAAAAATTAATGAAAAGAGAGGCCATGAATTTGAAAAAAACAGAAAGGAGGATTATATGGGCATATAAAGCTTGGAGGGAAGAAAGGGGAAGAGGAAAGATATAATTAATTATATAATAAAAGAAATAATTTAAAAAATAATTAAAAAATACATTATACTGAAAGAATTTATTGGGGTTGGAAAGATAGCTCAGAAGTTCCATATTGCTTTTACAGAGGACCAAAGTCTGGTTTCTTAGCATACATGTCTGGTGGCTTATAGCCACCAGTAACTTCAGCTCCAGGGCATCCAACACCCTCTTCTGGATTCCACAGGCATCTACACTCACACCTGAACATTCCTACACACACACACACACACACACACACACACACACACACACACACACACATCATTAAAAGTAGAATAAATCTTTTACAATGTTCTCAGCTTTACTGTTAGAAAGACACAGATATTTATTAGTAAGACAATGAAGAATCTACCAGTCCTTCAACATATATTCCTTTTCTGATAAAAGAGGAAAGAACCCATACTTTCAACTTATCCCCTAATTTTAGATCTTATTGTAGTTACCCACTGAAAATCAACTACAGGGGAAAATATTTTATTCCTAGAACTGCAGAAATCACTTTTGTACATAATGTTAAAAATCTCAATGTAATTAAACCTCAAAAAAAGGAACGGAGAAATGTCTTAACCCGAGGTCTGCCAAATAAGATGGACTCTTGTCAATTTCCACACGCATGAGTGTGTTTAACTAATAACAATTATGATTGAACATAAGACTTAATTATGCTATATGCCATTTCATTGGCCCCAAGAGTGCATTTGTAAATAAATTTGATTCATTTTCATGTTAATGAAGACCAAAGGTCGTATACCAGGCAGGTAGAAAAAGGACAATGCTTAATGAAACATTTGCTTTTCTGTATTAAAGACTACAGGGGGAAAACAACCCTCTTATAACCAAATGAGTCCACTGTGGTGAGACTACTCATACTTTGTTTTGTACAACAAAAATTTTTGATAAGAAAGAAATAATTTGGAATAGTTTCTAAGAAATTTTTGACAGTTGATTGGACCCTTGACTCATTCTTTTTTTCGTAGTTAACATCATTTATATTGTTACAACAGAATTAATTTTCGCTGATACTTAAGAAAAGATGCAAACAATGCACAATGTCAAAGGAAATTCAGCTAGAGGTGTATTTAAGAAAGTATATGTAAATTAAACATTTTCTGTAGCTTTGTTTAAGATTTTGGAATGCATGTCAGAATCTATAGTCCAGAATCTATACTTGATTGTTTTTATAAAGTCAGTGTTACTACTGGCATCTTATGCTTTTATTTAGAAAAGATTAAAGAGTTCTTAATTTTAATAGAATACAACAAGGCTTAGTTTTGTTTGATTAGAATTAGAAATAATGGGACTTTTGCTTGGAATGTTGATTTCTGAATGCTGATTCCCACCAAAGAATGTCCTAGTAGGTACTGTGTTATGCTAGAGCATGTATCTTACTGTTTTTTTGAAGTGTTGCTAGGCAGGTGCTTGGAGGAGTGCTTCAGTTCACTCTGTCCCACCTTTAGCATCTGCAAATTAAAATTCATGAAATATATTTTAGTTCACTGAAATATAAATGTCTAATTTCTTCTTACTATTTTAGTCAAGAATCTTCAACATATTTATTGGCTTATAGTGGTGTTTAACTCTGTTTCTTCTCCTCAAGACCAGCAGGGAGAGAGTGAACAGCCATGCCTTACTCCAGCATGGATGGCATGCTCTGAGTGAGGCCTATTATCAAGTGTTTTGTTGATGTTCTCTGCTTCCAGTTGACAGCCCCATACTTAGTCTCTTCCAGATTGTCTTTGTATAGCCCAAGACTTATCCACGTTCCCTGGTGTTAAACTATGTGAGTAGAAGAAATGGAGAGTGAGGAATAATTTGTAGTACTCTCTGCCTTGTGCCATAACCACCTAAAATTCCACCAAATATAGCTTAATATTTTAACTCATTGCTAATACTAGTGTTAAATTATGTGTATTTTAAACATTTATTTCATAGTTGAGTAGTGGGTTGTGGTATTATTGCCATGAAGCTGTATTTATCTTACCTAGTACAGTATTGCTCTTAGAGTTTGGGTTTAGTATTGTAGATAGGGTGGCTTGTTCATCTTTATAATCCCCAATTGCTGGCCGAGAAGATCATCCCTGTCAGGTGCTTAGGAAGTACTTCGTAGCATCTATTGAGAAAAGCGAAATGGTTCCTTCTACCAATGGATGAACCATGTCTATAATGTGACAAAGATTTCTATTTAATTAGTTTAATGTGAGGAAAATTAAATGAAAAAAAATCAAGTATATATGTACATACCAAAGGGAACAAAACATGCTTTGATCTTAAATTAGGAGTTTTTCATTTCCTACTAATGCCTTAGCAGGTTGTGAATATGATCTTTAGAAAGTGATTATAACTGGAAAGAGCTGGCAGTGCAAGTAGATGTAGAGATTTAGGATGGTGGTTTCTCTTTCCCATCTCCTCTAGATGTAAACTGGATCCCAATACATCAAACAATTGAATATATAGATGCTGTCTGTCACTTGTACTACCTTTCAATATATTCCAAGATGTTGGTCATTGCCTTTACAGATAATCTTCATTTTATAAAGTAACAACTACTTCTCAATCAGTTTGATATATTGTTGATCACAGAGTGTTCTAGCACTTTTGGTGGCTTGTTGTTTTAATCAATGATTTACTTCAATTATAAAAAGTTCTCCAAGATCAGAAATCTATCAGCTTTCTAGTGTGCAGAATTCTTAGATTTCATTTCGCTGAAAGGCTTACCCAATAAAATCATGTTCAGGTATAAGTTTATAGTCTAATAGTTTTATGCTGAGAGGTGAAAGCCAATTCTTCCACAGCCTTGATATTTTCCCAATGCACATGAAGGTAAGTATAGCATTTTTAGGTTCTCTGGCTAGTCCATTGGAAGGAACTATGTAAACATGTTTATTTTGGCTTTCTTATTTACTTTCTGGAATAAAACAGCCAGAGGGAAAAAGTATTTATCTATGGTGTACCATCTCTCTGGGATTCAAAATTGATATTTAGAAAATAAAGCACAGACAGGTAGCTTCTGGTGTTATGGACTCACTGTGCATATTGATGTGACCATAACCTATTCTGGCAATTCAAAGAGAGATTACTTTGTCCACAAATTAGACAAGTAGGTGAGATGTATTTTCCCAAAGGAAAGATCAGTGTTCATTCACAGAGAAGCATGGTGAGGGCTGCTCACACACATCTACAGTCTGCTTTCCACTTACAGATCATTCTGTTTAAAGCTAAATGGTGGCTTCCCTTAAACAAATGCCATTCACAGTTACCCATTTGTTCTACAAGTAGAGGACTCTAGGTGGGCTGTGGTAGTTTCTGACTCATAAGAGCCTATATTGAAATTCTCCAGGACCTTGGGAACAGACTGTGATGTCTTCCTTCAATGCAGCAGCATTGAAATTTGTTATCTATATTATGGTGCACTTTAATTCACATGCATATGTCCTCATTGTTTAATCTGTCCTTATAAAGTGCCACATTTGAACACTGTGCAAAAAATGAGAAACACTTTATAAAGAGAATGAAATGATAAATATGGTGAGAGGGAATTAGTGGAGAAAAATCAGTTTCTGGGAACAAACTACAAAATATAGAAGACTTCTTGAAGTAGGAAGGGCATGAGGTGAGAATGGGAACGTTTCCCATAGGCTCAGACGTTTGAATACTCGATTCCCAGTTGAGGAGTTGTTCTGGTTAATTTAGGAGCTGTGGCCTGGAAGGAAAAATTATGTCACTGGGGGCAGGCAAGTGTTGAAGTTTTAAAGCCTCTTGCCATACTGAGTGCGTTCTCTGCCTTGGAGTTGAGATTTAAGATGTAGGTTCTCCGTGTCTTACTGTAGCCACTATTCCAGCTGCTTCCCAGTGTTGGATTCTTATCCCTTCAGAGCCATAAAAACAAATACACTCTTCCTTCCAAAAGTCGTCTTGCTCAGGGTGTTTTATCACAGCAACAGAAGAGTAACTCATACAAAGGCTGGGTGAATGAGAGGTCGGTTGGTCTTTTTCTATGTTTGGGAGAAGGAAATTCTTCTCACCTCTACTTGTCATCATTGGTCCCAGATATCTACATTTTGTCTTGTAGCTTCTGCTGTATTTTTATTTTGGGAAGCACCATGGGAAAGTGAGAAATTCAATGAGTCCTTTATGTACCAAGGACAGTTTGCACAATTCCAGCATTGTGAATTAGTATAGAAGACTGTATACTGATAAAATCAATGAGCCATGTGTTTTAAAAATAGCTGATGTTAAGTAGATTTATTAATGTTTTAGTAGGCTCTGAATAATCACTTATTCTATACTTAAATATTTTCTTTTTTATTTCTTTTACTTTTGTATTGAAAAACATTTTTTTTTCATACAATATATTCTTATTACACTTCTTTTTCCTCCAACTTCTCATTAAAAATTTTCAAGTTTAGCCGGGCGGTGGTGGCGCACGCCTTTAATCCCAGCACTCGGGAGGCAGAGCCAGGCGGATCTCTGTGAGTTCGAGGCCAGCCTGGGCTACCAAGTGAGCTCCAGGAAAGGCGCAAAGCTACACAGAGAAACCCTGTCTCGAAAAACCAAAAAAAAAAAAAAAAAAAAAAAAATTTCAAGTTTGGTGTTATTATTAGCTAAGAAGTTCAAAAGAGTCAGTTACAAACTTTTCTTTTGTTTGTATGTGTGTAGTTGCACATATGTGTGCATTTGGAGACCACAGGAAGATGTTATATGCCCTGCTCTTTTACTCAGTATCTTATTCTTATATATTGGGTCTACTATTAAACCTAGAAATAGGCTAGAGTCCAGCAAGTACCAGCAATCCTCCTAGCTCTGTATCTCATAATGCTGGGATTATAGGTGAACATACTATTACACCCACCTTTTATGTGAGCACTTGGCTCCAAACTCAAATACACATGGTTGTACAGCAAGCATTCTTACCCACGAGGCCACCTCTCTACCTCCATACTTTTATCACCTATCTTATTTAGTTAAAAATGTGGGACTTTGGGCCAGGCGGTAGTGGCGCACGCTTTTAAACCCAGCACTCGGGAGGCAGAGCCAGGCGGATCTCTGTGAGTTCGAGGCCGGCCTGGTCTACATAGCAAGATCCAGGAAAGGCACAAAGCTACACAGAGAAACCCTGTCTCGAAAAACCAAAAAAAAAAAAAAAATGGGACTTTTTCCTGCCACATATTATAACTAAATGATGTGATTCAATATCAACAGTAGTTAATCAGAAATACAAATTAAATCCTAATTAGAAGCTTTCATTTGTGTCATGTAAAAATATAATATTTAATGAAGCTTGTGCATATTAATGTGTATTATGTACATACTTGATATACATATACCATGAGCTTATTTGTTTAATTTACTTCCTTCAATTTTCTATTGTACATATGTTTCTATAGATATTTCAGAGTAAATACACAGGAAAGCAGTTAATAATAAACTTAGGTAGGAACTGTCTAAAGATGTAAGTCATAGCAGGTTTAAAACTTTGATTTGAAAAATTAAGCAATACGTCTCTCTCTTCAGGATTTATTCTTTTGTTGTGTGTTCTCCTACAACTTCCCCTTTGCTTCCAACATTATCCTGACAACTTATTCCATCTTTCTTCTGTGTCTCAATAAGTTTTAGCTATTTTTTGATGGCATATACCCACCCAGACTTGAAGGCTCCATCCTCCGAATTTAGTATCTAAATAAATGTCTCTGTAACGGGTGATGTTATGTATGGGTCAAAAGAGATGCGTGTATGCCATCCATCTTCTTGATCTCATTAGGTCATATTTTTTCCAGGCCATGTCCAAGGAAATGTGGTTTCTGTAAGCCACACTGAAATCCATGACTTAGCAAATATAAATGACCTGAATCAGAATATCAGACAGGAGTAGTATTTGTCAGTAATTCTGAGTTCAGTCAGATCAGAATCTAATTTACAAACCCCTCAAATTGATTCAATTAGTACATATGTATTTTTAAAAAATATTTCTTGTTCTAGTAGCATTTGATACATTGTCTAAGTATATGGAAATATTTTTATATTGTTTCATCCAGCTCATCTTTGTAATTGATATGTCCTTAGGAGATTATAATAATCTGGTTGCTATTTATCATGATCTGTAGCAAGAAATTCAAACAAAAATAAACCATTATTAATAGGCACGTAACATGTATGATGAGATACCCCATGGGACATATGGGCAGGCATCACTAAGTAAATGAGAGAAGGTTAAGTCTAGTTGAGTCTGCTGCTTGACTTCTGATCACAGTATAATAAGTATGTTAGTCAGCTACCCATTCTGTGACCAAATATTGGAGAAGATCCACTTAAAGTTTTTTTTTTTTTTTTTTGAGTGGCTGATCTTTTTATTTTTTTAATTTAATTTTATTTTACAATACAATTCAGTTTTACATATCAGCCACGGATTCCCTTGTTCTCCCCCCTCCCGCCCCCCCCTCCCCTTTCCCCCAGCCTACCCCCCATTCCCACCTCCTCCAGGGCAAAGCCTCCTCCAAGGACTGAGATCAGCCTGGTAGACTCAGTCCAGGCAGGTCCAGTCTCCTCCTCCCAGGCCGAGCCAAGCAACCCTGCATAAGCCCCAGGTTTCAAACAGCCAACTCATGCAATGAGCACAGGACCCGGTCCCACTGCCTGGATGCCACCCAAACAGATGAAGCCAATCGACTGTCTCACCCATTCAGAGGGCCTGATCCAGTTGGGGGCCCCTTAGCCATTGGCTCCGGGATAGCAAGAAAGAGGAGGGTTTATATGAGCAAGAATTGTTGAGACCATGGTTGGATAAAGCACAGGGACAAATAGCCAAAGGAATGGAAATGAACTATGAACCAATGGTCTATAGTTTTAGAGTTCAGCTAGCTCCCTTGCTTGGAGCCTTCCCAGTGTAGAGCACCATAGCAGTAGGAACATGTGGCAAAGAAAGCTGCTCATCTCATGGGACCAGGAAGCAAAAATTTAGGCAGGAGGGAGCAAGAGAGAGATCTGGGGACAAGATATACCTTTACAAAGGCTGTCTTCAGGGGCCTCCTTCCTTCAACTAGGCCCCACCTCCTATAAATTCATCCATGAAATGACATACTGCAGGTTAGACGCCTTGGTTTAATTACATATTTCAATAGTATCAGCAGCTGGGGACCAAGCCTTTTACACATGAACTTTTAGTAACATTTTGTTTTCTTCTGTTTTTTTTTTTTTTGTGCACAAGTGTGTATGTGTGGCATAAGTATGTCTGTGTGTGCTATGTGGATACAGACATTTGTGCGTGAAGAGGTCAGAAATCGATGTTAGGCATCTTTTTGTCACTCTCCATGTTATTTTATGGGCTAGGGTCTCTCACTGAACTTGCAGCTTGCTGATTGGCTGGACTGCCTGGGCAGAAAGCACCAGAAATCTATCTTCCCAGCACTGGTATTATGGGAGTATGCTACTAAGTTTGTCTTTTCATACGAATCCTGGGGATCTGAACACAAGTCCTCATACAGACTTTAGTAAGTGATCTCCAGACAAACCCTGCAGTCTCACACCTACATCTCACCATACTTTGACTTGAATTTAGCTATTACCACAAGGTGTAAGCTGGTAGAGTCTGCTTTCAGTGTTGGAGTATAAGATAAAACTCAGGCTCACTGCCATCTCTGGAATTTTGGATTGTTTATTCAGCAGACTATTTATTAGTAGGCAGAAATTGTAGAAGTAATTCTGTCAAACTGAATAGGTTATCCATCAATCAATCATGTATTTTCACATATTTGTAGTCTTGACATATTTCTGATGAGTATTTTAACTGTGAATCATTTGACCTCTTATTTAGAGTTGTTTCTTCTTTAAAAAATATGTCATGTTCAGCTTTGTCTGAAGCAGTGAACCTGCCCTGGTAAATTCAGAGCTTTCTTGCCGCAATGGCTGAGCTGATTTCTTTTCAACCAATGTTAAACTGTGCTATTTGGGCAAATTGTGCCATATGGAAAAAAATCAAATCATTTGGGGGCTTTTCTTACACAGCATCTCACTCTTTGCCAGAAATCCTTCACCGAGGTCTTTTTCAGGACACCCAGAAAGCACTCAGATGAAAAAGAACAGGAGACAATAACTGGTTAGCACGATAGGTAGTCTGGCCATGGACTGTGAGCAGGACACACTTCAAGAAAGCTGGGGATGCTGTTTGTGGAGAGCAAAAACAGACTCCATCCTAGTGACTCTGAAACTAAGAAGCATAGGTTCCTCAGACACTGAGCACCAATATATCTGGTATTCAACAAAGATAATGTCCTTCATTGTTTCATGTATTTGAGTATTTGGTCTGGTCCATAGTCGGTAGAAGTATTTGGGGAGGATTACAAGGTATAGCATTCCTGGAGGAAGTATGTCACTTGGGGTGGATGTTTCCAAATAATTTCCCTGTTCACCAGACACCATCACTATCTATCTACCTCTCTACCTGTCTATTTATCTATCTATCTATCTATCTATCTATCTATCTATCTATCTATCTATCTATCTATCTATCTATCTATCTATTTATCTATCTATCTATCTATCTGCCTGTCTACCTGTCTATGTATGTATGTATGTATGTATGTATGTATGTATGTATCTATCTATCTATCTATCTATCTATCTATCTATCTATCTATCTGCCTCCTATTTGCATATCAAGATGTAAACTCACAGCTATTCCTGCCCCTCTACCTTTGCTCTGCCATCATGGACTCTAACCCTCTGAAATCATAAACCAGAGTTAAATGTTCTCTTTTATAAGTCACCTTTGTCATGGTGTTTTATCAAGACAACAGATAAATAACTAACACAGGCAGCTTAAGTGGTCGATCCAGTTGGATGTGGGACAGGAGGACAGAACAAACTTGTGTAATGTGGTGTAAGCAAAGAGACTTTGCCTAAAGCCTCTTTCATGGATGGTTTGTCCTCTTTTATTCCTTGAATATAAAGTATCCCACATAGGCTCATGTGTTTGAACTCTTAGTCCTCAGGTCTACATTAGAGCTCTGTCCCATCATTTGACCATCACTGCTTCCTTTCCACTCCATCTCACTGTGGTCCTAGAGACATTCTCTAGTCTTATCTTCCAAACTGTGCCTTGTGAGTTGATGTCACAACTTACCACCATCCATCATTGGGGATAGGTAGAAAGACTGTGAGAGACATTGCAGAGAAGGAGGAAAACATCCTGTGGATGAGGTTTGCTTTGAAGGCTGTGGAAGACAGAATACATGATAGAAGAGTTCAGTTAGGTTGGACAGCAGGTGAGCCATGAAGTAGCTTTATCAAAATTCAATTTTGACTGCGCTCCTGTTATGGAGGCTTCTGCACCCACCGTTGCTGGTCCTTTTGAATTAAGAACAAGGCAAATATTTATTAATGTGGAGTTTCTGATTCCAGGAAAGGAGCAGACTATGAGAAAGAGATTGCTGTGGCAGAGTAAATTGTATGCTTCTTTTCTTAAGTGATTCTGATAGGCGAGGAGCAATGTGGGAGACTATGTAAAGATGCCTCTTGGTTTACAAAGGAAACGGGTGACCAATGAGAATGCATAGGGAATTTGAGACCTTGACCTCTGTCAGGCATATTCTGTGTCCTGTCCTCTCTTGGCTGATTACTCATTGAAATGCGATGTGCTATTTCTGAGTGTAATATTTGTGTGTATATGAAGAAAATTTGGCATAGGATGAAGCTTTTTTTTATAATTACTGATTTTGCCTTTTAGTGTGTGTGTGTGTGTGTGTGTGTGTGTGTGTGTGTGTGTGTGATGGCAGTTATATTCATATGTGTGCATGTATGCTTACCCATGTGCAGGCCAAAGGAGAGCATCTGGTATTTTACAGTATTGCTCTCTGCCTTAGTTTTTGAGTCAGGATCTCTAACAGGAACTGGAGATTGCCATTTCAGCTAAACTCATTGACTATCAACCCCAGGAATCCTCCTCCCCTGTACCGGGGTTACAGGTGCCCTGTCACTTCCAGCTTTTATGTGAATGCCGAGGATCTGAACTCAGTTCCTCATGCTTTCTTGGCAAGCTTGCTATCCACTAAGCCACACCTTCAATCTCCCCTTTTATGTCAGTGTCTTACTGTGTAGCTGAGACTGGCCTTGACTGACTCTTGACTGTAGTGCAGGTTAGCTATTTCACACTCCATTCCTTGGCCTCAGCCTTACTGAATGCTGGAGTGTTCTCTCTTGGGTCAGACTTGTGAATTAATTGATAATTCCTATTGTTTTCTGGGTCTACACATATCCTAAATGACGTTCTGTGCTACGGAGTACATAATTAAAAAAATGCCTGATGTTCTATAAGTGCATTACAAAGGACAAAAATCTGAATGCTTTCCAACTATGATCAGTTGATTCACTCGATTTTTCCACATTCTGACATTCCTGCCCTTTGTTGAGTTCCTATAATGTTCTGTTCTCTAACATTCACTAATTCCTTACGTACAAAAATAACTACACTCCTAAGAAGCAATTGGCATGCTCATTAAAACTCACCTACAATGGAAGGAACCAAATTGTCCATTGATCTACATTGCAAACAGTATTCTGGTGGCTTAAACTACTTGGTGCTTTGTCTAGCATATGACACCAAACCAAACAAAATGGTCTATATATAGCTTTTGTCTATTCCTCCCAAATACACTGCTTCCAAAAAAACATCGTTCCTTTAAACATTTGCAAAAGATTTATGCCTTCTTGTTAAATGTTGTGTTTTTACTTCCCCCTTTTTTAGAACAGGGCTGTGCATAGATTCTATTTTGATCATTTTCTGTATGTGGATTTATGTGTGGGGGGAGTAGCATGAACACCAGGTGAAAATCACCCCTCCCCCATTTTTTAATCTTTAAGATTCAGAAAATGAGAATTTGGCAACCATGTAGGGGATCCAGTGATGACTTTGGTAAAAATACTAATAAAGAACAGAAAATACATCTTTGAATTCTCCTGTTTCCAGCATCTCGTGTCATGCTTCAAACCCCAGGTGTGAGTCTTGCTCTGCTCCCCATTGTGACACTGATTAGGAGTTATGCCAAGTGAGGATAGAGGCAGCGGGAGTTGCTTTTAGGATTTTCCTCTTTAAAATGGTATTTAGCACTAACACATATATTTAAATATAAAAAACAGAGGCTTAGAAGAAGCAAAGCTTGAAGGATGAAGAA
Source organism: Peromyscus maniculatus bairdii (assembly GCF_049852395.1). Lineage (NCBI taxonomy): Eukaryota > Metazoa > Chordata > Mammalia > Rodentia > Cricetidae > Peromyscus > Peromyscus maniculatus. The sequence continues at coordinate 33,865,724 of NC_134864.1, read as the reverse complement.
TCTGTCTAGATGGTGTCTTAATAATTCTGATTCCTCCAGATATCCTGATTTTTCATACTCTGGAGATAGTTTCGTTTGGTACAGAGAAAGCATGGCTCAGCCTGTCTACTTGGCTCAGTTGTTATCTCTGTTGCCCTTTTTTCTTGCCTGAAATAACCTTCCACTAATTTTTTAATACCGATGAAGAGACTGTCAAAGACTCCTTCCTGCCTTTCAATCAGATTTTTTTTTATGAGCCAATCAGTTAGCAAAGCATTTATTGGCTTTCCATTCATGTGCACATATCAGGCTGGACTCTGTGACTCTGAAATATAAAATAATGTCATTCAAATTTTCTTAGGGTAGTAATTAAAGAAAAAATAACACTATGCTATTACACACACACACACACACACACACAGAGAGAGAGAGAGAGAGAGAGAGAGAGAGAGAGAGAGAGAGAGAGAGAGCTAAATTATGTGAAATGTGTTCACTGTTGAAATCATTTGCTCAGGCAATACATTCTTACTGAGCTCCTTCTGTAGGCTAGCTGATACTCTGACACTAGGAAGATGTGAACACTTAGAAAAGCTAATGAATCAGTCAGAAATTTAGACTTAGGTTTGGTCAAATGATTTTGAAATGCAGTATGTGGTGTTGTCCTCAGCTTGTGAGAAGGGAAGAAGAAAGAAAGAAAGAAAGAAAGAAAGAAAGAAAGAAAGAAAGAAAGAAAGAAAGAAAGAAAGAAAGAAAGAAAGAAAGAAAGAAAGAAAGAGAGAGAAAGAGAGAGAGAAAGAAAGAAAGAAAGAAAGAAAGAAAGAAAGAAAGAAAGAAAGAGAAAGAGGGAGGGAGGGAGGGAGGAAAGAAGAGAAGAGAAGAGAAGAGAAGGGAAAAGAAAAGAAAAGAAAAGAAAAGAAGAAAAGAAAAGAAAAGAAGAGAAGAGAAGAGAAAAGAAAAGAAAAGGAAAGAAACATCAGGACCAGCACATGGGAGAGGAAAAAAGATTATTCAAACCACTGCCTTAATTAAAGTGGATCATTTATTCTAGGAGGGGTTGGTTGTCCAACTAAGGTTGTGGTTGAAGAAAATGGCGCTAGCAGATAATGGTTAGTAGGGTTATGCTGATGAATTCACAACAAAATCATTGCAGCTTTTTATTTATCAACTCCTCTCAGTGACAGTCCCATGTGTCTTCCATTAGCTGTGTGGATCATGGAATTTGTACCTGGAAGTGTTTCGAGGAGTGTTATAGAAGTCCATGGGATCTATGCTCTTCCCTCCACTGCAGGGTCCTCCTGGCATGGCCACAGGACCATGGCCACAGTCAGACAGTCCGAGCTCCTGACTATGTGGCCTTGGACCAGTCAATTAATTTAAGCCATTCCCACCCTGCTTAGGGATTTAAGACCCTGTCCACTTGGAGTCCTTTGTGACAGTCAGCACCTTGAAGCATAACATAGTCCCTCTCTGACCCTCAGAGTGTAGAAAACAGATCCTTCCTAATGTTGCCTATGACATGTATATGTGTCTATGTGTGCATGTGCCTGTGTACACACATGTAGAATGCATCTGATCAGATGCTGCCTCTGAAATATTACTATAAATTTGCTCTTTATTTTCTTTACTTCTACTTATTGCTATGTTACACACACACACACACACACACACACACACACACACACACACACACGGGGAGAGAGTGAGAGAGAGACAGAGAGAGACAGGGACAGGGAGGAGATAGAGAGGAGACAGAGAGACAGAGAGAGCTCTACTCCCCCAGTTACTAAAAATTAAAGTGAAATCTCAGTAGGTTGCACTTTTATGTATTCATTAGAATAATTTGAAGCCCCAAACTTCAGAACAGAAGTGAGGTCAGGCATATATGGTCCAGACTCTTCTGCATTCTGTTGGTGTTGCTGAAATATTTGCCATGCTTGAAGAGACAAGCACTCAGCATTTCTTGTAGGTAGAAAGCAACTGAAATAAAATTATTTCTCAGCGACAGGTGTGGGCACGATACTGACAGATCCCCCTTTTCTACAGAATGCCTGGCAACAGATATCTTGTATCACTTATATTCTAAAATTTCACCAATCGATCCTTTTCTCGGGCTGTAGTTAAAAACAAAAATTAAAACAGAGCACACATGATACCCCTGGATGAATGGACTATAAAAATATCATGTAAGATTTTACACAAACATTCCCATAAAATATTACATGAATCTTTCATGAGGTATTTTTATAGGACAATGCCAGAAGTCATGGCGAAGGTGGCTAACTTGCATCCATACCTGTGGATATTTTCTTACAGTTAAAAAGTTTTATCAAGAGTTAACTTTCAATTTATCCTAGAGTTATTTTAAGCTTGCCTCTATAGTTTATGGAAAGTAAACAGATAATAGACAAGTTATAAAAAAATGTCCACCAGAGACCACATCTACATTAATGAATATATTGCAAGATGGCTGCCCTCATGTCATGTAATTGACAATTTAAATGCCATACTTTAATAACTATTCATCTCCTGTGTGTTTTTTGTTAGACTGTGTATGTGTGTGTGTATGATATACACACACGCACATATATTCACACAAGTGTGTGATGTGTGTTATGAATATAAGTGTGTATAGATATTACTGTGACTTTAGGTTAAAAACTGTCATATATCTAAAAGTATATTTATTACATATTTGAAAAATAATACTTTCTATCAAACTGTTTTTATCCTCTCTATACAAGGGAGCACTGAGGTACTGCTGTACCTAACATCTGTTTAAAGCCATTTAGCATACCCTAATCTGTGGAGGACAGTAAATTGGGCACACATTAATATATAAGTGGAACAGACATACATGGATGCTCTCTTCAATCACCTGTACAGTTGCATTGGCTGAGCAAGTATTTGCAATGGATTGCTGTCAGCTTCCAGATCTTCAGTGAAGTGCTTTATGGAGGCATTATGTTATACACTCCCATAAGTCCCATGTGAAACTTCCTGCCTCATTTTGCATACTGAAGTATCCAGAGGCGTCAAAATTCAGTTGTCCCTAAAAACAGTCTATTTTCGAACTTAGTTCAGTACTAATGCTTTTATTTAATTCTGAAGTAATCAAAAGGGAAGGGATGCTGAATTATTAAAATATTTAAAAGTCTAACTTTCTAATTTTTAAAAGTGTTAATATCTAAATATAAATTATATGTTTTAAATTTAAATTCTAAGTCATGAATTTTTGTAAATTCTTTGCAAACAATTAAATGAAACATCTCCACTCTTGTTGGTAATAGATAAATATTATTTCTTCCCCCCCCAAAAATATCATTTTTATGACATTTTCTGAATGTCCTTGTGAGTGTGAGTCTACAAAACTAGAGGGATTCCACATTCTTGGTGTGATTCTTAAATTCCAAGTAGATTAGTAGTCTATTTTCTAGAAGAGTCTTTTACTGACATTTTAAAAAGTATTATCTTTATTCCTGCTTATGGTAGACGTTTTTGAAAGAGAGAACTGCAGCTAAAATATGGGGGGAAAGATACAGATAAGTCAATCAAATATATTTACCATATACATTTGATGATATTTCCCTGAGGAAAATAAACTTGTCCAAACTGACAGTTGTTGGGAACTTTTTTCATAGCCTAGTTCTGCACTGTGGCTGAACATTCACAGTACAGTGTGCCAATGAGGCTCCTTTTCCCTAAGAACACCAGCTCTTCTTTGTCCCACTCTCTCCTCTGTGGGATTTGAAGTTTTCTGTGTAATGTTAGCTAGCTACTGACTCTACTGGTATCAAAAACATAAACGAAAACACAGGGAAAATGAAACCTATTTTTATTTATTTGTTGTGAGGAGAATTTCCAGACAGTATAATGAAAGGAATTTGCATGTTCTGAACAGGAGGTTTATTTATGTTGACATCCTCCTGTGTATCTTATTCTCACTCATTTTAGACTGAGAGACCACTTAAACTCCCAAAAGTGAAATTTGTGGTTTGAAGTCACATAGCTGGCTTTAATGAGCTCACCCCCCGCCCCCTATACTGTCCAAACCATTTCACTGTTGGCCAGACAGAAGTAAAGAGTAATGAGCATTTTGCATAAAATTCTTATGCCATATTCCACATTTGGGTTTTTTTTTCAATTCTGAATTGGTTTCTCTCTGAGAAACTGCAAGGCACCTGTCTCTGCATTTAAGGAAGTTACATGTTTAGAATATATCTCTGTAGTAATGATTCTGGAGAACATAACAGCTTATAGGAAATAAGTTCTTCATGTTTCAGTCAAGCAAACAGAAGCCAGAGCAGCCAGACCCAGAGAAGCTGGGTGACTTCCCAATAAACATGTGAGGCAGAATACACTTACTAGAATGGTTCATGATTTGATGGCACTATAGAATATCAGGATACTTTTGAAGGAAACTCAGGACAAACTTAAAGAGTCAATAAAGACCACAAAGCAGATTTAGCTTCAGTAGATACCTGAAAACCACTCTATGAAAAGGTTAGGCTAGATTTCTGTTTGTTGTAAGGACATTCTGTTTGTAGTTGACCTACCCCATATTGTCCTGGCAAATATTTAACAGATCCTCTAAGATATCTATATATCTTTATATAGCTGTATCTATATAAAACTATGTATGCCATCATATTCAGAACCCATCTGTGCTTTCAATTTCTCCATCATATTCCTGAATCCAGAAATTCAAAACAATAAACTGAGCTTTGATTTGTGAATGTCTGTGGCTTACCATTGTATATCAAAACTATGAAAGTTGATTTCAAGGTGTCAACTAGTGGTGATTGAACATAGGGTGGAAAAGTGATCTATACACTATGTAGCGTGAGAAAAGGAAATTAAATCAACCTAAAAGACTTTGAGATGTAAGAAATAGTGAGATAACTGCAATTGTCAGTACGCATTTTTGCATAATTTATTTTCCCTATGAATTATTAAATTATGAATTTATATGATATATTTTAAAAATTTAGTTATGTTTAACAAACCTCAGAAATGTATTGCAAATTTAAAACTCTTTATTAGCTTACTTGGACTATCTGTTATTCACTACTGCCTATGTTTTCAGAAAAATAAGGAACTATGAAAAGAAACATTACACAATACATGTAATACAGCAAATGTAACACAAATCATACTTTGCAAGTATAAATTACACATTTTGTATAGGTTCTGTGTTTCTCAAACTTCAACAAACAAGTAGATATCTTGGGCACGTTGTTAAGATGCAAAATTTGATTTAGTAGACTTACTAACAAGTTCCTAGTTACTGTTGGTCCTTACATCAAAGTATGGGAAATGCCTTGACTAGTTTCCTTAGAAGCTTACTATATAAGATTATCTATCTATCTATCTATCTATCTATCTATCTATCTATCTATCTATCTATCTATCTATCTATTTATCTATCTATCTGTCTATCTATCTCTATCTCTATCTATCATCTATCTTTCTATCTAATCTATCTATCATCTGTCATCTCATTAACAAAAAATTATTAATTTGGGTTTGGGAAGAAAGAATAGTTGGTAAAGTGTTTACTTTAACTCGAGGACCTGAGTTCCAGCCCCAGAATCTATATGAAAATACTTGCGTAGGGACGGCAAAATGGCTCATCAAATAATGGTGTTTGCTGCCAAGCTTGTTGACATGCTTTCAATCTTTGGGAACCACACGGTGGAAGGAGAGAATTAATTCTTACACATCATCCTTTGACATCCACACATCTACTGTAGCATGTACACACACACACACACACACACACACACACACACACACACACACAAAATAAAGAAATGAGTTGAATTAAAAAATTTAAAAGTCAGTTGTAATGGCTTATTTATTTCTTGTTATTCCCAGCTCTGGAGAAATAGAAATTGGTGATCACTCCAGTTTAGTGACCAGGTAGACTAGCCTAACCAGCAAATACAAGGTCCCCATAAGATATTCTATCTCTAAGAAACAAAGTGAATGGCTCTTGAAGAATAATGCCCAAGGTTGACCTCTAACTTCCACATCTACGTGTACCAACACACATGTGAACATCCACACATAAATGCATATACACAAACAAAATATGTAAATTTTATTAATCCATTTTTCTTAAAGTTGAAGTGACTCAAAGACACAATTGCAATGGAACATTTACTACTGTGATAATAAGATGATCCAGTTTATGAGTCTGTTAAGCTAGTGGAAAGTAATATACACTATACTTGTGTGTGTATGTGTGGGTGTGTGTTTGACCACAGACATAATTATTAGAAAGAAATCCAAAAAGTTACTGCTTGTAGCCTGGAAATGTAATATTTATTTCTAATCACTCCATTGGTCATATTGTTTTTATTCTTAGCAGTATGACTCTAAATTTTGGGGATAAATGTACATTTTAAGAATACAGATTGCCTGGTGTAGTAAGATCAGTACTTGCAAGGCTAAGACAGGGGAATGTCAAGTTCAAAGCCAATGTGAGTTAGAGTAAATTCAGAGCTAACCTGACCAACTTAGTGAGACCTTGTATAAAGAGAAATGTTAGCTCTCTATTCTGTTCTCTCTGCCCCACCATCTCTCTCTCTCTCTCTCTCTCTCTCTCTCTCTCTCTCTCTCTCTCTCTCTCTCTCTCTCTCTCCATGCTTCTTCCCCAGGCCTGGTTCTCTTGTCCCCATCCCTAACCTTCTTCCTCTTAATAAAGCTCTGATACTGATAAAAAAGAAATAAAGAGAAATGCTTGAAAATGACTGGCAAGGTAGATTATGGGTAGAGTAATTGTTTTCTAGGTTCAATTACAGAGCTGGAGGAAAAGGTAGAGGAAGAGAAGGAGAAGGAGTCAGGGAGGAGGTGGAAGAGGAGGAGGAGGAGGAGAATTTTTTCATGAAAAGTATAGAGTCTGAAAGCTAGATATGAAATATGGAATTGGAGTAATTACAGAAAATTGATCAATATCCTATTAGTGAAAAGAAGAATGGATGGATAGAGAGGGCAGAAGGTGACCCCAGGATAGACAGAGAAAGGGGATTTTCAAAATTATCTCTTGTCACCTGTTAGTATAGCAGTATGATTGATAAATCGTGGATGTGATAGAAGATGGTATTTCATGGACAATTCACAAGAAAACTGTTTCAACAGTAAAAGAATAAAGAAATGTGGCTTATGGTCAAGCATGGCAGTCTGTCGCTATAATCCCAGCTATCAAAAAGCCTGGGGCCGAAGAATCATTTGGTTCATGATATCCTGGGCTACAAAGTAAGTTTTATTTCTAGAAAGAAAAAAGGAAAATATGAATCAGTTATCTATCACTGAGGTGTGAATATGTTTTAAAATTTCAATAAGATGTAATTGAAAGTCAAGGGAGAGAAATACATTTATAAATGATTCAAAGAACATCCAAGGAACAGAAGTCTCGAGGGAGGGGAAGGAATTCCAAATGGTGATACTTTTCTTTGCTCTTCAGCCAGAAAAAGAATCAGTTAAGCAAATCCACTCTCATCAAACCCATTCCTCTAAATTAATAACCATTTGCATGAAAATAAATTGTTCGTATAAACTCAGGTTACTTGTTCCTAATTTAACATACAACTTGTACTAAACTAATAGAACACCTCAAAGTATCTGAAGTATACCAATGTGCTCTCGTTATTTAGCAAATAACTAAATGAAAAAGTCCAGACAATTTGAACTACCCTAAATGACCCATTGGGAGAGTTAAAAGACACTGCTTCTTTATGCATATTAATAGTTCTTTAATTAAACAGTGGAGTTTGCCAAAGGCCCAACTTTCCACGGGTACTCATAGTCCAGACAAAATAATAACTTATAATAGCTTTGTTGACTCTCTTCCAATACACTGTGGAAATGTCTAGAATTTCAAAATACTATGGTTTTATTTTTTTCTTAATTTAACAGCAACTACTAAATGCATTTGCTTGTGCAACCACCTTGAATGTCACATAGTGTGACCAGTGTTTCCTTAAGGACACCTCTCAGAGTATTCAGAGGTTAAAGTTGAGTTGTTAAAATATGGAAAGAATTTCATTGCTTCTCGGAATGAATAATTTCAGCGAAATTAGTCCATTGTGGCTTCCTTTCCCCCAGCCCTGTTTTGTGTTAAAGAACTTTCCTAATGCAAATATTATTCCATTTCCATATTCCTTTCTTCAATTTCCAACCAATCCCAAAGGGAAATATATATATTAAGAAATTCTAATTCTTTAGCTTGTCTACTGATGAGCCTTGGACTTCAAGCATATAACCTTGATAAAAGTTAAAGTAAAGTAGATATTACTTTCTAACAAATTCTAAACTGTTCTAAAATGGTAAATTCTTGATTGAGACTGTTGTTTCTGATAATCTAAGACATTTAATATTTAGAGAACAATTTTATAAAATTTACAAAATGGTTAATTTATGTTTAGATGCAGTAGGTAAAGGAAAGAATAGGGTGGTTAAGTATATATTTTAGAAACCAAGAATATGAATAGTCTTTTTTTTCCTCTGTGATTTATAAATCTTCAGCAGAAAAAAAAAAAAACGAATCTGGAAGTAGATGCTATAATATAGCATAGAATGTACCATTAATAATTGAAAGCACAGTGCGGATAGAGAGACGAAGAAGGTAGCTACCTTATTAGGTGGGTGTAAGAAACATTTCATGCATGAAGGATCATTCAGAGGAAGGTGTGTTCCAGGGGAACCAACAGAGTTCTCATAGATGGGAAAAAGAAATATATGGAGTATTGAGGCAGAAACATGCAGGTTTTATAGAAGAACAAGAGTTCTGTTTGACTGACACAAAGAAGTCTTTGCAAAGATGCTAAAGGAGTATCAAGTAGAAACCTGGACGGAAGACCAAGGGAACTACCCATAAAACCCCACTGGGGATTTTAAGCATTACACAAAATCCCATATGTAACTATGTCTGTAAAGATGACTTAAAACTTGTTTGGCATGATTAGGACAATGAGTGATGAAGTTTTGGTTTTCTTCCTTGTGTATTTAATTTGTCAGAATTGAATACAGATTTTAAGAATTAGTTGGTATAGTTTCATTCAGTAACATATGACAAGTGTTACATGCTTCAGAATTAACTCTTAAATTTAGGCTGTCCATTCCTTCTTGTTTACAATGTTTTTGGTGTGTTTAATTCAATGGCACAAAACAGAACTTCCTCTTTTTCTTCTCATTTCTCTCTGAAGTTGACATGTCTTTGAAATTTCAGAATTGCTCTTAACTTTTATGACATAACATCTGGGGAACTTTGGTTGAAGGCTACTGATCCCCAGTTCTTCTTTCTTTAGAGCATCTTTTTCTCAGAAATTGTTATCACGTTATATATAATACATGTTCCAAGAAATAACCAGGTTATCTTTGTTTTTGTGGTGGCTTTGGCTTACCAATGTTTTCTTCCATGATCAGTTATTTTCACAAAATGGGCAGGTTATAGTGAGTACTCTTTCCTTTTCTAATTAGTTGTTGTCAATTGATTTAATGAACTTTCTATTCATTTGCAAAAGCTTTATAATAAAAAATACTATCCTAAGTTCAATCAATTACTTTATTGGGTTTATTTTTTCTAAACTTTAATGTAAATTTTTCACATAAGTTTTTTTTGTTGTTGTTTAATAAAGAAATGAACAAATTATAAAACAACAGTATGAAAAACACAGCCCTGGTGACAATTACCAGTTAATGACTATTGTAACATCAGCTGACTAATTGAAAGTAACTGTGCTTGCTTCTGAGTCACCGCTCTTCTTTATCCAATAATGTGAAGCAATATTTCAGAAAATTCAAAAGAAAAAGCTAAATGCTTTATGCTTTTGAAGACTAATATGTAAAGCAGATAAAGATTTTTAACATTCTTGGTCCAAACGGACCTCTGAGAAACCAGTGTCTATCGTCTCTCCCTCTCTTTCTCTGCTCTCCTTCCCTCCCCAGGCCCCTCTCTCTTAGACAATCATTTGTCATTTATTTAATAAATTCCTTTAACTTTGAGTTTAGCCACACTTATGCCGAGTGCTACATTTAAGAATGAGAATTAAATCCTGTAGTGATATATTGTGTACTCTAATAAAATTTACCTGAAGATCAGAGAGCAGAACAAGCCACTAGATTAAACATAGATGCCAAGCAATGGTGGTATACATCTTTAGTACTAGCACTTGGGAGGCAGAGATCCATCTGGATCTCTGTGAGTTCAAAGTCACCCTGGACTACATGAGGTTAACTCAGTCTAGGAGAGAAACTGTCAGGCAGTGGTGGCATGCAACTTTAATCCCAATATTTGGGAGTCACACACCTTTAATCCCAGCACTTGAGATCTCGTGCTTTTGCTTGGGAAGCACACATGCCTTTAATCCCAGGAATAGCGAGGTTGAGACAGGAAGTGATATGGCAGGTTGGATAAAGGTATATGAGGTGTGAGGAGACAGGAACTAAAGGCTTTTTCGGCTATAGCCTTTTGGGTGAGAACTCAGAGGATTTCAGTCAGAGGATTCAAGGAGTTGGTGAGGTGGGATATAACAGTGGCTTGTTCCTTTATCTCTCTGAGCATTCAGCTTTTACCCCAATATCTAGCTTGGGATTTTTTTAAATTAAAAGACAGTTTTAGAATCAATGTTACAAAATCCAGAGCCTTTGAACTTAGTGATTTCATCCATAAAAATAGAGATATTATAAAAGCAAATGAACACCAACAAACATACTCAGAGATACACACAGACGCATGCATATTTAGATACAGACAGAGACACACACAGACATCATGCACATACAGACACAGATACATAGACACACACACACACACACACATACACACATATACACATACATGCAAAGACATATCCCACACAAACATGCAGTGGCCACTGTGATCATTGATGAAAAGCAAAGATTGGTAATAGAAGACAGAAGATTGTAATGAGAATAAAATTGCAAAGCAGAAAGATACAAAAAATTCCTCCCTATACCTAGAAAGCACGGTGAAAATTCTCATTTCATCCCATTCTGCTCCTTTAAAGTGAGATTCTGGCAGTACCTTGCTAAATTGATTTGTAACCTTTCAAGCCTCACTACCTGGTATTTTACAGTAAAGGATCCCTTAAGGAGCAAAACATTCTTCTGTCTGTTATTTTCCTTATAAAATTTTGAACTGTTTGTTTCACCATCCTTATGCTCTGTATTCATTGGTGTCTGTGATGGCTGCTGGAGACAGCAAGGGATTAAGTATAGGATACCTCAAGCTAGATGGTGATGTTTCTTGTCTCGACTGCTTCTGCTTCTTCTGCAGATTTTCTTAGCCATACCTTGCTAGCAAAGGTTATGCATCACATCAACAAGATGCTATTTAATATTGTCAATTATAAAGCACACTAACATCTGCTTTAGTGTGCCAGAGACTGTGAAAGAGGAAAGTATAGCCACAAACAATGAGTAGAATGATCATTTCAATTGAAAGACACTGCTAAGATTCCCACAATGGTTTATCATCTCTTGACTGAGCTGCAACAGGAAACCAAGCCTTGCAGAATGTTATTTTATATTCCTGCTGCTTAGCTGCCTGATGTCCCCATTGCCATCTATTTCTTCGCATCTAGGATCATCCCTCCGCCAGGTCTCCTAGCTGCATTCCCTAGGTGGCTTTTTCCCCAGACAGACCTACCCTGAGCAAATGACTTAGGTAAACAAATGTGCAGTCTTCCTGAAAATGGGAAAAACAAGAGATTAAAAGAAATGGAGAAAATGCTCCACAGCAGAAGAGTGAAGCCTGAGGACCCATTATTTCAGGGCTTCTGTGGACTGTTCAGGACTTCCTCTGACAGCTGGTAAATACTTTATCCCTTTTTAAGGAGAGCTTGGGTTTTGTTTATCTAATGTATGCGTTGCTATAGTGTACCTGTGTGGTTTTATGCATTAGTAATTTATATGCAGACAATGAATAATACAAAATTCATCCATAGTAAATGTTTAACAACCAAGTAATAGCACTGTTCTACAGTGAATATCACTATAGTATGTATTTGAAAGCTGGCTAAGGTGCTAGCTTTAACTTAGATGTGCTTATCACATCTGCAAGTATAATAAATGACAATTCAGAGATTTGGAGAGGGATCATAGATAGGTTCGTGATTCACCTTTCAAGGATAGCTCCACTGCCATAGGTGTCTAAGTTCACTGAGCAATATATATGTTCAGTTTTTCTGAGTCAAAATATATTTTTAAAGATTTGGGAAAATTAAATGAATTTACCACAGTGCAGAGTCCCTAATTTAGTTTGAAAAGAGATTTTTAGGGAGAGAAAATGCTAACTTCTTACCTGTCCTGGAGCTGTTAATGAAATGTCAGATGCTCAGAGAAAGCAATGGCTAAAATGTCTTTGTTTATAATCATTTGTAATACTTGTATCCAAAGTATTATATACTTTTACTGATAGTACAAAGTTACTACATAAATATATACATGATCTAAATGAATAGTGTTAGAGATATACCAAAGAGAAAATTTTTACTAAGTCAATATTTAATTTAGTTCTCAAAATAGTAGTGAATTTTTAGTTTTACACAGGTAATTGAAATAATTTTGATTACATTTTATTTTCCAGAATAAGATGAAAAGAAAATATTTTGATGAAATAACTTTTACTTGGGAAAATGCTATGTCCTGTCCCCAAATTTTAGACACAGGAAATTATTCTCCTGAAAAAGTGAATTTTTGATTATATGAAATTATACCAGGGATGAAAGTCTTACTTTTTCATAATGATTAAGAAAAATGATAAATAAATGCAAGCAACTTGGTTGTAATTTTTTTCATAAAATTATACAGTAATACCATATTTTAGGTATGAAGAACTCACATGTGTCAAGACTTGTTTTAGAGTTGTGGTTTGCAATGTGTTGTTTTCCTGGACCACCACAGTAACCAATCCTTTAGATGTTTATAAAAATTACTTTTCTAACTTGGGACTTCATGTGGAATCCACTTGTCTGTGATAAGGATTTGTGCCTTACATTTTTTTTTTACTTTATTTACTTCATACATATGTGTATATATATTTCTTTGTGTGTGTGGGGAGGGGGGAGGAGCACCTGTGGAGGTCAGAGGAATGCTGGCAGAGTTAGTTCTTTCTTTGTATGTGGGTTCCTGGGACCAAATTCAGGTTGTCAAGCTTAGTGGCAAACACCTTCACTCACTCAGCCATCTCAACATTTAAAAGAGCCAGCAGTAATTACATGCTTTTGTCCAACTTATTATTTTTTTTTCTAGCTCTGTCCATAGGCTGCATCCTCTTGAGCTTTTGGAATGGTAGTTTTTCTTCCCAGCTTATAAATCCCATGAGAAACAGCACTTAGGTAGGAGCACAACATTTCATCAGGACTTGGATACTTGGTACTGACATGTGCGGCTTTCATGTGGCCAAGTCTTCTTAGTGATTTAAAAACTGTAAAGGCTCTTCATTTTCCGTTTTACCAAACCTTCTGCACGAGGTTCTCTGAAGCACAGCATAACCCCCCTGCTTTTGACCTATACTGACATTCTTAACACCATTTGGTCAATGGCTCTTCAAATAGCCTAGAAATTTCTGTTCCTAAGTTAAGTTTCTACTTACCTTGGGCAGATTGCCTTTTACATTGAAAAATTATCTTAAGAAGGAAGCAGGATGGATAGTCTGGAAGGTTAAGTTGTTCTCAGACTTGAAGGGAAAAGTACAATGAGCATATTTGCTCTCATCTCTGTATTTTGGAACTGCATGACCTGACTCTCAGGGAAACAAGCAAAGGACTTTAGTGAAGCAGAAAAGAGACATAATCACTGCACCAGCCTATGCTGGAAACTTCTCATCAGAGGCATGACTGACAGTTGGGGCTGGATAATTCTTTGTGCAGTGATGGTTTTGAGTATTTTAAGATGTTTTGCAGAATCTGTGACCTGTCATTAGTAAATATAAGTAGCATCCCTTGGTACAAATTATGACAATCAAAGACATCCCCAGCCATTGCCAAACATCTCCTAGAGGTAAGCTTTCCCACATTTTGGCTGAGAACTACCACCCTGGGCTTTTTCTTCCCTTGATTCCCTTTTTACATGTCAACTTTTGGGTTGGTTGATGGTACTAGAGATGGAACAGCCCTTCCTTTCAGTGCCTTCATTATCCTGCTATTCTTTTATGACCAGAGCAATGAGAGGAGCCCTAGACTCTTGAGAAGTTTCATTGCCTTTCATGGTCTACAAATAAGAAGTGAAAGATACTTGGTGATGTCTAGAGGAGATTCGGTGCTCTTATTCTGGCAATAGCTCACTTTGGAAAAACCGCCTAGGGTGGGAGTTGTGGAAGTAGATGAGCTGAAAAGAAAACTGCCAACTATTAACATTTCTGTAGGTGGTAGACATTGCAAGCATTGATGCTGCTGAGAATTCTCTGAAGGTCTGTGTGAGCAGAGGAACAGTAGTATTTCCTAGTAGTCTGTGAGGCACTGTGGAGGGGGGATTATGGTATCAGGTAAATATGATTGATCTCTACTTCCAAATGCCACTGACTTCCTCCATGGAGACATTTGCTTCTCGTAAGGTACCTTTAAAATAACCTCTGGGTGTGTATCTTGGCACCATTTGTCTAGACAAACTCATCATCTGATGTCAAAGCAATCATAGTTATTTTAACATCAAAGGTCCCATTTTGAAGGTGACTTGACTGCAGGAGAAGCTCTGATGTGAAACCTCTGGTTCCCCATTTCTGCTCCTCCTTTCTAAATTCAGCATCTCATACTCCTTTTCTTTGGGTAGACTATCTCATATTAACCATTATTTATTCCTCCATGTACATCTGACCTTTAGCTGTTTCCTAGATACAAAAAATTCTAACACAAGGAGCCTTACCCTTTAAAAATGTTAGCCAAATATAGAAGTACAACCCTGGGATAGGGAAAACATGACTAGGACTTCTGAAATCACTGCTAGAGCAAAACACAAAGTGCTGTCTACTTACCAATGCCAGATTCCAGATTCTTCTGCCTCCTATGGTTTCCATACCCCTGGACACTTTAGGGAATGTGTGTGCTTTGTATGTCTTGACTTCTTTCTCACTCCGAGAACAATGGTGTTTTCTCTTTCTTGACTTGGGATAAACTCTGGAAAGGCACTGTCCTCGAACTCCAATTTTGGTAAAAAGTAAAGGAAGTGAACAACACATGCAGAAGGGGACCCTGTAGCTAGAGTTTTCCTGCCTTTCCCACAGTCAGGACAAATCTTTGTTACCCGCCAGTCCCACAGCCGCTCAGACCCAACCAAGTAAACACAGAGGCCTATATTGCTTACAAACTGTATGGCCATGGCAGGCTTCTTGCTAACTGTTCTTATAGCTTAAATTAATCCAGTTCCACAAATCTATACCCTTCCACGTGGCTTGTGGCTTACCGGCATCTTTTCATTCTGCTTGTCCTGGCGGCGGCTGGCTGTGACTCCTTCTGCCTTCCTGTTCTTTTATTTCTCCTCTCTGTTAGTCCCGCCTATACTTCCTGCCTTGCCACAGCCAATCAAGTTTTATTTATTGATCAATCAGAGCAACTTGACATACAGACCATCCCACAGCACAGCCAGGTGCAGACCATCTCAGACACTTGCACTCAGGCCAGTGGTCCTAATCATCCTCTATGTGGACCTGCTGGGTAAAGCCACAAGGAACCCAAGAACGGGCTCCCACAGGACATACAGAACATCCCACAGCAGGACGCCTCTGAGATGCAGACTTTAGGCTCAGGATGGTCTCTCACAGATCCCAATGACTAATGCTTTAACCTACAGTTTCCTTTCTGTTTTGCCTACAGGTAGTTTCTAACTCAACAGACTCTTTTTTTTTTTTTTTTTTTTTTTTGGTTTTTTTCGAGACAGGGTTTCTCTTGTGTAGCTTTGCGCCTTTCCTGGAACTCACTTGGTAGCCCAGGCTGGCCTCGAACTCACAGAGATCCGCCTGCCTCTGCCTCCCGAGTGCTGGGATTAAAGGCGTGCGCCACCACCGCCCGGCTCAACAGACTCTTTTAAATATTCCCAAACAATAGAACTGTGTGGTCAAGTGGGTAAAATAGCAGCATCTCCATCCTTTAGTGATTGCAAACAGATACTAAACTATCTTTCTCTGTGCACAACTGCAAGTCTTTTTGTACCAGTATTTTATTTAAGGTTCCTATTGCTATGGAAAGACACCATGACCATGGCAACTCTTATAAAGGAGAACCTTTAACTGGGGCTGGCTTACAGTTCAGAGGTTTAGTCCATGTTAGGCATGCAGAGAACCATGGTGGCATGCAGGTAATCATGGTGTGGAGAGGTAGCTGAAAGTTCTACATCTGGATCCACAAGCAGCAGGAAATAAACTGCCACATTGGGCCTGGCTTGAGCATCTGACATCTCAAAGCCTGCCTCCAGTGACACATTTCTTCCAACAACACTACACCTACTCCATCAAGGTCACACCTCCTAAAAGTGCTACTCCCTAGTGACCAAGCATTGAAACATGTGAGTCTATGGTAGCATTCATACTCAAACCACCACAACCAGGACCTGTGTTTTGATGTGAAAGGAAACAGGTGCTTGGTCTGAGAGGAAAGGAAGGGTACCATTTGTAATTAGAAAAGAAAGCTTCGACTTGGTATTGATAAGGTTTTCTCTTTAGTCTTTTTGGAAGTTTCTTCCAACCAACCCATTGGCCATTATATTAGTTAAATTGAAATTTATTGATTTCCGTTTTATTACCCCGCTGCTTAAAAAAAAAAAGAACAACAGAAGAAAATCTTAATAGTTCTCCACAGCTCAAAGGAGAAGAGAAAAAGCTTGGCAGCATATGCCTAATGAAGCCACAAATGCCAGGAAGCAATGATAATCCTTGGCCTTAAAAAAATACAATAAGCATATTTTGTTTATTTAATTTTGGGGGAAAAGTTAGGATGCTCACTTTATAAATCAATCATAGAAACTTAATGGAATTTTAATTTCATTCCTTTGATAGGACTTTTGTTTCTCAAACTTTCTAAGCAGGCAATTGCCTTTTTGTTCCTCTCTAATGGAGCTGGTTTGGGAGAGCTTTTGTGAGTCTACAGAACTAAATGATTCAGCTGTCATAGACGAATTCCACTATGATGGCCACTAAATGTGCTATCAGTAATGATGAAACAAGGACTTCCTTTCAGGAATAATCTAGCTCAAAACAGTAAAATTAAACAACAGAGAAATGTGCATCTCAAGCAAGGAAATGAATGCTTGCTGGCTCTGCCTTGTTGAGAAGCCATGGGCAAGAGTTGTTTCAACTATGTCTATAAAATGTGTGGTGACTGACAATCTCTGCTCTCAATAGAAATTCTTGGCTATGCTCCCTGTCTCTCTAACCTGAACACAAGTCCATATCTTCACAGGACAACTGAGTTTTTGTAGATCCTATTCTCATCTATTACAAGTTGTTTCATTTCTTTCTAGGGCTACCAAGTCATTAATAGTTCTGCATCAAATAAGATAATTTATTCCTATTCACTAAAACCATAACAAATAACGTCTTTACCTTTTAATTAATAAGCATTAGCTGTTGTCTTGCTCATAAATTCCCAGTTTTTACCAAGAAATACGGGATCCTCTGGTCAAATCTGATATTCAATAAAACAAGGTGCACTGTTCTTAAAAGCATGGGCCTGGAACTCACATAAGATTTACCTTCTCACCCTGGCTATCATGATACAAAGCACTAGAAAATTGGCTGAACATTAGTGCCTTGGAACCCTGACCTAGAAGAAATGATGAACCCTCCACAGATGTATCTGAATGGAAATCCTTTTAAAATCACCCTATGTGGATCCAATGTACAGCCATGGGTAAGGACCATGGGATAACTAGTCTTTTCCCAGAGGATGAACACACTTCTATGAAATTCCTGCCAAAAACACTATAAGAAATACAGAGAACTATGACAGGCTCTTGGCTATTCACAACATGTATCTGTATACTGTTAATCCATGTGACTTACAGCCAAGAAACCTGCTGACTTGACCATGAAGTTGCTGTATTTCATGCCTCAGCCATTACAGGAGTTTCTGCCTGCCAGGATGCTTCAGAGAATCATCAAGCCAAATACTCCAGAGATTTTTGGCAGTGTGTAATTCTGAGACTTAATTTCCATTCCATTCTGTTCTGTTATTTTGCATTCAGCATGCAGTGATGTCCCAAAGGTAATTTTTTGATTACTTACAACATAAAGACTCCTGCTTGACTACATTAGCAAGGATGCATGAGACCCATAATCATTATCCTTTGAAGAAAATTTTCAAGACTTCTCCATGGATGATGCTCAGAATCATTGGTCCAAAACACATATTGCTAATTGAGAGGACAGACCAGCTTTGAAGAAAACTAGACTTTTCTTGTAGATGCAATGCATTTGTCTGACTTTTTAAAATTGTATTTTACCAGTAGTACATACTATTTTTCAGATATACCTCCCGGTTGGAAGAAATGAAAAAGGCCAGGGTGTTACTAGTCAAGACAAAGTACCTCATTGATGGATTACCAATCCAGTGACTAAAAGGGGGTCTGGGCTGCACTGATTCTGAGCAGAGGTCTAGAGGAATGGGTCTAGTAGATGAAGGTAACTACTCACGTAAATTACAAGTTGGATGCACTGTTGCCTTTTTTCAAATGTAGAATTACATTTCATTTAAATCTTGTCTCAAATATTGATAGTAATTGACACCACTTAGAGTAGCCTAAGTACCTTCAGGATAGATGGATGGAGCTGTTTTGTCTTCTTGGGTTTGCTGTCCTGGAAGGAGCATTATACTCTTTACTGATGTTATGAAATTATTCATATGGTCCATTATAGTCAGAAGATTTCCTGCGGGTGGTCAGCAAAAATCTCTTCCACTTTCATCCCCCAAGTAAACACACAGTGGCTTATTAATTATAACTGCATGGCCATGGTTCAAGCCTTTTGCTAGCTAGCTCTTATATCTTAAATTAGCCCATAACTATTAATCTATATATCACCACATGTTCCGTGGCTTTACCTGTGTCCCATTACATGTTGCTCCTTGGGCAGCTCCATGGTATCTCTCCTGCCTCCTTCCTGTCTCTCTCTTTTAATTTCTGACCCACCTCTAAGCTGTCTTGCCATTGGCCAAACGGCTTTATTTATCAACCAATCAGAGCAACACTTATTCACAGCATCAGAAAGACATTCCCCCATCACTTCCCCTTTTCTGTCTAAACAAAAGGAAGGTTTTTAACTTTAATTAAAATTACATATAATAAAACAATTATCAAGCAAGAATTATAGTTATAATATCTAGTTTATTTGTATTTGGCAAAATTAAAGAAGATATCCTATCTGTCCTATATCTGTGAGTCTAAGATTCCATTATCTAATTTATCTTTTATCCTAACCAAGGAAAACTATAACTATCTAGTCTTTAACTACATCAAAGATCCCAGAAGGATATAGTATTAACTAAGAAAACAGGAAGAGCATTGTAAGCAACTTCCAAAAGTCTAGACTGACAGAGACAGCTATTTGCCTGGACAGTCATCCAAAGTTCCTCTGTAATGTTAGGGCATCCATCCATCTTTAGCCCATAGGCCTAGAGTATCTCAGTCACTTTTTTTATGTGTCTTGTAGAATGTCTGACTGATTCTTCTGCTAAGCAGGAACCTGAGGGACCATTTTGCCTTACAAAGTTCAGTGCTCACCTTCCTATGGATCCTGCATGTCCAGTCGATACAGCATTTTGTCAAGCAGTCCAGGCAAGAACAGTTTTTTGCCCAAATGGCTATTTTTGCCAAGAAGAAGATAAACTCCATATGGAGTGTCTTTGATGTCCATCCTCCTCTCTGAAGTAAATCATGCTGCCAGGAACAGACATGTCTCATTGTCCAGAAAATTCTAAGTTTTTAAAAACATTTTAAATGCCATATTCTGTAGGCCTTTGAAGTGTTTGAAGATTACTTACCTAATTTAATTTCATCTAAGTATACCTAGAAAACTTAACATGACTATAAGTTTGACTATATGATGAACTATTAATCTGTATTTCTGCATGACACATAACAATTTTAAATGAGTTGTATACACATAATACCTTAAACAAGAGTAAAAATATATGTATAGTTAAAAAATTAAATTCAAATATCAATAAACTAAAATCCATAGCAATGTAAAACATTTTTAAACAAGTTGTTGCTCTTGAAAGAAGGTTTAATAATCTACCCTTTTATCCTATCATATTTATTCTATCCCCTTTTCTTCCTTAGATAGATATTGCATTTATACTCAACCTGCTTTAAATAAAAATAAACATTTATTAACAATATTTTTGGAATTTGGGTGTAGCTTCTCATACTACTTTCTGCTGGATGAGGGTGTTGGCAATCTAATGGGGATTTTGAGAAAATTAAGAATTATAGTTAAATCTTGACTTGAATAGCCTATGAGGCTGCATTCTCTGAGCCAGTTGCCTTGAAGTTGATTTTGGATGTCGGATGATCTGGGCCATGGTGTCATTGGAGACCTTTTAGGGGCTCTTGGCTGGTCCATATTAACCTGCAAGCAGTCCACAGGTTCTCATATTCTGTGGAAACAAAAGCAGAACCTCTTTTCCAAAGCAAAATATCCTTAGACATAAATTTTGAAATCAAGATATCTTTAAAATATACATTTTGATTTAACTTGGCAACTTTTACAATCAAATTTCTCTCTGCAGTTAAAAACTCCAAAGACAATATAATCCAAACTCTCTTTGTAATATCCATCTTTACGTGGCTTATTTTTTATATTACCTTTACTGTCTCTTTAAAGACTTTATTTCTTAAAACTTTCTATTTCTTTATATAATTGTCTATATTCGTTTTCTTTTCTCTTCCATTTTTATATTTTTACACACACTATAAATTATTTAAAGCCTTACTCCATCTGAATATGCCTTATTGTGATTCTATTGCTTTAAACTGTAGTGGTTAGTACTCCGATTACTGTCCATTGTCTACCCAGTAATTTATGAAAGTGGTTATATTTCAAGCACAACACTAGATGTGGAGACAGAGTATAAACCATGATGGTCATGATTTGGAGTCTTCTAAATACTATCTAACCTATATAATGTACTTTCTTAGTGATGTCTAAAGAATTCTTAACATAGAACTTTTTTATTTTTTATCTATCATCTATCTATCTATCTATCTATCTATCTATCTATCTATCTATCTATCTATCTATCATCTATCTATTTTTGGTTTTCCAAGACAGGGTTTCTCTGTGTAGCCCTGACTCTCCTGGATCTCCCTCTATAGACCAGGCTGGCCTCAAACTCACAGAGATCCACTTGGCTCTGCCTCCCAAGTGCTGAGATTAAATATGTTCACCACGGCCACCCAACAGAACTTTTTTTAAAAAAGCAAAAAACAAAGAGAGAAAGAGAGTTATATAGAATTTCTGCCTGAAGGAGGATATTATATATAGTATATTAACTTTAGGCTAGTTATACAACAATGAGTGGCACATTTTGTGAAATATAAGAACCAGTTTTGAAGAACTTGCTCTTTAAAGAGCTCATTCATTCCTTCACCTGTTTACCATCCAGTGTCTACAGTCCAGCTGTGCTGGAGAAATGAGGCAAGACCCTATACTCAAAAGAAGCATGAAAGACATACAATTTCTTGTAACTTGCTAACAGAGAAGTCAACAGGGGAGTTTAATTTACTAACAAAATCAGATATCCAGCAGTGGCTGGACCAACAAGGAGGGATTACAAAGAGTAGCCATAGTTCTGACAAAGTTGTTCAGAAGCATCTAGTAGTGGTGAGCTAGGCAACGAATTCTTGGACCCTCTACAATACACTTTTACTGCATTGCTTACTTCAGGAAGAAAGTTTGTACATGTTAGACTGTAGAAGTATTGATATCATTAGTCTGGGAGTATGCTTTGTCCTTATATGACTAGGATTCCAAGGATAGGTGGATTAGTATGTTTTCAGGGAGCTGTCTACCTCTTG
This sequence comes from Peromyscus maniculatus bairdii, assembly GCF_049852395.1. Lineage (NCBI taxonomy): Eukaryota > Metazoa > Chordata > Mammalia > Rodentia > Cricetidae > Peromyscus > Peromyscus maniculatus. The sequence continues at coordinate 33,843,716 of NC_134864.1, read as the reverse complement.
AAAACATACCAGCTTGTCCAGTTCCCACTGTACTTGGGAAAAGATAATCTCATTTGTTCTTTTGGTTTTAGCTTGCCTAATCCTTTTCTGCTCTCTGAGGGCTTGACTGTAGGTGTTTCAGGGACATGGGATTGGGTTCCCACTCTGCTTAACAGTCATAGAGCTTGGTAGTATTGAAAGGACATATCCTACTGCTAATGGAGCTTCTACCTTCTTTCTGGACCTCTGAGTTCATCATTGTGTACTATCCACTATCACATTTTGTGCTGAACACTGTCCTTTCATTCTGTCTTTGCTGACTTTTTTCTTTTATTATGGATTTTAAATCAGACTGTAAGTGGCTATGCATTGACAGTCTCTCATAAATTTGGAAAATCCAGGAAAAGATAATGCATTTATGATAAATGTTCTTTATATTTTTAACCTGCAGTGAGCTATCGTTGCAAAGAATTAGTTGCCCTCTTCTCTCACATGTGTTGCTGGTCTGTCTACTACAGTTGACTGATAGATATCTTGTCCCATGCTTAGTTTTATTTCAAGCCATGAGAGTTATTTGCCATGAATCTTGGTAGCAGATACTTGTAGGCTGGCTATCAACATGACGATTTTCATTGCTATTGGTTATATGATACATCCTATAAGGAGATGAGCTATTTCCTAAGCTGTAAAGAGATCATGCTTTGACCATTTATTATCTTTGTTTCTGATATGCATTCTCTCTGTCTCTGTCTGTCTGTCTCTGTCTCTGTTTTAATCCAGCAATACAAGTCTGGAACGCTACTCCCTATCTGACTCTGGAACTACTTTATGTTAAACTGATATAAAGGAGGTAGAATGAACCAAAGGGGGTATAACCTGAGTTTACAACCCGGGTAGAAGGAGCCAAGGGGAAAGGTTTGTCTCTGAGAGGCTTAGATCAGGAGCATGTCCATGCTGGCTGGCATATGACAGGAAGGGCAATGTCATCATATACCCACATGCCATAGTACTCCATCCATGTTAAGTAACTGAAAGATCTAAATCAGGACCACCAGAGGTAACATTGTTCTGACAAGTCATCTTGTAAGACTAGGAGCTTCTAGGCATTCAATACTACATTTATATTGAGATTCTATCCCCAGAATATTGTTTTTTTTAATGTTTATAAATCCAATCATTATGCTGTTGGTTTAGCAAAGGCAATTCAGAAAATACCCAATTGTAAGCTGTGAGATTTTGGAACAGGTGACTGTTTCTTTATAATTCATCTCTCCATTTGACAAAATGTGGCATAATTATAATCTCTTGGTATAGGTCTGTTCAGAGTTTGTTCATACCTCACTTAGTGTCTTAACTATAGAGGATTTTGATTTTCTTATCATTATCACTACTGCTATGAACAATTTAATCGCTACATTATTTTACACAATAAAATCAATTATCTGGGATACTTGTTTCTAAATTTAAATATATCACAGGAATCTTCCCAAAGAGGTAGATTGTCCTAAAAGTCCAATTTCCCAATATTGACCCCTTCAAGCTACTTATACACCAGACCATGTTTTATCCTTCATAAATGGATAAAATAATACCATACTTGATATCCATAAGGACATTGTAACAAAAATATCACATGTAGAATAAATATATTATATATATAATATATATTGCTCTATATAGGCATTATTTACATGGTGAATCATGTCAAAGTTTATTTTATGAAAAATAGTTTCAGGTGAAATAAGACTTTTTAAAAAATATTTATATTTTATAATTAATTTACATATCAGCCACGGATTCTATTGTTCTCCCTCCTCCCACCCCCAGCCTTCCCCCCAATCCACCCACCATTCCCACCTCCTCCAAGGCAAGGTCTCCCCTGGGGAGTCAGCACAGCCTGGTAGATTCAGCTGAGGCAAGTCCAGTCCCCTCCTCCCTGCACCAAGCAGAACAAAGTGTCTCAGTATGGGCCCTAGGTTCCAAGACTTTTTTTTTTTTAATAAAAGTGACTTTAAATGCATTCTATGAACACACATCAGCAAAAAGCACCACCTTTACTCACTGTCTCAACATCAAGTCTGCTGTGGGATAATGCTTTTGTATACTGGTTTAATGAAATGCTGATTAGCCAGTAGCCAGGCAGGAAGTATAGGCAGGATAAGCCGACAAGGAGAATTCTGGGAAGAGGAAGCCTGAGTCAGGAGACATCTGCCTGCTGTCCAGGGAGCAGCATGTAATGTCACACAGGTAAAGCCACGGAACACATGGCGACATAAAGATGAATAAAATGGGCTGAGTTTAAGTGCAAGAGCTAGTCAGTAGTGAGTCTGAGATGATGGCTGAGCAGTTTTAATTAATCTAAGCCTCTGTGTGTTTACTTGAGTCTGAGTGGTTGCAGACTGGGTGAGACACAGGAAAACTACAGCTACACAAATCTGAGCTGGTACAGGCCCACCATCTTAGATCTGGTAAGGGAGATCTACCTACAGTCTAGTTTGTCTTTGTGTGTACAGTGTGAACAGCATAAACAATAGGAGACTATATATAACATATGGGTTTTATACTTTCCCAGAACAGCAAGTGGAGTTGTCTATCTAACATAAAACTTCCTAGGAAAATTCCCATTGTCTCTTCCATTGCTCTCCAAGTCCAAGACCTCTCTTGTGCTAATTAGTGCTCCAACACCCTGAGTGAGTTCCTTACCAGTGGTCTCATTGTCTGCTTCCAATATTCATTTGGAAATCATGTTGCATGATGTTACTATTTTGTTAAAATCTAGCAAGGCATTTAATAATTACTGTTATACGGACAGAAGGACAGACTTGATTAGTTGACTTTGCTGGATTCTATGGTATAATTATCGCACAGCAACTGTTTTCAAGATCTCACTGCAATTGGTTGGGAAGGGGCACTCAGGCTTTCCTTGCCAAGTCAGTGTGATCCAGCTTAGGCACACTGCTGGAAATCTTCCTAATAACTGTTCAAGTCACTCAACTCACATCTTTGCATTCTCACAAATCAAATTCACATTTCAGTTGCCTCCAACCTTCTCTTCTTGCTAGTGTCAGATCTTCAACAGTTACTTTACTTCTTTACTGTTTCATGGCTTGATTTGTAAAATAGCCATACATCGATTGCAACACATCATATAAGATGCATGACAGCAATTGCCATTCTTAAGGAAAGTATTTTATAAATCCAAGTTTGTGGGAACACTGGAAGTTCCTTCAATATGAGAAAATGTGACACATATATCACTGTCTCCCATTGTGCTGGACAATTACTCAATGGCTCCTTCTTCCCTACAAAACTGGATGTGAACCAAAGTTTCTGTCACCTGATATACTGTGAATGGCCACTATAATTTGAGGGAAATAGGAAGTACTGCTTTCTTTGACTTTGAAAATGACTTACAGTGGCAGGAATGAATCATTTGCCTTGATGCAATTAATCACATCCAGCCCTGTGAACTGAGCAGTATCAGTCACTCAAATAGTGTTCTGAAGTGACCACTGGCCCTGAAAGATTCACCCTCTTGTTCTAAATAACCATTCATGGTTATTTAGCTGCATGGCAGATCTCCTGTTTTATTGAGAAAGGTTACCAGTTATCCAGGTATGTAATTATATTCCTTCTAGAAAATTATTTTTAGAGTTTGAGGAGTATTTAGAAGAACTGGCTTGCAAACAGATGTTTCATATATATATGAATATTTGTATATATATATATATTTGTAGTGTTTTCATATTATTTTCTGCACTTGGTGGCATTGTTTTGGGGAATGGTACTGTTAGTGATGTTTGGGGATTGGGGTAATGTTGTGAGTGGTGGGATAGATTGGTGCCTATCTGCAAAGCTTGTGTGCCCAACTCAGTAGAATTTTCATTTTTAACTTGTGGAAGATTTTACTTTTTATTTCCTTGGACTTCTCAAAAATATGATATGTAAGGAAAGAAAAGACTCTAAATATTATTTATATATGCTTTCCATTATATTCATAGTACAAAAAGAAATAATGTTAACTAAAAATTATAAAATTAATTGTATGTATATAAATTTGACTAATATATTAAAAGCAATATTTTTGAATACCATACTGAATGAAATTAGTAGAGTTTATATAGCTTCATTCTTGCAAAAATTTGCATATGGGCCTAATTTAGTAATTAATGACTAAATATTAACAGGTCAGTTAGTTATGCTGTTTTAACCAACTTTCTCATGATCAAGAGTTAAACATTTGTAAGGGAAAAAATACCAACTGTTTCCCAGATTTAATAGTGTTTATTTTAGTTGGGTGCAGGTGGCATTCCAATAATGGCAGAACTGGGAAACTGAGGCAAGAGATTTACTTGAGGCCAGAAGTTATAGACCAGGTTGGGCAATATCTCAAAAACACAACAAATAAATGAAAACAACATCAAAAATATTTACTTGAGGATCGAAAATTTAATATTTTGCAATTAAATGACTCAGGGGACAATCTGTTTTATTTACAAGTCTGGAAGCTTAGGAAGGAGAAGTATTTATAGAATAGCTATCCTGGGAGAGTCTGTACCCCATAGGTGGAAGAATGCACTGTTTCCCAAGGAGAAGAGTTGAAATAATGGGAAGATACCTTGCACAGGAAGAATGTATCCTTAATTCATTCCCCCATCTAAAGGAGGAATCCATGTGTTTCTCTTTCTTGCTCCTGTTTCCTTTACAATAGCAATCTTAATCACCCTGTTTCTAACCTTTTGGGAGAGATTATTTTTTCCACCATTGCTGAATGACAATGGCATAGTATGCTATCTAGACAGGTAACCCTAAGTTAAAGTACCTAACCACTTTGGTCATCAGCCAAGTATTGTATCTTTCATGGGCACCAACAGAGACTAGAAATGAACACAGGTAACCCAGACTCAGAACAGCAAACTCGGAATGTACTCACTCATAAGTAGATACTAGATGTAAAGCAAAGGATAACCAGACTGCAACGCACAACTCCAGGGAGGCTACCTAGTAAAGAGGACTCTAAGAAAAACACAAGGATCACCCAATGACAGAGAAATGGATGAGATATACATGAGCAAACTGGGGGTGTGGCAGGGGCTGGGTAATGGAGGGCAAGGGTCGGGGGGGGGGGGAGAGAGTTTAGGGGAGCAGGAGGTTCCAGCTGGATCAGGAACAGAGTAGGAGAACAAGGAAAGAGATATCATGATAAATGAAAACCCCATGGAAACAGAAAGAAGCAGAGTGTTAGAGAGGTCCCCAGAAATCCACTGTAGACTACTGACAATGGTCGAGAGAGTGTCTGAGCTGACCTACTCTGGTGATCTGATGGCCAAACACCCTAACAGTCATGATAGGACTCTCATCCAGTGACTGATGGAAGCTCCAGGAGTCCAATCGGCAAGAGAGAGGAGGGATTATATGAGCAAGAGATATTGAGACCATCTTTGGAAAAAGCACAGGGACAAATAGCCAAACTAGTGGAAACACATGAACTGTGAACCAATAGCTGAGGAGCCTCCATGGAACTGGATCAGGCCCTCTGGATAAGTGAGACAGTTGATTAGCTTTAACTGTTTAGAAGGCCCCCAAGGCAATGGCACCACCGGACCTGTCCTTGGTGCATGAGCTGGCTTTTTGGAACCTAGAGCCTATGCTGAGACACTTTGCTTAGCCTTGGTGTAGGGAGGAGGGGACTGGACCTGCCTCAGCTGAATCTACCAGGCTGAGCTGACTCCCCAGGGGAGTCCTTGCCTTGGAGGAGGTGAGAATGGGGGGTGGATTGGGGGAGAAGGCTGGGTGGTGTGAGGAGGGAGGACAGGGAAATCCATGGCTGATATGTAAAATTAAATTAATTATAAAATAAAAATATTAAATACAACAACAAAGTTTTAATTAAGTGCCCTTTGAGTCTGAGCCTAAGGAATGTTCTATTTCAGAGGTATCCAATCTTTTGGCTTCTTTAAACCATTTTTATACAGAGAAAAATTGGCTGATCTTGACCTCTGCAGCTAACACAACTGTGCCCATCCCATGATACCGGAGTACACAAAATAGCATATTAAGAAGTTTCCAGGCAGTGGCAATTACAATTGACTGTAAAATATAAGCTGCACACAGAAAGACAAATTTTACAGCATTTGAGGAACACAGAAAAGATGGAAATTCCAAATGAGTAGCAAAGATGAGTTGACAAAGAGAGGAAGTGAGTTGGAAAGACAAGCGTTGGGAATCATTCCCGCAGATGGCTGAAACTGCAGTTTTGGAGAGTAAAGTTTTGATGATCACAAAGTTCACCTGAGGACCATAGTGCTGTCGTCAATGTAGGAACAAAACACTGTCCCTGAGGAGAAAGGTTTTTTCAGAAATTGGGTTCCCACAGAACACAATTATCTTAAATTTAACTATTTTCTTTTAGGTAAGATATGTTACAAAGACCATTTTTTTTGGTCATTCCTTGCTAGATTCAATTTCTATATTTCCAGATTTGTGAATGCTATTTAGGAGAAAACTGAAACAGTTATCTACAAATGACAATTATAAATGTGAAAGCAAACCTAAAAGCCTTTTTCTAAAGTATCATTTAGTTAATTGTCCTTCTTCAGCTGAACCACAATTTAGTAAATGAGAAATTCCATTTTCAGTTAGATAGCCATAAATTCATATTTTCCCTGGTCCTCTTCGCTATCCATAGGAAGGTTTTATTTTAATAAGATAGATCTTAAATTTAGATTTGTTCTTCACTATACTGTAAAGCCTGGGGGGTTTGTATCTTTCTCTATTGTTTAGCATTGGCTTGTTGTACTCTCGTGTGCAGCATATAACAGATGATAAATATAAAGAGGACAACTAAGGTAGTGCATCCATTATAATGGGGAATTGTTTTCTTTTATTTTTAGAAGCATTGTGGGCATTAAAACTGTGGCTAATACGTTGTGATAATAGCTTTTAATTTGCTATGCATAAAGATGTATAGGGCAAGATGAGGTTTAATCAAAGGCAAGTTTTAACTTCAGACCTTGGAGCCCCTAGGGTCTACCACATAAAGCAGATAATCCAAGTGCTTTCATTGACACAAGAGCATTAGATTCAATTATTTTTTGTCTAAAGGAAACTAATCATGGAGAGTGCATTGTTCCCGGAAAACCATTCCAGGAAAGCAGGCCGCCAGACTTCTGGCCCTTGAGTAGGCAGTCTATGACATCTATATTTCAGGCTATTCCATTACTCCATTTGGGAGCATTAAGCAGATGTGAACCTGTTGTGCATAACAGTGGGTCATTGGTCCATTTACAGGAACTAAACATCCATGAATAAATACTTGAATCTTAAAGCAGTCTCTCTTGTCATTCATATTTACATGTCACTGATTATAGAGGTGAAATTGGAGATTTTGTTTTTACAATTACCTGAATAACTTTTTAATGGACTTCAAAAGTGCCAGGAAATATGTTTCTCAATCCATGCGTTTACCATGGTAATGTGCACACACAAAAAAAAAATTTACAAAATATATTTTGTTCTTAAATAGGAAAAATGCTTCATGACTGAAGTCTGACCTTCATTTACATTTTCATTTGAATTCCACAAATATTCTGAGAGGCCACTGGGTAAGATATTATTACCCCTGTTAGAGATAAATTAATGAATCTGTTTGGAAATGAACTTACTAATCATCACACATAGTTCAGAAACAGAATTAGAAACAAAATTCCCTAACTAAGATGGAGACAAAACACATGTTGGAGAAGGGGTATGGTACCATAACTAGTGTGTGTGTGTGTGTGTGTGTGTGTGTGTGTGTGTGTGTGTGTGATCAATAACCTCTTTTCTACAGACACACAGATTACAGATGATTTGCTTACTTTTTTTCATTTTGAAGATTCTTCCTGGGAAGAGAGTGGCTTTACTGTTCTCTCTAGAAGCTGGAGATTTTGGAATGACATACAATTCTCAATATTTTCTCCTGTTGTTTCCTTCTAAGCTATGTTTCCATTTTACAATATTTCGGCTTGTTATATTTATTCTATTGAAAATACATTTTAGACAATTGAAACCCTTTAATATAACATATATCTGGGAACTAGTCATAATAATTATAGACTCTTTTGAATAGGAGTATGAATTTCATTTAAATGCCTGATCATGTAGAAGTTCCTTTTTATGTTAAAGAAGCATGTTGGGTATATAATAGATAAAGGGGTGCATTTGATCCTCTTCTTACAGAATTCTAGAATTTTAAGTTTGCATATGATAACTATAATAAAAATACAAAGTGACAATAGATAAGACATTCCAACTAGAAGAAAGAAGTTAATCGATAGAAGATTCAGAGGTAGGGTGGAATTCAACCTAAGCTTTGATGAATCAGAGATACGTTTTTGTTTTTTTTTTTAAGTTGGGATGTTGTCTGAAGAAGATAAGACCTCAGGGCACTAGGATTGTGAAAATAAAATGCAAAAAAATGCTGAGCTGGGTCACACAAAGCCTCAGTTGCCTTACAGAGGAGCTATGCAGTCTTGAGTATAAGCCCAAAGACACTAAAGAAAGAGGATGATGGTCATTCTATTTATTTCTTAGGAGTATTTTCCCATTGCTGGCAGAAACTGAAAGAATCCATATTAATGAGAGTCCATATGATGGTTAATATTGTTTGTCAGCTTGATAGCATCTAGAATTCCTGAGGACACTAGCCCCTGGGCACCTCTGTGAAGAATTATCTGAATTAGATTAATTGAGATGGGAAGACTTACCCTAATGTGGGAAGTAGATTCCATTCCCTGGGTTGTGGCCCTCAACTGAATCAAAAGGAAAAACTGAGCTAAGCCCAAGAATTATCACTGTCTGCTTCCTGACTGTGGTTACAATGTGCAGAGCTATGTCTTGCCCTTGCAGCCATACATTCCCTACTATGATGAACTATATACCTTTGAACTATGAGATAAAATAAGCTCCCATTTCCTTAAGTTGCAGCCTGTCATGTATTTTGGTCCCAGCAATGAGAAAAGCAACCAATACGTTGTTCACAGGCAGATACTAATACAAAGCCTTGGAGACAGTTTGGACAACAGACAACATGTGTGGATGCTTGATAGAAGACTAAGGAATTAAATGGTAATGATGATGATATAGCTAAAATATAGGTGTTGAATTCTTGGAATTGAACAAGAACTTGTAAGTTCTTAGTCTCCATGAATGAGAGCATCATGGTGCTGCAGAAGACATAGTTTCAATAGAAGTAATGGGGGAGGTGGAGTGATGAAAAGTACCAAAACACACCACTTTCTCAGTGAAATAGATTTTGAAGTGCTTATACTTTGAATTAATGAAGCCAGGAATCTTCAGTCTTTCAGTCATCACAAGGTGTGTGCATTTGGATCTATAGCAATACCTTAACTGTAAGCAAGGGGAGCCTTAACTTAACAGTGACACTTTAGGAAGACATTGGATTGGTTTTTTTTTATGGATCTGGTACATTTTTAGTCCTCAACAGCTTATTTTTTTCCAATCTTGATTTTTTTGAATATATGTCCATAATTTCCTTATTTTGAGGCACATTTTCCCCTCCCTAACATAATTTGTTCTAAACTTTAAAGATATCTCTAAGCTCTGAGAAGTGTATTTTGCAGTTTCACCATGCTCAAGTACACTAACTCTTCCAGTACCTCCTATATAGTCTTTAAGCTTTCACCCCCAAAATTTAAAGTGCCCATTGAATTGCAAGGCACAATGGTCAGAAGAAGTGCATCCTACAAATGTTTGAGGAGGAGAGGCACCTTATGTTTGAGACAGAGCTGACATTAAAGATTGCTTCATTCCAGTCCTGTGATTTTATTTGGCAAATTATACCATTTCTCTGCTAGAAGGTCAATGAATGTCTGGCAGTATAATTGGGAGCTTTACAAATTCCAAGATAACTCATTTTTCTGGCTGTGAAATTTGAAGCCAGAAATAACTTTGGGTTATACCAATCATTTTTTGGCCAAGATTATGGAAAATCCAGATTCTGCAAAATGAAAGTAGACATTTTACTGTTTTTGCTCATAAAGCAATAACAACAACAACAATAATGATGATGATAAGAAGTGTTTATTTGTGGTGTATGTCAAATGTTCTGTTAAAAATGATGATCTAAGCTTGGAAAGTCACTAGATACCTTTTGACTGGTGATGACATGCTTTGGAAATAATGACTAGTGAAACTGTGTTGAAGATCATGACATCTGTGAATTTCATGATTTTTTTTCAAAATCCACCACATTGCTTTGTATGTTACTACTATTAGGAATATGTATTCTTCCTCCAAGGATCTTGTACAAACTGCCTTGAGATTTGACTGCAAATGTAACTGACTCTCATAAGCATACAATTTCATCTCCTGAGCATAAGTGTGTGGGCATAACAAAGAGCAGACTCTTGTCTGCTGTTCTCAGAATGTCATGGCTGTCAATTAGGATACTTTACAAAGCTAAAGGAGAATGAGATCCACTCCAGAGATTGGCTCAAAGAAGATTTGTTTAGAGCTTCTACTGTGTTATCTTAGGCATCTAAATTATCTATAAAAACCATATGACAGGCACATATTGATAATCTCCATTTCCAGATAAGGAAAGTAACACTGAAAAAAATTAATGTCCCTGAGGACACAGAGCCAGTCAGTAGCAGAGCTTGAATTTTAGGTGTGTGAAGTTTGCAAATTGGCCACTGGGATTTGGGAAATAGCATTTGAAGATATGACTTTTGCAGATAATAAAATAATGATCGGCTAATCATGCATGCCTCACAGAGTCATCACAGCATCCTTTTCATGACAGTTTGAAATTGCCAATGCCCAAGAATTGAAAACCTGGATGGTTCTGAAAATAGCTAGCATTTTCTTGGAGGACACAAGTCCCCTTTGCTTCTAGTATTTTGATCCCCTGTCTATTTGCTGAAATAATCTCCACAGGAGGCTTGATGATCAGTGGAGGAGAACAACTGAGGAGTTGATAAAGTGGGCTTGTGTGCTGATATTTAAGACCCAGAGAAGTTGGGAAATGATACAAGGATACTTGGATTATTTCTGACTCCAGGCAGGAGAAGCAGAATCCTCTGACAAAGCAATGAATAGGCATGGAGTTTAGCCTTGATAAAAACCCGTCTAGTGATGCAGTTTCCTCAAAGAAACTACATTGGGACAAAATCCTATACATAATTTAGCCAAAAGACACATAAGAGAGACCTGTGCAACTGCTGGCTGAGGTCATAACTGACCTGACCTTTTGTGTTTTCGGCTCAATGCTTTTGACAGCTGGTTGAGCCTGGGTGTTCTTTGTATCACCATCTGGAGCAGTGGTAGAGTTCTTAGAGTTAGAAGATTCTTAGAATCAAGATGGGGGAAAGATGGCTTATCTACAGAGGATCCAGGTCTTAAAAGGCCTCAGATAAAACAGTAGAATGTGAAATTTTAGGCCAAAGAAACAGAAACGTTCTCCAAGGGTTCTTATTTAGATTGACAGGAGCAAATTTGCATTTGCAAGCATGAGTCTGGCATCACTGATGTGGAAGATCAGCTAAGAGGCAATGACATTAATTTTGCCCAGAAATGATGATAGCTGTAAGCCCAAAGC